>NC_083321.1:90570562-91266812 GCF_963455315.2 Globicephala melas
GCCTATGCCAGCACACACACAGAGAGACACATGCATGGCTCTCTCTTATTCAATGCACGCACTATACCATCACAAACACAAACACACACACATGCACAGTCACTGTGCCACAGTACACAGCCTATACCACAACACCCATGCAAAGACACATATGCACGGCTCTTTGTGACTCTATGCACACCCTATACTATCACCTACACACATTCACACATGGCTCGTTGTGAATCAGTGCACAGTCTGTAGTTCCAGGTATACACACACAGACACACACCTCAGTGATTCAATGAAAAGCCCATACCATCACACACACACACACATACACACACAGCTCACTGTGAATCAGTATACGGTCTTCAGCTCCATGTACATACACACACAACACACCTTAGTGAATTAATGCAGAGACCATACCAACATACACACACACATACACACACCTGAGACTCAATGCTCTGCCTATTGCAGCACACACACACACACACACACAGCTCACTGTGATTCAATACCAGCCTGTACCTGCACACACACACACTCTCACACACCACGCCGTGTGACTCAATGCAGCTTATACCACCACACAGACACACAGACACACACACACACCTCACTGTGACTCAATGCCAAGCCCATACAAGTAAACAGACACACACAACCATGGTTCACTGAGACTCAATGAACAGTGTATACTAGCACATACAAACACATGGCTCAATGTGAGTCAATGCATAGCCTATACCCACACACACATACACAGAAACACACCTTAATGTGGCTCAGTGCACAGCCTATAGCAGTACACACACACACACACACCGCTCACTGATTCAATGCAAATCCCTTATCAGCATACACATACACATACACTCACCTAGGTGTTACTCAATTCTCAGCCTATAGCAGCACACACACACACCTTACTGTGACTCATGCAGACTCTACAGCACCAAATACACAAACATTAACACAGGGCTGGGATTCAATGCACAATCCATACCAGCAAAGGCACACACACCACACCACACTGTGACTCAATGGTCAGATTATACCAGCACACACACATGGCTCACTGTGTCCTAGTGCACAGCATAAAACATCACACACACACCCCACACTGTGACTCAATGCACAGCCTGTACCTACACATACACACACACACACCTCAATGTGACACAATGGTCAGCCTATACCAGAACACACAGACACACACACATCACTGTGACTCAATGCACAGACTATACCAGCGTGCACACAAACACACAGCACTGTGATTCAATGTACAATGTATACCAAAACACACAAGCATACACACACACCTCAGTGTCACTCAATGCACAGCCTATACCAGCACCACACATACACACCTGCACAGATACAGGGTTCGCTGTGACTCAATGCACAACCTATAGAAGAACACACACACATACCAACATGCACACACACATGGCTGACCGTGACTCAATCAATCGTCTATACCAGCACACACACACACGACTCACTGTGACTCAATGCAGTCTTTAGCACAACAAACACAGACACACACACCCATTGAATCAATGAAAGCCCACCAACACACAACACACCCATGGCTCCGTGTTACACAATGCGCAGCCTCTAGCAGCACACACACACACCCACACACACAGCCACACATATGCACGGCTCACTGTATCTCAATGTACATCTTATACCGGAACACACACACACACACACACACACATACACGGCCACATACCACACTGTGACTCAAAGTTCAGAATATACCAGCATGCACACATGAAAACAGCTCACTCACACTCAGTGCATGGCTTATACCATCACGAAACACACACGTGTATCACTATGTGTCAATGCATAAACTATACCAGCATTCACACACACAAACATGGCCATGACTCAGTTCACAGATTTTACAAGCACACACACACACATGGCTCACTGTCACCCAATAACCAGCCTACGCCAGGACAGACACACAAACACACCTCACTGTGAATGAATGCACAGCCTATACCAGTACAGAAACATACACAAACACACAAGGCACACTGTGACTAATAGCCAGCCTTTAGATGCAGACACATGCACACTCCCACAAACACACTTCACTGTGACACAATGCTCAGCCTGTAGCACAACACACAGACACACATACCCCCAGATGACTGTGAAAAATACAAAGCATACACCAGCACACACCCACACACACAGTTCAATGTGAATCAATGCACAGCTTATAAAATCACACACAAATGCGCACACACACACGGCTAACTGTGACAGAATGCACAGAATGGAACAGCACACACACACACAATCACACACACACCTCACTGTGATTCAATGTGCAGCCTCTACAAGAGCACTCACACATACACATGGCTCACTGTGACTGAATGCGCAGCCTATACCAGCACACACACGAAAACACACAGCTCACTGTGATTCAATGCCCAGCCTATACTTGCACACACACGTACACTTACACACACACCTCACTGTGACTCAATGCTCAGCCTATACCAGCCCAGAGGTATTCACAAACACACACAGAGCTCACTGTGACTCAATGCACATTAACTTGAAGCAAACAACACACACACACACACACACACACGGTTCTCTGTGACTCAGTTCACAGTCTATACTAGCATCACACCCACACTCACAGCTCACTGTGACTTACTGCACCACCTATATAGGCACACACATACACACAAAGCCACAGACACCTACGGCTCACTGTAACTCGGTGTACATCTTGTACTGGCAAAACAAACTCACAGCCAAACTGTGACTCAATGCTCAAACTATATCAGCACATGCACACACAAACAGCTCACTGTGAATCAATTGACAGCCTATACCATCACAAACACATAAACAGCTCACTATGAGTCAATGCATAGCCTATGTCTGCATGCATACACACACACACACACACACACATGGCCGTGACTCAGTTCACAGTCTATACCAGCACATAATCACACATGGCTTACTGTGACAAAACACGCAACCGAACACAGCACATGTGGACACACACACACCCAGAGACACACATGACTCACTGTGACTCAATGCACTGTCCATATTTGCACAGACACACACAGATGGCTCACTGGGACCCTGTGCACAGCTTATACCAACAAACCCTCACAGACACTAACGGAGCACTGTGACTCAATGCATAGCCTATATCAACAGGCATACACACACACACAAAAATACGGCAATGTGACTCAGTGCACAGCTTATAACAGAACACATGCATGCACACACACAAAAACAAACATGGCTCACTGATACTCAATCCACAGTCTCTAACAGCACACACACACTCACACTCAAACCTCACTGTGTCTGAATACACACTCACACAGACACTGACACACATGTCACTGTGACTCAATGCACAGCCTATCTCAGCACACACACACAGACATACAAAGCTGAGACTCAATGCCCAGTGTACACCTGAACAGACACACACACCTCACTGTGACTCAATGCACAGCCTATACCAGCACACAAACACACACATGCACACACACACACGGCTCACTGTGACTCAATGCCCAGCATAAACCTGAAAAGACACACACTATCAGACACAAACATCACTGGTTCTCATTGCGTGGCTTTTACCACTGCACATAAACACAAACTCACACACACACCTCACTGTGACTCAATGTCCAGCCTATATGTTCACACACATGCACACTCACACACACACAGCTCACAGTGAATCAATGCAAAACATATAGCCACACAACATGCACAACCACACATTAACTCAATGTGAATCAATGCATAGCCTATACCAGCACACATGCATGCACACACACAGACTCAATGCACAGTCTATAGAGTGACACACAGAAACACATTGCTCAGTGTTACACAATGCCCAGCCTCTAGCAGCACACACACACACACACAGCCACACACATGCACGGCTCACTGTATCTCAATGTACATCTCATACCAGAACACACACACACACACACACAGCTCATTGTGAAACAATGCAAAATGTATACCAGCAGACATCCACACACCCACACTCACAGTTCAATGTGAATCAAGGCACAGCCTATAAAAGCACACATGCATGCACACACACACACAGCAAACTGTGACTGAATGCCCAGTATGTAACAGCACACACACACTCATACACACCTCACTGTTAACCAGTGTGCAGCTTCTACAAGCACACTCACATACACACACAGCTCACTGTAACTGAATGTGCAGCCTATATCAGCACACACACAAACACACACAGCTCACTGTGCTTCAATGTCCAGCCTATACTTGCACACACATGAACACTCACACACACACAACACTGTGACTCAATTCTCAGCCTATGCCAGCCCAGAGGTATTCAAAAACACACACAGAGCTACTGTGACTCAATGCACATTACCTAACAGCACACACACACACACAAACATACACTGCTCATTGGACTCAATGCACTGTCTAAACAAGCACACACACACACAAACACACACACACATATGACTCACTGACTCAATGCACAACCTGTACTGGCACACACACAAGGTTTACTGTGACTCAATGCAGAGTCTACACCAACATACAAACACATGGCTCACTGTGACTCAATGTAATGCCTATGCCAGCACACACACACAGAGACACATGCATGGCTCTCTCTGATTCAATGCATGTACTATACCATCACAAACACACACACACACACACACACGCACAGTCACTGTGACACAATGAAGACCCTATACCACAACACCCATGCAAAGACACATATGCACGGCTCTTTGTGACTCTATGCACACCCTATACTATCACATACACACATTCACACATGGCTCATTGTGAATCAGTGCACAGTCTGTAGTTCCAGGTATACACACACAAACACACACCTCAGTGACTCAATGCCAAACCCATACCATCACACACGTACACACACAGCTCAGTGTGAATCAGTGTACAGTCTTCAGCTCCATGTACATACACACACAACACACCTTAGTGAATCAATGCAGAGACGATACCAGCATACACACACACATACACACACCTGAGACTCAATGCTCTGCCTATTGCAGCACACACAAACACACACGCACACACACGCCTCACTGTGGTTCAATACCAGCCTGTACCTGCACACACTCACACTCTCACACACACCGCCGTGTGACTCAATGCAGTTTATACCACCACACAGACACACAGGCACACACAAACACCTGTCTGAGACTCAATGCCAAGCCCATACAAGTAAACAGACACACACAACAATGGCTCACTGAGACTCAATGAACAGTGTATAGTAGCACATACAAACACATGGCTCAATGTGAGTCAATGCATAGCCTATACCCGCACACACACACACAGAAACACACCTTAATATGGCTCAGTGTACAGCCTATAGCAGTACACACACACATCTTACTGTGACTCATGCAGACTCTACAGCACCAAATACACAAACACTAACACAGGGCTGGGATTCTATGCACAGTCCATACCAGCAAAGGCACACACACCACACCACACTGTGACTCAATGTTCAGATTATACCAGCACACACACACGACTCACTGTGTCCTAGTGCACAGAATATAACATCACACACACACCCCACACTGTGACTCAATGCACAGCCTGTACCTACACATACACACACACACACTTCACTGTGACAAAATATGCAGCCTATACCAGCACACACACACACACACCCTCAATGTTACACAATGGTCAGCCTATATCAGAACACGCAGACACACACACACATCACTCTGACTCACTGCACATCCTATACCAGTGCACTCACACACACACACACATGGCTGACTGTGAATCAATGCACACTCTATACCAGGACACACACACACACACACACAAGGCTCCCTGTGACTCAGTGCACAGGATATGCTAGCAGACATACACACACAGAGAAGCACATACGGCAAACTGTGAGTCAATCCACAGCCCATACCTCCACACACGCACATATACTGACACTCAAAAACACAGCTCAGTGTGATTCAATGCAAATCCTATGCCAGAAAGTGCACACACACAGACACAAACCTCCCTATGAATCAGTGCATAGCATATAACATCACACACATACACCTCACTGTGACTCAATGTGCTGCCTCTACCTGCACACACACACACACAAAACTCAATATGACTCAATGAGCAGGCTGTACCAGCACACATATACACACATGTGCACACAGATCTCAGTGTGCCTCAATTGTCAGCCTATACCAGAACACACAGACACACACACCTCCCACTCTGACTCAATGCACAACCTATACCAGCGTGCACACACACTCACATGGCACAGTGAATCAAGGCACAATTTTACCAGCACATGCACACACACCTCAGAGTGATTCAAAGCTCAGCCTATACCAGCAAACACACACACACAAACACAGACATGCACAGATGCAGGCCTCACTGTGACTCAATGCACAGCCTATACCAGTACACACACACACACACCAACACGCACTCACACATGGCTCACTGGTACTCAATAAATCGCCTATACCAGCACACACACACACAGCGCACTGTGACTCAATGCAGTCTGTATCACCACACACTCACACACACACCCATGAGTCAATAAAGCCCATACCAGCACAATAAAACCCATACCAGCACACAAACTCACATGCACACACACACACACGAGACTGTGACTGAAAACGCTTCCTGTACCAGCACACACACACACAAACACCTCACTGTGACTCAATGCACAGCCTATATGAGCGCACACATACACACACAGCTCACAGTGACTCAATACAGAGTCTATACCAGCTCACACACAGACACACAGCCCACTCTGTCTCAATTGTCATCTAGTGCCAGCACACACACACACACACAAACACACAAACACACACAGCCGTTCAGGTCAAAGTGGATAAAACCACAGTCCACACCATCACAGCACACACACACCGCACTACTCACTGTGACTCAATGCACAGTCTACACCAGCAAATACACACATACACAAACAACTCCCACACATTCAACTGTGACTCAGTGCTCTGACTATACCAGCTCCCCACACACACATGGTTCACTGTGACTCAGTGCACAGCAAATAACTGTACACACACACACCTACACACAGATATGGCTCAGTTTGACCTAACGAACAGTCTGTAGCACCACATACACACATGCACACCTCAGTGACTCAATGTTCAGCCTGTACCATCACACACACACACGCATACACAAATACACATACACACACTAATACGGCTCGCTGTGATTCAATACACAGCCTATAACACCACACAGAGACACCCATCACTGTGACTCGAACTGCAGCTTGTACCTGCACATACACACACAAAGTCCCACCTTCTGTGACTCAATTCACAGCCTACTGCAGCATACACACAGAAAAACAACCATCACTGTGATTCAATGCACCGCCTATACCACCATACACACAGGGCTCACTGTGAATCAATACACAACCTATACAAGAACACACAAACACTCACTCACACATATCTGACTGTGACTCAGTGAACCACCTATAGCAGCACGCACACTCACACACAAACATACACGGCTCATTGGACTCAATGCACTGTCTATACCAGCACACACACACACACGCACACACACATATGACTCACTGACTCAATGCACAGCCTGTACTGGCACACACAAAAGGCTTACTGTGACTCAATGCAGAGTCTACACCAGCATACAAACACATGGCTCACTGTGACTCAATGTAATGCCTATGCCAACACACACACACAGAGACACATGCATGGCTCTCTCTGATTCAATGCACGTACTATACCATCACAAACACACACACACACACACGGACAGTCACTGTGACACAATGCACAGCCTATACCACAACACCTATGCAAAGACACATATGCACGGCTCTTTGTGAGTCTATGCACACCCTATACTATCACATACACACATTCACACATGGCTCATTGTGAATCAGTGCACAGTCTGTAGTTCCAGTTGTACACACACAGACACACCCCTCAGTGACTCAATGCAAAGCCCATACCATCACACACACACACACATACACACACAGCTCACTGTGAATCAGTGTACAGTGTTCAGCTCCATGTACATACACACACAACACACCTTAGTGAATCAATGCAGAGACCATACCAGCATACACACACACATACACACACCTGAGACTCAATGCTCTGCCTATTCCAGCACACACGCACACACACACACGGCTCACTGTGATTCAATGCACAGCCTATAACACCACACAGAGACACCCATCACTCTAACTCAAACCGCAGCCTGTACCTGCACATACACACACAAAGACCCACCTTCTGCTACTCAATTCACAGTCTACTGCAGCACACACACACACCTGTCTGTGACTGGAAAAGCTTTCTGTACCAGCACACACACACAGAAACACCTCAGTGAGACTCAATGCACTGCCTATACGAGCAAACACTTAAACACACAGCTCACAGTGAATCAATACAGAGTCTATACCAGCACACACACAGACACACACAGAGCCCACTCTGTCTCAATGGTCATTCAGTGCTAGCACACACACACACACACACAGATACACACACACACACTCGTTCATGTCAAAGTGGATAAAAACACAGTCCACACCATCACAGACACACACACACTGCACTACTAACTGTGACTCAATGCACAGTATACACCAGCAAATACACACACACACATACACACACATCTCCTACACATTTAACTGTGACTCAGTGCTGTGACTATACCAGCTCCCCACACACACATGGTTCACCATGACTCAATGCAGAGCCAATAACTGTACACACACAAAAACATACACACACATATGGCTCAGTTTGACCTAAAGAACAGTCTGTAGCACCACATACACACATGAACACCTCAGTGACTCAGTGTTCAGCCTGTACCATCACACACACACACATACAAAAATACACATACACACAAAAATACGGCTTGCTGTGATTCAATGCACAGCCTATTACACCACACAGAGACACCCATCTCTCTGACTCAAACCGCAGCCTGTACTTGCACATACACACACAAAGACCCACCTTCTGTGACTCAATTCACAGCCTACTGCAGCACACACACACACAAACACAACCATCACTGTGACTCAATGCACCTCCTATACCAGCATACACACATGGCTCACTGTGGATCAATGCACAGCCTATACAAGAACACACAAACACACACTCACACATAACTGACTGTGACTCAGGGAACCACCTATAGCAGCACACACACACACACACAAACATACACGGCTCTCTTGGACTCAATGCACTGCACATACCAGCACACACACACACACACACACATATATGACTCACTGACTCAATGCATAGCCTGTACTGGCACACACACAAGGCTTACTGTGACTCAAGGCAGAGTCTAGACCAACATACAAACACATGGCTCACTGTGACGCAATGTAATGCCTATGCCAGCACACACACAGAGAGACACATGCATGGCTCTCTCTTATTCAATGCACGCACTATACCATCACAAACACAAACACACACACATGCACAGTCACTGTGCCACAGTACACAGCCTATACCACAACACCCATGCAAAGACACATATGCACGGCTCTTTGTGACTCTATGCACACCCTATACTATCACCTACACACATTCACACATGGCTCGTTGTGAATCAGTGCACAGTCTGTAGTTCCAGGTATACACACACAGACACACACCTCAGTGATTCAATGAAAAGCCCATACCATCACACACACACACACATACACACACAGCTCACTGTGAATCAGTATACGGTCTTCAGCTCCATGTACATACACACACAACACACCTTAGTGAATTAATGCAGAGACCATACCAACATACACACACACATACACACACCTGAGACTCAATGCTCTGCCTATTGCAGCGCACACACACACACACACACAGCTCACTGTGATTCAATACCAGCCTGTACCTGCACACACACACACTCTCACACACCACGCCGTGTGACTCAATGCAGCTTATACCACCACACAGACACACAGACACACACACACACCTCACTGTGACTCAATGCCAAGCCCATACAAGTAAACAGACACACACAACCATGGTTCACTGAGACTCAATGAACAGTGTATACTAGCACATACAAACACATGGCTCAATGTGAGTCAATGCATAGCCTATACCCACACACACATACACAGAAACACCTTAATGTGGCTCAGTGCACAGCCTATAGCAGTACACACACACACACACACCGCTCACTGATTCAATGCAAATCCCTTATCAGCATACACATACACATACACTCACCTAGGTGTTACTCAATTCTCAGCCTATAGCAGCACACACACACACCTTACTGTGACTCATGCAGACTCTACAGCACCAAATACACAAACATTAACACAGGGCTGGGATTCAATGCACAATCCATACCAGCAAAGGCACACACACCACACCACACTGTGACTCAATGGTCAGATTATACCAGCACACACACATGGCTCACTGTGTCCTAGTGCACAGCATATAACATCACACACACACCCCACACTGTGACTCAATGCACAGCCTGTACCTACACATACACACACACACACCTCACTGTGACAAAAAGTGCAGCCTATGCCAGCACACACACACACCTCAATGTGACACAATGGTCAGCCTATACCAGAACACGCAGACACACACACATCACTGTGACTCAATGCACAGACTATACCAGCGTGCACACAAACACACAGCACTGTGACTCAATGTACAATGTATACCAAAACACACAAGCATACACTCACACCTCAGTGTCACTCAATGCACAGCCTATACCAGCACCACACATACACACCTGCACAGATACAGGGTTCGCTGTGACTCAATGCACAACCTATAGAAGAACACACACACATACCAACATGCACACACACATGGCTGACCGTGACTCAATCAATCGTCTATACCCGCACACACACACACGACTCACTGTGACTCAATGCAGTCTTTAGCACAACAAACACAGACACACACACCCATTGAATCAATGAAAGCCCACCAACACACAACACACCCATGGCTCCGTGTTACACAATGCGCAGCCTCTAGCAGCACACACACACACCCACACACACAGCCACACATATGCACGGCTCACTGTATCTCAATGTACATCTTATACCGGAACACACACACACACACACACACACACACATACACGGCCACATACCACACTGTGACTCAAAGTTCAGAATATACCAGCATGCACACATGAAAACAGCTCACTCACACTCAGTGCATGGCTTATACCATCACGAAACACACACGTGTATCACTATGTGTCAATGCATAAACTATACCAGCATTCACACACACAAACATGGCCATGACTCAGTTCACAGATTTTACAAGCACACACACACACATGGCTCACTGTCACCCAATAACCAGCCTACGCCAGGACAGACACACAAACACACCTCACTGTGAATGAATGCACAGCCTATACCAGTACAGAAACATACACAAACACACAAGGCACACTGTGACTAATAGCCAGCCTTTAGATGCAGACACATGCACACTCCCACAAACACACTTCACTGTGACACAATGCTCAGCCTGTAGCACAACACACAGACACACATACCCCCAGATGACTGTGAAAAATGCAAAGCATACACCAGCACACACCCACACACACAGTTCAATGTGAATCAATGCACAGCTTATAAAATCACACACAAATGCGCACACACACACGGCTAACTGTGACAGAATGCACAGAATGGAACAGCACACACACACACAATCACACACACACCTCACTGTGATTCAATGTGCAGCCTCTACAAGAGCACTCACACATACACATGGCTCACTGTGACTGAATGCGCAGCCTATACCAGCACACACACGAAAACACACAGCTCACTGTGATTCAATGCCCAGCCTATACTTGCACACACACGTACACTTACACACACACCTCACTGTGACTCAATGCTCAGCCTATACCAGCCCAGAGGTATTCACAAACACACACAGAGCTCACTGTGACTCAATGCACATTAACTTGAAGCAAACAACACACACACACACACACACACACACATGGTTCTCTGTGACTCAGTTCACAGTCTATACTAGCATCACACCCACACTCACAGCTCACTGTGACTTACTGCACCACCTATATAGGCACACACATACACACAAAGCCACAGACACCTACGGCTCACTGTAACTCGGTGTACATCTTGTACTGGCAAAACAAACTCACAGCCAAACTGTGACTCAATGCTCAAACTATATCAGCACATGCACACACAAACAGCTCACTGTGAATCAATTGACAGCCTATACCATCACAAACACATAAACAGCTCACTATGAGTCAATGCATAGCCTATGTCTGCATGCATACACACACACACACACACACACATGGCCGTGACTCAGTTCACAGTCTATACCAGCACATAATCACACATGGCTTACTGTGACAAAACACGCAACCGAACACAGCACATGTGGACACACACACACCCAGAGACACACATGACTCACTGTGACTCAATGCACTGTCCATATTTGCACAGACACACACAGATGGCTCACTGGGACCCTGTGCACAGCTTATACCAACAAACCCTCACAGACACTAACGGAGCACTGTGACTCAATGCATAGCCTATATCAACAGGCATACACACACACACAAAAATACGGCAATGTGACTCAGTGCACAGCTTATAACAGAACACATGCATGCACACACACAAAAACAAACATGGCTCACTGATACTCAATCCACAGTCTCTAACAGCACACACACACTCACACTCAAACCTCACTGTGTCTGAATACACACTCACACAGACACTGACACACATGTCACTGTGACTCAATGCACAGCCTATCTCAGCACACACACACAGACATACAAAGCTGAGACTCAATGCCCAGTGTACACCTGAACAGACACACACACCTCACTGTGACTCAATGCACAGCCTATACCAGCACACAAACACACACATGCACACACACACACGGCTCACTGTGACTCAATGCCCAGCATAAACCTGAAAAGACACACACTATCAGACACAAACATCACTGGTTCTCATTGCGTGGCTTTTACCACTGCACATAAACACAAACTCACACACACACCTCACTGTGACTCAATGTCCAGCCTATATGTTCACACACATGCACACTCACACACACACAGCTCACAGTGAATCAATGCAAAACATATAGCCACACAACATGCACAACCACACATTAACTCAATGTGAATCAATGCATAGCCTATACCAGCACACATGCATGCACACACACAGACTCAATGCACAGTCTATAGAGTGACACACAGAAACACATTGCTCAGTGTTACACAATGCCCAGCCTCTAGCAGCACACACACACACACACAGCCACACACATGCACGGCTCACTGTATCTCAATGTACATCTCATACCAGAACACACACACACACACACACAGCTCATTGTGAAACAATGCAAAATGTATACCAGCAGACATCCACACACCCACACTCACAGTTCAATGTGAATCAAGGCACAGCCTATAAAAGCACACATGCATGCACACACACACACAGCAAACTGTGACTGAATGCCCAGTATGTAACAGCACACACACACTCATACACACCTCACTGTTAACCAGTGTGCAGCTTCTACAAGCACACTCACATACACACACAGCTCACTGTAACTGAATGTGCAGCCTATATCAGCACACACACAAACACACACAGCTCACTGTGCTTCAATGTCCAGCCTATACTTGCACACACATGAACACTCACACACACACAACACTGTGACTCAATTCTCAGCCTATGCCAGCCCAGAGGTATTCAAAAACACACACAGAGCTACTGTGACTCAATGCACATTACCTAACAGCACACACACACACACAAACATACACTGCTCATTGGACTCAATGCACTGTCTAAACAAGCACACACACACACAAACACACACACACATATGACTCACTGACTCAATGCACAACCTGTACTGGCACACACACAAGGTTTACTGTGACTCAATGCAGAGTCTACACCAACATACAAACACATGGCTCACTGTGACTCAATGTAATGCCTATGCCAGCACACACACACAGAGACACATGCATGGCTCTCTCTGATTCAATGCATGTACTATACCATCACAAACACACACACACACACACACACGCACAGTCACTGTGACACAATGAAGACCCTATACCACAACACCCATGCAAAGACACATATGCACGGCTCTTTGTGACTCTATGCACACCCTATACTATCACATACACACATTCACACATGGCTCATTGTGAATCAGTGCACAGTCTGTAGTTCCAGGTATACACACACAAACACACACCTCAGTGACTCAATGCCAAACCCATACCATCACACACATACACACACAGCTCAGTGTGAATCAGTGTACAGTCTTCAGCTCCATGTACATACACACACAACACACCTTAGTGAATCAATGCAGAGACGATACCAGCATACACACACACATACACACACCTGAGACTCAATGCTCTGCCTATTGCAGCACACACAAACACACACGCACACACACGCCTCACTGTGGTTCAATACCAGCCTGTACCTGCACACACTCACACTCTCACACACACCGCCGTGTGACTCAATGCAGTTTATACCACCACACAGACACACAGGCACACACAAACACCTGTCTGAGACTCAATGCCAAGCCCATACAAGTAAACAGACACACACAACAATGGCTCACTGAGACTCAATGAACAGTGTATAGTAGCACATACAAACACATGGCTCAATGTGAGTCAATGCATAGCCTATACCCGCACACACACACACAGAAACACACCTTAATATGGCTCAGTGTACAGCCTATAGCAGTACACACACACATCTTACTGTGACTCATGCAGACTCTACAGCACCAAATACACAAACACTAACACAGGGCTGGGATTCTATGCACAGTCCATACCAGCAAAGGCACACACACCACACCACACTGTGACTCAATGTTCAGATTATACCAGCACACACACACGACTCACTGTGTCCTAGTGCACAGAATATAACATCACACACACACCCCACACTGTGACTCAATGCACAGCCTGTACCTACACATACACACACACACACTTCACTGTGACAAAATATGCAGCCTATACCAGCACACACACACACACACCCTCAATGTTACACAATGGTCAGCCTATATCAGAACACGCAGACACACACACACATCACTCTGACTCACTGCACATCCTATACCAGTGCACTCACACACACACACACATGGCTGACTGTGAATCAATGCACACTCTATACCAGGACACACACACACACACACACAAGGCTCCCTGTGACTCAGTGCACAGGATATGCTAGCAGACATACACACACAGAGAAGCACATACGGCAAACTGTGAGTCAATCCACAGCCCATACCTCCACACACGCACATATACTGACACTCAAAAACACAGCTCAGTGTGATTCAATGCAAATCCTATGCCAGAAAGTGCACACACACAGACACAAACCTCCCTATGAATCAGTGCATAGCATATAACATCACACACATACACCTCACTGTGACTCAATGTGCTGCCTCTACCTGCACACACACACACACAAAACTCAATATGACTCAATGAGCAGGCTGTACCAGCACACATATACACACATGTGCACACAGATCTCAGTGTGCCTCAATTGTCAGCCTATACCAGAACACACAGACACACACACCTCCCACTCTGACTCAATGCACAACCTATACCAGCGTGCACACACACTCACATGGCACAGTGAATCAAGGCACAATTTTACCAGCACATGCACACACACCTCAGAGTGATTCAAAGCTCAGCCTATACCAGCAAACACACACACACAAACACAGACATGCACAGATGCAGGCCTCACTGTGACTCAATGCACAGCCTATACCAGTACACACACACACACACCAACACGCACTCACACATGGCTCACTGGTACTCAATAAATCGCCTATACCAGCACACACACACACAGCGCACTGTGACTCAATGCAGTCTGTATCACCACACACTCACACACACACCCATGAGTCAATAAAGCCCATACCAGCACAATAAAGCCCATACCAGCACACAAACTCACATGCACACACACACACACGAGACTGTGACTGAAAACGCTTCCTGTACCAGCACACACACACACAAACACCTCACTGTGACTCAATGCACAGCCTATATGAGCGCACACATACACACACAGCTCACAGTGACTCAATACAGAGTCTATACCAGCTCACACACAGACACACAGCCCACTCTGTCTCAATTGTCATCTAGTGCCAGCACACACACACACACACACAAACACACAAACACACACAGCCGTTCAGGTCAAAGTGGATAAAACCACAGTCCACACCATCACAGCACACACACACCGCACTACTCACTGTGACTCAATGCACAGTCTACACCAGCAAATACACACATACACAAACAACTCCCACACATTCAACTGTGACTCAGTGCTCTGACTATACCAGCTCCACACACACACATGGTTCACTGTGACTCAGTGCACAGCAAATAACTGTACACACACACACCTACACACAGATATGGCTCAGTTTGACCTAACGAACAGTCTGTAGCACCACATACACACATGCACACCTCAGTGACTCAATGTTCAGCCTGTACCATCACACACACACACGCATACACAAATACACATACACACACTAATACGGCTCGCTGTGATTCAATACACAGCCTATAACACCACACAGAGACACCCATCACTGTGACTCGAACTGCAGCTTGTACCTGCACATACACACACAAAGTCCCACCTTCTGTGACTCAATTCACAGCCTACTGCAGCATACACACAGAAAAACAACCATCACTGTGATTCAATGCACCGCCTATACCACCATACACACAGGGCTCACTGTGAATCAATACACAACCTATACAAGAACACACAAACACTCACTCACACATATCTGACTGTGACTCAGTGAACCACCTATAGCAGCACGCACACTCACACACAAACATACACGGCTCATTGGACTCAATGCACTGTCTATACCAGCACACACACACACACGCACACACACATATGACTCACTGACTCAATGCACAGCCTGTACTGGCACACACAAAAGGCTTACTGTGACTCAATGCAGAGTCTACACCAGCATACAAACACATGGCTCACTGTGACTCAATGTAATGCCTATGCCAACACACACACACAGAGACACATGCATGGCTCTCTCTGATTCAATGCACGTACTATACCATCACAAACACACACACACACACACGGACAGTCACTGTGACACAATGCACAGCCTATACCACAACACCTATGCAAAGACACATATGCACGGCTCTTTGTGAGTCTATGCACACCCTATACTATCACATACACACATTCACACATGGCTCATTGTGAATCAGTGCACAGTCTGTAGTTCCAGTTGTACACACACAGACACACCCCTCAGTGACTCAATGCAAAGCCCATACCATCACACACACACACACATACACACACAGCTCACTGTGAATCAGTGTACAGTGTTCAGCTCCATGTACATACACACACAACACACCTTAGTGAATCAATGCAGAGACCATACCAGCATACACACACACATACACACACCTGAGACTCAATGCTCTGCCTATTCCAGCACACACGCACACACACACACGGCTCACTGTGATTCAATGCACAGCCTATAACACCACACAGAGACACCCATCACTCTAACTCAAACCGCAGCCTGTACCTGCACATACACACACAAAGACCCACCTTCTGCTACTCAATTCACAGTCTACTGCAGCACACACACACACCTGTCTGTGACTGGAAAAGCTTTCTGTACCAGCACACACACACAGAAACACCTCAGTGAGACTCAATGCACTGCCTATACGAGCAAACACTTAAACACACAGCTCACAGTGAATCAATACAGAGTCTATACCAGCACACACACAGACACACACAGAGCCCACTCTGTCTCAATGGTCATTCAGTGCTAGCACACACACACACACACACACACAGATACACACACACACACTCGTTCATGTCAAAGTGGATAAAAACACAGTCCACACCATCACAGACACACACACACTGCACTACTAACTGTGACTCAATGCACAGTATACACCAGCAAATACACACACACACATACACACACATCTCCTACACATTTAACTGTGACTCAGTGCTGTGACTATACCAGCTCCCCACACACACATGGTTCACCATGACTCAATGCAGAGCCAATAACTGTACACACACAAAAACATACACACACATATGGCTCAGTTTGACCTAACGAAGAGTCTGTAGCACCACATACACACATGAACACCTCAGTGACTCAGTGTTCAGCCTGTACCATCACACACACACACATACAAAAATACACATACACACAAAAATACGGCTTGCTGTGATTCAATGCACAGCCTATTACACCACACAGAGACACCCATCTCTCTGACTCAAACCGCAGCCTGTACTTGCACATACACACACAAAGACCCACCTTCTGTGACTCAATTCACAGCCTACTGCAGCACACACACACACAAACACAACCATCACTGTGACTCAATGCACCTCCTATACCAGCATACACACATGGCTCACTGTGGATCAATGCACAGCCTATACAAGAACACACAAACACACACTCACACATAACTGACTGTGACTCAGGGAACCACCTATAGCAGCACACACACACACACACAAACATACACGGCTCTCTTGGACTCAATGCACTGCACATACCAGCACACACACACACACACACACACATATATGACTCACTGACTCAATGCATAGCCTGTACTGGCACACACACAAGGCTTACTGTGACTCAAGGCAGAGTCTAGACCAACATACAAACACATGGCTCACTGTGACGCAATGTAATGCCTATGCCAGCACACACACAGAGAGACACATGCATGGCTCTCTCTTATTCAATGCACGCACTATACCATCACAAACACAAACACACACACATGCACAGTCACTGTGCCACAGTACACAGCCTATACCACAACACCCATGCAAAGACACATATGCACGGCTCTTTGTGACTCTATGCACACCCTATACTATCACCTACACACATTCACACATGGCTCGTTGTGAATCAGTGCACAGTCTGTAGTTCCAGGTATACACACACAGACACACACCTCAGTGATTCAATGAAAAGCCCATACCATCACACACACACACACATACACACACAGCTCACTGTGAATCAGTATACGGTCTTCAGCTCCATGTACATACACACACAACACACCTTAGTGAATTAATGCAGAGACCATACCAACATACACACACACATACACACACCTGAGACTCAATGCTCTGCCTATTGCAGCACACACACACACACACACACACACAGCTCACTGTGATTCAATACCAGCCTGTACCTGCACACACACACACTCTCACACACCACGCCGTGTGACTCAATGCAGCTTATACCACCACACAGACACACAGACACACACACACACCTCACTGTGACTCAATGCCAAGCCCATACAAGTAAACAGACACACACAACCATGGTTCACTGAGACTCAATGAACAGTGTATACTAGCACATACAAACACATGGCTCAATGTGAGTCAATGCATAGCCTATACCCACACACACATACACAGAAACACACCTTAATGTGGCTCAGTGCACAGCCTATAGCAGTACACACACACACACACACCGCTCACTGATTCAATGCAAATCCCTTATCAGCATACACATACACATACACTCACCTAGGTGTTACTCAATTCTCAGCCTATAGCAGCACACACACACACCTTACTGTGACTCATGCAGACTCTACAGCACCAAATACACAAACATTAACACAGGGCTGGGATTCAATGCACAATCCATACCAGCAAAGGCACACACACCACACCACACTGTGACTCAATGGTCAGATTATACCAGCACACACACATGGCTCACTGTGTCCTAGTGCACAGCATAAAACATCACACACACACCCCACACTGTGACTCAATGCACAGCCTGTACCTACACATACACACACACACACCTCAATGTGACACAATGGTCAGCCTATACCAGAACACGCAGACACACACACATCACTGTGACTCAATGCACAGACTATACCAGCGTGCACACAAACACACAGCACTGTGATTCAATGTACAATGTATACCAAAACACACAAGCATACACACACACCTCAGTGTCACTCAATGCACAGCCTATACCAGCACCACACATACACACCTGCACAGATACAGGGTTCGCTGTGACTCAATGCACAACCTATAGAAGAACACACACACATACCAACATGCACACACACATGGCTGACCGTGACTCAATCAATCGTCTATACCAGCACACACACACATGACTCACTGTGACTCAATGCAGTCTTTAGCACAACAAACACAGACACACACACCCATTGAATCAATGAAAGCCCACCAACACACAACACACCCATGGCTCCGTGTTACACAATGCGCAGCCTCTAGCAGCACACACACACACCCACACACACAGCCACACATATGCACGGCTCACTGTATCTCAATGTACATCTTATACCGGAACACACACACACACACACACACACACATACACGGCCACATACCACACTGTGACTCAAAGTTCAGAATATACCAGCATGCACACATGAAAACAGCTCACTCACACTCAGTGCATGGCTTATACCATCACGAAACACACACGTGTATCACTATGTGTCAATGCATAAACTATACCAGCATTCACACACACAAACATGGCCATGACTCAGTTCACAGATTTTACAAGCACACACACACACATGGCTCACTGTCACCCAATAACCAGCCTACGCCAGGACAGACACACAAACACACCTCACTGTGAATGAATGCACAGCCTATACCAGTACAGAAACATACACAAACACACAAGGCACACTGTGACTAATAGCCAGCCTTTAGATGCAGACACATGCACACTCCCACAAACACACTTCACTGTGACACAATGCTCAGCCTGTAGCACAACACACAGACACACATACCCCCAGATGACTGTGAAAAATGCAAAGCATACACCAGCACACACCCACACACACAGTTCAATGTGAATCAATGCACAGCTTATAAAATCACACACAAATGCGCACACACACACGGCTAACTGTGACAGAATGCACAGAATGGAACAGCACACACACACACAATCACACACACACCTCACTGTGATTCAATGTGCAGCCTCTACAAGAGCACTCACACATACACATGGCTCACTGTGACTGAATGCGCAGCCTATACCAGCACACACACGAAAACACACAGCTCACTGTGATTCAATGCCCAGCCTATACTTGCACACACACGTACACTTACACACACACCTCACTGTGACTCAATGCTCAGCCTATACCAGCCCAGAGGTATTCACAAACACACACAGAGCTCACTGTGACTCAATGCACATTAACTTGAAGCAAACAACACACACACACACACACACACATGGTTCTCTGTGACTCAGTTCACAGTCTATACTAGCATCACACCCACACTCACAGCTCACTGTGACTTACTGCACCACCTATATAGGCACACACATACACACAAAGCCACAGACACCTACGGCTCACTGTAACTCGGTGTACATCTTGTACTGGCAAAACAAACTCACAGCCAAACTGTGACTCAATGCTCAAACTATATCAGCACATGCATGCACACACAAACAGCTCACTGTGAATCAATTGACAGCCTATACCATCACAAACACATAAACAGCTCACTATGAGTCAATGCATAGCCTATGTCTGCATGCATACACACACACACACACACACACACGGCCGTGACTCAGTTCACAGTCTATACCAGCACATAATCACACATGGCTTACTGTGACAAAACACGCAACCGAACACAGCACATGTGGACACACACACACCCAGAGACACACATGACTCACTGTGACTCAATGCACTGTCCATATTTGCACAGACACACACAGATGGCTCACTGGGACCCTGTGCACAGCTTATACCAACAAACCCTCACAGACACTAACGGAGCACTGTGACTCAATGCATAGCCTATATCAACAGGCATACACACACACACAAAAATACGGCAATGTGACTCAGTGCACAGCTTATAACAGAACACATGCATGCACACACACAAAAACAAACATGGCTCACTGATACTCAATCCACAGTCTCTAACAGCACACACACACTCACACTCAAACCTCACTGTGTCTGAATACACACTCACACAGACACTGACACACATGTCACTGTGACTCAATGCACAGCCTATCTCAGCACACACACACAGACATACAAAGCTGAGACTCAATGCCCAGTGTACACCTGAGCAGACACACACACTTCACTGTGACTCAATGCACAGCCTATACCAGCACACAAACACACACATGCACACACACACACGGCTCACTGTGACTCAATGCCCAGCATAAACCTGAAAAGACACACACTATCAGACACAAACATCACTGGTTCTCATTGCGTGGCTTTTACCACTGCACATAAACACAAACTCACACACACACCTCACTGTGACTCAATGTCCAGCCTATATGTTCACACACATGCACACTCACACACACACAGCTCACAGTGAATCAATGCAAAACATATAGCCACACAACATGCACAACCACACATTAACTCAATGTGAATCAATGCATAGCCTATACCAGCACACATGCATGCACACACACAGACTCAATGCACAGTCTATAGAGTGACACACAGAAACACATACCTCAGTGTTACACAATGCCCAGCCTCTAGCAGCACACACACACACACACAGCCACACACATGCACGGCTCACTGTATCTCAATGTACATCTCATACCAGAACACACACACACACACACACACACAGCTCATTGTGAAACAATGCAAAATGTATACCAGCAGACATCCACACACCCACACTCACAGTTCAATGTGAATCAAGGCACAGCCTATAAAAGCACACATGCATGCACACACACACACAGCAAACTGTGACTGAATGCCCAGTATGTAACAGCACACACACACTCATACACACCTCACTGTTAACCAGTGTGCAGCTTCTACAAGCACACTCACATACACACACAGCTCACTGTAACTGAATGTGCAGCCTATATCAGCACACACACAAACACACACAGCTCACTGTGCTTCAATGTCCAGCCTATACTTGCACACACATGAACACTCACACACACACAACACTGTGACTCAATTCTCAGCCTATGCCAGCCCAGAGGTATTCAAAAACACACACAGAGCTACTGTGACTCAATGCACATTACCTAACAGCACACACACACACACAAACATACACTGCTCATTGGACTCAATGCACTGTCTAAACAAGCACACACACACACAAACACACACACACATATGACTCACTGACTCAATGCACAACCTGTACTGGCACACACACAAGGTTTACTGTGACTCAATGCAGAGTCTACACCAACATACAAACACATGGCTCACTGTGACTCAATGTAATGCCTATGCCAGCACACACACACAGAGACACATGCATGGCTCTCTCTGATTCAATGCATGTACTATACCATCACAAACACACACACACACACACACGCACAGTCACTGTGACACAATGAAGACCCTATACCACAACACCCATGCAAAGACACATATGCACGGCTCTTTGTGACTCTATGCACACCCTATACTATCACATACACACATTCACACATGGCTCATTGTGAATCAGTGCACAGTCTGTAGTTCCAGGTATACACACACAAACACACACCTCAGTGACTCAATGCCAAACCCATACCATCACACACACACACACATACACACACAGCTCAGTGTGAATCAGTGTACAGTCTTCAGCTCCATGTACATACACACACAACACACCTTAGTGAATCAATGCAGAGACGATACCAGCATACACATACACACACCTGAGACTCAATGCTCTGCCTATTGCAGCACACACAAACACACACGCACACACACGCCTCACTGTGGTTCAATACCAGCCTGTACCTGCACACACTCACACTCTCACACACACCGCCGTGTGACTCAATGCAGTTTATACCACCACACAGACACACAGGCACACACAAACACCTGTCTGAGACTCAATGCCAAGCCCATACAAGTAAACAGACACACACAACAATGGCTCACTGAGACTCAATGAACAGTGTATAGTAGCACATACAAACACATGGCTCAATGTGAGTCAATGCATAGCCTATACCCGCACACACACACACAGAAACACACCTTAATATGGCTCAGTGTACAGCCTATAGCAGTACACACACACATCTTACTGTGACTCATGCAGACTCTACAGCACCAAATACACAAACACTAACACAGGGCTGGGATTCTATGCACAGTCCATACCAGCAAAGGCACACACACCACACCACACTGTGACTCAATGTTCAGATTATAC
The DNA here is from genome assembly GCF_963455315.2 of Globicephala melas. Lineage (NCBI taxonomy): Eukaryota > Metazoa > Chordata > Mammalia > Artiodactyla > Delphinidae > Globicephala > Globicephala melas. Next base: position 90,595,290 of record NC_083321.1, read on the forward strand.
CAGCACACACACACGACTCACTGTGTCCTAGTGCACAGAATATAACATCACACACACACCCCACACTGTGACTCAATGCACAGCCTGTACCTACACATACACACACACACACTTCACTGTGACAAAATATGCAGCCTATACCAGCACACACACACACACACCCTCAATGTTACACAATGGTCAGCCTATATCAGAACACGCAGACACACACACACATCACTCTGACTCACTGCACATCCTATACCAGTGCACTCACACACACACACACATGGCTGACTGTGAATCAATGCACACTCTATACCAGGACACACACACACACACACACACAAGGCTCCCTGTGACTCAGTGCACAGGATATGCTAGCAGACATACACACACAGAGAAGCACATACGGCAAACTGTGAGTCAATCCACAGCCCATACCTCCACACACGCACATATACTGACACTCAAAAACACAGCTCAGTGTGATTCAATGCAAATCCTATACCAGAAAGTGCACACACACAGACACAAACCTCCCTATGAATCAGTGCATAGCATATAACATCACACACATACACCTCACTGTGACTCAATGTGCTGCCTCTACCTGCACACACACACACACAAAACTCAATATGACTCAATGAGCAGGCTGTACCAGCACACATATACACACATGTGCACACAGATCTCAGTGTGCCTCAATTGTCAGCCTATACCAGAACACACAGACACACACACCTCCCACTCTGACTCAATGCACAACCTATACCAGCGTGCACACACACTCACATGGCACAGTGAATCAAGGCACAATTTTACCAGCACATGCACACACACCTCAGAGTGATTCAAAGCTCAGCCTATACCAGCAAACACACACACACAAACACAGACATGCACAGATGCAGGCCTCACTGTGACTCAATGCACAGCCTATACCAGTACACACACACACACACCAACACGCACTCACACATGGCTCACTGGTACTCAATAAATCGCCTATACCAGCACACACACACACAGCGCACTGTGACTCAATGCAGTCTGTATCACCACACACTCACACACACACCCATGAGTCAATAAAGCCCATACCAGCACAATAAAGCCCATACCAGCACACAAACTCACATGCACACACACACACACGAGACTGTGACTGAAAACGCTTCCTGTACCAGCACACACACACACAAACACCTCACTGTGACTCAATGCACAGCCTATATGAGCGCACACATACACACACAGCTCACAGTGACTCAATACAGAGTCTATACCAGCTCACACACAGACACACAGCCCACTCTGTCTCAATTGTCATCTAGTGCCAGCACACACACACACACACAAACACACAAACACACACAGCCGTTCAGGTCAAAGTGGATAAAACCACAGTCCACACCATCACAGCACACACACACCGCACTACTCACTGTGACTCAATGCACAGTCTACACCAGCAAATACACACATACACAAACAACTCCCACACATTCAACTGTGACTCAGTGCTCTGACTATACCAGCTCCCCTCACACACATGGTTCACTGTGACTCAGTGCACAGCAAATAACTGTACACACACACACCTACACACAGATATGGCTCAGTTTGACCTAACGAACAGTCTGTAGCACCACATACACACATGCACACCTCAGTGACTCAATGTTCAGCCTGTACCATCACACACACACACGCATACACAAATACACATACACACACTAATACGGCTCGCTGTGATTCAATACACAGCCTGTAACACCACACAGAGACACCCATCACTGTGACTCGAACTGCAGCTTGTACCTGCACATACACACACAAAGTCCCACCTTCTGTGACTCAATTCACAGCCTACTGCAGCATACACACAGAAAAACAACCATCACTGTGATTCAATGCACCGCCTATACCACCATACACACAGGGCTCACTGTGAATCAATACACAACCTATACAAGAACACACAAACACTCACTCACACATATCTGACTGTAACTCAGTGAACCACCTATAGCAGCACGCACACTCACACACAAACATACACGGCTCATTGGACTCAATGCACTGTCTATACCAGCACACACACACACACGCACACACACATATGACTCACTGACTCAATGCACAGCCTGTACTGGCACACACAAAAGGCTTACTGTGACTCAATGCAGAGTCTACACCAGCATACAAACACATGGCTCACTGTGACTCAATGTAATGCCTATGCCAACACACACACACAGAGACACATGCATGGCTCTCTCTGATTCAATGCACGTACTATACCATCACAAACACACACACACACACACGGACAGTCACTGTGACACAATGCACAGCCTATACCACAACACCTATGCAAAGACACATATGCACGGCTCTTTGTGAGTCTATGCACACCCTATACTATCACATACACACATTCACACATGGCTCATTGTGAATCAGTGCACAGTCTGTAGTTCCAGTTGTACACACACAGACACACCCCTCAGTGACTCAATGCAAAGCCCATACCATCACACACACACACACATACACACACAGCTCACTGTGAATCAGTGTACAGTGTTCAGCTCCATGTACATACACACACAACACACCTTAGTGAATCAATGCAGAGACCATACCAGCATACACACACACATACACACACCTGAGACTCAATGCTCTGCCTATTCCAGCACACACGCACACACACACACGGCTCACTGTGATTCAATGCACAGCCTATAACACCACACAGAGACACCCATCACTCTAACTCAAACCGCAGCCTGTACCTGCACATACACACACAAAGACCCACCTTCTGCTACTCAATTCACAGTCTACTGCAGCACACACACACACCTGTCTGTGACTGGAAAAGCTTTCTGTACCAGCACACACACACAGAAACACCTCAGTGAGACTCAATGCACTGCCTATACGAGCAAACACTTAAACACACAGCTCACAGTGAATCAATACAGAGTCTATACCAGCACACACACAGACACACACAGAGCCCACTCTGTCTCAATGGTCATTCAGTGCTAGCACACACACACACACACACACACACAGATACACACACACACACTCGTTCATGTCAAAGTGGATAAAAACACAGTCCACACCATCACAGACACACACACACTGCACTACTAACTGTGACTCAATGCACAGTATACACCAGCAAATACACACACACACATACACACACATCTCCTACACATTTAACTGTGACTCAGTGCTGTGACTATACCAGCTCCCCAAACACACATGGCTCACCATGACTCAATGCAGAGCCAATAACTGTACACACACAAAAACATACACACACATATGGCTCAGTTTGACCTAAAGAACAGTCTGTAGCACCACATACACACATGAACACCTCAGTGACTCAGTGTTCAGCCTGTACCATCACACACACACACATACAAAAATACACATACACACAAAAATACGGCTTGCTGTGATTCAATGCACAGCCTATTACACCACACAGAGACACCCATCTCTCTGACTCAAACCGCAGCCTGTACTTGCACATACACACACAAAGACCCACCTTCTGTGACTCAATTCACAGCCTACTGCAGCACACACACACACAAACACAACCATCACTGTGACTCAATGCACCTCCTATACCAACATACACACATGGCTCACTGTGGATCAATGCACAGCCTATACAAGAACACACAAACACACACTCACACATAACTGACTCTGACTCAGGGAACCACCTATAGCAGCACACACACACACACACAAACATACACGGCTCTCTTGGACTCAATGCACTGCACATACCAGCACACACACACACACACACACATATATGACTCACTGACTCAATGCATAGCCTGTACTGGCACACACACAAGGCTTACTGTGACTCAAGGCAGAGTCTAGACCAACATACAAACACATGGCTCACTGTGACGCAATGTAATGCCTATGCCAGCACACACACAGAGAGACACATGCATGGCTCTCTCTTATTCAATGCACGCACTATACCATCACAAACACAAACACACACACATGCACAGTCACTGTGCCACAGTACACAGCCTATACCACAACACCCATGCAAAGACACATATGCACGGCTCTTTGTGACTCTATGCACACCCTATACTATCACCTACACACATTCACACATGGCTCGTTGTGAATCAGTGCACAGTCTGTAGTTCCAGGTATACACACACAGACACACACCTCAGTGATTCAATGAAAAGCCCATACCATCACACACACACACACATACACACACAGCTCACTGTGAATCAGTATACGGTCTTCAGCTCCATGTACATACACACACAACACACCTTAGTGAATTAATGCAGAGACCATACCAACATACACACACACATACACACACCTGAGACTCAATGCTCTGCCTATTGCAGCACACACACACACACATCTCACTGTGATTCAATACCAGCCTGTACCTGCACACACACACACTCTCACACACCACGCCGTGTGACTCAATGCAGCTTATACCACCACACAGACACACAGACACACACACACACCTCACTGTGACTCAATGCCAAGCCCATACAAGTAAACAGACACACACAACCATGGTTCACTGAGACTCAATGAACAGTGTATACTAGCACATACAAACACATGGCTCAATGTGAGTCAATGCATAGCCTATACCCACACACACATACACAGAACACACACACACACACACACACACACACACACACATACACATATCCAAATACACAAAAGGATAAACCTGGTCCCCTCTAAACAACACGAATGCAAAAACTGTGTGAGTTTTCTGGTTCAAACAGAGGTGAAATCACTTGCGGTTCCTTGCTGAGTCTGGGTTCACTTCGTACCTGTTGCTGAGCCACCAGCACAGGAAGGGACGATGGGCGGGCTTTTACTGGCATCAGTGAGCAGCCTCCTTTTCTTCCTTCTTCCTACATTTCCTCTTCTGTTTTCTCTATCTCCCTTCCTCCCTCCTTCCTCTCTCCCTTCATCTTTTCTTCCCTCTCTCTCCTATATCTCTCGCAGTTTTTCCCCCTGAAATTTGACTTTTTTCCTGCCAAAGGAGGTAAGCCATTCAATCCATAGACATTTATGAGTGTTTCGTCACTGTGCCAAGCTTACAATTGCCAGTAAGTTCAATAAACCCAAGCCCTGTCCCACAGGAACTCACAATCTAGAACAGTTTTTCTCAACTGTGTCCCTCCAAGACACATTTGACAATGTCTGGAGACATTTTTGATGGTCATGGCTTGGGGTGGGTGCCACTGGAATTAGTGGGTAGAGGCCAGGGATACTGCTAAACATCTTAAAATACAGAGGGAAGATCCCCAAACAGAATTATCCTGCCCTAAATGTCAATGGTGCTGAGGCTGAAAGATCCTGGTCTAGAAGGAGAAACAAAATACAAACCCATTAAAAGGTGACTCACTTCCAGGCTATGTGGAGAAAGGACCCAATATGTACTATGTACTTGGGCTTGGTAAATTGCGGTTCTGGCTTTTCTCTCTAGTCTCTGGGTCTTTCCAACTCTGCAGGCTCCCAGGTTTGCTGCCACCTTTGAGAACATGGGATTCATATATATATATATATTTGTTTGTTTGTTTGTTTGTTTGTTGGCTGTCCTGAGGTCTTCGTTGCTGCGCGAGGGTTTTCTCTAGTTGCGGCGAGCAGGGGCTACTCTTCATTGCAGTGAGCGGGCTTCTCATTGTGGTGGCTTCTTTTGTTGTGGAGCACAGGCTCTAGGTGCATGGGCTTCAGTAGTTTTGGTGCATGGGCCTAGTAGTCGTGGCTCACGGGCTCTAGAGCACAGGCTCAGTAGTTGTGGTGCATGGGCTTAGTTGCTCCACGTCATGTGGGATCTTCCCAGACCAGCACTTGAACCCGTGTCCCCTGAACTGGCAGGCGGATTCTTAACCACTGCACCACCAGTGAAGCCCAAGAACATGGGATTCTTGATAACAGTTGCAATCTTAGGAGGGAAATTCCTCTCCCTTAAGCTACTGTTCCTTGAGCCCTCCTGGTAGCTCAGTATTTGGCCATCTGGCCATCCGCCCATGCTTCCATCCATCTACTCAGCCAGCCAGCCAGCAGTATTCATTTGGCACTACTAGAGTTGCTCAAACTCTACTAGATACATCTTATTCTCAGATTCAGACTTCTTGGGAGGGAAAAAAATCTATGTGTGGCATATTAATTGGAAGAGCACAAGGGCTGAGCTTTCTGTAAGAGTGGTTTTAGTTAATGCCCATGGGCAGTGTACCAGTTTCCTTCTCTTGTTAATGCCTCTAGTTCTCTACCTGTTAAATGGGAGTCCCACTCCCAGCCACTGTATTGCTCTGCAAGATGTACGCCTGGGTAATCAGCCTGATCTCCTGCTGGAGGGAGAAGACAGAAAGGGGAGAATGAAAGTTACAGTAGCAGCATCCTGTCTATACCCCACACTGGTTTTGTAACCTAAGACAAGTTTCTCAAACTTTTGTGCCTTAATTTCCTTATTTGTACAATAGAATAATGGCACTTTAGTAAAAGAGTCACTGTGAGGACTGACTAAGTCAATCCATGAAAAGCACTTAGAACAGTGCTTGGCACATAGTAAGAGCTCAATAAGTATTAACTATCATTATCAATTGTTATCATTACCAAGAGAAAAGTCATTAGTTTAGGGATCATGAAAAATTCTATTGTGTCAGAGGTTGGAGGGGAGAAGTGAGACCCTATAACTCAGGAATAAGACCCCTAAGGGACACCCTTTTTACCACTATCACTTAAACCAGGGTTTCTCAGTGTCAGCAATATTGATATTTAGGGCCTGAACGTTCTTTGCTGCGGGGGGGACTGTTCGGTGCAGTGCAGGAAGTTTAGCAGCATCCCTGGCCTTTATCCACTACATGCAATAGAACTTTCCCCCCAGTTGTGACAGCCAATGTCTTCAGACTTTGCCAAGTGTCCCTTCAGAAGCAAAATCACCATGGTTGAGAACCACTATCTTAAACAATAATGATTTTAAAAAATCAGTGATAGTAATAATCACGTGTGAGGAACTGTCTCCTCATCATTTGCAATGTCCCTTTTGACTGAGCATGAGGGCACCTTCCATGTGCTGCATGTAACTGTAGATGCTTCAAAAATACTTTCATTCTGCAGAATCTGAGACGTCTTCCTCCAGGAAATTCTGGCTGGTTCCTCCCAGGCAGTTTGTCTCTAGTTCAACATACTTGCCATGAGGTGGATAGATAACAAATGTTCAAAAGAATACATTCCTTCCCAAGCAGAGATAACTGAGAATCTTGAGATTAATGCATATATTTCATCCATTTATGATGTTAATGTAAACACGACTTCAGAAAGATAACAATGTAAATATGTATTAATCAGTAATCACTTACATATCTCTACCTGTCTTTCAGTCACACAGACCTTGGCTGGAAGGCTCACTCTGGCTTTTAATACTGAGTGACTTTCAGCAGGTTATTTATCTTCTCTAAGCCTCAGTTACATCTTCCATAAAATGGGGCTAATAATTGCATCCATCTTGTGAAAATTAAGTAAGAGAATGCATGTGAAAAAATTAGTGCAATAAAAGTACAAAGGAAGAATTCAACAAATGGTAGCTATCACAGTTGCTGAAAAGAGAAAAATGATAAGTCAAAGAATTAAATAGGATTAACATGTAGGCATAGATCGGTGCCCTTCTCTCTCTATTTTCAACTAGTTTCAAGCACTATTAAACAGAATTTGGTGTTCCCAGTTGTATTTGGTTGAATACACTCTCACCAAATTTATCTCCACCCAGAACCCCAGAATGTGACCTAATTTGGAAACAGGATTTTCTTGCAGATGTAATTAGTTAGGATGTGATTATACTGGTTTAGGTTGTCCTTATAAGAAGGCCATGTGAATTGAGGGAAGACCGCCATGTGAAGTTGAGGCAGAAATTTGAGTGAGGCAGCTACAAATCAAGGAAAACCAAGGACTGTCAGCAATTACCAGAAGCTAGAATAGGTAAAGGAAGGATTCTTCCCTAGAGCCCTCAGAGGGAGCCTGGCTCTGCCAACACCTTGATTTTAGACTTCTAGCCTCCAGAACTGTAAGGTAATAAATTTCTCTTATTTAAAGGCATGCTGTTTGTTGTTCTTTGTTATGGCAGCCCTGGGGACTAATACACTAACTTGCTCTGTCTCTTACACTCTGCCTGGGTGGATAGTGCTGTTTATTGACTTATGTAAAAGTGTGTTTCCTTATAACTGTTTTTAGTAACTGCTTTTTTTCCATCAGAGCCAGCATCACTCTTAACTTTTTAGTGCTGTTAATGAGCTTAAGAATACAGTTACTCCAAACAAGATCAGTATCTCTTCCTGGGCAGAGCTGTTTTGTCCCTCACATGTCCCTCCCCATTTCACCATATTTTCTTATTTCAAACTGCCCCAAAGGATCACATTCTTCTCCCCTTCCAATTGAAATCAAAGTCTGACTTGGCTACACTTGGTAATCTTTCTAATAATTCATGTCTCAATTACCTTCTTCTTATCTTCATCCTGATAATGTGTCCTCTCCACCGAATTGACCACTTTACAAAGGCTCATACTTCTGGCGGAAATGGCTGTTGATGTCAATAGCTCTATAAGTAGATGTTGCCATTTTCCCACTGAACCTAAAATAAAAAGTAATTACAGAATTCTGGGTTTAGGAGGGACCATAAAATTCATCTCTTCCAGTGTTCCCCACCCTCTGCTTCCCCACTTCAATGCATGAACTTTCTCTACACTATTCTTACAAGTAGACACCCAGTCACTGCTTTAAAATATCCAGTGATGGGAAATCCACTGTTTCTTACAACTGTCTTTCTTATCATTAGACATTTTTAGTGTTAGGAAGGTCTTTCCACTGAGTTACATACAATGTGTCTGTCATTGTAACCACTGGTCATGGTTTTGCCCTCAGAGCCCAATAAGTAATATTCATTGCTCTTCTTAGGTGCTCACATCCAATAATAGTGAGTTTCAAATTCACCATCCCATCTCCACCTCCTGAATAGTTTGTTATGTTTACTTCAGCCTAAACTACCCTTACTCTTTGAGTCATTCCATAACAAAATTTAAAGTTCCTAAACATTTTTGTCACTCTCTGTTGAACACATTCCAAGTTACATATATTCTTATGGTATGCCCCTAGAGGCATATAGAGCATCCCTGCCAATTCTAGTAGGAGCAGAGTGAGCTGAATTATACCAAACAATTTTTTTAAAGCTGAGTTTTCTAGTATTTTCTTCATCAGTGAACAAGAACTTAACAATGGGTAAAAACACACAAAATTCTACTGTTGGAGAAGTGAAGGATCTAGAAAAGAATTCATTAAGATACCCAAGGAAAGTCAGAAAAGATTAATTGAGAATAAACTAGACTTTGGACAAATGTGAAAAAAGAGGCAGTGAAGGAATTATAATTTTAGCTCACACCTGTGGTTGGGCCTATGTTCCAGCTACTCTTGCTGTGTAACAACCACTCCAAACTTAGTAGTTTAAAGCAGAGACATTTTATTATAACAGATTCTGTGAGTCAGAAATTTGAATAGGACTAATGGGGATACCTTGTTTCTGCTCCTGCATGTCTGGGTCCTCAGCTGGGAAGACCCCAATGCTGGGATGACTGAAACACCTGTGGGCATCATCACTCACATGCCTGGTAGCTGGCTTGAATGCTGGAACTGTCAACTGAAACACCAGCATATGGCCTTTCCATACAGCTTGTGTTTCTCACAGCATGGCAGCTGAGTATCAAGAGAAGTATCCCCAAAGTGAACTTTCCAAGAGAACCAGGACACTGCATGGCCTTTTCTGATCTAGTCTCAGAAGTCAAACATAATTTCCACTGCAGGTTCTTGGTTACCTTTTGATGGTGGGAATTGCAAGTCATCTTGAAAAAAAGGATGTGAGATGGGAGAATATTGTGGCAGCATCTTTGGAAATTATAATCTGTCATTGTCTGGAAAAGTAAAAATCAACCGTGTCCAATCTCAGTGTCCAACAGAGTTTATTTAACTAGAACTGAAGAACTCCCTATGGAGGACATCTTCCAAGTAGGACAAAGCTGTAACTCTCTACCTGTAATATTCTCAACCTTGTCCTCCATATGTGCTTTCTATCAAGAATTTTCACAATGGCGTTACCCCTTACATTCTAAAAAGTAGAATGAATGTGATGATAGTTTATATGCTAGGCCATGCTTAGGCGTCTCCACTGAAAGACCAAAGTGGTCATAAATGAGAAATTCTTACACCTTGAAGTGCAGGGAAACATAAAGGGAAATTGTTCCTGTGTTGGTTTAGCACGAGTATCAGGTTCCAGATTCTAGTCATTAGGTCTGCTAGACACAGTTCTCTTGGTAAAATAATTAGTATTCATATTTTGGTGTGATACTATGGCTGTGACTAAAGAAGGCAATGAGTTCATAGCTCTATTTTTCTTCAACCTGGAGCATGTCTCACTCAGTTGTATAGTTAGGTCAACTGCACTTTGGGTACATATGTTCACAATCAAGGGTGATAATTGAGAGCCATGTACATTTATCTTTGTGCAAATCTTGTTTTCATCCTGTGCACAACTTTGCTGCTTTGGGAATAATCCACGTAAAAACAACCTTGAACTGAATACAAAGCATCATTCTAGCCCATTCTTGAATTTGGAGTAGGGTCTGTGGTCTAACCAAAATAGCTCTAATGAGGAAGGACTCTGGCAAGAATTAAAAAGCAAAGTTTATGGTCCCAAGGCTGTAAACAGCAAAAATACTAATCTCCCTTTTCACATCTAGGTGGTAGCAAGAAATAATCAGCAAAAATAAGGGAATGTCCTATCAAAGGATATTTGACTTTTCTTTAATGATGTTCCATCAGAGAGCCTTGACCATCTCAATCAGGAATGACCTGATCATGGTAGTTACTGTCCAAACTATGCATTTGACAATTACCATACATTTTGTTTTCTATCATTGGTTTTCACCTCATGTGTATTTGCCTAATGATGAAATTCTCTTACATCCATAGGAAGACTCTGTTGTAGTTATGATGGTCTCTCTGCAGTTTTGTGTACTTTAGATACACAATTTAGTATCCTAACTTCCCAGTGGTATTAGTTGTTTATTTTATGGGCTATTATTCATAATTGCAATTCCATGCTTTGACCATTCTTTTCTTTCCATCATGAAAGTATTCCATTTCCACTTTCCCAATCCAAATGTGACTCATATCTCAAGGCAAGTTACAATGATATTTTCCCCAAGGTCTTCCCCAAACAGCTCTATGAACATCTAACGCACATCCATCTCCTTCTTCTGTAAATTCTTTCCATCACACTTATCATCTGTCTCCCTCACTCTGACATTTTTATCACATTCTTCCTTTTCGTCTTAACTCTTCCATGTGAGTTTATGTTGATTCTTCTATTAGACTCAGAGCTCCTGAGGGGTCATAAAGCAATTTTTTTATTTCCCCCACAATCTATGTACAAAATAAGTATTTGTTAAAAATACAAATAAGCTCAGTTGTTAGGAGTGAGGAGGCTTTTGCTGATTGATCCATGCTCTTTCTCTTGCCCAGTTCCCACTTCTAACTTATAAGAGGCTTTTGTGAAAAGGCTGGGATGATCCATCTTACATTCCATATGGAAACACAGAGGTACAAAACCCAAGAATGAATTTATCAGGAGCCCAAGGACCAGCCTCCCAAGTCACTGCCTTCCACTTGTCCCTGTTTCTGCCTGCCTTTCTTCTGAGTACATCTCCACTAGCCAATGACCCTATGGCAGGAGACCCAGTGCAAACTTCAGGAGAAGTCTTGGAAACTCTATTGCCAGGTGGAAGTTTTAAGAACAGAAAACATGTGTTGAGCTGAACTAGAGAGAGGCCTTGGCTAGATCAGTCCCAACATTGCTATGTCTATGCTTAGCAATCTCTCTAATGTCTTTCCTGCTCAAGCATCTTATTGAGTATTCTTCTATCCACGGAAGGAGTTGGAAGATTTTTCCTCCTTTCTATAAAGGGCCAGAATGTAAAAAATCTAGGCTTTGTGGGTTATATAATCTCCATCACAACCATTCATGTCTGCCATTGTAGCATGAAAGGAGCCATAGATCAAATGAGTGTGGCTGAGTTTCAATAAAACTTTATTTATAAAAACAGTTGGAGAGAGTCACCAAGACGGTAGAGCAGGAAGACACTTAGCTCACTTCCTTATAGGCATACCAAAGCTATAACTATTTGCAGAGCAACTATTAATGAGAAAGACCTAAATACTAGCAGAAAAGATTTTCTATAACTAAAGATGTAAAGAAGGAACCACAATGAAACAGGTAGGAGGAATGTAGACACAGTATAACAGAGACCCATACCCCAGGGTGGACAACCCAAAAAAAGGAGGATAATTACAATTGCCCACACACCCCACATAGAGGGAACCCTTAAGGCATACAGCTCTGGTGAACAGAGGGGAGTGTGCTGCTGGGACACATAGGCCATCTCCTACAAAAGGCTACTTTTCCAAGACTGGGAAATGTAATTAACCTACGAAATACATAGAAATAAAAGTAGCAAAATCAGGTGACAGGGGAGTATGTTCTTAATGAAAGAACAAGGTGAAACTCCAGAAGATGAACTCAGTGAAGTAGAGATAAGCAATCTACCCAATAAAGAGTTCAAGGTAATCATCATAAAGATGCTCAAAGAACTAGGGAGAAGAATGGATGGACAGAGTGAGAATTTTAACAGAGTTAGAGAATATAAAGAAGAACAAAACAGAGCTGAAGAATACAATAACTGAAATAAAAAATACACTAGAAGGAATCAACAGTAGATTAGATGTTGCAGAGGAAAGGATAAGTGAGACAGAGTAGTGGAAATCACTGAAGCCAAACAGAAAAAAGAAAAAAAAAAAAGAAATGAGGACAGTTTAAGAGATCTCTGAGACCACATCAAGTGCACTAATTTCACATTATAGGGGTACCAGAAGGAGAAGAAAGAGAGAAAAGGGAAGAGAACATATTTGATGAAACAATAGCTGAAAACTTCCCTAACCTGTGTAGGAGAGAGAAATCCGGGTTTAGGAAGCATTGAGGAACCCAAACAAGATGAATCCAAACAGACCCACACGAAGACATATTACAAGTACAATGGCAAATTTTAAAGAGAGAATTCTAAAGGCAGCAAGAGAAAAAAGAAAAGAGTCATATACAAGAGAACCCCCATACAGCTATTAACTGATTTCTCAGCAGAAAGTTTGCAGGCAAGAAGGGAGTGGCATGATATATGCAAAGTGCTGAAAGGGAAGATCTTGCAACCTAGGATACTCTACCCAGGAAGATTATTATTTAGAATTGAAGGAGTGATAAATAACTTCTCAGACAATCAAAAACTAAAAGAGTTCATCAATACTAAACCTACCCTAAAAGAAATGTTAAAAGGTCTTCTCTAAGTGGAAAAGAAAAGGATACAACAAGAAGTAAGAATCTGTAGGGTAGGAAAAATCCCATTAGTAAAGGCCAATATATAGTAAAGGCTGTGGGTCAAGCACTTAAATAAGCTAGTACAAAAAAATAAAAGACAAAAATTGTATAATCAACTGTAAGTACAATAAACATTGAGGGATAAACATGAAGATGTAAACTATGCCTTCAAAAGCACAAAACATGGGGGAGCAAAGTAAAAAATGTAGATCTTTTAGAATATGTTTGAACTTAAATGACTACCAGTTTAAAAAAAAGTAGATGTAGCTCTAGGTCAATGTATATGAATCCCACGCTAACCACAAATCAAAAACTTGCAATAGATACACAAACACCAGAGAGAAAGTAACACATGCATACCATTAAAGGAAATCATCAAACCACAAGGGAAGAAACTAAAAGAAGAAGTAAAGAACAGAGAAGAACTACAAAAACAACCAGAAAACAATTCACAAAATGGCAATAAGTATATCCCTATCAGCAATCACTTTAAATGTCAATGGACTACATGTTCTAATCAAATGACATAGAGTGGCTGATTGGATAAAATTTTTTTAAAAAGACCCATTTATATGCTGCTTATAAGAGACTCACTTCAGAGCTAAAGACACACACAGACTGAAAGTAAGGAGTTGGAAAAAGACTTTATGTAAAAGGAATCAACAAGAAGGAGTGTGTAGCAATACTCATATCAGACAAAATGGATTTTAAAATAAAGTCTATAGGGACTTCCCTGGTGGCACAGTGGTTGGGAATCTGCCTGCCAATGCAGGGAACATGGGTTCGAGCCCTGGTCCGGGAAGATCTCACATGCCACGGAACAACTAAGCCTGTGTGCCACAACTACTGAGCCTGCGCCCTAGAGCCCATGAGCCACAGCTACTGAACCTGTGTGCCATGATGACTGAAGCCGATGTGCCTAGAGCCCATGCTCTGCAACAAGAGAAGCCACTGTAATGAGAAGCCTGCACATCACAACAAAGAGTAGCCCCTGCTCTCCAAAACTAGAGAAAGCCCACACTCAACAATGAAAACCCAAAGCAGCCAAATATAAATAAATAAATTTATTAAAAATAAAATAAAATATAAAGTCTATGACAAAAGAGAAAGAAAGGCATTACATAATGATAAAGGGATCAATACAAGAAGATTATATAATGCTCAATATATATGCAACTTATATGGGAAAGCTTAAGTATATAAAGTGAATATTAACAGATATAAAGGGAGAAATTGACAATAATACAATTGTAGGGGACTTTAACAGCCCATTTACATCAATGGACAAATCATGCAGACAGAAAATCAATAAGTCAACAGTGGTCTTAAATGATAAAATAGACCAATTAGACTTAAGAGATATCTACAGGACATTCCATCCAAAAACAACAGACTATACATTCTTTTCAAGTGCACATGGAACATTCTTCAGGATATATCACATGCTAGGGCACAAAACAAGCCTCAACAAATTTAAGAGGATGGAAATTATATCAAGGCGTTTTTTCCAACCACAATGGTATGAAACTAGAAATCAATTACAGGAAGAAAAATGAGGAAAGCGCAAACACATGGAGACTAAACAACATGCTGCTAAAAAACCAATGAGTCAATGAAGAAGTCAAAGAGGAAATTAGAAAATACCTTGAGACAAATGAAAATAAATACACAACATTCCAAAATCTATAGAATACAGTAAAAGCAGTTCTAAGAGGGAAGTTTATATCCATCGAAGTATACCTCATGGAACAAGAAATGTCTCAAATAAACAACCTTACTTACCATCTAAAGGAATTAGAACAAGAAGGATGAACAAACCCCAAAGTCAGCAGAAGGAGAGAAATAATAAAATCAGAGAGGAAATAAATAAAATAGAGATAAAAAACAATAGAAAAGATTAATGAAACCAAGAGCTGGTTTCTTGAAAAGATAAACAAAATTGATAAGCCTTTAGCCAGGCTCATCCAGAAAAAAAGAGATGCAACCCAAATGAACAAAATAAGAAATGACAGAGGAGAAATAACAACTGATACCACAGAGATACAAAAAAAAAATCATACGAAAATGCTATGAAGTTATATGCCAACAAATTTAACAACCTAGAAGAAATGGACAAGTTTCTAGAAACATACAACCTTCCAAGAATTAATCAGGAACAGACAATCTGAACAGACCAATCACTAGTAATTAAATATTTGTAATAAAAAAAAAACTCCCAGGAAACAGAAGTCCAGGACTAGATAGCTTCACAGAGGAATTCTACCAAACATATAAAGAAGAGATAATACTTATACTTCTCAAACTATTCCAAAAAATTGAAGGGGAAGAAACCCTCCCAAAATGATTCTATGAGGCCTCTATTACCCTAATACCAAAACCAGACAAAGACATTACAAAAAAAGAAACTTATAGGCCAATATCTCTGATGAATATAGATGTAAAAATCCTCAACAAAATCTTAGCACACAGAATTCCACAATATGTAAAAAGGAACATATACGATGATCAAGTGAGATTTATGCTGGGGATGCAAGAATGGTTCAATATCCACAAATCAATCCATGTGATACACCTAATTAACAAAAGGAAGGATAAAAATCACATGATCATCTCAATAAATGCAGAAAAATCATTTGACAAATTTCAACATCCATTCATGACAAAAACTCTCATCAAAGTGGTTATAGAGGGAGCATATCTCAGCATAATAAAAGCCATTTATGACACACCTACAGCTAACATCATATTCAATGATGAAAAGCTAAAAAAAAAAATGATGAAAAGCTAGTGCTTTTCCTCTAAAATCAGGAACAAGACAAAAATGCCTACTCTGACCACCTGTATTTAACATAGTACTGGAATCTTAGTCACAGCAATCAGACAAGAAAGGAAACAAAAGGCATTCAAATTGAAAGGGAAGAAATAAAACTATCACTGTGTGCAGATGACATGATACAATATATAGAATACCCTAAAATCTTCACCAAAAATCTATTAGAACTAATAAATGAATCAGTAAAGTTGCAGGATACAAGATTATTATACAGAAATCTGTTGCTTTTCTATACTGGAATAATGAACTAACAAAGAAAATTCAAGAAAACAATTTGATTTACGACTGCATCAAAGAACAAAATACCTAGGAATAAACTTAACTGAAGAGGTGAAAGCCTGTACTCTGAAAACTATAAGATATTGATGAAGATAATTGAAGAGGTTACAAATAAATGAAATGATATCCCATATTCATGGATTGGAAGAATTAATATTGTCAAAATGTCCATACCACCCAAAGCAACCTACTGATTTAATCAATCCCTATCAAACTACCCATGTCATTTTTCACAGAACTAGAACAAATAATCCTAAAATTTATACAGAACCACAAAAGACTCTGAATAACAAAAGCAATCTTGGGAGAAAAGAACAAAGGGAGAGGTATCATGCTCTATGACTTCAGACTATACTAGAAAGCTACAGCAATCTGAGCAGTATGGTTCTGGCACATAAACAGACATATAGATCAATCAAAAGAATAGAGAATCCAGAAAAAAACTCATGCACATATTGTTAATTAATCTATTACAAAAGAGGCAGGAATATACAATGGAGAAAAGGCAGTCTCCTCAATAAGTGGTGTTGGGGAAACTGGACAGCTACATGTAAAATAATGAAATTAGAACATTTTCTCACACCATATATAAAAATAATCTCAAAATGGATTAAAGGCCTAAATGTAAGACTGAAAACCATAAAACTAGAAGAAAACAGAGGCAGAACACTCTTTGACATAAATCATAGAATGTTTTTTTTAATCAGTCTCCTAAAGGCAAAGGAAACAAAATCAAAAATTAAAAAATGAGACAATTAAACTTAAAAGATTTTTCACAGCAATGGAACCATTGATAAAACAACAAGACAGTCTACTGGATGGGAGAAAATATTTGCCAATGATATGACTGATAAGGGTTTAATATCCAAAATATACAAAAAGCTTATACAACTCAATATCAAAAAAACAAAAACTCAATTAAAAAATGAGCAGAAGACCTGAATAGACATTTGTACAAAGAAGACATACAGATGGCTAGCAGGCACATGAAAAGATGCTCAACATCACTAATCATCAGAGATATGCAGATCAAAACCATAATGAGATATCACCTCACACCTGTCAGAGTGGCTAATATCAAAAAGACAAAAATAACAAGCACTGAAGAGGATGTGGAGAAAAGGGAACCCCCATGCACTGTTGGTAGAAATGTAAAGTAGTTCATTTGCTAAGGAAAACAGTTTGGAGATAACTCAAAAAATTAAAAATAGAACTACCATATGATCCAGTAATTTCACTACTGGATACTTATCTAAAGAAAATGAAAACATGAATTTGAAAGATATATGTACCCCTATGTTCATTGCAGCATTATTTACAGTAGCCAAGAAATATAAGCAACCAAAGTGCCCAACAATATATGAATTAATAAAGAAGCCATATATATATAGGAGTATTAGCATATAAAAAATAAAAGAAGGAAATCTTGCCATTTGCAACAACATGAATGAACCTAGAAGGTATTACGCTAAGTGAAATATCTTAGAGCAAGACAAATACTGTATGTTATCACTTATATGTGTTATCACTTATATATGAAATCTAAAAAACAAAACAAATGAATAAACATAACAAAACAGAAACAGAACTATAGACACAGAACAAACAGGTGGTTACTAGAGGGGACCTAGGTGGAGAGAGGAAAGAAATAGGTGAAGGAGATTAAGAGATACAAACTTCTAGTTGCAAAATAAATGAGTCATGGACATGAAATATACAATGTGGGGAATATTGGCAATAATTATGTAATATCTTTGTATGGTGAATATTGTAACTAGACTTATGGCGATCATTTTGAAACGTATAAAAGTATCGAATCACTATGTTGTATAACAGGAACTAACACAGTGTTGTAGGTTAATTATACTTAAAAAACAAACAAACTCATAGAAAAAGAGGTCAGATTTATGGTTACCAGAGGTGGGGAGTGGGGGGAGGGGAAATTGTATGAAAGCAGTCAAAAGGCATAAACTCCCAGTTATAAGATAAATAAGTACTAGCAATGTAAAGTACAACATGATAGATATAATTAACACTGCCGTACATTATATATGAAAGTTGTTAAGAGGGTAAATCCTAAGGGTTCTCATCACAAGGAAAATTTTTTTCTTTATATCTTTAATTTTGTATCTATATGAGATGATGGATGTTAATATATCATGATGTATGTCAAATCATTATGCAATATGCCTTAAATTTATACAATGCTGTGTGTCAATTATATCTCAGTAAAACTGGAAAAAAAAACCCAAACAACAACAAATATAAACAAACCAACAAAAACAGGTGGAGGACTGAATTGGGCCTGAAGCCCATAATTTGTTGACCACTGATCTAGGGGAATCTCTACATTTCTCAGTCTTATTCCATTTCTGTGGCCACACTTTGGCTCCTGCAGCCCAACTCATTTGGGAATCATTGCTTTCCCTTTCTGTCTCCTTTCCTGCTACATCTCTATTTTGAGTCTCTCGGTTTTTCCCATGAAAACTTCATCAATTTCTCCAACTTATACAACTCAAGTGAGTTTTCTGTAGCCCTGGGGCATTTATAGTTAGTACCCTAGAGTTTAGAATATAGTTGTTTCATGAATATTAATTTTATCTTCCAAAGAATATTGTAGGTCCTTGAGGGAAGAAAACAAGTCCTATATTAGTATATGTTTCCTACACCTTCCCTGTTACAGCTTGGTACATAGTAGGTGTTTAACAAATATTTGCTAGTTGATTTATTGACATATGTCTACAAGAGTGTATTTGTTCCTTACTCTGTGTGGTAGGCTGCATAATGGTTCCCCAAGATGTCCCTGTCCCAATCCTTGGAACATGTGGATGTTACCCTACATCATGATACAGACTTTACCATGTGACTAAGTTAAGAATCTTCAGGTGGGGAGATTACCTTGGATTATCTAGGTTGGTCCCATGTAATAATAAGGGTACTTATAAAAGTGAAGCAGGATGAGAAAGCAGAAGCAAGAAGAACTACAATTCTGCAGCCTGTGGAACAGAAACCATGTTCACAGAAAGAGAGATAAAATGAAAATGCAGAGGAGGATGTACCAGATGAAGGAACAAGATAAAACCCCAGAAAAACAACTAAATGAAGTGGAGATAGGCAAGCTTCCAGAAAAAGAATTCAGAAAAAGATAGTGAAGATGATCCAGGACCTCAGAAAAAGAATGGAGGCAAATATAGAGAAGATGCAAGAGATGTTCAACAAAGACCTAGAAGAATTAAGGAACACCTAGAAAGATTAAAGAATAAACAAACAGAGATGAACAATACAATAACTGAAATGAAAAATACAATAGAAGGAATCAGTAGCAGAATAACTGAGGCAGAAAAACGGATAAGTGACCTGGAAAACAGAATTGTGGAGTTCACTGCTGCAGAACAGAATAAAGAAAAAAGAATGAAAAGAAATGAAAACAGCCTAAGAGGCCTCCAGGACAACATTAAACACACCAGCATTCACATTAAAGGGGTCCCAGAAGGAGGAGAGAGAGAAAAGACGTGGGAAAATATTTCAAGAGATTATAGTCAGAAATTTCCATAACATGGGAAAGGAAATAGCCACCCAAGTCTAGGAAGCACAGAGAGTCCCAGGCAGGATAAATCCAAGGAGAAACACACCGAGACACATAGTAATCAAACTGACAAAAATTAAAGACAAAGAAAAATTATTAAAAGCAACAAGGGAAAAATGACAAATAACATACAAGGGAACTCCCATAAGGTAAACAGCTGATTTCTCAGCAGAAACTCTACAAGGCAGAAGGGAGTGGCATGATATATTTAAAGTGCTGAAAGGGAAGAACCTACAAACAAGATTACTCTACCTGGCAAGGATCTCATTCAGATTCGTTGGAGAAATCAAAAGCTTTACAGACAAGCAAAAGCTAGGAGAATTCAGCACCACCAAACCAGCTTTACAACAAATGCTAAAAGAGCTTCTCTAAGTGGGAAACACAAGAGAAGAAAAGGACCTACAAAAACTAACCCAAAACAATTAAGAAAATGGTAATAGGAACATACATATCGATAATTACCTTAAATGTGAATGGACTAAATGCTCCAACCAAAAGACACAGGCTCACTGAATGGATACAAAAACAAGACTCATATATGTGCTGCTTATAAGAGACCCACTTCAGACCTAAGGACACAATATAGACTGAAAGTGAGGGGATGGGGGCTTCCCTGGTGGCGCAGTGGTTGAGAGTCCACATGCCAATGCAGGGGACACGGGTTCGTGCCCCAGCCTGGGAAGATCCCACATGCCGCAGAGCGGCTGGGCCTGTGAGCCATGGCCACTGAGCCTGCACGTCCGGAGCCTGTGCTCTGCAATGGGAGAGGCCAAAACAGTGAGAGGCCCGCATACCACAAAAAAATAAAATAAAATAAAGAAAGTGAGGGGATGGAAAAAGATATTCCATGCAAATGGAAATCAAAAGAAAGCAGGAGTAGCAACATTCATATCAGATAAAATAGACTTTAAAATAAAGAATGTTACAAGAGACAATGAAGGACACTACATAATGATCAAGCAATCAATCCAAGAAGAAGATATAACAATTATAAATGTATATCCACCCAACATAGGAGTACCTCAGTACATAAGGCAGATGCTAGCAGCTATAAAAGAGGAAATCGACAGTAACACAATAACAGTGGGGGATTTTAACACCTCACTTACGCCAGTGGACAGATCATCCATACAGAAAATTAATAAGGAAACACAAGCTTTAGATGACACAATAGACCAGATAGATTTAATTGATATTTATAGGACATTCCATCCAAAAACAGCAGATTACACTTTCTTCTCAAGTGCACATGGAACGTTCTCCAGGATACATCACATCTTGGGTCACAAATCAAGCCTCAGTAAATTTAAGAAAATTGAAATTGTATCAAGCATCTTTTCAGACCACAATGCTATGAGATTAGAAATAAATTACAGGGAAAAAAAGGTAAAAAACACAAACACATGAGGACTAAACAATACACTACTAAATAACCAAGAGATCACTGAAGAAATCCAAGAGGAAATCAAAAAATATCTAGACACAAAGGACAATGAAAACATGACAATCCAAAACCTATGGGATGCAGCAAAAGCAGCCCTAAGAGGGAAATTTATAGTAATACAATCCTACTTCAAGAAAAATCTCAAATAAATAATCTAACCTTACACCTAAAGGAACTAGAGAAAGAAGAACAAACAAAACCCAAAGTTAGTAGAAGGAAAGAAATCATAAAGATCAGAGCAGAAATAAATGAAATAGAAACAAAGAAAACAATAGCAAATATAAATAAAATTAAAAGCTGGTTCTTTGAGAAGACAAACAAAATTGATAAACATTTAGCCAGACTCATCAAGAAAAAGAGGGAGAGGACTCAAATCAATAAAATTAGTAATGAAAGAGAAGAAGTTACCATGGACACCGCAGAAATACAAAGCATCATAAAAGACTACTACAAGAAACTTTATGCCAATAAAATGGACAACCTGGAAGAAACGGACAAATTCTTAGAAAGGTATAACCTTCCAAGACTGAACTAGGAAGAAACAGAAAATATGAACAGACCAATCACAAGTAATGGAATTGAAACTGATTAAAAATCTTCCAAGAAACAGAAGTACAGGACCAGATGGCTTCACAAGTGAATTCTATTAAACATTTAGAGAGGAGCTAACACCCATCCTTCTCAAACTTTTCCAAAATATTTGCAGGGGAAGGAACACTCCCAAACTCATTCTACAAGGCCACCATCACCCTGATACAAAAACCAGACAGAGATATTACAAAAGAAGAAAACTACAGACCAATATCACTGATGAATATGTTGCAAAAATCCTCAACAAAATACTAGTAAACAGAATCCAACAACACATTCAAAGGATCATACACCATTATCAAGTGGGATTTATCCCAGGGATGCACACATTCTTCAATATATGCAAATCAATCAATGTGATACATCATATTAAAAAATTGAAGAATAAAAACCATATGATCATCTCAATAGATGCAGAAAAAGCTCTTGACAAAATTCAACACCAATTTATGATATAATCTCTCCAGAAAGTGGTCATAGAGGGAACCTACCTCAACATAATAAAGGCCATATGTGACAAACCACAGCCAACATCATTCTCAATGGTGAAAAACTGAAAGCATTTCCTCTAAGATCAAGAAAAAGGCAAGGATGTCCACTCTCTCCACTATTATTCAACAGAGTTTTGGAAGTCCCAGCCACAGCAATCAGAGAAGAAAAATAAAAGAAATCTAAATTGAAAAAGAAGAAGTAAAACTGTCACTGTTTTCAGATGACATTATACTATACATAGAGAATCCTAAAGATGCCAACAGAAAACTACTAGAGATAACAATGAATTTGGTAAAGTTGCAGGATACAAAATTAATGCACAGAAATCATTTGCATTCCTATACACTAACAATGAAAGCTCAGAAAGAGAAATTAAGGAAACAATCCCATTCACCATTGCAACAAAAAGAATAAAATACCTAGGAATAAACCTACCTAAGGTGGTAAAATATCTGTACTCAGAAAACTATAAGACACTGATGAAAGAAATCAAAGATGACACAAACAGATGGAGAGATATACTATGTTCTTGGATTGGAAGAATCAATATTGTGAAATGACTATGCTACCCAAAGCAATCTCCTGGTTAAATGCAATCCCTATGAAATTACCAATGACATTTTTTACAGAACTAGAACAGAAAATCTTAAAATTTGTATGAAGACACAAAAGACCCTAAATAGCCAAAGCAATCTTGAAGGGAGAAAACGGGCTGGAGGAATTAGGCTCCCTGACTTCAGAGTATACTACAAAGCTACAGTAATCAAGACAATATGGTACTGGCACAAAAACAGAAATATAGATTAATGGAACAGGATGAAAAGCCCAGAGATAAACCCATACACCTATGGTCAACTAATCTATGACAAAGGAGTCAAGGATATACACTGGAGAAAAGACAGTCCCTTTAATAAGTGGTGCTGGGAAAACTGGACAGCTACATGTAAAGGAATAAAATTAGAACACTCCCTAACACCATATACACAAAATAAACTCAAAATGGAGTAAATACCTAATTGTAACACTAGACACTATAAAACTCTTAGAGGAAAATATAGGAAGAACACTCTTTGACATAAATCACAGCAAGATCTTTTTTGACCCACCTCGTAGAGTAATGGAAATAAAAACAAAAATAAACAAACAGGACCTAATGAAAATTAAAAACTTTTGCACAGCAAATGAAACTATAAACAAGACAAAAAGAAAACCCTCAGAATGGGAGAAAATATTTGCAGATGAATCAACGGACAAGGAATTAATCTCCAAAATATATAAGTAGCTCATGCAGCTCAATATTAATAAAACAAACACCGCAATCAAAATGGGAAGAAGACCTAAATAGACATTTCTCCAAAAAAGACATACAGATGGCCAAGAGGCACATGAAAAGCTGCTCAGCATCAGTAATTATTAGAGAAATACAAATCAAAACTACAATGAGATATCACCTCACACCAGTCAGAATGGGCATCATCAGAAAATCTACAAACAACAAATGCTGGAGAGGGTGTGGAGAAAAGGGAACCCTCTTGCACTGTTGGTGGGAATGTAAATTGATACAGCCACTATAGAGAACAGTATGGAAGCTCCTTAAAAAACTAAAAATAGAATTACCATATTACCCAGCAATCCCACTACTGGGCAGATAGATACCCAGAGAAAATCATAATTCAAAATGACACATGCACCCCAATGTTCATTGTAGCACTATTTACAATAGACAGGTCATGGAAGCAACCTAAATGCCCATCGACAGATGAATGGGTAAAGAAGATGTGGTACATATATACAATGGAATATTACTCAGTCTTAAAAAGGAACGATATTGGGTCATTTGTATAGACGTGGATGGTCCTAGAGACTGTCATACAGCATGAAGTATGTCAGAAAGAGAAAAACAAATGTCGTATATTAATGCACATATGTGGAATCTAGAAAACTGCCGCAGATGAACCGGTTTGCAAGTCAGAAATAGAGATGCAGATGTAGAGAAGATACGTATGGATACCAAGGGGGGAAAGTGGCAGAGGTCGGGGATGGTGGTGGTGGGATGAATGGGGAGATTGGGATTGACATATATACACTAATATGTATAAAATAGATAACTAATAAGAACCTGCTGTATAAAAATAAATAAAACAAAATTCAAAAAGAAACAAAGTGAAGCAGGGGGAGTCAGAGAGACGACAGAAGCTGAGAGACAGAAAGTGATTTGAAGATGCTCTAGTACTGGCTTTGAAGATGGAGGAAGTGGGCCATGAGAGAAGAGCTTCTATAGGCTGCTTCTGGAAGTGGGAAAGGGCGAGAGAACAATTTCTCTCCTGCAGACTTCTTAAGAACCAGGCCTATTGATACCTTGACTTCATCCCAGTGAAACTTATTTCAGAGTTTTGGCCTCCAGAACTGTAAGAGAATAAGTTTGTGTTGTTTAAAGCCATTAAGTTTGTGGAGCAATAGGAAACTAATACTCTCTGTGACAGGAAAATATTAAATGATAAAAAGCACCAAGAAGCATTTTTGTGCCTGTGTATGTATGCCCCAGCAGGTCCCTAAGCACAGCTTTGAGCATTTATTTTCTGGTGAGGATGGAAATCTAAAGTAGGTGGTGAGAAAAAACTATAGAAGCGTGTATTTGTTTATAGGAAGAAATTTCCTAGTGACATTCTGTACATAAGCCATTCTTCAAGGTGCATTAGAAAGTGATTTGTCCTGGAGATGTGGGTTTAAGATACAGCTCTGTCACTTGCTATGTGATCTTGGACAAGTCACTTAATCTCTTTGGCAGTAGAGCCTTACTGTTACAAAGGTTGTAGGAGGTCTGCCCTTGCCCCACTTAATTGACCCCAATGAGGCAAATGAAGCCTCTGTTCATCTGGACTTAGTAACACTTTTTTTTTTAACATCTTTATTGGAGTGTAATTGCTTTACAATGGTGTGTTAGTTTGGACATAGTAAGACATTTACTATAAGCTTGCAATAAAGCTAGCCGGTAAGAAACCCAAGGAGCAACTCTGTCATACAGAAAGCTGAGGTACTCAAGGTGCAGAGCTGCTGAGCTGCCATGCAACTTTGAGACTTCTTTCTGCAAAGGAGAAGGTGCAATTACTCCAATCAAACAATGCTACCAGGGGCTTCCCTGGTGGCACAGTGGTTGAGAGTCCGCCTGCCGATGAAGGGGACACGGGTTCATGCCCCGGTCCAGGAAGATCCCGCATGCCACGGGGTGGCTGGGCCTGTGAGCCATGGCCGCTGAGCTTGCGCGTTCGGAGCCTGTGCTCCGCAACGGGAGAGGCCACAACAGTGAGAGGCCCATGTACCGCAAAGAAAACCCAAAAAAACCAAAACAGTGCTACCAGGTCCAAGACCCAACAGCTAGGTGATTATTTTCAGAAGGATGGGTTAGATATTTGTTCTGTTTTGGTTTTGCTTTTTTGAGCTGTCCTCTTAGATTAATCACAAAGGCCCTATTGGCACAACCCAGGCTTCTAGTATTGTCATTTTTTGTGATATTAACAAAAAGTAATAATGATGGCAGTTTTGTATGAATGATATCATTCTGCTACTTGTCCAAGGTCAGTCCTTCTCTTGTGTTCCAGATGTTTTACTCCATCAATTCTTCCCATTTTCCCTTGCATCATCAAACATTGATCACCTCTATATTTCCATTTTCACTACTAACATGCTCAGGTTCTCCAAACACTAATAAGTGAAAACAAACAAAAAAGTTTTGGGAACACTGCTACCTCTTTGAACTACTGACTACTCTATTTCTTCCTTCCCTTTACTACCCAACCACTCCAAATGCTGTCTACTCTCACAGCTTCCTCGTGTCACCATCCATGCACTCTTGAACATCTCTTTCTGGTTCCCATTCCAAACAATTAACTCAAATTATACTCCACACAACTGAACTTTTCTTAATTGTCAACTTCAAAGCCCCTCTCAGTTCCTCATTTTCTCTGACCTCTCTGCCGTGTATAACTGGACTCTCCTTGTAGATATCATTTCCCTTAGTTTGCATGACTGTCCCCTATCTTGATTATTCTCCTATATTTGTAACCTCTTCTTCTCTGCCCTTTGTCCTTGGCTTTCCCTCTTTTCCCTGTCTCCAACTATGGCTGGTCACCAGGTCCTACATTTAGCACTCCTCTCCTCCCACCATCCTTTCTCCTTGAGAGATCTCACCTATCCCCATATCCTCACCATCATCCATACTACTGACTCCACTTCTGACCACTGTTCCAAGTTCCATTTCCAGTTTTCCAAATGCATTGTGGACATCTCCACATGGATGTTCAAATGACATATTGAAACAGACAGGACCAAATCTGAACTAATGGTCATTCCATCAAAACAATACAGTGTAATGATTAAGAATATGGCCTTCCAAGTTTTATAGCCTTGAGTTTCAGTGTCAGCTGCTCTCTGCTTTAGCTGTATGACCCTAAGAAATTCATTTTTGTGTCTCTATCTCCTCATTTATGAGATGGGAAAATAGAAGTACCTACTTCACAGAGTTCTTGAGAAAACTAAAAGAGAGAATGCAGCCAGATTGTCATGCTTAGTGCCTGGAACATAGTTATGGTTGAATAAATATGAGTGCTGTTACTACACCTGACTTACCCTTCTTTTTGTTAGTCAACCTCAGTTGGTCATCCTTGACATCACCCTACACCCAATCAATTGTCAAGTATTGTCAATTCTTCAATAATAACATGTCTTGTTTCTATTTCCTGCTTTTCACATGATCAGCTGTCTTGTTAGGACAAACTACAGCCTGCTGTCCAGTACTTTCACCGTTTTCTCTCCATCACTTCTACTCCATCCCTTCTTTTTGAAGCACAGATTCAATGTATCATTTTTCTGCCCCAAACTTTCAATGACTCCTTATCACATTAGAAATAATTGGCATTCAAGGGTCTTCATGATTTTGTCCTTACCTGCATTCTCAGCATTGTTTCCCACAACTGTCCTATAAATATCTCACATTCTACCCAAACTTACTGCCTCACAAACAGTTATCTTGTTTTTCTGACCCTGTTCCTTTAGTTATCTGACTCCTATTGCCAATACTGCCGTTCCTGGTTGCAAAAATTCCAGCCTCCCTTTGAAGTCCAAGTGAAATAGCATTAGCTCTGACTTAGTGATTCTTAAACATTTTGAGTTACGACCTCCTTAAAAATCTGATGTATATATAGACTTTCTTCAGGAAAGATGCAAATGAGCCAAAAGAATATCAGCATATAATTTCAGAGGTTCATGGACCTTCTCTCCCATTTTCTTTTGCTGATCATTGAATTATTTTTTATTTTAAAATTATATTGTATTTTTTGATTACTAAATTCTTAAATCATTATGTATCTCTTTCATAGAACTCAGCACATAGTTCCCTGTATTTCAGTTAGTTTCAACACTGGCCTTCCGTAACTTCTAGAAAAGTGCTTTCTTTATTGTTGTTCTTATTATGTGTGTATCTGTCTGCTTTTTTTTTTAACATCTTTATTGGAGTATAATTGGTTTACAATAGTGTGTTAGTTTCTGCTTTATAACAAAGTGAATCATTTATACATATACATATGTCCCCATATCTCTTCCCTCTTGCATCTCCCTCCCTCCCACCCTCCCTATCCCACCCCTCTAGGTGGTCACAAAGCACTGAGCTGATCTCCCTGTGCTATGCGGCTGCTTCCCACTAGCTATCTATTTTACGTTTGGTAGTGTATATATGTCCAAGCCACTCTCTCATTTTGTCCCAGCTTACCCTTCTCCCTCCCTGTATCCTCAAGTCCATTCTCTAGTAGGTCTGCATCTTTATTCCCATCTTCCCCCTAGGTTCTTCATGACCACTTTTTTTTTTTTTTACATTGCATATATATGTGTTAGCAGACGGTATTTGTTTTTCTCTTTCTGACTTACTTCACTCTGTATGACAGATTCTAGGTCCATCCACATCACTACAAATAACTCAGTTTCGTTTCTTTTTATGGCTGAGTAATATTCCATTGTATATATGTGTCACATCTTCTTTATCCATTCATCTGTTGATGGACACTTAGGTTGCTTCCATGTCCTTGCTATTGTAAATAGAGCTGCAATGAACATCTTGATACATGACTCTTTTTGAATTATGGTTTTCTCAGGGTATATGCCCAGTAGTGGGATTGCTGGGTCATATGGTAGTCCTATTTTTAGTTTTTTAAGGAAGCACCATACTGTTCTCCATAGTGGCTCTATCAATTTACATTCTCACCAACAGTGCAAGAGGGTTTCCTTTTCTCCACACCCTCTCCAGCATTTAATGTTTATAGATTTTTTGATAATGGCCATTATCACCGGTGTGAGATGATATCTCATTGTAGTTTTGATTTGCATTTGTCTAATGATTAATGATGTTGAGCATTATTTCATGTGTTTGTTGGCAATCTGTAGATCTTCTTCAGAGAAATGTCTATTTAGGTTTTCTGCCCATTTTTGGATTGGGTTGTTTGTTTATTTGATATTGAGCTGCATGAGCTGCTTGTTAATTTTGGAGATAAATCCTTTGTAAGTTGCTTCATTTGAAAATATTTTCTCCCATTCTGAGGGTTGTCTTTTCATCTTCTTTATGGTTTCCTTTGCTGTGCAAAAGCTTTTAAGTTTCATTAAGTCCCATTTGTTTATTTTTGTTTTTATTTCCATTTCTCTAGGAGGTGGGTCAAAAAGCATCTTGCTGTGATTTATGTCATAGAGTGTCTGCCTATGTTTTCCTCTAAGAGTTTGATAGTGTCGGGCCTTACATTTCAGTCTTTAATCTATTTTGAGTTTATTTTTGTGTATGGTGTTAGGGAGATTCTAATTTCATTCTTTTACATGAAGCTGTCCAGTTTTCCCAGCACCACTTATTGAAGAGGCAGTCTTTTCTCCATTGTACATTCTTGCCTTCTTTATCAAAGATAACATGACCATATGTACGTGGGTTTACCTCTGGGCTTTCTATCATTTTCCATTGATCTATATTTATGTTTTTGTGCCAGTACCATACTGTCTTGATTACTGTAGCTTTGTAGTATAGTCTGAAGTCAGGGAACCTGATTCCTCCAGCTCCATTTTTCTTTCTCAAGATTGCTTTGACTATTCGGGGTCTTTTGTGTTTCCATGCAAATTGTGAAATTTTTGTTCTACTTCTGTGAAAAATGCCAGTGATAGTTAGATAGGGATTGCATTGAACCTGTAGATTGCTTTGGGTAGTATAGTCATTTTCACAATGTTGATTCTTTCAATCCAAGAACATGGTATATCTCTGCATCTATTTTTTTTATCACATTTAATTTCTTTTGTCAGTGTCTTACAATTTTATGCATACAGGTCTTTTGTCTTCTTAGGTAGCTTTATTCCTAGATATTTTATTCTTTCTGTTGCAATGGTAAATGGGAGTGTTTTCCTAATTTCACTTTCAGATTTTTCATCATAAGTATATAGGAATGCAAGAGATTTCTGTGCATTAATTTTGTATCCTGCTACTTTACCGAATTCATTCATTAGCCTTAGTAGCTTTTTGCTAGCATCTTTAGGATTCTCTATGTATAGTATCATGTCTTCTGCAAACAGTGATAGCTTTACTTCTTCTTTTCTGATTTGGATTCCTTTTATTTATTTTTCTTCTCTGATTGCTATGGCTAAAACTTCCAAAAATATGTTAAATAATAGTGGTGAGAATGGGCAACCTTATCTTGTTCCTGATCTTAGCAGAAATGGTTTCAGTTTTTCACCATTGAGGACGATGTTGGCTGTGGGTTTGTCATATATGGCCTTTATTATGTTGGGGAAAGTTCCCTCTATGCCTACTTTCTGCAGGGTTTTTATCATAAATGGGTGTTGAATTTTGTCAACAGGTTTTTCTGAATCTATTGAGATGATCATATGGTTTTTCTCCTTCAATTTTTTAATATGGTTTATCACATTGATTGAATTGTGTATATTGAAGAATCCTTGCATTCCTAGGATAAACTCTACTTGATCATGGTGTATGATCCTTTTAATGTGCTGTTGGATTCTGTTTGCTAGTATTTTGTTGAGGATTTCTGCATCTATGTTCATCAGTGATATTGGCCTGTAGTTTTCTTTCTTTGTGACATCTTTTTCTGGTTTTGGTATCAGGGTGATGGTGGCCTCGTAGAATGAGTTTGGGAGTGTTCCTCCCTCTGATCTATTTTGGCAGAGTTTGAGAAGGATAGGTGTAAACTCTTCTCTAAATGTTTGATAGAATTTGCTTGTGAAGCCATCTGGTCCTGGGCTTTTGTTTGTTGGAAGATTTTTAATCACAATTTCAATTTCAGTGCTTGTGGTTGGTCTGTTCATATTTTCTATGTCCTCCTGGTTCAGTCTCGGAAGGTTGTGCATTTATAAGAATTTGTCCATTCAGGTTGTCCATTTTATTGGCATACAGTTGCTTGTAGTAATCTCTCATGAGCCTTTGTATTTCTGCAGTGTCAATTGTTACTTCTCCCTTTTCATTTCTAATTCTATTGGTTTGAGTCTTTTCCCTTTTTATCTTGATCAGTCTGGCTAATGGTCTATCAAGTTTGTTTATCTTCTCAAAGAACCAGCTTTTAGCTTTATTGATCTTTGTTATCATTTCCTTCATTTCCTTTTCATTTATTTCTGATCTGATCTTTATGATTTCTTTCCATCTGCTAACTTTGGGGATTTTTTCTACTTCTTTCTCTAATTGCTTTAAGTGTAAATTTAGGTTGTTTATTTGAGATGTTTCTTGTTTCTTAATGTAGGATTGTATTGCTATAAACTTCCCTCTTACAACTGCTTTTGCTGCATCCCATAGGTTTTGGGTCATCGTGTTTTCATTGTCATTTGTGTCTAGGTATTTTTTGATTTCCTCTTTGATTTCCTCAGTGATCTCCTGGTTATTAAGTAGTGTATTGTTTAGCCTCCATGTGTTTGTATTTTTTACAGATTTTTTCCAGTAATGGATATCTAGGCTCATAGCGTTGTGGTCGGAAAAGATACGTCATATGATTTCAATTTTCTTATATTTACCAAGGCTTGATTTGTGACCCAAGTTTTGATCTATCCTGGAGAATGTTCCATGAGCACTTGAGAAGAATGTGTATTCTGTTGTTTCTGGATGGAATATCCTACAAATATCAATTAAGTCCATCGTGTTTAATGTGTCATTTAAAGCTTGTGTTCCCTTATTTATTTTCATTTTGGATGATCCGCCCATTGGTGAAAGTGGGGTGTTAAAGTCCCCTACTATGATTTTGTTACCCTTTTATGGCTTTTAGTATTTGCCTTATGTATTGAGGTGCTCCTATGTTGGGTGCATAAATATTTACAATTGTTATATCTTCTTCTTGGATTGATCCCTTGATCATTATGTAGTGTCCCTTCTTTGTCTCTTGTAATAGTCTTTGTTTTACAGTCTATTTTACCTGATACGAGAATTGCTACTCCAGCTTTCTTTTGATTTCCATTTGTGTGGAATATCTTTTTCCATCCTCTCACTTTCAGTCTGTATGTGTCCGTAGGTCTGAAGTGGGTCTCTTGTAGACAGCATATATAGAGGTCTTGGTTTTGTATCCACTCAGCCAGTCTATGTTTTTTGGTTGGAGCATTTAATCCATTTACATTTAAGGTAATTATCGATATGTATGTTCCTATTACCATTTTCTTAATTGTTTTGGGTTTGTTATTTTAGGTCTTTTCCTTTTCTTGTGTTTCTTGCCTAGAGAAGTTCCTTTAGCATTTGTTGTAAAGCTGGTTTGGTGGTGCTGAATTCTCTTAGCTTTTGCTTGTCTGTAAAGGTTTTAATTTCTCTGTCAAATCCGAATGAGATCCTTGCTTGGTAGAGTAGTCTTGGTTGTAGGTTTTTCTCCTTCATCACTTTAAATCTGTCCTGCCACTCCCTTCTGGCTTGCAGAGTTTCTGCTGAAAGATCAGCTGTTAACCTTATGGGGATTCCCTTGTGTGTTATTTGTTGTTTTTCCCTTGCTGCTTTTAATATGTTTTCTTTTTATTTAATTTTTGATAGTTTGAGTAATATGTGTCTTGGCATGTTTCTCCTTTGATTTATCCTGTATGGGATTCTCTGTGCTTCCTGGACTTGATTGACTATTTCTTTTCCCATATTAGGGAAGTTTTCAACTATAATCTCTTCAACTATTTTCTCAGTCCCTTTCTTTTTCTCTTCCTCTGGGACCCTATAATTCGAATGTTGGTAAGTTTAATGTTGTCCCAGAGTTCTCTGAGACTGTCCTCAATTCTTTTCATTCTTTTTTCTTTATTCTGCTCTGCAGTAGTTATTTCCACTATTTTGTCTTCCAGGTCAGTTATCTGTTCTTCTGCCTCAGTTATTCTGCTATTGATTCCTTCTAGAGAATTTTTAATTTCATTTATTGTGTTGTTCATCACTGTTTGTTTGCTCTTCTTCTAGGTTCTTGTTAAAAGTTTCTTGTATTTTCTCCATTCTATTTGCAAGATTTTGGATCATCTTTACTATCATTATTCTGAATTCTTTTTCAAGTAGACTGCCTATTTCCTCCTGATTTGTTAGGTCTGTTGGGGTTTTGCCTTGCTCCTTCATCTGTTATGTGTTTCTCTGTCTTCTCATTTTGCTAAACATACTATGTTTGGGACCTCATTCTCTCAGGCTGCAGGTTCTTAGTTCCCATTGTGTTTGGTGTCTGTCCCCCGTGGCTAAGGTTGGTTCAGTGGATTGTGTAAGTTTCCTGGTGGAGGGTACTAGTGCCTGTGTTCTGGTGAATGAGGCTGGATATTGTCTTTCTGGTGGGCAGGTCCACGTCAGTGGTGTGTTTTTGGGTGTCTGTGGCCTTATTTTGATTTTAGGCAGCCTCTCTGCTAATGGACTGGGTTGTGTTCCTGTCTTGCTGGTTGTTTGGCATAAGTTGTCTAGCACTGTAGCTTGCTGGTCATTGAGTGGAGCTGGCTGTTGGCATTGAGATGGAGATCTCTGGGAGGTTTTCACCATTTGATATTACATGGAGCTAGGAGGTCTCTGTGGACCATCTCCTGAACTTGGCTCCCACCTCAGAGGCACAGCCCTGATGCCTGGCTGAAGCACCAAGAGCCTGTCATCCACATGGCTCAGAATAAAAGGGAGGAAATAACGAAAGAGAGAAAGAAGAAGATAAAATAAAATAAAGTACAATAAAATAAAATAAAGTTTTTAAAATAAAAAAATAATTATTAAAAGTTTTTTAAGTAATAAAAAAAGAAGGAAAGTAGAGAGCAACAAACCAACAAACAAATCGACCAATGATAACAAGTGCTAAAAACTATACTAAAACAACAACAACAAAATGGACAGACAGAACCCTAAGACAAATGGTAAAATAAAGCTATATAGACAAAATCACACACAGAAGCATACACATGCACACTCAGAAAAAGAGAAAAAGGGGAAAAAAAATATCTTTGCTTTCAAAGTCCACCTCCTCAATTTGGGATGATTCGTTGTCTGTTCAGGTATTCCGCAGATGCAGGTACATCAAGTTGATTGTGGAGATTTAATTCGCTGCTTCTGAGGCTGCTGGGAGAGATTTCCCTTTCTCTTCTTTGTTCGCACAGCTCCCGGGGTGCAGCTTTGGATTTGGCCCCACCTCTGCATGTAGGTCACCAGAGGGCGTCTGTTCTTCGCTCAGACAGGACGGGGTTAAAGGAGCCGCTGATTTGGGGGCTCTGGCTTACTCAGGCCAGGGGGAGGGAGGGACACGGAGTGCGGGGTGAGCCTGCGGCGGCAGAGGCCGGCATGACGTTGCACCAGCCTGAGGCGCGCCGTGCGTTCTCCCGGGGAAGTTGTCCCTGGATCACGGGACCCTGGCAGCGGCGGGCTGCACAGGCTCCCCGGAAGGGGGGTGTGGATAGTGACCTGTGCTCGCACACAGGCTTCTTGGTGGCGACAGCAGCAGCCTTAGCGTCTCATGCCCGTCTCTGGGGTCCGCACTGATAGCCGCGGCTCGCGCCTGTCTCTGGAGCTCCTTTAAGCAGCGCTCTTAATCCCCTCCCCTCGCGCACCAGGAAACAAAGAGGGAAGAAAAAGTCTCTTGCCTCTTCGGCAGGTCCAGACTCTTCCCTAGCTGTGGTGCACCAACCCCTTCAGGCTGTGTTCATGCAGCCAACTATCTGTGGTGCACCAACCCCTTCAGGCTGTGTTCATGCAGCCAACCCCAGTCCTCTCCCTGCATCGAAGCCCAAGCCTCAGCTCCCAGCCCCGCCTGCCCCGGCGGGTGAGCAGACAAGCCTCTCGGGCTGGTGAGTGCTGGTCGGCACCGGTCCTCTGTGCGGGAATCTCTCCTCTTTGCCCTCCGCACCCCTGTTGCTGCGCTCTACTCCGTGGCTCTGAAGCTTCCCCCCTCCGCCACCCACCATCTCCGCCTGGGAAGGGGCTTCCTAGTGTGTGAAAATGTTTCCTCCTTC
Organism: Globicephala melas; assembly: GCF_963455315.2. Taxonomy (NCBI): domain Eukaryota; kingdom Metazoa; phylum Chordata; class Mammalia; order Artiodactyla; family Delphinidae; genus Globicephala; species Globicephala melas. Next base: position 90,630,469 of record NC_083321.1, read on the forward strand.
ACAGCTCCCTCCCACTGGTGTAGGTCCCATCCCTATTCTTTTTTCTCTGTTTTTTCTTTTTTCTTTTGCCCTACCCAGGTACGTGGGGAGTTTCTTGCCTTTTGGGAGGTCTGAGGTCTTCTGCCAGTGTTCAGTAGGTGTTCTGTAGGAGTTGTTCCACATGTACATGTATTTCTGATGTATTTGTGGGGAGGAGGGTGATCTCCACGTCTTACTCTTCCGTCATCTTGAAGCTCCTCCTGTGTGTGCTTTTTAATGAGGTTCAAAGACCATCAACATTAGAATCATAAGAGATTCCTTGGTGCAACTCCAGATCTCCTAAATCAGAATGTCATGGGCAGGCACGCAAGGGACCCAGAAACACTTTCCTCTATGCTGCCCCATTGAAATGCCCATGAAACGTTGATCTCATCCCATGCCTGAGCTAGCACCACAGATGCAGGATGTACAGGAACAGCCTTGGTACCACCCCACCACTAGTCCTTTTTTTCTGTGGCCAGGAATTGTCATGGACAATAAGAGAATTACTTCTCCTGCCATCTTCCACTAGTTTAATTGGATTATTTCTACACCAGCACCTTCTGGATTTGGGGCAAAGAATGCTATGTGCTTGAAAGTATTGTATCTGGGTCCCCGGCTGCCTTCTCTGCAGGTGGCTTGTTCTTTCCAAATCCTTATCCTGCACTGGTGAAGAGGTTTCTTCTTAGTCTTGGCTTAATTCATCTTAACACACTGTATAGAAAATTCCAGCAAGTCTCCTAATGGAGCTTGCCTGAATTATGATAGCAATTTGGGTAAATGCCTTATTGTCTCTCTCTGACTGTGAAGTTCTTAAGGTAGACTAAACCAATTTCCAGGTTTGGCATGTCCATTGTATTGCCTTATTTCACCCAGACAGATGAGGTCTCTTCCTTCTCCCTCCCCGTCCCAGAAAGGTCAGAGAACATTACAGCTTCCTTTTCTCCTATCTACAACTTAACCATTTTAAAATTCTCACTTCTTCCATGAAGTTCCTCCTGAGAAGTTCTATGTACATTGATCTCTCCCTTTCTGAACTGCCCAGAGCACTTCCTGTCTACTCCAAAAACTCCTTCTTAACCTGCGATTATATTCAGTCTACTGCATATGGCAGTACAGCATAATAGTTAAGTTCATGGGCTCTGGATCCAAGAGAACCAGGTTCTAAAACTCAACCCTAACACTACATAACAACATGGCCTGAACTTAGCTCTGGGACTCAGTTCAACATCTATAAAATAGAAGTAATATAATATCTACTTCATGGTGTTTTTATGAGAATTCAATGAGATAATGCATATAAAGCCCTGAGCATATGCTCAGGATATAGTAAGCACTCAATAAATGTTAGTTTTAGAGTGATTTCTTGTATAAATCAGATTAGGCTAAGTTATGCTATGGAAACAAGTAACCTCAAAACATTGCTTCTTATAAAAACAAAAGGTTATTTCTCACCCACGCTACATGTCTCTTGTAGCCCGGTTAGGAATCAACTCCATATTGCTATACTTGGGGAACTAAGCTGACAAAGGAGCTGTTATTGGAACATCTGCCAGTCATCACAGCCAAAGGAAAGGAGACTATCCTAAAGCAAGAAATGGATCTTAAAACTTCTGCCTGAAAGTGACACACATCACTTTCCCGTAAATTTCATTGACCAAATTCACAAGGCAGAGTCTGACTTCAATGGGGCAAAAAAGAATAATTTCCCGTCAGGAAGGGAAGAGGAAGAAACAGTTATCTTTTAAGTCTTTCATGTATTTTAGTTTTCCATCATCAGGTATTTGACTGACATATCTTTTGTGTCCCTTAGAATTTAGCACATAGTAGGAAGCAAGTATATATTTTATTGATGGATAGTAGGTGTCCATCATGTCTCTACATTTTGAATTGAATTGAATGATTGAAGGAGAAATTCCTCGGTGATATATAGCAAGTGTCTGAAAATGTCAACTGATGAATTGACAGCAAAGGACCAGAGATCCCTATTTCCTTAAAAACAAATGAAACCATCCACCTGACACATATGCTTAACTTGAGTATTGTCCAAGTCCACCACTTCACTCAAGATTTCTTCTTAGAATAAGTTTTTACTTAGTTTTCTGCAAGATCTATGATGTTGTTGTCATTTTTACATTTAGATCCACAAGTGTAGGACACACAAAATCTTTATTTCTTCCTGGGTTCTACCCAGCAATTAGCACCCGATGCCTTTAAGTTACCTTGGGGATAAACATGTGGCCAGGACATCTGAGCACCCAGTAGATATAGCTTCCTGCTCTTATTAAAATGATTCTCTATTTAAATAAATAAATGTCAAAGAGAGACGTGGACAGTCCAAAAGCACAAGCCTTTAAAGAAAATAAAATCCCCCAGGGAATTTTGGGTAGCTCTGTAACTAATGATTAGTTATTATTGATTATCTTGCCCTGGTTTTATCCCTAACCTTGAGAACATTTCTTTCAAGTCACTTTCAGTCTCGAAACTTAGAGTCCAAATTCCTTCCTGGGGCATATTTATGGCTCCAGTACTTCTGTGGCTTCGACAGATATGAATGTCCCTGGAGTCTTTCTCCTGCCAACAGCAGATTAAGCCTCTGTTGGGAGAGTCTTTTGCTTTTCAAGAGTTTTCTTCCTCAGTCGGCAGTGATCAGACATCTCACATGACCTAACTACCAAATTCTTCCATCTTAGCACTAGAAAGAAATTTCCAGCAGGGGAAAGCTATCTCCTTTCAAGTTGCCTACTCATAACTTACTTCTTCTTTATGCATAGGGCAGAATCCCAAATGGGAATAAAGTCACTTAATGCTGCTGGTCTGGGGTGGTGGTGATCCAGGGGGAAGATCAAAGGGCTTCATGAAATAGAAGGTTGCCGACCTATTTACTAACTCACTTTTTCTTTCCTTTCTTCCTAGCTTCCTTCTTTCATTCTTATCAATATTTTGACTGAATTATATGTAAATCAAAATTTGAATTGAATCCCTTTAGCAACCAGCTCTTTTACAACCTGCTTTTGATACAGAGTGCCTGCCTTTAAAAGCTACATGTCTCTTTCCAATGCAAGCCTGTAGCAAAATATATCACTATTTAAATGTACTTATAACTATCTTACTTTCTATTACAAGTCAGGAGAGCTAGAACGAAGAATTTTTCCACTTTTTTTTTTTTACTGTAGTATCCCCAGAGATTTACAAATTGTATGCCATATAGAAAGTCTCCAGTAAATAATTGTGAGTGAAAACATGAATAAATAGCATGGTGGTGAATAAATACTGGATCCAGGCAAACCTCCTGAGTTCAAAACACAGTTCCACACTTACTATGTAACTTCTTTCTGACTCAGTTTTCTTATCTGTGAAACGGGACTTTACCACTTGGCATAGTCAGGGTTTAGCTGCAGATAACATAAAACACTCCAGGTATTTTAAGCAAAAAAGGATTGAATACAGTGAATTAGGTGCTTACAAAATTGTTGAATGATGAGAGGAACAGGCTCTAGGCTCAGCTTCTACAATTAAGTTCCAAAATACCACCACTGTACTGACCCACTAAGAGAACTCCTACACATCTGCCATCAGAAAGCAGGGGAAGCAGGAGGTCACTGTCTTAACTGATGAATTCAATATCAGATCATCTTAGATGTAATCTAAGAATCAGGAAGCCACCAGAATTCTTGGCCCCAAGGTCACCTGAGATGGAGTAATCTGAAAGCTCTCATTACAACTGCTAATTTCAGGGTCAAACTATTATACAAACTGGATCTGTAGTAGGGAATAAATGACTCGCTTACCTCTCCTTATCTCCCTACCTAACTCATCAAAGAGTTCAAGTTTCAAGAAATCTGTTTGGGTTAACCAGTATTACATCTAGACTGTAGCTACAAAGCATTCTGGGAAATGTATTTTCAGCTTCTCAGCCACTGTCATATAGGAAGTAATCCTAGAAGCGGATTCAGTGGACATTGAACAAGTCAGGCTATAGTCTCCACCATAGGATTTCAGTAAGATTGTTTATAAAAGTGCTTCAGCAGAGTGCTCGCACATGAGGGGCAGTCATTCAATGTTAGCTGTTGTTATTATTTTACCTAAGAAGATCTGTCACATTGGCTTATGTGATGACCCTTCATACATATTTTGTGAGTGCTACAGGCATTGAGTAGCAAGTTTAATTAACTAATTCCATAAAAATTTATTTAGTGTTATTTTTGGTACTAGACAGTGGCAGAGTCTCTACACCCCTCCTCATGCCCCACATTCTTGGCTCTCTTCAGATGACTGAAAATGAAGGCAAAACCTTCTTTCCAGTCTTCTGCCTAAATGTTGCAAGGTTCCTGCTGGGGGCTTCCCCACAGCTCACCCTCCTGGAATCCACAAGACATGCAGTTTGGCTGATTGCTTCAAGCTGCAATTATCTCTAGAATCCTCTCCAATCATTTTGTTCTTTGTGGTTTGGGGGCAAGGAATGTAGGTGTGTGTGTTTCTTTTTGTGTGTGTGTTTCTTTCGTGTGGCCATCTACTCCTCTCTCTTCAATCAGGTGTCATCTCCTCTCTGGGATCAATTCCAGTTCTCTCCTTTTACTCTTCCCAGGGCAAGTCCTCTGAGGACATTTCTTTCATGTCAGACAAGTCAATCCACAACACTTTAGGTGCGCCATCTACATACTGGTTCCTATGCTAGGTCCTGTAGATCAAGGTACTTAAGGTACATCTAGGAAAACCTGCATGGTGCCCCGGGAACACAAAATAGATGGATCTAAGCCACATTTCAGTTGGGGATCATGGAAGATGTTTCCGAAAATAAAAGTATAAGCTGAAAACTGAATGGAAAAGGGTGAATGGGAGTTGGCCAAGTGACATGGGCTTAGGGCATCAGAAGAATACCCTGTGGAAGGAAAGAAATATGCACAAGGATATCTCCTCCCACAATAAATCAGTGGTTAAAAGGTAGATTGTTCAGACAAGTGAACGAAGGGTCAAGTTTCTGTTCTTCCACTTACAGGTAATACACAGCAATCCCATTTACTTTGGAGAACTACTTGTCTGCTGTTGAATGCAGTCTTGGTGGGATTGTCAAGCAAGGTGTCCTGCCCTTTCATGGCCGAGTTGTGAGCAGATGAAACAATCTAGGCCAATCAGATATTCTCCCTGGAATCTGAATCTTAAGTGTGTTGAAAAAAAGACTGGAAAAGTCTCAAGTTATCATAGTGGTGGAGGGCTCTCAGCTATCCATTATTTTAAAATACTTTGGTTTCTGTCCTTTCTGAGGATTTTTTCTTCCCCCCTCTCAATTCTGTGAGACACCCCATGTTCACCGATAAATTTTATTTTATTTTTTGCCCAAGTTGATCTCTGGTGGCTTGCAAGTAAGACACTTTATGGGATAAGGAAGGAAACTTTTTTTTTTTTGCTAAGGAAAAGTTTTTGATAGAAGATTGAAGTGAAAGTAAGAGTTCAAGGGCAAGGGAAGCTGGAGTCTAGTAAACAAAGGCTATCCCTAAACTGTTCTACATTAAAAATCAATAGAGCATTGGAAAGTTAGGAGAGAACAGAAGAGAAGAGGAGAAAATTTAGTTGAATAACATGGTGAAAGGAAGATCTCCTGTCTTCCTAAATATTTCTTTCCAAAGCATTTTTCTACACTTGAAATTGTTGATTATGAATCGATTTTTGTGTATATGGAACAGATGGGACAATGCAAATGCAGAAAGAGATGGAGTTCCACATTTGCAATGTCCTGGGGTAAAACAATGACAACAGTGTGGAACTGAGTAAGAAATTCAAAGATGATGGTAGCTGAGAGTCAGAGTGAACAATGAGAATATAAACTTCTCTAGGCCCAACTTCCAGTGGGCCATGGAATAGGAATTTGAAATAATCTTAGTTGGACTTTCTAAGGACAGAATGATCCATAAGTTGATATCTCTTGGTACATTTATGCCTTAGGAGAAAAGCCTGGTGTAAGACGCACCAACATGTTAATGGTAGATACTTTGCATGGCAGGATTATGTGTGATTTTTATTTTATTTAGCATACCTTTTCATAAATTCCAAAATTTCAACAATAAACTATAATGGGGAAATACTATTTAAAGTATGATTAAATACATAATCCTTTTAGCTCACATGACTGCTGTGAGGACCAAATTACATAATGGGTAAAAGCCTCTGATAGTCTAAGGGGTGATTGTTGATAATTCTTCTGTGTTCTGAGCTGGTGCTGTTTACAGAACCTATCCTGGATGGGCCAGGCTGCTTGAGAACAGCCTTACTGACTGGGTAAAGGTGGCTTTGTTGCCTCATCCATTCTCCTTCCAAGCACTGTTGCCTCCTCAGCAGCATCATTGCTTCCAGAGGTGCTGTCATAGTGCAAACAGGTAAGGGGTTCTCCTACCCTGAGTAACTGTTGCTCCCTGCAGGATGTACACCAGAGTGCTCCAACCTACTCTTGAAAGAGGCACATGGCAGCTTGGAGAAGCCTCCCACAGCCACTCACAGCCAAGAGAGGCTTTTCTGGCATCCAGCACCCAGTATGGCACAGCTGGGACATTCTTTGTATGACAAGGCCAGGCCAAGTCAGCACTGGTCACCACAAATGGCCTGAAGTCTTCAAGGCTTTGCAACACACAGAAAGAGGGTGGTCCTCTGGGCACCTTTCCCTGGTGAGGTCCTAGGAACAGTGGCCCCTACATTGGGGTCCCTGATGATGAACTGGGAAGCCATTGCCTTCACAGGAGCAAGCCTCTGGGGGGGCCACTATCAGACCCTGATATCTTTCCACCAACCTTTTGGGTTGTGAGTACCCCTGAGAACTCTGAGCAACTTTATCCATGATGGTTCATGTTAAGGATTTAGAGGCAACCAGCTAGTTCTAGGGATGATTCAGACACCTTCAACTGAGGAGCAGGAAGCTCAGCTCAAGCTCAAGTCCTTCTCCTTGGTCTAATAGCTCCGTAGACCTTGGGGGAAAATCCACTGTCACCTTAGTTGCATTTCCATGCTGCTTTGTGCATACCCCATTTGTAGCATTTATCACACTCTGTGAAAGTATATATATTTTTTTCTTTGCTCAGAAGACTGTGAGCTCCTAGGGAACAGGGAATAAACACTGTCCACCTATCACAGTGCCTGGCATGTAATAGCCTCAGTCACTGTGAAGTAAATGATTTCTTCATCTACTCATTCAACAAATATGTGTTACATATCTGTTCGGGGCCAGACACTGTACAAGGCAATGGGGACACAGTGATGAATGAGACGAAGACCAGCTTCCACGGAGCTTACGTTCTTGTGGTAGAAGACAGGGTACCGCATATACATTGTCATTAATAACTGTCAAATGTCAGTGGGTGCCCTGAAGATAAATGATGCCAGGTGGAAGAGAGCACACCTTCAGACTGAGTGGCCAGGAGAGGCCTCTGTGAGGTGGTCACATTTTAGCAGATGCTGAGTGAAGTGAGAGAGTGCCACTACAGAATCTGGAGGAAGTGTGTCCTGAGTAGAGGAGGCAGCAAGAGGGAAGGTGTCAGGGAGTAACCCTGATGTCTCCAGGGGCCAGCAAGGAGGGTGGACAGGGAATGGGAGAGTGGAGGGGGCAGGATTCAGGGGACCCATGGGAGCCTGATGGTGCAGGGTCATGGAGAGGAAGCTGGATTCTACCCTGAGTGAGAGGACGAGCCACTGGAGATTTTTGAGCAGGGGAATGATGTGATCTGATTAGTGTTTCAAACTGCTTCGTGAGAGTTAATGGGAGAAGTTCAAGGGTACAAGCACTGAGAGCAGTTAGGGGGTGATTATTAGACCAAAGAGATGTTGAGGGATACGACTTGGATGGTCACACCCTGGACCATGCAGATATGCAGTGTGGTCGGATGCAGGATATATTTGTCTGTTTTTAGGCTGACCATGCAGATATGCAGTGTGGTCGGTTGCAGGATATATTTGTCTGTTTTTAGGCTGCAGGAAGAAAGAAAGCTCTTAGGCAGAAAAGAGTTTAGGGCTGGACCCAACGATGTCCAGCGTTTTGACAGAAATCTGGGCAAGGCAAGAAATAAACAGCGTTCGAGGATCAGAGCAGACATACCAGCCTAGGTGTCTGGCCCCTCCTTGAAGGAGGCTGGGGAGGCTAGGGGCTGGAGGGCACCATGACAGCTTAGCCAGGACCCACGCTGCCCCCTCCTCACATTTTCCCCAAAGCCCCACCAGGTGGTGCAGGGGCTGGGATTCTGGCAACAAAAAGTGCTGAGATCTTCACCTCAGCACCAGCAGCTGCTGCATCCCTCCTGACCCCATCCTCAGGCAGAGGACAGGGGAAAAGGAAATTATAGCAGAAATAACACTCCCCTCCCCAAGCCAGGCTTTGTTGCCTAGTGCTGATGGGGACAGGAACGCAGAGCTTCCTCTTGGGGAAACAGGACACCTTCTGTCGTCTCCTGGGCTCTCTAGAAACAGCTGGCTACACAGTTTTCTTGTGGAAGCCGGCCCCATTCTGGGCACCCAAACTCATGGCTGAGCACTGTTCCCTGAATTGAGGCCCTCCAGCTCCTGTGTGCCACTTTTATTTACTCGCTGCTGCTGAGGGCTGCTGGGGAATGAAAAAGAAAGTGCTCACATCAGGGTCTGAGGAGATTTATTCCACTTTCATCTTACTGCTTGTTAAAAAGCATGTAAAAAAGGATGCTGGAAGGTGATCCAGAGCAGACCTAGCAGAGAGAGTGCAGAACTCCTGCACAGAAACTGCCAAGGGGTATTTATGACCATCAGAGTGAGGCCAGTTGGCTCTGCCCAGCAGCCAGGGCCTAAGGAAATCCGGACAAATGTTCCCAGCATCTTCCCAGCATTAGTTCACACACCTACTTCACAAAACCTTCTTCTTCCAATCAGCCATAACCTCAGCGTTCTACCCACAAAGACACACTCATTTCCTGCACCGCCTCCCTCACGTGGAGTATCCTCTTAGTCTTCCTAAATCTTCCCCATCCTTGAAGGGACACACTTAATCCCACAGTTAGCAGTCTGCCCTCCCTGGTTTAGCTCATGTGAAACTTCCTGTAACGGACCCCAAAGACATCCATGTTCTATTCCCACCAGTCTATGACAATGTTACTTTACATGGCAAAAGGGACTTTGCAGATGTGATTAAGTTAAGGACTTTGGGATGGGGAGATGATCTGGAATGTTTGGGTGGGTCCAACATAATCACACCTGTCCTTATAAGAGGGATGTGAGAGGATTAGATTTGGAAAAATGAGATGTGACAACAGAACCAGAGGTTGGAATGACATGCTTTGAGGATGGAGGGAGGGACCACGAGCTAAGGGATGCAGGCAGCCTCTAGATGCTGGGTGAGCCAAGGACATGAATGTGCCCCTGAAGCCTCCAGAAGGAATGCAGCTGTACCAACACCTTGATTTCAGACTTCTGACTTCCAGAAATGTAAAAGAATACATTTGCATTGCTTTAAGCCACTAAGTTTGTAGCAATTTGTTACAGCAGCAATAAGAAACTAGTGCACTCTCCCTTTTCCGAATATGCCTCTGCCACTCATTTTGCTATTTCATCCCATTTGCCTCTCATTGTTCCCCAGATCTAGTTCTTGTCTCCTTAACTGGCTTGAATGCCCCCAGAAATTCAGGGGACATACTTACATAGCCTGTGCTTGTCCTCGGGGTTTAACATAGGGCTTAGCACATAATGCACACTCTGTAAGTACTTGGAGAAGGAACCACAGTCAAATGGGGAGAAGCATCATAGAAAAATGGGAGCCCCAAGGCTGCCAGTGGGTGTGAGCATTGTACATTTCATCCCTGCCTGGCCTGCTGAATGTGTTCTTACATTCAAGGACTTTCTTAGGGCTTCTATGGTCCAGGCACTGTTTAGAAATATAAGGGTGAACTGGATGGGTAAGGTTCCTTTTAGAGGAAGTTTGCAGGTTAGTGGGAAGGACAAACAGTCAATAACAGTGAACTTTGTGCTTGGGGAGCTATGGGAGCTGGCAAAGGCAACTAATTAGTCTTCCTGGAGGAAGTGACATTGAAGGTGAGATCAGGAGGATGGGTAAGAGTTACTCAGGTGGAGAGAGCTGAGAGTGTGATGGAGTGGGGGCATAAAAAATAATGTGCAAAACAACACAGAGAAAGATATTTGTATGCCCATGTTCATGGTAGCATTATTCACAATAGCCAAAGGTGGAAGCAACCCAAGTATCCATCAATATATGATTGGATAAACAAAATGTGGTATATACATACAATGGAATATTATTCAGCCTTTAAAAGGAAGGAAATTCTTTCACATGCTACAACATGAATAAAACTTGAGGACATTATGTTAAGTGAAATAAGCCAGTCACCAAAAGAACAAATATTGCACAATTCTGCTCATATGAGGTACTTAGACTAGTGATACTCACACAGAGAAAAAGCAGAATAGTGGTTGACAGGAGCTGGGGGAAGGAGAGACGGGGAGTTATTGTTTAATGGGCTCCGAATTTCAGTTTTACAGAATAAAAAGTGTTCTGTGGATGGATGGTGGTGATGGTTGCCCAGCAGTGTGAATGTACTTAATACCACTTAATACACTTAAAAATGGTTAAAAGGGTACATTTAATTTTTAATATTTTACTGCAATTAAAAGATAAATTCATTAAAAATAAGAAACACAGAGGTTTTCGCCTCCGTACTCAAGTATCTATAATCATCATTAAGCATCTTCCACATGTAAAGACAAATAAGACTTGTTTTCTGCCTTGGAAGCCTCAGAGTTAATGAGGGAGAAAGCACGGGAACAAATGTAACTCCTTTGTTGGAGTTCCTCGATTGTCTCTTGTCCTTGGTGGTCTTCTATTCCACCAGTGTAAGAGTTTGCCTTATATCCACCAAGCCTCAGCCTTTCTAATTTCTGACATCTCTATAGGAGAACCCCCAAAAGAGCTGGGGCCTTTCACAAATAAGCCACGCTGATGACCGTTGTTCGGTGCAGACTTGCCCTTTCTTTGTGACTCTCTGGAACTTGGAGGCCTCTAACGATGCTTGACTGGGATGCCAACAGAGTGAGTCGCCAGCTTGCACTCAGCTTAGATTGTCCTAGGGCAGCTGTACCTTCTTTAGCAGTGCAGTTAAGAACAGTTTTTTCTGGAGCTGGTGGGGAAAAGAGACACTCTCCTAGGGCCCAGACCCTTCAGAAGGGACCCCCAGCAGAGGGCCAGGACACATAATCACACAGACCTCTGACATGTTCCCTTCCCTGGCAGGGACCATAGGTTCACTAGAGGAGGTAGAGGTGGCACCCAGGGCAGCCTTGCTCTGCGCCAGGGTTGCCTGTTCCCCTCCCATCCTTAGACCCTGGGCCTGAGCCTGCCTCACCTGCCAGACTCATTATTCACCTAAAGAGATTTCTTTCTACAGGTTCCCATTCTCTCTCCTTCCTGTGGGGATCCTTCCCCATTCAGTCCATCAGATACATCGTTGAAGCTCTGGATTCCAAATGAAGTAAAGCTTCAGATTATTTCCCGCAGAGCTCCCAGACCCCAGGGAAATCAAGGGATGTTGCTTGACACCTGTAACCAAGTCCCTGAACATTTCATGACAGTTAGAGTGATTTTCTCTACCCAGAGCACAGAGAAAGCCTCCAGGGCAGTGTTGCTTAACCTCAAAGTTGTCATATTCTAGTTTCAGCCAAGCCACCCTTTTACACCAATCTGTACTACAATCTTATAAGTGTTTTCTTAGCACTTTTAAATTACATGGTATGGGAGAATAGAGGCAGAAGAGACCGATTCTGCCTGGGGGAGGTTATTCAAGAGAAAGGAGTAGGGATGAGGTGACACCACTGCTCCTTGACATCAATTGAACAGCGTGCTTGGTAGTTAGAGCCCTGTTACCACTCGTCTCATTACTGTATACATTCACAGGTCTTGCAGGTCAAACCTCCTCCTGAAACACAAGGAGGGCACAAAACCAGAATGAATCAGCTGGACAAGAGGGAAAGCCTTGGACTTGGAGCTGTGGGACCTGGGTTCACATCCTGACACCACCCAGATCCTTTACCTCTCAGCAATTTGCTCTAACTCACTCTTCTTCGGGAGAACACGTACCACCATCAACGCTTTCACTGTCTTCCTTTCAGGACCTCTGTGAGAGCCAAATGGGATGGCCTATGAGAAAGTGCTTTGAAAGTTATCCAACACTCTACACATATGAAATAAGAATAAAAAGGATAGTAAAACAATAAAAAATGTTTATTATGAAAAAGAATAATGATAAAAACTCAGCATAAATCAGTGAACCTATAAAATAGCTGATTGCTATCTTCCAGTTAGCATATTATAGGTATTTGTCATGGCCAGAGAATGTTTAGTTTAGGGAGGAAAGTCTCAAAACCACATATAAGTGTCCATCTGAGTTATGGTAATGAAAGATAGAGGATGTATTCTCACACTGAGCTGTTGGGAGGTATCCTGAGTGAGTGACCCGAACGTCAACCCACTGTGCTAGTTGCTCCAAAACTAAAAATAGGCTTTATGTCAGATGCTCACAGAATGCAAGAGCCAAAAAGCAGTCACTTTTTCCACTTGAACCACAGCTTTATAAAACAGGGTTCCTGTAAGAGCAGAGACTCCGTCCCCACTGCTCTACCTCCAGGCTTGGATCTCCCCTCTCTGTTTCCCTCCCAATTCACTTGTCCAGTGAGGCTCCCCTCGCTCACTGCAGCGTGATGTAGGAAGCAAAGGAGGCTATTGGCTCACACCACACTCAGCTAAGTGAGAGAGTTGTCAGCAGTGAGGTTGGGGAAGGTCAGGTAAGCTAGGCAGGTCCTGAGTTGCCATGGAGTTTGCTGAATTAGACACAGAACAAGGAGATGCTGGTGAGATGAGGTGACCCTGGCTGCCTGAGTTACATATTCTCCCTGTCAAAGGTACACACACAAAACCCTGCTAGAAAATCACCTGGCCTGGCCTCCTTCTCCTTTGGCTTGTGGGAATACGGGTTCTGGGGCTGGGGAGGGAGTGGGGTATCTTAGGTTCAGGGGGCAAGCATGGAAAGATCCATCTGGGAGGGTTGAACTAAAGTCCTTACACAGCACTTTAAGCACTTACACAGTCCTTTCCACTTTAGGTGGAAACCGGAAATCAAGGGCAGCCAGCAAATACAAAGTGTAGGACCAGGGCTAACATGGTGAGTTGGAGCTGAGAATTAGGAGATGACCAGAGCCAGTGTGGGGAGGCGTAGACGTGTATAGATGGTGTGTAGACGATGGCTGGTAAGGGACCTGTAATACAAGTCTTCCCTTTGTTGACTGTCAGCTCCAAGATGTGGGGTCGGGTAGGGGTGGCTTAAAGGCAAAGCCTGGGAGTCAGAGCCCGTCTGCACCCTTGAAACCACTTACACACTTTTAACTTTCATTTTCTCACCATCCATACTCCCAGCTCCCCACACAAGACCCACCTTCCTGCTGAAAATTCTTCACAGTCAGCACCCATTTCTCAGGTCTGCTTGGCAGATGGGTCTGTTGTTTGATGTGAAAGTCACACTGAAGAAGAGAAATCAGTTCCCATACTGGGTACAATCTCATGCTTTATCACCTCTTCCAACATGTGATCCCACGGGCAAGCTTCCTAGGTAAGTTGCTAAGAAGTGTGTGTCACGGAAACACTTGCCATGTTTTCATGGGAGAAGAAGCAGCACTAAATTGCCTCTAGGAAGAGCTTGGGTGGATGAGAGACCCTGATGACACTTGACTCAAGGCTTGTATTGTGTTTTATTATTGCTGATTTCAGAGCATGATAAGCAATATCCTAGTTAATTTATCATTGGCCTTCACCATATACTTCTGCAATATTTGCAATTTTTCCCCTCCTAGTCCCCAGAAGAGAATAGCAAATATTTTACTTTATTAAGCACTTTATGGACAAGATTCAGAGGTTTAAGTCCTAGTATCTAGTAACTTCTCAGTGTTAGGGTTTTGGAAATGACTTTTCTATATTTTGGTGTTTTTCAGGTTTCTCTTGCAGGCTAAGGAGTTTCTCCGGTCTAGGTTTTCTTCCTTTTCTCAATATTCAATGTATTCACTCACTACTTTTAAGAATATACTACATACTAAGTACTCATCTAAGTGATAAACTACAGTGATAAATAGAATCATCAAGAATCCCCATCCTCGGGCTTCCCTGGTGGCGCAGTAGTTGAGAGTCCGCCTGCTGATGCAGGGGACACGGGTTCATGCCCCGGTCTGGGAAGATCCCACATGCCGCAGAGCGGCTGGGTCCGTGAGCCATGGCCGCTGAGCCTGCGTGTCCGGAGCCTGTGCTCTGCAACGGGAGAGGCCACAACAGTGAGAGGCCCTCATACCACACACACACACAAAAAATCCCCATCCTCATTGTGATAGGGACAGAGTAAGGGACAAAGTAGGTGATTAAATAGGTAAACCCACTGAGGGATCATAAGTAAAGGAAAACGTATGGGAGACCCCTGTAAGTTAATGATCACTCAAGAAAGCAGGTTTGCTTAACCACAAAACCAAGCAGGCTTGCTTAGCAACAAAACCATGTAACAGAAGCATGAGACATACCTCAAAACAATAAAGAATGGTGGACTGAGACCCACATCCTGCCCAGTGAGCTCAGCAAGTTAATGATTCCTAGCACATGCTCCTCTGAGCGCTCTAAAAATATAAGATAAAGGTATATACACTACCAAATGTAAAATCGATAGCTAGTGGGAAGCAGCCGCATAGATAGGGAGATCAGCTTGGTGCTTTGTGTCCACCAAGAGGGGTGGGATAGGGAGGGTGGGAGGGAGATGCAAGAGGGAAGAGACATGGGAATATATGTGTTATGTATAGCTGATTCACTTTGTTATAGAACAGAAACTAGCACACCATTGTGAAGCAATTATACTCTAATAAAGATGTTTAAAAAATAATAAATAAATTTTAAAAAAGAAAAAGGTGACATTATACTGGAACCTGACATGATTTATGATATTTTAGTATATGTTACCACCTTTTTGCTCATTTCTATTGAGCCATGATAGTCCCAATTTGACCATGTAGGGACAAGAAGACTCCCCCGCCTGATGTGGAGGAGTTAATGATGGAAGTGAGGAGGAAGGTGGTCTTCTCCCCCTCCCCACTTTTCCTTTGATTAAAAACTGTAGCCCACTAAGTTCTCTGGGGCCACACTCCCTTGCCCAACTGCTTGTATCACTCACAAGTGTCCTATAATAATAAACTCTTTCCTTACCTGCCACTCTGCCTCTCGCTGAATTCTTTCTGCACCAAGACAGAAGAACCTACGTTCTACTAAGTCTCAACACACATTCTGTGGTTTTAACCAGGTTTACATTCTATTGGGATAGACCAACACTAAGCAAGACAAGTAAGTAAAATATATAGTAGATGTTATTTGGAGAAAAAAATAAAGGAGGAAATGGGGATATAAAATTTGGCCGGTGGAGGATAACATTTAAGATAGTCTAAAAAAAAAACCTTACTGAAAAAGTGACATTTGAGTAAAGACCAAAAAGGAAGTGAGGGGGCTGGCCATAGGGATACCTGGGGGAAGAACATTCTACATAGAAAAGCTAGTGCAAAGGTCCTGAAGCACGAGTTGGCTTGGCAGATCTAACAAACAGCAGGGAGATCAGTGTGGCTGGAGCAGAGTTAACAAGCAGAGAGTAGGGGATGAGGTCACAGAGGAAATGGGAGTCAGATTGTGCTGGACTCTCTCTCTGGGTCAGTGGAAGGACTTGGGCTTTTACCCTGAAGCCTTAGAAGCATCAGAGGGTTTTGAGCAGATCATTCTGACTACTGTGTTGAAAATAATGCATGAAGAACCAAGAACAGAATCAGGAAAAATAATTAAGAAGCTAATACAATAATTAAGGCCAGAGATGATGGTGGCTTGGACCAAGGTAGTAGTGATGGTGGAGGTGCTGAGAAGTAATTAATTTCTGAGTATATTCTGAGAATGAGAGGATTATTTTGGCAGATCAGATGTGGTGAGTGAGAGAAAGGGGAGAGTCACCAAGACTTTGAGCCAATACAATGGGAAGAATGGAATTGACATAAATGGAGTTGCAGGAGGTACAGGAGAGGATGGTTTAGGAATGAAGTCAGGAGCTCATGTGTGGACATGTTGTCTTTGTGATGCTTATGATAGCTCGCTCCAGTAGGTCAAGTAGGCAATGGGTATTTGGATCTGGAGCAGAGGGGAAAGAATGCATTGGGGATTATATTCAAAGACACAAGACTGGATGAGCTTCCCAAGGCAATGTGTGTATGGCTAGAAAAGAGAAGAGTGCCAAGGACTGAGCCTTGAGAACTCCGGCGTTTAGACATTGAGTAGATGAAGAGGAATCAATGAAAGTAACTTTAGACAAAGCAGCCAGAAAATTTAAAGGAAAACTAGTGAATATGGTATTTTGGAAGCCAAGTGAAGGAAGTATTTCAAGCGGGAGGGATTGACTGGGTCAAATATTACTGTTGAAAGGTCAAATAGTATGAGAAGTATGGGCATTATGTTTAGGGTGATCTTGATAAGAGGTTTTGATAAAGTGGCAGGAGAAAAAATCCTGATTGGAGTGTGCTAAACAGAGATAGGAGGAGGAAAAATTAGAGAAAGTGAATGTCGGCAACTTTTCAGATGAATTTTTCTGTAAAGACAAAGGAAGAAATGGAGGTGACTGTAAGAGTAGGGTCAAGGGAGTGTTTTTTGTTGTTTTTTTTTGTTTGTTTGTTTTTAATATGGGAGAATTCACAGCATGGATGAAAACTGATAAAAACGATCCAGAAGAGAAGAGAAAGACGATGTTTCAAGAAAAGGAGAGGATGGTTATTGCACAAATGTTCTTGAATAGGAATAAGGAGATGGGTTCCAGTACACGGACGAGCTATTGGCTTTGATTGGATCATGGATAGTTCATGCTCCTTACTATACAAGGGGAAGACAATTTATATGAAAGTGATTTGGTACCCACACGTGGGCTTGGAAAAGTAGGATCAACTCCTGGGATAGATAACAGAAAACCATGGCAACCACACCAGAATCCCCTGG
Source organism: Globicephala melas (assembly GCF_963455315.2). NCBI lineage: Eukaryota > Metazoa > Chordata > Mammalia > Artiodactyla > Delphinidae > Globicephala > Globicephala melas. The sequence continues at coordinate 90,647,540 of NC_083321.1, forward strand.
GGGAGGGGAGGTGGCACCACTGATTAGAAGATATACTGCTGCTGTAACTTGAAATAATCTGGCAGATAGAAATAAGGTTAGGACACAAGCCCTTCTGGCTGTTTTAATCTATTGCTATTACCTTGATAGGAGTCATATGGAAGCAAAATATCTCCTTATAGTAGGTATTAACCTAGTGGCTTATTTTAAACTATAGACCCAAGGGACATGTTCTGACCAAGCACACAGTGCCTGGAACACAGAGCAGTCACTCCCTAAATACTTGTTACAGGAATGAACACAGGAATGCGTGAAAGCATGAATAAGTGAATTACAATCTTGACCTTCTATCTGATATCAGCCTACAAAGATAAGCCATTGCTCCATATTATTTTTGTCTGTCTTAGAAAAACAATATAGGATAGCCTAAGTATCTCAGGCTTTGGAATTGGACAGATATAAGTTTGATACCCAAGGTGCATCTCAATTAGACGTGTTCCTTAATCTGTATGAGTCGTATCTATAAAATGGGAATAGAATAGTTCCTAACTTACAGAGTTGTGGTGAAAAATAAATCAGACCAAGAATATTAAGTGCCTAGTAAACTGCCTGACATGTATTAGATGTTAAATAAATGCTGGCTGAAAGACAGCTCTGCTTAATGACCTTGTAAAATTCACTGACTTTTCTTCTGCAACATCTTTAAATCTACAATGCAAGCCAACCCCTGGGATAAGGAGTTCTAGAAGGTTCTCACCAGCTATGGAAAGTCCTGCTTCTTTCTTTGCAAGTAAAAATGATTTCTTCTCCTTCACTCCAATTTAGTGATTAGTTCTTACGTTTTGGATGGCTTCTCTTTGTTTTTAGGTTTGGTCTTTTGTTTTTTTTTTTTTAATCTGCAAAGTCCTGTTTTCCCAATGGCTATGAGATGGAGATTTGGGGATCCTGTTCCACTTTGAGTGATGCTTCACCCAGAACACATTTCTTAGATGTGTAAGAGGAGAGAGATGTGACACACACGGGTCCTGGACCACATCCCACGAAGACCTGCATTGTTGCACAGGAGAGAGCCGTTCACTGCATCAGTGAGGGGGATTCCTTTGTGGTTTCTTCACCCCCATTAATCACGTGTGACTAGAAGGAGATGTGTTTGACATCTCTCTGCAGACACGGAAAGGACACTCGTCAGGGGTTGTTGCAGGTGTTAAGGATGTTCTCACAGACTCCCGAAGAGTCTTGTAGTGAGAGGTGTTTCTCAGGAACCTAGGGCCACCTGCAAAGGCTGGTTAGTAATCTGAGAGAAAATAAGCCACGTAGTATTATCAGGATTCCCCTTTTTTAACAACCAAGAAAGGGTGGTTTATCTACAAGGAAGCTTTGGTGGAACTAGAAGAACGTGAAAGAATGGAGGGGAGACCATGCAAGAATGTAGGCAAAGAAAACCTGACATCAGGACAGCACTCTGGCCAGTGGAAAATGGCAACATCCAAGTTCAAGTGGGAGTGTTCTCCCCAGGGGCTCTGACCCCTCCCCTAACATAAACATACTCATGAGCCTCTCACTCCAGGAGACTCTAAAAGGCCCCTCTCCTGAGACACTGATCTCTGCTTAGGCTGCATGGGCCCTAATTTTTGCCTGGTATGAACATTTTGTGGTTGTAGAGGCAACATTCCCTAACGTGGGTGTTTCCCAGACATTTTCATACCAGGTGCCATTGCTCTGTCAGCATCCTGAGGAGCCAGAAGTAGCTGCTCAAGGCGGAGGCCACCTCTCAAGCCTCCTTGACCACAGCAAGCGCTGATGAGACAGATACCTCAAGGCAAACCATAGCCCTTTTCCACAGACTACCTGTTGGGATGCTATCCCACACTGCTCCTGTCTCTACACTTTTCCCCACAAAGAAAGAATGGAGCAGAAGCCTGGAGGAAACCCACAAAGTCAGTGGGACAAAGGATTGAGGTCCAAGAAGAGTGGAGGATGCCAACAATAGCACCACCACCAACAATGTTTATAGACTAATGTGTGTAGGCTCTGGGCTGATGGTCTTAACGTGGCTTGCCTCAATTTTGGAAACAATCATGTGACAAAGGTGTTGTCATTATCCCCATTGTAGAAAAGATGAAGATAAACCTTGGAAAGGTTGGGTACTTTGCCAAAGTGATTCAAATAATAAGTGATGATCCTGGTATTAGAAGCCCATAAGCCTATGTTTTTAACTGTGACATGGCTACTTTGTGAGCAAGAAAGGGACAGCACAGTGGTGATGGGTAGGTAAATGCCTCTGGCGTTGATCTAGGAGGTGACTTAATTGCAGCCCAGCTGTGGGAATGAGGACATGGAGAAATTTCATGCAGAGTTTCACACTCTGCCTCGCTTTTGCCTCCTCTGGAATGAAGCAAGTAACAAGCAGTCTGTAGCTGTAGCTCGTTTTTAAGAGGTTTGGGGGGCTAGCTATCCCAAAGAGGATGGAGACGGGCGAATGTTTGGGGAATCTCACATTCAAAATGCAAGGTTGTGCTTTCTCTCAGGAAGTGAGAACACAAAGACAAACATGCCTCTAATTAGAAAGTACCCACAGCCACCAGGTGCCCCTCCCATCACCCCAGGCAGCTGAGCTCCCATCCTTTGGCACTCTGGCTTCTCTAACCATCTTCCCACCATTTCCATCTGGCCAAAGGAGAACTATCAGAAACTGAGGAGCCTCATCTCCGTCTCACTGAACGTCAGACTTTGAATGAGGACCACTCAGCAAAACTTGTCCTCTCAACCCTGAGATGGAGTACTCAGAGAATACACAAGGATTTCTCAATGGAAAATTTCAGAACAAGGGCACAGAGAATCCTTTCTAACCAGCAGCACCCGGTGAGTCTGAAGGCACTGTTAGAAGAAGTCAGGCCTTCTCCAGCTCAGTCCTGTGCTGGAGACACAAACTGAAAACATAGTCCTGGCTTCAGGTGACTCACTCATATTATCAGCCTCACTGTGTGTGGAGCACAGACTGAAAGCTGTGGGAATCAGACCAGTGCATTGCAATCTACCTGAACAATTTTGGAGGACAAGGCAGGTTGCAATTCTTGTCCGCAAGAAAGGTCCCTTTTGTAGATTCCGAAACCATCTCAATCTGAGAGCAATTTTGTACGTAATAATGGGCAGTGGACTCCAAGGAGTCTCATAGTCAGTGTATGAGGTCCCTTTCGGTTTTGTTTCTGGTCATTGCTCCTATGTAAGATTATGTCCAGAGGCCTGAAGCATGGCTGTGTGCTTAGCAACCTGTAGGATCCTGACCCAAGTTTGGCTCACAGTTCTGGGGTCATCAGATATCCATTTCCACAAAGGGCATAAACACGGGGGCAGCCAAACTGTGTGTCTAATCAGAGATCACATCCTTCGCCCCACACAGGTGAGCACAGACCATTTTAGGCTGCAGAGACCTCTCAAGGTCAGGCTCCAGTGCCGCTCTCAGGCTTGTTTCAGAAGAGTCTGGCTGCTGTCTCCCAAGACTCAAAGATCACACAGCTTTGCTTTCTCTCCTCCGAGGGCTGATCAAGAGGCTTAAGCTGAAGCAGGAGGGATTTGGGGTTCGAGCAGCTTTTGAGGATGCCTTGTGAGACCTGATTTTAGAAGGTTGAGGAGCTTCATCTTCTCCAGGGGCTTATGGGAAGGTCCACTGGCTATCTTTTGGGGGAGTTTGAGAGCATCTTACCTGGAGGAAGGGTATGGGCTGGGAGTCCAGAGAAGAAGAGCTCTGTCCCTCCCTTCAGGTAGGGAGGCCAGTGGCAAATAAATACCAGAACGAAATTAACTTTTTTGAATGTCAAGAAAGGGGCAGTCTGCCAGGGGCTCCAACTCAGAGCCTTTACTCTGAGGCCTGGACTCTTTGAACAGGAGGCCCTGATGCAATCCCAGCCCCTCCTCTGCCCTCCCTTTCTTTTTCTACCTTCCCCTCTTCCTCCCCTTTGCTGGCAAGGCTGTTCCCTGGCAGAACCCAGACACCTCAGCCAGGAAGCAGAGCTGTGGAGGTGATCAAATAGAGGTGACATCATGTGAAGGAAGGCCCAGGAGCGTGTGCAAGACTGTAGTGCATTTAGCTATGCCAAAGAGGGTTAACTGTGGTACGCTAGAGTGGGTGTTAGTGTGTCTGGAGATAAACAAATAAAGTAACGGGTCAGTGGTGAGGTCAAACTTCTGTGTCCACTGGGATCTGAAGCTGTCTGCAGGGACAAGAATTTCCATGAGTCAGGTAAGGATTGTCAGCCCATCTATACTCAGTAAGGCAACCAGCATTCAGAAAATAAATCTATTTTCTGCTAACGATAATTACATAAAGGGACCTAGGTGTAATTCTATCTTAGAAGGAAAAGGTTTAGAGTTCAGCTTGTGTGCACTGTTGATAAAATATTCTCCATCCCTTCACCACCACAGGCTCCCTAGGTCTTCCCTGGAAAAAAGAGGGATATGTTTCTAGGGATTGGATCATAAACTACCTCCATTCCCACTCACCCACACTTGCAACGCCTACAAGTCGTGTAAATTCCCACATCCCAACTCTTAACCACATACACAATCACACACAGACACACAAGCACCCTACACATTGATCTGCTAGCCACATCCACACGTAGCATTCACGTAATGAGTTTTTATGCCATGGATCCCTTTGGCAGCCTGATGGAACCCATGAACCTCCTCAGAAAACTGTTTTTAAGTAAGTAAAATCAAATACATAGAATTACAAAGGTAAATAATTAGATTGAAGTTTCGTTTTCAAAATATTTTAGAAATGAATCTGTGGTTTGGTAATATTTGTGCTCTTTTAGTAAAGCTTTAAATAATATATAATGATGGATTTTATAACTAACGATGTAGAGACTATAAGTGATATTTTTATATATCTGTAAGAACTGTAAAATAATATGAAATATCTGATTTCTATTGGTCATAAAATCATAGACACTGTTAGTACTACCTTGGATTTTTGCCTACATTGATATTGGAGGAAATGCCACATTCAGCTAGAAGTTAATTTAGTTGGAATTAAATAAAGATTTAATTTTCTTTTTCCCCTTCAAGTTCAGGGACCCTCTGAATGCTTTCCAGGGACCCCTTCAAGATCCATGGATCCCAGGTTAAAAGTTACCTGGACTTACCTATCATACATACTTACAATTATATAGCAATAAATACATTCATTCATCATACTTACAAACACTTATCCACCATTTCACACACACACACACACACACACACACACACACACACACACACACACACACACACATCTAAGTCCTGTCTTAATAATCCCCAGCCATCACTCTCACTCATATATAGTTGTATGATGGTAAATGTTTAAAAACCAGATCTCCAGGTAAAAAAAGTCCTGATTTGCAGCATTTGCAACTTCTATGGTGTAAATACTCCCACTGTGGCCAATTTCAAGTTACCAATAGATGTCACTGAACTTGAAGTTGGGCAGAGAGGACAGGCAACACCCCATTCCACCATCTAGCGTAGGTGTAAATAACCTCAAGATGAAGAAAAGAGCAAAATGTAAAATAATTACAAAGGGATGAGTTTTAATTATTATTTTCATTCTTATATAATTTATGTCATCGTAAGTACATACAACTTTATTTTTAATAATGGCCAATTTTAACAACCAGCTTACATAGTGCTTAAGTTTAACAATAGCTCTCACAGGCCAGTATAAACCGGCTCCAGCACACACCGCTTGTGCCTTCATAGTCATATATATACTAAACCCTCAAGATATTTTCTAGACACAGATCCAATCATCCACTTATTCATTTATGCCCCTGCACCTTCACTCACGAACATACACTCCACTAACACCTTCAGGTGTTTTCACTGGTACACATATTCACAACACATGTATCTGTCCATCTTAACAAGTCGTTCATATATATCCTTGATATACATAACACACGTTGCTATTTATACACATTCACAAGCTCACAATTCATAGGGGTCCTCAAACTCATAAACCAACCCCAACTAATACCCAAGTTATGACACACTCATTCATACAAACACAGCTAATCCCTACTTATACTTATTCACACCACTCCCATAGACCCTAAATCCCAACTTATCAAAACACACACCCACCTCCCATTCACAAACATTCCAAAAATTCTCAAACAGGTCAATGGCCACACCCATATCATTAAATACACTCAAGCACTCACTTAACGCTAAAGGTGCATCCATTACACACATATTCAAATACCCACAGTTTTCCTACACTCCCAATAATGAACACATAACTAACTTCCATTCACGATATGCACATTTGCCAACCTACCACATATATTATTCATATGGACTCGTGCATACAGATCCCCACATGTCACCTACACACACCACTCACACATTCTTCATATTCTTACACCCTCCTGCTCCCCCAACATCCCCACACAAACACACAGATTGAAACCTGGCATATCCTCCAAGGCAAGACAGCTGTTGGCTCTGAGAGCACTTTAAGAGCTGAGGTGGAGGCCAGGGCTGGCTGGGTGACCTCACACTGATACGTCAGGAAAGAACAAGATAGCAACTTGGCCAGAGAGCCTATCGCCTCTGCAGAGCACAATCCATTAGCATCTCCTCTTTTGCCTTTTGATTTCTGATTCACTGAACTTCAGATCCATTACATCTCTGCCAATAGGAGAGATGAGGCACACTGGGCTGTGACGCAGTCTGGCAGAGAAGACCAAGGAAGTTGTTGGTCTGGTACCATTGAAAACGAAGCCTGAGTCTAACCAACTTCTCACATGAATGAAAGACCATGGCGCATTGTCCCCACAAGCTGGAGGTTTGGGCAGGTGTATAAGGCATCAGGAGTGTGTAACACACAAGCAGTGTTTGCTTCCCTTCCAAATAACTGGACCCTGGGTCCTGAGATGACACAAAGAGGAGCGGGGAGAGAAGTGTGTGCTGGAATCTATGGGGAGGCTCTCTGAGTGGGCCTGGTAGGGGGTTCAGGGAGCCTGTGGTCACAGATAAGCTGGGCAGTATGGTCAGGAAGTCACATGGGGCCTCCAATTTAAGTATCAGCCCCTAATGGGCCATCCCCTTGTGGTGCAAGTGAGCAACTCACAACTCACATGTGAGAACCCTCGATGGCAGGTCTCTGAGATGGGGCTGGAATCAGGGTCTCTGGTTTTCATCTGGGGGCTTCTCCACCTCAGAGCAGATACTCAGTGAGTATTAATACTTGCCAAATTGAGTTGAGGCCCTGGGAGGCCGTATAATTAGTCCTTCTTCCGGGGAGTCCAGAGCACAGAGAGATTCTGACTCAAATCCTCATGGCCCTGAGGCAGGCGGGGTTGGCCCTGGGAGTCCTGGCCCATCCAGCCGGGGGCCCTGTGTCAGCCTCTAGTTCCATCTGGTTCCATTCCTGTAGCAGCACGGCCTGACTCGTCAAACCAGGGGCCCCTTCAGGGGGCAGTGAGACGGGGGAAGAGTTTGGCTTTGAGCACTTGGCTGAGTTACAGGTGAGCTGAGTAAATCTGGACAATCCCCAACCTCTCTGAGCCTCAGGCATCTCAATAAAAACCTAAGTATTTGTTCCAAGTGACCTTTAATGTTTCTTCTGGCTCTAAGCTTTTGGAATACTTATTACTGAGTGAGGCAGTGAAGTGCCCAGTGTGGAGCCTGACCCAATGTAAAGCCTCATAAATAGTGCCTCTTATTATTTTCTGAATTGAATGAAGACTTGTAGGGGGTTAGGATGAGAGATACGTAAAAAGTATGACTTACAGTCCCTGCCCTCATGTTGCTTATGGTCTAAACTGAGCCCAGGTCACCAGGTAGAGGCACATGGGTAAAAGATGAGACCCGAGGCCTGCCTCCAAGCTACTGTGTGGCCCAAGAGCAGTACCAAATTGATACCAGGAAACAGGCTCAGAGTTCAGAGGAGGGAGAGCGGACAGGAGTAACCCAGCAAGTCTCCCTGGGCAGAAGGACTGAGCCAGGCGTTCTGGATGGGTGGAAACTATGTAACAAGCAGGACCCTATGGGGCCTTCCCAGAACAGATCCTTCCCCCATATCCTCTGCTTTAGCTCCTCTCTGGAATACCCAGATAATAATATCTGATGCACATTTCCTGAGTTGTTTTACAGATGCGAAAACCTCCACCAAATGGAAGACATTAATACTTGATGACCGTGAGCACATAGTCCCCAGGCCTCCTGGCTCCTAAGTATTGATAATGTTAACCCATGTGACACCGCCCTGTTACCTCACTGTCAACCAATCAGAGAATTGTGCGTGAGCTGATCGCATACCCTGGGAGGCCCCTCCCTCATCTTGCCTTTAAAAATACTTTCCTGAAACCCATCAGGGAGTTCAAGTGTTTTGAGCACTAGCTGCCCTGGATTCCTTGCTTGGTGCCCTGAAATAAACACCGCCCTTTCCTTCACCATAACCCAGTGTCAATGGATTGGCTTTGCTGAACACAGGCAACACAGGCAACCCAAGTTTGGGTCAGTGACAATGAGACACACCAAGGAAAGAGCTTTGTGGCCTCAGCAAACTGTCCTCCCAGGGCCCATGGAAAGATTGAGGTCCTGAAACAGGGAGAGAGACCAATCTATATTCTTCATTTATTGAATTGCTTACACAACCAGCCTTTATGAAGCACTTGCTTTCTGACAAGCACTGCTATTAAATGCTGGGGAGGCAGGGCATAAAAATAAGAATGACAGGGGCTTCCCTGATGGCACAGGAGTGGCTGGGCCCGTGAACCATGGCCGCTGAGCCTGCATGTCCGGAGCCTGTGCTCCACAACGGAGAGGCCACAACAGTGAGAGGCCTGCATACCGCAAAAAAGTAAAAAATAAAAAAAATAAGAATGACATAGTTCTTGTCCCCAAGGGGATTTGCTTTCCTAGAAAAGTCAGACTCATAAACAGGTGCTTTCAGAAGTAGAGAAGGGCTCACGGAGGCAAGTGTAAGTGTGACAGAAAAGGGAAGGAACCACTCTCTGTATCTTACCCGGGTGGGGATTCAAGCAGGGGTAAGTTTGGTGAGGGAATAACAATGATAACTAACCTTTGTGAAGTGTTTGCTATGTGCCCTAAGCAGTCTACATATATTACCCCATGTAGTATGCATGCCTGCCATGTACTCTTCTTATATACAGAGGAGGAATATTTTGAAGCAGGAATGGGGAAAATTGGTAACTGGGAAGCTCAAAGTTAGAGCTGGCACTGTGGGGCTGAAATTTCAAACAGTACCATCCAGAGGTCTCTGCCCCTGTCCACTTTCCCCTCTGCTGCTGAGTTTCCCAGATGCAGCATCTCCCACCCCGCCACCGCCCGCCCCTTGGCAAGAGGCGGGGCCCCTGTCCCGGTCAGTGCCATCCGTGGGTGAATCTTCCTCTCCGCATCCAGGATGCACTCGAGTTGCACAGGGCCTGCTGAAGGCCCACTCGCTCCACACATAATGGGGATTCGAATTCATTAATGCACTACAAATTAAAGTATTAATAACGGCTGCGGAGTTGGAATGAGAGCCAGGGAAGGGAATCGGGCATGGACCGCCCCTCCCGCGTCCCCACCCAGCGGCATTGTTTCAGCGCCGGCAATCCTGAGCTCTTTAATATGCTGTGACAGCCGCTGAAGTGACCCCAGACAATAAACAGGGCCTCCTAGTTAAGTATTAATCTACCAAAAGAATGACCTTCATCCACTAAAGAAGGGATGTTTTTAAAAACCTCGAGAGTGGAGGAAGGCTCATTTGTTCGCTCATTTAGCATATTAAAAGGATATTATTGCTACAAACAAGAAATCTAAATGAGGCCTGGGCAGGAGCCGTGGATAACACTCCTGATTAAAGGTGCAGAGTAAGGATGAACACGGGAGGCTGAATTCGTTATTGTTCACCAACATGGCAGGACCTGGCTGCTGGGAGCATAAGAGCTGTGAGCCGAGGCCGGGACCGCAGACGCTGTCCAGGAAGAGGAGAAGGGCCAGCGTCCGGGGCACTGCCCACGCCGCCCTGCAGGGTGGGGGCTGGGGTGTCAGCGGCGACCTCAAAGGAAGGACCCCAGTGAGGTTGCCTCGGGCGGTTCCCTGGAGCGACCACAGCCTCCGTTGGCATCTCTCATTCTGCCTTTACCGGTCAGCACTGTGGACAGTTCCTTTCCCGAGAGCCCCTGTAGTTCTCCCATGGTTGATCTCATTCTTAGTCACGGGGAAAGAGTCCAGCAGGGAGTGAGGACAGAGAAGAGAGGGGGCTGATTCATCTCTCTCGGACCCAGGATAAGGGCACCGCCTGAGATTCCATACGAGAAGCTGGGCTGAGGAACAAGGTGTCTCCTCTTTTAGCCCGTGGCAGTCTGTCTGGGGAAGATGGAACCTGGGTGAAGCTCTGGAGCAGAGGGAGAAGAGAAATATAATTGAAGGAAAGAAGCAAAGAGATACAAATGTAACACTCACATTCAACAAATATAGGGGGAAGGGAGCTCTGTCACTTACCTGGTACTCCATTAGGTTACATGGGGGACTGACAGGTGACTAGATATAGTCACATAGATCCAGCCCTAGGGATTTACCATCAATGGAGGGAGATGGGAATGACTCACGTTGGTGAATAATAATAATTGTGGTGAAATTACAGAATTAATTGAATACAGGATTGAATTGAATTAATGTAGAATTACAGAAATAAAAGGGGAATTTTATTAGCTTAAGAGCTGACAGTGCTGGCACTTTCTTCTCTGGACTATGTTGTCTTTGAGTACAGGGGCTGTGTTTGCTTATCTCTATGTCTCTGTCATTGAGTATAGTTCTTGACACACACTAGATGCTGTGGCAGAGACAACGCTATTTGTTCTCCACACAGCTGCCTCTTCCTGGGCTAAAATGGAGGAACATTTCTCGTCCTCCCTCGGAGTGAAATTGGAAGCATATGACTAAATTTTGGCAAATGGAAACACAGGAGTAGGAATGATGTGTCACTTCTGGTCCAAGACATGGAAGACGCAATTTACCTCACCATTTCTCTCTTCCCCTGACTGAGCAAACTTGGCCAGTAAGTGATGAGAGGAGGCATCACAAAATGGAGGAAGCCTGGATCCCTGAGTCACTGGAAGGGGAAGGACCCTGACCACTGTACCTCTGACTCTTCAGACTTCTGTTGTGTTGTACCACTGAGATTTAGGGGCTTATCTATTGAGGCATAAAAATTATTTATCCTGATTAATAAGTGAAGTGCTTAATAAATATTTGTTGAATTAATAAATGAATATTCTCCTTTAATCCTCGCAATAACTTTAACATAGATACAGTTATTTCCATTTGACAGAGAAGGAAAGAGATTCAGAGTTAAGAAGTAGCAGAGCCGGAAGATAAATTTATGTCTTCAAATTCCATGCTCTTCTTACTACACCTGGCTGCCTTTCAAGAATATGGTCTGATGTATATTTTATGTGAAATTTACCAAAAGTTACTTCAGTGTAATAGAGGTTAGGGACTTTCCAAATGAGAGGGCCCCCTGGTCATCATTGCTCTCAGTACAGGGTTGCTATCTTGGATGCCATTAAGGTTTTCTGAATTCGAGCACTTCAATAAAGAACTTCAGCCACATGTTTTCTCTCCTTGGGGGAAGGGGATTTTTATCCTTCCATTTCCCTGCTCAGGAAAGAAAGATCTCCTTCCCACAAGCAGATGGTCAAGATCACCCTCCTTGTAGAGACTGACCCATGCTGACTTTTGCATCTCAGTTCTAAATAGATTTGTCAACCACGCAACCGTTTTTGAACCTCTGGAGCCTGGCCTGCCTGAACTTAGGAAGCATGAAAATAGCTGAAGATAAATACTAACAAACTGACTCACACTGTGAATCTTCTCCTCTACTTTTCCACAGCCACAAAGAAAGCAGACGGTAGTGTGAGGAGGGAGAAGACCTCCACCTCAAGCCAAGAGGGAAGGTGTTCAGGATATAGCAGGAAAGGGAGGTGTCTGCAGGACTGGAAATAAGTGAAACTTCTGAGAGGAAAACTAATAAGAATCAATCACAATAGATAAGATTAGTTATCTGTAGAGAAATCCAGAAGGCAAAATTGGATTGTCCTCTGTCTCCATTCGGTGTCTCTCTCCCTGGCTCCTGGGGAGATCTGGGTATTCGGCTCAGCTGGAAGAATAAACTTTTATTGAGTAAAGACTATGTGCCAAGCATGGTACCAGATGCTGGGGACACAGATATGAGTAAGAAGGATCAATAACCCTCACACCCAGACTGTATATCAAATGAAGCACGCTGCAATCCTGGGAAACAGCTACTTGCCCCCAGGGCTGCTGCTAAACCTCATGGTGCCTTGGTACAATGCAGAGTTGCTCAGTGGCTCCCCTAGCGGCCAAATTCCCCTGTCCTAAAAGTCCTTTCTCTTCCTCACTCTCCATCCTTCCCTTTGGGATTTGTGTTCCCTTGGGATCTGCAGCTATCTGAAACTCAAAACCACACAGTCCCAGACATTAGAGATGGACAAATCCAAAGAGATTGTTGTCACCCAGATTTCCCATCTTAAAGATGAAGAAACAGATGCAGAAAATGAGAAATGACCTAACAGAGGTCACTCTTTCCTGAAAAAAACAAGATGATGGCTCATGTGTGTTAACATTTAAGCCAAAAGATGTATTAAAGCATTTTAGTAAATTAATCAATGATGGACGGGTAGAGGTGGGGGTGGGGAGGAAAGTTGATTGCTCAGCTTAGGTGAGTTCAGTATATGTTATTTGGGTCCCCTCCCTGACTTGTGTCCATCCTCCTTTCCACTCCCTTCCCTTGGTTCCAGGTCCCCTCTAACTCTCATTTCTAAAGCAATTTGAATTCAAAGACCATAGGGAAATTGGAGCTTGGGAGAGCTCCCCTGGCTGAGAAATTAGTCAATCTAATTACCCTCTCATACTGTATTTATCTCAATGGAAAGGGCTGCCAGTGGTCTGTCAATGACAGACAAGGTGAGTGTGAAGTAGCGGCAAGTGGTTGGGGTCTTAATTGTGTGATCTGCCTTAGGGACATGTCATTCTGGAGCTGTAAGACTGGGTCATCTCCATCCTGACACCCTTCGTTCAGTCCCCTTGCTATTTTGCATTTCCATGGCAGACAACTGGGTGACAACTCACTCATAGCCATTCCCTGGGGGTTCCAGCCAGGCTCAGCGGCTACCTACTCCAGGATGCCTTCCCTGACCCCCACTCCAGTCCCCATGATCCCCCATGTGCAACACGTGCACACCTCCCTCACAGCACTCACCACGTGGCACTGCCATTCCGTTCCTGTGTTTTCTCCCCCACCAGCCTGAAAGCTTTCTTGAGAAAGAGCCCAGGCCATCCTGGTCTTCATGTCTCTGGCACTAGCACAGGTCCAATGCACAGTAGTTACCTAATACATGTGTTGACATCAAAGTAAAATGCAAGTCAATTCCCAGTTTCTAGAGTCTTACCCTTGTTCTGATGCTTCACCTGGCTCTGCCCTGTAAGCCTAGAGTAGGTGCTACTGGAAAGCCAGGTCTGTCAAGATATTGTGCCTAGGGCTTCACATACAACATCACAACCCTGAGGGGCAGGCTTTATGATCTCATCTTCATTTGAAGAAACCAAGGTTCAGAGGAGTTAAGTGACTGGTCTAAGGTGTCACAGCTGGTCAGTACAGAAGCTAGATTGGAGCACTGGTCTATCTGACTCCACAGCCTGTGCACCTTCATAGACCACACCCTGACTTTGATGGCCCAGCCTGTCCTGCTCACAGCACCAACAGTTTGAGACTGTCAACACAATTTGTGGCCTCAGCCTCACTCACTCATTTTCTGTGATGCCATAAAGTCACATACCGCCTAGACTGGACTTAACAGCTTCATTTCCCAGGGACATCTGTCTCTGCATATCGTCCCTGCTGTTTTAAAAGCACCCCCATCAGATGAGTCTGAGCATCACTGCTCCAACTGCCCGCAGCTGCTCTGCAGGATTTCACATGGACTTTCTCTTAGATTCTGGCCCTTGGTTCCTCCTGAACTTTCGTGGCTTAAACACAATAATGATCAACAAAGAAGAGAGCTGCCTGCAATAAGCACCCAGGACAAAAATTCCCTGCCATTATCTCCAGAGATTAAAGAGAAGATCTTACCTCTGTTATTCTAGAAGATCCTAGGCTTGGATCTGTTTTTCGTATCTTCCCATAAAATTCCCTGACACTTGATTTATCTACTTCCTGCTGACCACTTCATTAATTTATTTATGCTTTCATCTTTAAAATATGTATAGAATTAAGACTCATGTTAAGTTTGGAGTCATCCAGAAATTATCTCTGTTCACACTTTCTTCAGGCACCAGGCAGCCTCATTCCTTCCCTTTGGAATCTCAAAATTCAGTGGACATGCGCACGCGCGCGCACACACACACACACACACACAAACTGAGAATAGAGATAGAGCAAAAAGGAACAGGTTTATGGAGGGGAGGAGGAGAGAGGCTGGGCAGAAGAGAGGTGAGGAAGGAGATCCTGGGTGGAGCTACAGATTGAAGGAATCCCAAGGTAGAGGCTAGAACAAGGGTCAAAGTGCTGAGAATGAGAGGAAGTCTCCTTGGGGTCCTTCTGGCATTGGAGAAATACACAAAGAACCAGGGGCTAGAAAAAAAAAAAAGAACCAGGGGCTGCAACTGCAGAGGGTGTGAGGTCATGAATTTTGCCTGCTGAGTGTCTGGTTTCCCAGGCTGAGAATTCTATTCTGCTCACAAGAAAGAATAAAGACTGTGTCCCTGAGAACACCTTCAATTCAGGATTAGGGTGCCAGGAAGATAGGGGTTCAAGAGAGATGGAGAAAACCTTAGTCCATTTGCAATGGAATTCCAAGAGGTTTTAAATATAGAGTGGTGATATTCAAGGAAAGATAAGAAACTCAGAACCTGAATACTGGAAATAGCTCTATTGCAAATATCCACATTTTGCTAACAGACAGGACTGTTCCAGATGTCAAAAAAGAAGCAGTCTGCACAGGTGATGGATTTTTCCCGCGGATATGGGAATCTGTGTCACAATTAACCTCTTGATGAGAGATTTCTCTCAAGTAAGTTTTAGTTGACAGGTGGTAAAACCTGGACAACTGGCAAGGATTGACTGTCAACTGGAGAAGATGAAGCTGTTCATCCTTTCTCTTCCTGCCTCCTATTTGATCTTTCCCCCTCCTTCTTGTCAAATACCTTTAGCCTCCAAATACTCATTTCCAATGTCCTTCTAGAAAACTTTCTCTGACCTCTTTCCTCCTCCCCCCACCTTCTGTTTGGGTTGAGAACTTCTCTTCTGGGCTATCACAGCACGGTGTGCTGTGATTATAAAAACAGCACTTAGCACATTGCGTTATAACCTCTCTCCTCCTCCACCAGACTGCAAGTCCCTTAAGGGAAGGAACTCTGTTTTACTCCATACTTTGCTTTAGTTTCTAGTATGGTGCTTGTTACATCATAAATGTCAGATAAATATTTCTGAATGAATGGATAAATGAATGATCACAGAACTATGAATCTGGTCTAGTAGTTCTCCACTATTTTGTATTTCAATATAGGGGCCTGGGAATAGCATAGACATATTTTAGAAATTAAATTATTCAAAGGAGTACTAAACCAGTCAGCAAAAATCTATTTTGCAGTCACCACTCTAGTACAAACATGTCTCGCCATCTTTATACAAGTGTCCAAAGCCACTGCATTGCTCACTGTTTGACTAGAAACACTTGCTATTAAGACTGCTCTCCCTGGAGGGGCAGGGGTCTCACACATCCCAGTAAACACATGCTCTTCCTTTGGGTCCAGGTTAACTTCACATGGCACCTCGTACTTGGACATGTTATTCACAGGAAGTCATGCCACCCTCTACACCGTGTAACAAACCGGTGCTGTTCAACATCACATCTGCAGGTGTCACATTAATATTGAAAGAGACATTGATAAAGCTCCCTTAGGGAAGGCACCACCCATCTCGCGGGTCCCCAGAGGATACACAGGCAAGGATGGAAAAAGCAGCCCTGTGATGGAGCAGTCAAGACGTTCCCAAACTTCTGCAATGATGTCCCTTGGGGCAAAAAAGGCAGCAACGCTCTGGCTTGAATTTTTTGAATTAACAAAAAGATAGACACAATATAGAACTCTTGCAAATAATCTTTCTAATTTCTGGTGAAGAACAAAGGAAATTGTAAGTGTAAATTCCCCACTACTACCCTTCTTAGAACCAAGGAGTAATTGTTTCAGGGAAGAAGTTAAGATGTGAAGCTCTACATGCTTGCTTTATGGCTCTTAGCGCTGGAAATGCATTTTATCTGGGTGGCAAGTTCAGTGAGGTGGGGAAGGATGCTGTGTGGGATCCAGGGAGAGAGAAACCTGGAGCTGGATATTTAGATCAGGCTATACCTTAAATGATAAGGATAAAGTGGTTTTTTAATGTTTCCAGCCAGGCCTCCCAAAACAGGACAGCAAAGGAGCATTAAGAGCAGAAGCCATACCTATGAAAAAGCCACAGGCTTTTGAAATGTTGATCATGATGGAGGCTGCAGGGCAAGCTCATGAATGCTACATCTGAGGCACTGCCTGCGTCTCCCGTGGCCAGCATGTTGAAATCCAACATCTGGGAACAGCCTACAGAAGATTTTACTTCCAGCTACTTGCATCAGGGAGGGAAGATGGTAGTGGAGTGTGCCATGGACACACTGCAGTAGATTCACATAAGTAGTTGTTGAAAAGGTAGATTCTAGACGCCACCTCACAGCTACTAGAGAACCTCTGAGGATGGGGTCTGGAAATCTGCATTTAACTAGCTCCCCAGGAGATGCTTATGCACACTGAAATTTGAAATTCAATGGTTTAGTACTTAGGAGAACACATTTTGGGGTAGGAGAGACTGAAGCTTTACACCCATTGACTGCATGACTTTGGGAATTTACTTAACCTCCCAGTCCTCAGTTTCCCACCTATAAAATAAGAATAATAGTAATATCGATGTTCAGGTCTGTTACACAGATTCAAGGAAATATTGAATGTAAAATGTTTAGCATAGAGCCTGATACAAGGTAATATGTGGAAACAATTATTATATAACAATTACTGTAGTCTTTTTTGGGTGAACAAAATGAATGCACATGAAATAATTACAGACAGCTAATAACCAGGTGACCTGATGTGCCCAGAGCCATCATGAAGGAAAACCTTTTCCCTTGAAGTATGCCTCATTTATTCTCATGAAGAAGGCACACTACATCTTTTGCTGTTTCTCCTGCTAGGGTGACTGGCTTGTTGCTACAACTTTCATGTGATTCCTCTAGGGAGGAATCTTTGGCTGAGGGACTGCAAGTATCTACTTTGGAACCCAACTGGCAGGAGTTGAATGTCTGTGCCCTCACTTACTAGCTATGAAGATAATAACAGTCCCTACCTCACATGACGATGAGGTGACATAGTCCACGTAAAGTGTTTAGTTCAGTACCTGGCACATAGTAAGTGCTTATTAAAAGTAACTGTTTTTAATGGTATAGGGGCTTTCAAAGCAAACCAATCATTCCCAGGGGGACATACTCTCACTCAGCAAATGAATTCTGAGTTCCTCCAATGTGTCTGGGGTGTTTCTTGTTTCCGTGAGCAGTGCAAAGAAAGACTATTCTTTTTCTTCTAAAACAAGAAAAATCAAGAGATTATTATATGGCAAATATCAAATGAATAACATACAGTGAACATTAGAACCTTTGGATGGAGACAGACCAAGGAAGGTTTCCAGAGCAGGGACAGACACTTCTGAACAAGGGGGAGTGGTCTTGAAAAAGAAGAGCTGAATCAGAATTAAGGTGAAGAGGACGTACGCAAATTATGCATCCATGTAAAGAATGTATGACTAGAGGGTAGACTCATACAGTTACCTTCAGAAGTCACTGCATTCTGACACAGAGGTTGGCTCCATGCCACCAGAAAGGGATGCAGTTATCAAGACTATGGAAGGGTGCAGGTGCACACAATATATCAAGAAGACTGCTCTCAGTGGCAATTTCAGATCTGGAAGAAAAGCCCATAGACAGCACACATATACTTTTTCCTTTTCCTTTTGTCCCCATGCTTTCCCTTATTTGTTTTTTAGGGAGAGGAAGGGGAAAGGGAATTGAAAGTGCAGAAACTATCTTGACACTGCAGCTGCCACAGATACCCTGCACCTGCCACCCCCATCTCCCCAGCCCCTTCCAATACAAAGGCATAACCTTGAATTTGATCACTGTACATTAAAGATGCTGATTCAGAAAGGATCAAGAGGACAGAAAGAACAGAGAACTGAAAGGGAAGAAAGAAGAAAAGGAGGGAAAGAGAGAAAGAGAAGCCAAAAGAAGAGAAGTAAGAAAAGAACCACGGACAAATGTGCCATCTACTGCACTTTGGAGAAGTTACAAATGATGGGGTGGATTTAGGTGGGGTGGTTGGTACTACCACCATCTGGGTTTCTGCCGTTTTCTCCTCACCTTTCATACCTAGAAACACTGCCTGAGATCGCCTGGAAAGACACAAATACACAGCCTTTTTAAAATTCATGAACTCGGTCACCCATTCATTCATTCACAAGTATTTCTTAAGGGCCTCCTATGTTCCAGGTACTGTGCAGAAACTGGGAACATAAAAAGGAGCAAGGGTGGTTTCTACCCTTGTTTTATTCACCCATCAGGTACTTTTTGGACTGAATGCTGTAGCTTACACTGTGCTGGGTAATGCAGAAAATACAAAATAATTTTAAGACATATTCCATAGTCTCAGGAAGCTTACTGTCTGCTGAGGAAATAATAAAAATGTAGCTGAGTTAATTACCTCCACTGAATAACTCCAGTCCTCAGTGATTTTTCATTTGTCTGTACTCTCTTGTCTGTTCACTCATGGCAGACTTAGCACACACTACCTTGTATTGTTGTTTATCTGCTTATGCATATATTTATTTTATTCTACCCAAGGCCTGTATCAGTTAGTTTATGCTGTTTAACAAACTATTGCAAAACTCTTTGGCTTCAGATAGCAACCATTTATTTATTCCATGATTCTATGCGTGGGCTATTTGGATTGGGCTCAGCTGGGTGACTCTTCTGGTCTTGGATGTGTTCATTCAAGTATCTACTGTCAGATGCTGCTCTGCTAGGCAGTTCTATTTCTACAGGTTAGATGCGTGTTGACCAGGACATGAAAGGTATCTTGGCAACATGGTCTTTAACCTTTTGGCAGGTAGGCCTGGGATTATTCACAGCACCACTTGGCAGAGTTCCCCAAGAACTAGTGGAAATGTGCAAATTTTCCTGAGGCCTGGGCTCTGAATAGGCACATTTTCACTTTCTATTAGCCAAAGCAAGTCACAGGGCCAGTCCAAAATTAAAGGGCAGCAAAATAGACTCTATCTTTAAATGGGAATAGCTGGCTGCAAAGACACATTGCAAAGGGATGGTTACAGGAAGGGCTACTGAAGTCAGTACCCCTAAGGGGATAGCTTGCCCTTACTGATGCTATAGGAGTAAAAAGCCAGTCTTGGGAATCAGGGAAGGCCTCCCTAAGGAAGAGCATTTTCAAAGTTGAGATTTGAAGGATAAATAGGGGTTAGCTAAGTGGAGAGCATTCCGGTCAGAGAGAACTGTCTGTGTAAACTCTGGACATTGGAAGGATCCTGGGATATTCCTGGAAGAGACATAATGAGTCAGGTGGGAGAAAGGCTGGGCTGAGGGAGGAGTGGGGAGACGGTGCTGCAGGGCTAGGCAGGCATCACAATTGAGGGCCTTGTAAAGCTTGATAAGGAATTTGGACATTATCCTGAGAGAAATGGGAAGTTATTAAAGAGTTTTAAGCAGGGGAGAGGAATGATGAGGCTTGTGTTTCTGAAAGATCCCTTGGACTGCGGTATGGAGAATGGATTAAGGGAGATGAAGAGGAAGCAGGAATAATAAAGTCCTATTTTAAATTTGCAAATACCTCTGGCAAGATTAGAGGGTTGTCAGCTACTTACATTTTAAGGGCAGGATGCAGGACAGAGATTCTCCCCCCTGACTCTGATCCGTAGGAGGAGGGAGTACCCAGCTTCCTAGCAATGTGTAACTCCCGCCCATATCTTATGCAGGAAGAAGAATAGAAAGTTCAAAGATGAAGGTTTTTTTTTACCTTTCTATTAGCCGAACTAATCATTTGCCTTTAAGTAAGACATTTCATTTTGATTAAAGTAATAACCATGAATAAGTAAAAAGAAATTAATTTCCAGAAGGACATTCAAATCTAAAGGGTTTCATTTCCTGTCGGGACTGAGGTTAATCCAACTCTTACCTCTGCTGACATCTAATGGGAGTGACCATTTATTGAGCTCCCACTATGTCCCTGGCAATTTACACAGTTTATCTTGCATGGTGTTTATGATGACCTCCTTAGGGAGATGCAATTACACCATCTTACATGTCCAAGGTGACACCTGGATGAGGGCAGAGCTGGAGTGTGAAGAAATTCCTCTGATTCTAACATCCATGGTAGCTCACCATCATTCCCTGAATCTTGCAAAGTGCCAGGCATGGGGTTAAGGCCTTGTTTTGCTTTATCTTGTTTCATCCTCCCAACAACCCTTTGAGATAGGGCTATTATCTTCTCCACTCTACTGATGAGGAAAATGAAATTCAGCATAGTCGCCTAGCTTGTTCAAGGCCACAGAGCCAGGTCTAACATCAGAAGGTGTGTTTTTAACCGAACACACTGCTTCCCTTGTTCTTCTAATATGTATACCATATGATCATGGCAATGTTGGATTCTCTTAAATAAACATTCCCTTATCCTTCCTAATTGCCATGTAAACAAAGCTTTGCATGATTGATAGGGTGAGTCCCCCCACATCTCCCTCCTCACCTCCCACATCAGCTATAAGCTCCTGGATGGCAGGGTCTGTGTCTTAGACCACCCTCCATCCTCTCCAGTACTTAGCTGTGCAGATGCAGCCCAGAATTGTACTCGATCTGGGCTGGGTCTCCCCAGGTGTTGTGCCATCTTTACTCACACATGTGGAAATGCTCGCAAGCTGAGTGTTTTGAGTGAGTCCTACTAACAAGCTGGTCAGGCAGGAAGCCTGCCCCTCCAGCTGCATCTGCACAGGGATGGATCAATGCCAAGCCAGTCCTACCCCTTCCTCCCCCCAGCGCCGAGGTGTCTTGGGGAGCTGGGGGCTGCCCTTGGACGCTGCTGTTCCTCCATGTCGTCAGTCACCAGCCTGAGAGAGGCCAGGCTCCAGCTCCTCAGGCCACAACATTGAGAGGAATAATGAGTTGCTTTGGGGAAGGCAAGAATTTTCTGATTGGAAGACATATGGGGCTGTCACAGTGACAGATGGACACCAAAGCCCCTTCCCTACTACACTGTCCCAATGACCTCTACTCTCACCCCCAGGTCTGTCTGTCCCTTGATGCTGATTGGGGATGGCTGGGTGGTCATAGAGTGGAGCAGGAGACCATGAAACCACTGAAAAAAGAGATAAACCATAATGTTCTGGAGGGACATCATCTGAGTGTTAGCTTTATAACTCACATCAACAAGCCCCTGGACCCACTTCATTTATCTGCAACATGAGAGAGTTAGACTTTGACATTCAGGAATGTAGTTTCCATCATCCATAAACTGTGGACAGTGAAAATGCCTATAATTTTAGGCATGATGGAGAGAGTCCCAGCCTTGAAGTCAGAAGATTTGGGTGAAAACCAAGCTTTAGTTACTTGACCTCTCTGAGCCTCCATTTACTCATGTATGAAGAGAAATAATAAATGCATTTCTCACAGGATTCTTGTGAGCATAAAATGAGGCACATGTATATGAAGTGCTTAATACAATATCTGGTCGAGGATAGACGTTCTGCCAGCATTTATCGATTTGGTATTGAGTTTCAATGAGGCATTGCCATTAAACTGAAAGACACCATGCAGAGTTGACTGTTAGCATCTGGTGCTGGTCTAAGGGTCATGTCAGTATTCGTGCTGGTATTGGGAGTGTTATCTCTTAGGTATCTTTCAACCTTTAAAGAGGAAGATCTCCAGAAGGAAAGATTGGTTCTTAATAATCATCTGGCCTAACAGTCTGAAAGGTGAGGGGCTCTGTATCCCCAGCTCTGCTCTGTGTCTCCAACACTGTGCAGGAGACTGTGGATCTCTGTTCTGCCCAAGGCAGAAAGTGACTGACAAAGCGGCTGACAGGGACACTGGGAAAAACAGGGAAAGGAGGCAAGAACAATGCATCAAGGACAGGAAGACAGGGTTGAGGGGGCAGAGAGAGGCAGGTCTGCTCCGCCGGTGCTAAGGAAGCTGTTGCCTCCAAAAATGGATCTGTGCACTTGGATAACCCCAAGTCGAGGGTGAAGTCAGAGGGGCCAGAGCACAGCTGGGGTGAGCAGTGGTGGAGGTGAGGGCAAGCTCAGTGAGAGAAAAGGCAGAGGAGAAAAGGAAGGAAGACATAGCAGACGTTGAAGTGAAGAAGAAGGAGGAAGACCATCTTGCCCTTCCCTTCTTAAAACCCTAACCCTGGGCTTCCCTGGTGGCGCAGTGGTTGAGAGTCCGCCTGCCGATGCAGGGGACTCGGGTTCGTGCCCCGGTCTGGGAAGATCCCACATGCTGCAGAGCGGCTGGGCCGGTGAGCCATGGCCGCTGAGCCTGCACGTCCGGAGCCTGTGCTCCGCAACGGGAGAGGCCACAACAGTGAGAGGCCCGTGTACAACAACAACAACAAAAAAAAAACCTAACCCTAACCCCAACCTTCCAAGAACCCCTGGCCTGTATGGGCAAGTCCTAGCCCCTCAGTCCAGGCATCAGCCCTAGAGAGTAGGTGGGACCAACTCTTGCCCTGTCTCCACACACCTCTGCTCCAGCCACGCTGGCCGGCCACCAACAAGTCACCAGGTGTTGCATCTCCACATCTTTGCCCTTGGGGTTTCCTCTGAGTGGAAGGCCTTTCAGCTCTTTCTTGTTTTAGAAAACCACCAGGCATCCTTCAAGTATCACCTCCTCTGGGAAGCTTTTCCTGAGTCCCTGAGGCAGAGTTAGTCTTTCCCTCCACTGGACAGCTGTACCTCCCACCCTCAATGGCACTCTTTCAGGACTATTTGTTTCCTTTCCTGCCTTCCACTCTATAGGGAAGGTGGGATGTATTTCCTGTTCATCTTTGTATGTTGGTGCTTGAGTTGTGGGCCTGGAACACATTCATGGAATGTTCATGGAATGACAGGAGATGGAAGGGAAAGAAGGTGAGGAGAAAGGGTGAAGACAAGAGGGAAAAGGAGCTCAAGGAGAGGAACAGGAAGAGGGAAAGAGAGAAGAGAGGTGAGGGAAGAAGAGCCTGCCATGGGAGAGCAGAGGGGGAAGGGGAAGGAAGGAAGGAAGGAAGGAAGGAAACCACAAAGGTGAAGTAGAAAAGAAAGTGAAGAGGATAAAAGGGAAGAAGAGTAGATAAAGAAACAGGGCTGGTGGTTGAAAGGGGACAGAGGAAAATGCATTCCAGAGAATCTCTGAGAATTTCTCAGCAACCAGTACCTGGTCCCTGGGGCCCACTTTTTCCCATTCCTGCATCCTCACAAGGCAGCCCAGCCACATCGGGAGCATCTTTGACCTGGGATGACTGTTCAGAGGAAGTGTGGCTTCTTTACCACTCAAAAACAGGTGGGTCCTGTTGTGGGTTGATTTGTGTAGACACTTGTCACTTATAATATAAAGGAGCGTCCTGCTCCTTCCTCCCTGTCATCACCTGCTCCAGCTAGCTCTCTTTGGATAGACCCCACTCGACAACAATTGGCTGGAGACTTTGCGGGGCAACTCAACCCCACGTAGATTTAATTGGACTCAGCTGGTCTTTTTCTCTTCCCTGGGTTGTATTCCACCGACTCCCAAAGTACCTCCTCTCACCCAATTTCAAGCAGACAAGCAGCTGTACTGACTGTCAGTCCAGGCACACAGGCCTCCAGGTAGGGTCACGGGTACATTGTGATGGGAATTATCCAGCAAGTGCTCTGGAGCTGTTCCCTGATGAGGGCTGAGACATCTTCCCCACACCATACTCGCCCTGTGCTGAGCAATGAGACTGGCTTCTCTGAGTGCAGGTATTACATGAATCAACATCACTTGTGGTCAAAGTAAATATCATTAGGGAAGGAAAAGCCTGGAGGCCTCCCTGCACCTTTATCTCTCAGCTTCCCAAGGGAGGCTGTTGGAGGCTAGACTAAAATAAGTGGCTCTTCAGTTAATTCCAAGACCCACTTAATTTTCATGATTCAGCCCCAGTCCCTTGCATCTTCCCCCTGATGCCCTCTCCCTTGCCAGCCTTCACCTTCACATGTAAAACCACCAGACTCCAGTGTTCCTTGTTCTTTTCTAATCTTTTACGATGGAGGGGCAGTATACACTTATTTGGAGAGGGGTGTGAGGCATTGCTTTTAAGGTATTTTCCTTAACCACGCACAGTCCAGAAGTGTCCAGTGGGAGGGAGAGGTGAATAACATGTGTGCAGAGAAGGCAGGGAAACTCAGAGTTCTACAGAGCTCCCTGTCTTTCTGGAAGACAAATAGAGGCAACATTTTTTTTCCTTTCTAGCAGGGGCAATGGGACCTGTTGGTGGGGGCTATGGAGAATTTAAATCCACAGGGCTCATTTTAGCCTAGAGCCAAAACCTTCACCATCTACCCTAACCTTTCCTTCATCAGAAGTATAATGTTTCAACTTTCTTGTTTCTGCTTCTAAGCACTGAAATGGCCAATAAGTGAGTGTGGACAGAGGAGAAAAAACAAAAACAAGTCTCGAATAACCCCTAATCCAAAGAGAATCATGATTCCTAATGAAAATTGGGAGTTAACCAATATACTGTTTTTCTTTTTTTTTTTTCAGTAGGCTTGTAGCGTGAACCTAGTTGATTGGTCCTTTCCCTTTATTCTCTTTCTTAGAGAATAACCTTGTAAATTAGAGTGTTGGCTTGCCCAGTGACGGAGGATGGTCATCGTAATTCCCTAGTCTTGAGGTGCCAAGATTCTCCTTGAATCTGCCCTCACTCTTAACTCTTTCTTGGAGACAGTCCCCAGATACTACACCCCTCTCCCCATTCGTTCACTTATTATTTGCTGAGTAGTTGGGAGCAACAGAAGACCTAGAAAAGAGCTGTAGTGTTCCTGTCTTTCTGAAAGCATGGAGTACAGGGAGGTGAGGGACACAAAGTGAGGCTGAGAAGCCAGTGGAGTCAAATAATGAAGGCTCTTACAGGGCTGGCTAAGGAGTTTAGACTTGTTTTATGGACAATGAGGCATTTCAGAAGATTTTGAAGCACAGGGATGGCACAATCAGTTTGCTTAATAGGACATCACTCTGAGCTCAGTATGGAAGGTGGCCTGGAAGGGGCTGGCAAGACAGGAAGCAGGAAGACCAGTCAAGAGGAGGTTGGAATAGTGCAAATAGAGAGAGGGAGAGCCTGCCGAGGGTAGAGGGGATACAGAGGGAGGGAGCAAGTCATGGGCATTTGACACACACATGACTTAAGAGACTTGGTCAAGCAAACAAAAGACCAACAAAACAATATACTACCCCGCCCCCAAAACTGTATTTTATTCAGCTATTATTAACAACTGATTTGATGTTATCCATTCCATTTGACAACCCCCATCTCCTGCAATTGTCTGGTCCTGGTAACAATTTTATTGGCGCATAGGAGGCACATTATAAATACATTTTATATTGCACATTGCATTTTAAGCAAATTTGAGACATCTCTGATTAGGCGCCATCCCAATGATAGCCTTGTTCATACAGATAACTGTGTGCTGATTTTTATTTTATTTTTTTTCAGCTTTTTTCTCTCCCCCTTGGCAAAGCTGCAATCTTGCATACACATGTCAGTGGATAAAAACCCTTGAAAATAACTCTTCAGAAGAAATCTAATTTACTTTTTAATCTGGTTCGGAAATATGCCAGAAAAATTTCTACCAACAAGCACTGCCATTTATTACCACTTATCACACACCTAAGCTGTGCTTGCGTTCCTGATGGGGCTAATGTAACAGGGAAGGAATCTTCTGATACATTATTTATTTGACACAATCCCACAAGATAAGATCTATGTGCAGGAGAGGACAAAGTCTGACCTTATCCTCTGTCTAAGGGGAAGTAAGGGGTATAACTTTTTGCTTGTTCTAGGAACCCTCTTCTCTCTATGCCCTTGGGAAATTTCAGCTTCCCTTAGAGCTCTGAGACTATCACCCCTGAGAGACCCTGCTTTGACTTTGCTTTCTTCCCCTGAGATCCACACTACCCACTCACACATTTGCTTGTGTTCGACCTTGAGATGATTTTCAAAGGTTTCGTGCCTGTTCTGATCTGCTTCTTAGGGACAGAGACCAGAGTGGCATTTAGCATAGGCCTATCCAAGCTCAATTTGGGGCGGCTCCATGTTGGGGAAAGAATATTGGTATAGGCCAGCTGGTGGCCTTGGGCTGGTGGCCTTGGGTCCTCATCTGTAAAATGAGGAGGGGTATCTCTATAACCCTGTCAAGCTTTCATGATCCGTGAAAGCTGTGAAGCTTTGGGAAGAACAGAGGACTTGGGTCAGAAGGCCTGGAGCTGGAGTTCTGGCTTTGCTGCTTCCTGGCTGGATGATCTTTGGCAAGTTGACATCGCTGAACCCCTATTTCTTGATTTGTCCACTGGGGTAACAGCTCATAGAGTCGTTACGATGATGATGAATGTGAAAGATTTGCAAACAGCAAAGAAATGTAAGTGTAGAATTATCATGAACCAATTCATTAATTAGTGAAAACACGTTATGAGATATTTGCAGAACTCACTCAGAAGGAAAACCTAGAGAGAAGTCAGGCTGGGAGTAGCCAGTGGGGCTTCCTGTATGTCTGTCTCCAACCTCAGGTGATAGATACCCCAGACTAGCTTTAGTCAAAAGGATACCCCTGTACTCTGCTGTTCAGTGTGTTTTGGCTTACAGTCCCTGACAGATATTCCCAGAGTTCTCTAGAGCTCCCAGGTTCTGCAGAACTGGGATTTCATCTCCACCTCACCCTGTTCATGTTTCCTAAAATGATAAAGGTGAAGGATCTTTGAACACTGGACAGAATTGGGTTGAAATCTTGGCTGTGCACACACTGAAATCTATGGGAATTTACTTAACTTTTCTGAGCTTTAACTTTAACCCTAGGCTTAACCTTAACCCCTCATCTATAAAATGAGGAAACTAGCACTAACCTCATGGGGTTGTTGTGAGAGGTCAGTGGTATATGTGATGTAACCCTTTACAGGCTTCAGCGATCCACCATCAGTGAATTAAATTCTAAGAGAGGTCTTCGTCCTTCTAATATACCCTCACACTCTTGGTGCTTAAGACAATGTCTGCCATGTTGGAAGAATTGAATCAGTTCTTGTCAAATGGATGGATGGATAAGTGAATGAATGGATGAATGCAATACACAGTGGTCAGGGTCGTGAACAGAAGAAAATGTACATAATATTCTTGACCTAGAAAGATAGTCTTGAATCCTAAATCAATTTTAGAAACTTTATCTCCTCCCAAATCTGCCTCCTACTTCTTCCAAGCATATCCCTACTCCAGCTCCCCTTTCCCATCCTCTTGACTTCCAAAATGTTCCACCTCCCCCACCCTCACTCTCCAAGTTTTTCTCTTCTCAGCCAATGGGTTGGCAGTGAGGTCTGACCACAAAACTTTCTCCTTGTCTCCCTGCTTTTTGTGATCCCTTCTCAGAGCTATGCCTCCTGTGGGAAGAGTAAATATAGAAAAATGACAACATGTACATTAATGCTCGTTAGAATGTCATCATTATACTCCACAAAATGTCTGCTGAGAGGGTCCCTAAAGGACACTTAGAAATGAAGCAGCTGCTCCAGATTTGTTCCAGCTCACATCTCGAAGAAATGACATTGAGATAAATGCAGTAATCTCTGGCTGGAGGGAGGGGAGAGGAGGAGGGCTTCTTTGGAGAAGGAGGAGATGGCTAAGAGAGAACTTACACTTTCTCCATGTGCTCAGGACAATGAGTGCAGTGGACAGACAGCATGAGAAAATCGGAGAGTGGGTCAGGCTCCAGAACTGGGTCCAGCATACGCAAACCCAGAGGCTCACAGTCTGGGTAGGGAGACGGTAGGCTAAGGAGCTCAGACCTCAGTCTTAGATCAGTCTCTGAAAGAATCACCTGCTCTTCATCAGTGGTGAGACACAAGCTATGCTAGGAATGAGGAACACATTATTCTACTTACTTTTCTACCAGTAGTAACTGGACAAGAGTTGTTGAGAGAAGGAGAGGCAATGTGATACCCAAGTTTTGAATCTATTGACCAGTGGTACCAACTAATCTCCCTCTCTGCTCTGCTCATCCACTCAAGACATACCCACGTGCCCTACGTATACTCTTGTCCCCAACTAGTCAGTAGCTGATCCAGCATCAGAGTTCCCTTTATCCCACTGTCCTGAAAAAGCAGGTGACAAGCTTTGTAAAACCTTGCAGAGATCATGTTTTAATTTCATTTTTAGTTTTGTCATATAGAAAGAGTATTTTGAGCCGTAGCTGTAAAATCACTATTCTAAGTTCAATTAATTCATACCAACTATGGTTTGTATAGCACTTTATGTTTACACAGTCTTTCCCATGTATGCATTACTACATCAGATTCTCATTACTATCCCATGAAACAATCAGGACAGGTGTTATTATCCCCATTTTACAGATTAGGAAACCAAGGAACAGACCTTTCAACTATATATATGTACACACACAAATATATACTTGGGATGTTAATATTCCTTGTAGAGGATGCTTTCAAAAAGAAACCCGCACAAATAGATGTCAACACACAAAGAGCACAAGATCCAAGGCTCCTGCAAACTCAGTAAATCCTAATGTGTTCAACCACCTGTAAATAACCCTGTCAGAGACTTTTAACTGCTCAGGATTAGAACTCTCCTTGCTTGATTGAAGTATACCAGCCCCACTGAACAAGAAAGAATGAGGTGAGCTCAGCCCCCTCTGCAGCTTGTCATTCTCAAGTCAGTTTACCAGCTTAATTCATCAGCCAAGGAAGCGATCATGGTCATGGGAAAACATATAGGAACCACCTTTCAGAAAATAGGTATCTCAGCCCTGGTCTGCCACTCCCAGCACTGTAGCCAGTCTGCAGTCTCTCTGAGCCTCAATATCCTCATCTGTGAAATGGGAGTCTAAGACCTTCCATATACCAGGCTGCTCTGACCACTGGTTGTTATTCAGACCCTCATAGCCTCTATGCTAAGTGACAGCCTTTACAACCTGACAGAATTTACCACTGCTTCATGGATAAATTCAAAAGTAACATCCTTGGCCTGATCATATTTCCTGCAGTTCTTTCCCCAGCTGTTCAAATCTGGGTCCAAGAGTGAACATGCACATACACACACTTGCACACATGCATGCATGTGCACACACACACATACACACACACACCCTGCCTATCACCCCATACCTCCTCTTTCCCCAGGACTCAGAAGGTTGGACTTAAATTAATTATCTTTAGACCCTGCTGCCTTTTCTTATTATGGTCAAGCACTGATTGGTTTGATGGTTCCTTTAACACTCTCCTTGTCATAATTTATAGAGTGTCCCTATGTACCAGGGAGGATGCAAAATTGTATTCTGGTCTCTGTCCTGGAAATCTTATGGTCTCATGAGCAGGCCAAAGCCTCTAACTTCCTTAAACCTCGGCCTTTCCTCTATGAAGTGGGGATAGTGGTAATGCTTTCAGTGTTGTTGTGAGGATGAAATGAGATAAGGACTGTAAAGCCCTTGGAACAATGCCTACATATAGTAAACTCTCATTATTCTTGTTACTAATTGCAATGGGTATTATGGAGGAGGCGTTCTACCAAAGCTAAGGATAAGCTGTGCTATGGGAGATCTGAAAAGGATGCAGCTATAGTTGGGTTCAGTGGTCTTTAACTAAAGAATATTGGTGGGAGAAAGAAGCAATACACATGATTTTATGTCAGTGGAGAAGATGCTCTTATACTTTTACTGGATTTATCCAGGAGGTGAGGAGGAATCTACTTTGAGCCACAATCATCAAATCATATACAACACTAGTTCCTGTAAGTGGAGAGAGGGGTGACGTGGTGTATCCTTTCACAGATCTCAGTCCAATTGGGGAGGCTGCATAAGGGTAGAGGAAGAAGGAAGGACACCTAGATGGAGTGAACTGCACAGGCAAAGACATGTCTGTGGGAAGGAGCATGGTCTTTCTGCCTGGTCCTCTGCAGGGGGCAGAGCTTGTGGTATGTAGAGCAGGAAGTGAAGTTGGAAAAGTAGACTTGTGGACAGGAGATTTCTCAAAGTTCTGTTTGTGGTTATCGGAAGATGAGGAAAGGTAGATAAGAGTCAAATTTTAATTGGAGTAAGCACTTTGATAACTATAGTCCTCAGACCAGAAATTATTTAATTTCTTGTATTATTAAAATTGATTTTCACTAACCACTTAGGCCCCTGAACCTAAAGTGTGTGTGAACAAGTCATTGATAAGTAAGCTCCAATTTTGAACTAGTCATCTTACAGGAAATGAACTCTGAGAATCAGGTCTCAAGTTGACATAGGGAGAAATGGAAAACATGAGAAGACTGAACCTGGTCACAGTCTGGGGCTGTTCCAAAACCCATCCCACATGTTCACATGATGCCTAAGCGTCACCATCTCTTCTCCACTTCTCCCTTGACAGTCATATGTGTTGCAGCCACATCTGTGCCAGGAAAGGGCACCCAGCTAGACTATCTTGTCTTGAGACCAAGAATAGGAGATAGGGGAGATGGGCAGCTCTACCCCAGTGTCCTCCTTTGATCAATGCACCTTATTAAGTAAGTTTATTTGCAGAGCTTAGTGATGAATATCTACTTCCGAGTAAGTAAGGAACTGTTGTCTCAACCCCATTTTTCTCTAGCTCCCCACGCTGGCCATCTGGAGTAGTCCAGGATGGATCATAGAGGGTCCTGAATGTTGGCTGAGCAGCTTGGACAAAGTTAAATAAACTGAGAGCCAGTTTGCAGAATGTGGAAGTGGTGGAGGTAGATGTCAGGAGGACAGGGGTTCTTCTTTGCAGCAAAAGGTTTTTTGAGCCAGAACTAAGGGTCACAGGTATAAATGGGCTTTACATAGACAGGCAGCAACAAATGCAGGCTTTAGGTGAGTAACAAAGAAGCAGTTCTGCATTATAAGCCAGACTTTTAAGTCCTCCTCAGAGAGAAAGAAACGTTGATAAGAGACCCTTCTTTTAACTCTGTGGGTTAGATAGAGCTGGCTCCTAATTCAGCCAATGTGTATTGAATACCACCATGTGCAGTGTGCAAAGACAAATAAGACATGGCATTTCCTACACAATCCAGCAGGGGACGTGGATGTGTATACAACAACCAATCACCCATTGGGAAGAGTACTATTTCAAAAGTATGTACAAAGGACACATAATTCTGCCTGCGACAACTAGGAAAAGGAAATGGTATTTAAGTTAATTCTTGAAGAATTAGTAATTAATAGGCATTTGTAAAATGGAGAAGGGTCTGTGGACCCACTGTGTCTCCTTTCCATCAACATATGCATGTGTTCACAGTTCTCTTGTTGGGGAAGTTATATTTGGGATGAAAATGCAGTGCTTTCTCTTTTGAGGATTTAAGCCTCTCCTGCCATGTATCTGTAAGGCAAATGACCTGGACAGTGACTGAAATTTCTGGAGGGAAAGAGCCATGTCTTACTTTTTCTGATTAAATGTGGCTTCCTGAGTGACAGGGGGAGTTCTCACTCATTTTTCTCAGAGTTCCATATTATCATATATCTTTTCTATGCTTGGAAGGAAGTTGTTGTTTGAATTGATCCCTCTCTGGAAGCCCGCAAATCGATGCTTTTCTTTCACTTTCTCTCTCTGGTCTTAGCATCAGGAACCATGGACAAAATTTCTCCAACCTCCTTTGTGGCCTAGAGCTAATGCTTCTCAATCATACTTTTGTTCACTCAACACATATTTGTTGAACACCAACCATATGCCTGGTCTGGGAGCTAGGAAGATAACAGTGAAAAAAACAAAATAAGTCCTTGCCCTTATGGACTTCACAGTCCAGTGGGAGAGTTAGACAGTAAATAATTAAGAAAATAAAGATATTAATATATTGTCAGGCAGTTGTAGGTTCTTAGGAAGAAAACAGTATAATAGGAGGGTATTCAGAATGCTGGGCAGGGGGTTGTGAGGTCAGGGATACCTCTTTGAGGAGCTGATTTTAGAGCAGAGAAGAGAATGGAACAATGGGGCAGGGAATGTGAATGCCTGGTGAAAGGTATTCCAAGCCACCAAGATGGAAAACGGGACTATCCTTGGGATCCCTGATGAACAGAAAGGAAGAGAGTGTGGCTGCAGTGGAGTAAGCAAGGGAAAGAGTGGTCATTAATGAGGTCACTGGGACAAGATCATTTAGGTCTTTTAGACTGTGTAAGGACTTTGGATTTTGTGCTCATTGAGGGGAGATGCTTTTGGAGATCTTTGAGCAGTGGAGGAACATGCCGTAATGGATGTCTTTATACTGTCAGGCTAGCTGCTTTTTTCAGAATAGATGGAAGAGAAACAAAAGAGGAGATTGGTTAGGAGGCTGGTGTAGTAGATTGAGCACGAGATGGTGGTGACTTGGACTTGAGAGTTGGTATGGAAGGTGGTGACAAGTGGACACAGAACATGGTTTGGTGGAAGAGTCAACAAGACTTATTTAAAGGATTGCATGTAAAGAATGGGAGAAAGATAAAAATCAAAGAACACGACATGGATTTTAGCCAAAGCAACTGAGTGAATGGTGGGGACACTTACTGAGATCCGAGGACTGAGGGGGGAAACAGATTTTGGGGTGGAGTTGGTAAAAGCAGAGTTTGATTTGGAAAATTCCTATTAGGCATTCCAGAGGTAATATTGAGTGGGTCAAGGGGTTGTGGTCTAATGACTTCAAAAAGTTGGGTGATTTTAGGGAGCAGTAAGAACAACTCTGGATACAGCACTGAGTACCAAGGAAATCACATACCCCAGCCCCAAGAGGATAGGGTTGAATGGGAGCAAAAATAGCCACCATTGAGTGGGTTTCACGGGGAGACAAAACCCTCAGGGAAGAGTTAGTTTCAGTTAGAGCAAGAAGGTGATGGAGCTGCTCAGACATGAGATTGAGGATTCAGGGGACTTTATCAAAGATGGGGCACATTTCCATAATGCTCCATGGAAGGCTTTGGAATGTGGGCATCAATGTAAGTGATGAGGTGAGAGGAAATCTGTGAGCCCCACAGGATCATGGATAAGGAAGATGCTTTAAGACAGTTTGTTTCTTTACAATTCCTGGGACAGTGACGGCCGAACAACATAAGGAAAAAGCCCCTGAATGAGGACTCCAAACTATCTCAAGTATCCACTTCTTCCAGGACACAAATCCTGAGCTTCTCAAGGTCATGCCAGCACTGACTTGATATGAAAATTTCTGCTATTAAGGGCTATATGCTGTTCTCACTAATCTGTTTTTCTGAATGCCCCAAGGTGGGTGGTCTCTCATTCCCAGGTTAGGGAAGGGAGTGTGGTCATCTCAAGTTCTACCCCAGGTCTTGAGGACAAAGGTTGACAAAGAAAGCCACAAATCTAGAAGAGGTTACAAAAGAATTACAAGCCATAGGCACTTGCAAAGAAAACTACCAATTCTGGGCACTGAAAGATGGAACCCAACAAGGGTCAAATTGACAGTCAGTTTGCAGGGGTTTAGAGAAACAGGAAGCGCACTGAACATCCAGGGTGGCCAGGAAAGGCTCATGGAGAAGGTGGGTCTCAAGGGGGTCCCCAAGAATGAGAAGCATTTACTCGATCACCTTGGGCAATGGACAGGGAGGTCTCCTGGGTGGATTTGCATCTATCAATTCAGTAGTGTGCCTCTGGCTGAGAAAGAACCATTTGCTCCTTATCACTATCCTTAATAATTCTAAATCAGGGGGTGATGGAAAATCAGCTCAAAGCTCATTTCAGAAGGATTTGGAAAGGGGGAGGCAGAAGGAAAACACATCAGAAAACAAATTCATCTTCTCGGCACAGAGACAAAGGACAGGGGCTTGGTCCAGAGCTACAAAGGCTGATCTTTTCAAGGCTGAGCCAGTTTTTCAAGACATTCAAGTCAAGGCGTGATAAAAATCCCACTATTCACTGTTATATTAATGGCTTCTCCACTATATGCAGATAGGTAAAATCATCATATCTTTATTTGCATTTCTTTTTCTGTTGCCTCCAGCTCACTGAATTTCTCCCTTATCTGCCAAGAAATGTCTACTTTTAAGGTATTCTTTCATTTCCTCATGCCATTGGCTGTCAAATGACTTAATAACTTGCCCATTATGGAAGTCAAATATGGTTTATTAAAAATGCATGTATCACTCAATAAGATGCCCTTTGGCAGTCTTCAGACCTTGACGACTCTGTCTCAAAGCTTGGGAACACAGAATGGTCTTGGCCGGCCAGCTGCACTGCCTTGCTTTGTAACATGCTCACTGCCCAGATTATGCTGAAGAAGCAGAGAGCAGGAAGGTGGTAACTGTCCAAGGAGGAGGTGGAATTGGAACCACTTGACGGACTTGAGGAAGTGGGACCTAGGCCTGAAACCCCCAAGTGCCTGAGGACCTCCAAGTCATCTGGCCAGGTCTCAGGGAAGGAATATGGGAACGAGGATGGAGCTGGTACCCTGGGGTAGGTGGAGGGAGGGAGGGAGGCATCTCAGGAGGGAATGGCATCAAGGCAGGAGTGGGCTGTGTCAATTCAGTGCACTGGGATGATGAATCATGCCTGGGATGGTTCACATAGCAAGGCTACATCGCTATTTACAGGAGCTAATGAGGCATCTGCAGTCACACGTTCAGAGTCTGAATGTTGTGGCGGAGGAGGAAGAAAGGAGCCTGAGCTAAAAACACAAAGGGAACTGGAGGTCACCTTTTCCATCATCTGCCATGGGGCCAGAAAACACCCAAACCACTCCATCAGGATATGTTGACCCTTCTCCCAAACTATCTCAAAGAAGCCCCTCGACCTCCTGGGCTGATGTACTCCAGCAGCTCGTGGATCTCCTAGTCAGAGCCCCATGGCTTCAACTAATCCTTCATTCTTTGTTTTTCTATACATAGTAGAGATGAGAAACATCTGTGCTGCCTCACCCCATACCCCATCCTTTCAACTACTTACAGATGCTACCCTGTCTCACCTTAGTCTCCTCTCCTAGACTCTAATTAATCCCCACATCTTCCACGACGGTGTCTCTCATTGCTATCCTCTAGATGGTCGTTTTTGACTTTCCACATCTTGTTATTAGGTGGTATAACATGTTCTACTCTGTCTGCCCATGTCTGTAGAGAGGGTGGAGACTCCTAGTCGCTCTGCCTAAGAGAATGCAGACGCCACACCCAAGCAGACACTTGATGCCTCAGGAAGACCCAGAAGAGAGCCTGAGTGCCCACGGCAGGAAAGTATGGTTACTCAGCAGGGAGAGGGTCTGGGGTTCCTCTGGGGGAAAGAGGAAGCCGGGCTGTGGGAGTGGATAAGGGGACAATAGGGAGAGCATAAGAAAAAAATAATGAGAAAGAAAAAGGAAAGTGAGGGAACAGAGGGAGGGAGCTGGGTCGTGAGATAGGACAAAGAGAAGGAGAGGAAAAAGCACTTGGGAGAAGGAGAGGTGCCAAGGAGAAGCCAGAGAAAGGTCAAAAGCCAGAGAGAGAGAGAGAGATGGGGTGCTAGAGAGAAAACTAGGAGGAGAAGGACAAGAAGAGTAAACCTTCAAAAAGGTGCACAAATCAATGTCTGGGATGAGTGAGGGGGGATGGTTTAGCCTGGTCTGCCCAGAGACACATGATGATCCTCTGTTGAGACCATTGACAGGGGAACCACCCGAAGCCAAGCAGCTGGAAGAGCAATGCCCCATGTCCTCTGCCTGGAACTCCCTCATTACCTGGGATGGGGAGGTAGCCAGGTGCTGACATGGTGTGACTTGGGCTTGGAGGTTTCATGAGCATCTCCTGTAAGAAACCCCATGAGACGGAGGAAATGAGGATGCAGTGAAAGGGAACAGAGAGAGAGAAACAAAGGCAAGTGCTGAGAGAGAGGAGAGAGAGAGAGAAAGAAAGAAATAGTACCAAGCCAAGACAGAAAAGAGCAGAACAGAGAGAGATGGCAGAGAGGCTGATAAGGAAGGGAAAGCGACAATACTGATTGGGAGACTGGGAGAGAAACTGAGAGAGATGTTGTGCAATTGAGAGGATAGTGCGAGAAAAGGAGGTTGAGGGAGAGGAAAGACAAAAGGGCCAGGGCAAGAAGATAGACAGCATGGAATTGGAGCAGCAGAAAATGGAATGGGTCCTAATTTTGAACCTTTGCCAACATCTGAACTTGCTATTCTGCTATCAATTTTTCATCCGTCACTAAGACAAGCTGAAAGAGCTAAGCTTCAGGTTTTGTTGATTATAGAATGTTCCATTCTGATCTGTACCAAGAGTAACTTCTCTGGATTTCTAAATGAACCCCATGCAGTTAGAGAAAGAGAGTGAGGGAAGGGGGTTGGGGGCAGGGAAGATGCTTACCGCACCGCTAAGGATGGAAAATAGAGTCATTTAGTAATGCCCCGCAGGGCTGAAGGAGGTACTTCCTTACATATTAGTGTCACTTCTTGGGGACAGGAAGCTCCGTGCCACATTAGGGCATCTGTTGCCCTGGGGGTTCCGGGGCTGGCCTGGCTGCCTGCAAATCTCTCCTCTACCTCCTTTGTTTCTGCCAAATGCAGAGTCGGAAACCTGGCTTTACCAGGACCTCACACAGATGATCCCTGCCTATGCAAACAAAACAACAACTTTCAGTCTCCCTGAGAGAAGCCAGGTTGAGCTGAGTGCGGGAAGGGGGGCAGGACTCCTGGGTCCCTAATCGCCAGCTTCCACAGGAACACGCCCCCCCCCCAGTGCCTGTAGCCCTTCAATCTGTAGCGCCCACTGTAGGACCCACTGGGGTGGCAGTGCTCAGAGAAGAGGGACAGAGCGAGGATGGGGAGGGAGTGGCATGCTCCACTGCACCTCTCCCCAGAATGCAATGTGACACAAGACATCAGGAGATGGCAGCGAAAGTTCAAGGGAAAAACACAGTTATTTATGGCTTGGGCATCTGTTGTCAGATCAGAAACAGAGACCTAATCTCAGGCAAATCCTTGCCTGTACCAGAGCAGATGGGGAGGTGTGTGCAATGCTCAATCCTGTTCAACTCTCAGTTGATTATTATTCCTCATCTCCAGATCCCATCTCTAAAGCAGACGTTTTTCCTGGCCATGATGCCAGCAGCCCCGGGTGGGTGGACGGGGGATGAGAGTGTCCTTCTCTTGGATGGGTGGTTATTTCCATTATGTGAATTGGAACCTCCTGTGTGAGAAGAGAAGGTTAAGGCAAAATCCAAAAAGGAGACAGTGACAAAGGGAGCAAAAGGAAAATTCCAGCCCAGGAAAACCACAGGCTGAATGGAAATGGGGTTTGGCCTGAGAACCCCTAGATTAAGGCTCTAATCTTCTTTGCCCTACTTTGCAGAGTGACCTTGATTGAGCACGTCATTTTACCTGTTTGGGTGTCCATTTCCGCCAAATGCTTGAGATTTTGTAATTGTATATTCCCAAGGATACACAAAGATGTCTGCTCAGCCCGGGTATGATGGAAAGAACACCAAATCTGGAATCAAGAAATCAGGGTTCAAGTCCTCATTTGCTAAGGACCAGTTGAGTCATCTAAAGCAAAACACCATTCCCTGCTGACTCTCAGTGAAGAGATGAAGGTGAGTTTATCAGGCCCTTTCCCACTCTAGAAATCCCACAGTGCCATGAGAGGGAAACCTGGAAGTTATCAGAAGGCAAAAAAATGAATAAAGTCTGAGGAATTCAGATGCAACTTCTGACCCATAGTAAGTACTCAATCTACTTTGGTTGAACAAACAAATACAGCCTCTAATGGTGATTCCTGAGTCTCTGGCTTGTTGAGCTCCGCCCCATCATACAGCACAGACTCCCAG
The DNA here is from genome assembly GCF_963455315.2 of Globicephala melas. Classification (NCBI taxonomy): domain Eukaryota; kingdom Metazoa; phylum Chordata; class Mammalia; order Artiodactyla; family Delphinidae; genus Globicephala; species Globicephala melas. Next base: position 90,685,639 of record NC_083321.1, read on the forward strand.
CCCCCAGTGGAATAGGTAGACATCTACCCTACCCCACACCACTCTCGAAACAACCCACCTATCTCCCAAGACCTCTCATGTTGCCATACACCTGTCTCCAAGAGCACTTCTGTCAGGGAGGGCAGAGGGAGGAGGAGGAAGGGCAGGGTGGGGATGGGGCACAGTCTGGTGAAAGGAGGCTGCCAGACAAGTTTTGGTGGACCTCTATTTGCATCTCCGTGCCCATACTGATTAAGCTGCTTTATAAGATGTTTTAAGATGTTGCAGTTATCCCAGGAGACACCTTATTTTTCCCACTTGAGATGCATCTTCTCAATTGAAAATATGTATCAACAAGCTCTGTATGTTTCATTGAAAAGCAGAATTAAATTTCCCAACCTGCCTAGATCCATTTACACTTCTGTCGGTGTGATTCAGAAAGCAGAGCCTCAGCAGGCCCTCAGCCAATGTCAAGGGGTTTAGCGTCGCCCCTCCCCCGCCCCCAGGAGAGCGGACAAATAGACTTTTTCCTTGATCAGACTGCAGGTACACTCAGGGGTAAACCCTGGCCCAGGCGGGCTACACTGCATAGTGAAAGCGGGATAGTCTGATCTCGTAATAATGGTAAATAAAGACCTGGAGCGGAGCTTCAGGTAGACAGATGTTTTGATTGACTAGACACAGGTATCTCTGTCTCCAGTGCCTGAGAGATGGTGGGTGATGCAAGAATTGCATTTCAGCTCCACTCCCAGGGGCTGTCAGCTGCGGAGGCTCATCTGTGCAGTTTGTATTCCTCTCACTACCAGGGCAATCTGAAGGACTTCGGGCTGCCAGGGAGAACATGTTAATTTACATTTGCAAGTGACCAAACAAGACCTCAATTTCCCAAAGCTTCATCCCTTCCCTGGGGTATCTGGATGGAAGGGAGGAGAACATATGATTGGTTGCCCCTAAATAAATCCTGGCTGGGAAGTCTCTGGAGGTGCCTCTTGTGTTGAGACTGGAGGTCTGCCCCAACCTAGCCCAGCCAGACACCTCAGCAAGGAGAGGTCGGGGCTAGACCTCATCCCCCGAGTCTGCAGAGCAGAAGCCTCTGAGGAAGACAGTGGCCACATCTGCTGAGATGATGAGATGGCACTCTTTCTCCAGCCCTGGGCAGCCTCTGTCAGCAGAGACTGAATCTCTGCAGTTGACTTTGCATATGTTGGCACCTGTTTGTAGCTTACGTCAACGAATGTCTGTCAATGGACTAATTGTCCTCAAGGATAAGGAATTAAGAAATTATGAATGTGTAGACACTTCTGTTCCCATACTAATGGTTTGTGTATTTAATGGTTTGTTTACTATTAAATGGTTTGTTTATTTTACTGATGACATCTGTCCTCATTTGAACCTTACAAAGCACAAATTGGACTCGTACTTACTCTTATTTGGGTTTTCTCCATCTCCGCTGTCTTTCATTTTCTATTGCCCCTAATGAAAGTAGCAGTCATTGTTTAAATACATGGATAATAGGTAGAGAGATAATAGATAGATGGAAGGAAGGAAGGAAGGAAAGAAGGAAGGAAAGAAGGAAGGAAGGAAGGAAGGAAAGGAGGGAATGAGGGAGGGAGAAAGGGAGAGAGGAAGGAAGAAAAGGATCTCCAGGGTAGCAAAAGCTTTGGAAATCACATTTATCGAAGGAACTAATGATGACTGGCTTGGGAAAGAGAAAGTTTAAGTGGAACATGATAGCTGTCAAGATTAGAATTATCTTTTTAAAACTATTTTTTAAAATTATGATGCATAATACTCCTGCAGAATAATACGAAAAATAAACATATAGCTCATCATTTAAAAAAATCTTATAACCACACCCTGGTTGAGATCTGTAACATGCCAGCCCCCTTCTGCCACTGGCCTCTTCCCAGTCATCCCCTGCTCCCCGCCCTCAAAGGTCACCACAGTCCTCACATTTGCCTTCTATGGCAGTTTGTTTTTAAAAACTTTGTTTACAGCTTATCACCTAAATATGTAGCCCAAACAACAGGACACATGTTTGCCTGTGTTTTGAACCTTATATAAATGGAGATGTACAGGGTACTAACTTCCTTTGCTCAACATTGTGTTTTTTTTTTTTTTAAAGATTCATCCATATTGTTGCTTGTAATTGTGATTTGTTCATGCTGTTAGTGTATCGTATTCCCTTGTATTAATATATCATAACTTATTAATGCAACCTAATGTTAGTGAATGTTTGGGCTCTTTCCATTCTGGGGCAGTTAAGTTGATGATGTTGCTACAAACAGCTTTATTTGTGTTTCCTCGTACTCATGTGCATCCATGGGGTATACACCTAGGAGGGGAATTTCTGGGTCATAGAGTTTGCATCACTTTGACTCCATCAGATGACACTAAATACTGGGTTTCAAACTGATTGTTCCTTTCTATCCCACTAGCAATGATAAACTTTGCATCTCATCATTTTGCCTACTTGCTACTGTCTTATCTTCATATTTCCTGTCAGTGTGATAAGTGTGTAGTGACATTCCAATGTGGTTTTAATTTGCATAGACCTGATTATTAATGAGGTTGAGCACCTTTTCACATGTTTATTGGCCATTGGTAGGACTGGTCCAATATTTTGCCCTTTTTTCCTTGGGTTGTCTTTTTTGATTCTCATTGTTTGGAGGAATTCCTGACGTTATGAATTGCAGTCCTTTGTCAGATGTTTATGCATCCATTCTCTTACCCTAGTATGTGGCTTGCATTCTACATCTTAATGGAGTCTTTGGATGAACAGATTCATAATTTTAATATTGTCAAATGTATAAATTTTTTATTGTGATTAATTCTTTTTGTGTCTTGTTTAAGAAATTATTTTGTACACCCTTCAAATTCCAAGTTGAGATTTATATATTTATATATATTTAGCTCTAGGAGTAGAGTTGAGACCAATGTATCTACTGCTATGAGGAAACACATTTTCAATGTACAGAAGATTTTCTAACATTTCAGACTGGACAGCCATGAACTGGGCCATCTTCCTTCCTGTCACCTAGGAGGTTCTGGAAGAGAGTGGGTGAGAACACACTAGGGGTGCTACAGGGGAGGTCTGCCTTTATGGTCTATTCAAACTATATGATACTAAGACTCTAATTAGTAATAAAATCTACTTTGATAAATGTTCAGTTATAACCAGCAGAGGGCTTCAGCCATGCCATAAGTTAAGTCATGATACACTTGAGTGCTAATTTAGATAAACAGACATGGCTGCATGTACCCCACACTCCTGTCTTATATTGTGTATTCCCTTTTATTGCCTGGGCTTCATTACCTACACCTAGTTTAGAGCAGAGTACCCAGTCTGTGCATGGTCAGTTGGTGCCATGGGCTACGTTTACAGGCAGTGGTGGAAAATAGGGTTTATTTCAGGCTAATTCAATGGTGGTGGTTGCCTGGAGGGCAGGACTAAGGGTGAAAATAGCAGAGGCTGCACGTCTGGGGCTTAATCTAAAAGTTCCCAATATAGAACACTGCAGAGAGATCAGCCCAAGGATATGGGTTGCCCTGGAAGCCTAACCCAGAGACAGAGATCAAGGCAGGCAGCACAGCTTCTGCTAGTGCTTGGACAGCAGAGGAGATCTAATCCCAATCCCCCAAATGCAGACCTTCCACAGGTCTGTTTGTCTTCCCCTAATCCTCTAATATTTAAAGCAATTGCAGTCCTGTTTGAAGAGACTTCCCAGCAGTTTGAATCTGGGGCCTCTGGAGGGAGAGACGTAGGGAAAAAGGCAGCTGAAAGGGAAGGGAGGAAGAGCAGGAGTGAGAGTGAATCCTGGAGAGGAGGGGGACAGGGAAGACGACAGGCTGCCGACGCTGGCTGAATTATATCTTCCTGAAGCTTCCTTCCCAAAGATGGCGTCTTCACAACTTCCAAGAGAGTGAAGATGGGGCGGAAGGAAGTGAGGGAGGGTCTTGGGCTAAGATCTGGCCCTTGACTGGAGCTTATTCATTCATCCAATTAATCGGGCAGTCAACATAATACACACCTACTGTGTGAGGCTAAAACCACACTGACCTTAAACAGATAATTACTAGAATCATAATTACAAAGGAGAAGTACAGGATGCAGTGAGACCCTATACAGCGTACCCAAACTTGAGATCAGGTCAGATTTGTCTGTAGAAGGAGCAGAAAATTGCAGGCTGTTTTTTTTACTATATTACTCATGGTTTTTGCATCGTGTTAAAAACAAAACAAAATACCACCCAAATAATCCCTGGTTCTTCTATCCTGGTGTCCTTTATCTCTAGAGTCACTTGGTTCCTGCTTCACCAGCTTGGACTAGCCAAAATTAGAACAACAGTGTGTTGGACTCTGCCACGTTATAGTCAGCACACATGATTAGGGGCTGGGAGAAAGGAGTTTCCCAGAGGGATGAAGGGAATCGCTCAGTCTAGCAAGATAAGTGAAGGTCGAAGAACGGTCTCGTTCCTTACACCTTGCCAGGGAACAGAATACATCTCTGAGCACAACATCCTTATTGGACGACATTTGCCTGTTCCAGGTAATTGAAGGGTCCCTCCCCTTAAGCCACACTCTTTTACAAATGTTTCATAGAGGTGATAGAGATAGATAGATGATAGATAGCTAGATGAGTGAGTGGATGGGTGGATGGCAGATGCACAGCTGGATAGATAGATCAATCTATCTTAGATAGATGGATGGTAGGTTAACTTCTAGGATTTTAAAGGCAAAGGCAGAAGGTAGGAGAAAAGAAAAGATGATTTTGTAACTCCACAGCATGCAAAGAATCAAAAAATCATCCTAAGCAAAAACAAAAATCAGGGCTTCCCTGGTGGCGCAGTGGTTGAGAGTCCGCCTGCCGATGCAGGGGACATGGGTTCGTGCCCCGGTCCGGGAAGATCCCACATGCCGCGGAGCAGCTGGGCCCGTGAGCCATGGCCACTGAACCTGCGCGTCTGGAGCCTGTGCTCTGCAACGGGAGAGGCCACAACAGTGAGAGGCCTGTGTACCACCAAAAAAAAAAAAAAAAAAAAGTCACCATAAACAATTTTTACAAGAAGAGTGCAAGCAATAGATGCACGGCAAAGGCACAATCCACTTAGAAGGTTTCCCTAGGGCACTGGGATAGAGAGATGATGAAGAGGGGCAAGTGACTGCTAGCATGAAGTCTGGCTAAGCGTTCCTGTACACCCCTTCTTTTTGCTGAGAAAAGACAGGCTCGGGCTTTTCCTGAGAAACTGCTTATATTCTAATTAAAAGATATAAGGGGATCTACCAAGAAACATTTGCTTAAGATCCCCAACTTTAACCTTAAGCCAGGGTGTTCTAGTCCATCTTTGCCAATAATTGCCTGAGTGACCTTAGGTTTCCCTCTCAAATGACAGGTCTTAAGTTCTTCATCTGTACGATGGAGATGAGACCAGGACATCCCTATAGTCCTGCCCACCTCTGACAGCCTCGCTGCTAAGCCTGGAAAGCACTAGCAAACCCCAAATCAACAAGTAATGCTGGCTTCTTGCCAAGTTCCCACAGCTTCTTCTGAAGGCTTTTCCAGATGGGATTCCCTGATGACTGATAAGCACCCAAATCAGGATCAGAAACCCTCCACCAACTGCCCCCTGTGCTCATCCCAGCCTCCTCACCAGCACCTCTCACTCCCAAAGGCCTTTCCTGCATCTGGCACCATGTTCACATGGCCATTTTTCTTCTAATTTTCAAAAGTAGGATATTTTTTTCCTTACCATAAAGAAGTCCATGGGATCCGATGCTTCTGTGTTGTATCCCCTTACCTCACTTGTAATTTCAACCCTGGCTGCAGTAGGCAGGCTCTCTGTAGCCTTTGGCTCATCTCATGCTGACATCATTCTCTGCACATCTTTTGCTTCTGTCCTGGGGCTTCTCCAATGCCCCAGGGATGGAGACTCTGCATGGGCCCAACTACATGGGTTCCTTCTCCCCAAGGCTGATCCAGCTGTTGCTATCACTGAACGTCGGGAGCAGAAACTGATGCTACAATCTCAGCTTGGTCCCATGTATTCAGGAGACAAATCGACAACTTGCGACAGGTGCTTTATGTTGGACCTCTTCTACCCTGGAAGGGGAAGTGATTTGTCCTCTCCGGAACTGACACCTACTCTGGATATGGGTTTGTCTTCATCACCTAAGGTACCTCTGTCAGCACCACTCTCAGAAGGTTGAGGAAATGCAGATTTTCTGACACAGGACGCCATGTAGTAACAATAGTCTCAGAGTAAGGAAGCCATTTTACAGCCAAGAAAGTGTGAGAATGGGCTCATGACTATGGGAACCACTGATGCAACCGTATACCACATCACACTGAAGCAGCAAGTCAGAACAATGCAGCAGCCATTACTGGACCATCTAAAGCCCCAGCTGAGAGGCAGCACCCTATGGGGTTGGAGTGCTATTCTACAGGGTACAGTATATACTCTGAGCCAATAGCTGATATGTAATTCTGTGTCTTCAATAGCTGGAATATACGGGTTCAGGAACTCAGGAGTAGAAGTTGCTGTGGTCCTCTCATCATCACTCCTAGTGACCTACTTGCAATTTATACTTTGAGTCCCTACAAATCCAGGTTCTATGGCACTGGAGTTCCTGGTTTCCAGCCAAGGAACAGTGAGGGTTCCACCAAATCCAAAGTCCTGAGTGTTGCCCGGTCATTTTATACAGTTCTTGCTGGTAGATCATGGGCAAGTAACCCTGATCTTGATTATTACAAGAAGCCAGAGTTGCTGCTATACAATAGGAACAGAAGATAATACATCTGGAGCTCCAAAGAGTCACTGAGGCATTTCTTGGTGCTTGGGATCTAAACAAGGATTCACATGGGTCCTGTTTCCATTTTCTCCCCCACACTCTCCCCCAAACATGCGTTAAATCAGATGCCCAAAGAAGCTCAGGACTGGCAGTAGGGGTTGTCTTGGGGTGCCATGGCCTGGGGCTGGTTCCAGGAAGATGGCCTGGTTCACAGATCTTTCCCGCTGACCAGCACAGTGTTTCTTTTGTGGAATGTCAGGAGATTGGGTGTTGACAGGCTGATTTGGGTTGACATAGATGGGGGCCCCATTCGCCCCATGGGAAGTCCTGCCTAGCACATAATCTCCCCTGGTCTGTCTCCTACCCTGCTTGACACGCAGCATCGAGAGGTAACTAATGAGTCACAGGCTTTCTCGCTTCAGTGCTTTACCGTACGTACACAGATCCCCCTTCCTGGAACACCCTTACCCCTACCCCTTTTTCCTGTCAAGTAAACTCCTTTTTATTTTTCAAAATTCAGCCTGAGTTACCTTCTCATGGAGCTTCTTACCCTCTCCTAGCCCCAGGGTAGTTTGGCTGCTACTTCTCCATGTTTTCGTGGGACACATACTTGTATTTATCACCTGATGCTGTAATATCTCCCTCATTAGACCATAAGGGCCTTGAGAATAGTGATAAAGACATACTGAACAGTACTATAGGTAAATATTTAATAAATATTTATTGAATTAATGAATAATAACTCATAAGGTTGCTTTGAGGATTAAGTAAGATAACTTAAATACTCCAGATGTCAGCTAAGGTCACTCTGCCCTCTGAGTTTAAATAAAATTGACAAGCTTCCTATCCCACATTCCACAGGAAATGAATGTCTTCCTGAGATTCCGTGACCGTCAGAGTGCTTAGATCCTCATGAGCCCTTCAGTCTCTAGATGCTTGCTTCCACTCTGTCTCATTCCTATCTCACTGTCATTCTTTTCACTTGTCAGTGCACTGTATTCAATACCCAGTCCCTTTCTCTTGTTTCCCTCCCAGTTAAACATATAAGCCAGCTTTGTTTACAGCAAATGCTTGGAAAATTTGTGGCAATGATAAAGGTTTATATCCCAACAACCTAAAATTGAGTATTAGGTTTTGTATCCTTGAAAGGCCTTGAGCCACTCAGTGGAGCACTTTCACCTTCGGATTCCTCCGTGGGCTCCAACTTGCCACCATGTTACCTGTACCCTTTCCCTCCTCCACTTCTCTCAAATCTCTCCTGCTTCCCCCCAACCCCATACTCAAATTCCTGTTCACTTCTTTTTAAAAATAATTAAAATTTTTTTAATCAGAGGAAGGCATTAATATTTTAAAAAATCAAATAGTACAGATATTCTTACAATGAAATCAACAGTCTCCTCTCCTACCCTTCCCCACCTCGAATCCCACTCCCCAAAGGAAACCACTTCAAACCATTTCTGTTGTGAGGGCTCCTGCTGGTTTCCTCCCTACACTAAATGGTATGTTTGTGCCTCCATTTCTTGATTTATTGACCACAGATATCATCTATTGATTACCCACTACAAAATATAAAGATTTATATTCACCCCACATTCAATGTCCTTTCCTTTTCACCTCTCAACTTTTATACTTATTATATTGATACTTAAGTTTTAAAATTACATTCATCATTTTAAATAATACATGTAAATATATGTGTCTTGTTTCCTCTACATCAGATAGTATTTCTTGCCTTCCTACTCTACAAAAGGAATATATGGGCACCTATTTTTCCTTCAACTTCTCTGTCACCTTTTCCACTCTCCACCATGCTCCACACTTACACAGCTGCATCTTTACTTTTTCATTATCCAGACTGATACATTTTGCATTGTTCTGTGCATCCCTAGGTCTATCCTGCATTATGTTGTGAGCATCACAAGGGCCTTCAGGGACAAGGCTGCCCATGTCTATAAGTCAACCAGGCCTTAAGTCATAGCAGAGGGATCATTGAAGACCATAGTGAACTAGAAACAAAATGTCCAACTCAAAAGACATTCAAGTTTAAAAAAAGAAATCTGTATACTCAAACCAGGCTCATCTGCAGTGGGTGTTTACTCTAGGTGACCAGTTTATAACCTCTTGTGTAGGTTATTCTAAAAGTTGAGTGTCAGTGAAGAGTGGTGGTAAGCAGGATGCCACCAAATACTCCATCTGCTCTCTTACACCTTCCATCTATCTCCCTGTCCAGTGGAGAGAGAACTATGACTAGTTTAGCCAGTAAAATGTGAGAAATCTTCTGAGTGACTTTCCGGTTGAGCTAGTGAAAACCCCAATGAGATTTGCTGCTCTCTCTTTCCCTGCTGCTGTAGCTGAAGCTAAATATTCTATATGGTGCAGCTCCAAGGTGGCAGAGCCTCCCCCGCCTGGGTTCCTGAGTGACTAGGGGGAACAGAGTCCCATGCTGACTTGCTTGGGTCATGCAGGATGACCAAGAAATAAACTTTTACGTGTTAAATCAATGACATTTGGAGCTGCTACCTCAGCATAACTTAATCCATCATTACTCATCTGGTAGTTAAATAAATATTTCTATAGAAAAATTATTCACTACATAGCCAAGAAGTGAGTTAGAATTATGCTTCTTTCTCAATGGATCCAATGCCATAATTCCTTTGCTACTTGAAAGATATTCTTGCCATGACCTAGGTCAAATGTATTCTTTTTTCCACACTCAATACTATACTTAAAAACATGACAAACTTCATTTTGCTTCAAATATAGAACATGAATTTCTTGTTTAAATTTTTGTTTTTTTCTTTCTTTCTTTTTAGAGAAAAGAATAATGTGCCTTCAATATAACCTGAAACCATTAGCCCCTCAGTTACTTATTACATGGAATACATTTCCTTCACAGAAATTCCAGATGTATTGGACCATCTGCTCTAATTTGGACCAGTTAGTTGCCTTTTAGGTGTATCACATAGCTATTATCTTGAATATTCACTTCTCTCCTAGATTAGTTCTACAATTTCTATGGTATGATATACTACTCTTTCTTATTTCGTCTGTTTTATAGGAGTACATCCTCAAGTAAATTTCTTAGGAAGAATGTTTAGGAGGCAAACATTCTAAGTCTTTGGATTTCTGAAAATGATGTTATTTACCCAACATACTTAATTAATAATGGCTCCAGGTTCAAAGTTACTTTTCTTCAAAGCTTTGAAAGCATATTTTATAAGGGTTGATGAAGTAATTATAATTGCTCTGTCTCTCACACTGAATACAGTTACAAAACCCATAGAGAATGAATGGTGCAGATACTTGAGGACTCCGAAAAGTAAACAGTAGTGGGTAGATTGGGAAAGGAGACCAGAATTAGATGTACCACCAAGTCAGCAATATGGTTCCCACTTTTCCTCTGATATCCACAGGCCTGGGAAGAGAGCTCCAGGAGATGCCATGTAGTTCTGGATCAAGAGTGGGAAAGGGAATTTTTAACATTCAGAGAGAGTGAATTCTCATTTTTTTTCTTTTTCTTTTTCTCTTCTGAGTGTCTCAGATTCCATCCTGTGGCATCAGCAGTGGCAGCAGGAGTCAAAGGTGCTTAAAACTCTGAGGGAGCAGAACATTCCTTTCCAGTCAGAGAAGAGAGTGTGGCAAAACCCCATGGGTTCCTTTTCCTCTCTGTCCTCCTGCTGCTTGACCCCAGAAGTGGGCACTGTTGCAAAAAGTGTAAGACAGAGTAGAGAAACTAGTGCCCAGCTTCCGGGCCAGAAGAGCAAAGAGAGAAGGCCCAGGGAGCTGGAAAGTACCAGAGACTGTAAGAAAGAAGGAACTCAAGAAAGCAACTCCATAACATTTTATACCGACTGCTGGGATCTCCCTTAGCTGTGCATGTGTGGATCTGATCCTAAACAGCATACCCAAAACTTTGAGAACTGAACTACAGGAGCACTTCACCACACCAAGTTCCCCATGCTGGCCACTGCGTAGTGCACACAGAGCAGATCCAAATGGCTCTACAAAGACTCTGAAATAAACCTGGCATTGAAACCACAACTCACCAAACACCAGTTGGAATTTACAGCCTGAACCCAACCACGTTAACTGCTTGTTAAAACAAAAATATTAAGATTTTCCATAGCACTTAAACAAGAGCCAGAAGCTCAAAACATAATATTCAAAATGCCCAGGACACAGTCTAAATTACTTAGTGTATGATGATGAAGAAAATCTCAACTTCTATGCTTCCATGGGAAAAGACAATTAATAGTCACCAGCCCCAAGAAAACACAAGTGTGGGAATTATCTTGAAAAGGCACTGAAGCATCTATTATAAAAACATTCCAATAAAAAAAGAAAACACTTTTGAAAGATAGATGGTATTAACAAAGAAATCTAAGATATAAAGAATCAAGTGGAACTTTTAGAATTAAAACGTACAAGAACAAACATTTAAAAGTCACTGGGTGGGCTCAATAGTGGAATGAAATGACAGAGGGAAGACTCAGTGAACTTCAAAACTGATCGTTAGAAATTATGTGGAGAAAAGACTGCGGGAAAAAATGAATGGAGCCTAAGGTACCTGTGAGACAATAAAAAATTGCAAACGTTCATACCATCAGAGTCCCAGAAGAAGAGAAAAAGCATAGAGTGCTGAAAAATTGTTTGAAGGAATAATTGCTGAAATAATTGGTGGAAGACATAAACCTATATATTCAAGAAGGTCAGCAAACGCCAGAGAAGATACACCCAAGAAAATCCACTCCCACAGACATTGTAATCAAACTGCTGAAAATGAAAGACAAAACCCAACAAACAAAAAGACTTAAAAGCAGCCAGAACTAAAATATGCACTACTTATCAGACAATGATTCCAATTACCACAGATTTGTCATCAGAAACCATGAAGGCCTGAAGGAAGTGGAATAATATTTTTTAAATGCTGAAAGAGAAGAACTGTCAATGTAGAATTCTGCTTCCAGTGAAAATATCCTTCAGGAATTAAAGTGGAATAGTTTTTCAGATGAAGGAAAACTAAAAGAATTCATTGCCAACAGACATGGTCTCAGAATTGCTAAAGGGAGACTTCAGACAGAAGGGGAATAACTCCAGAAGAAAATCTGGAACATCAAGAATAAACAAAAAGTCACAGCAACGGTATGTATTTGTGTACACATAATTAACTTTTCTTCTCCTTGAGTTCTTTAAAATGTATTTGATGGTTGAAAGCAATAAGTGTAACATCACTGAAAAGGTTATATTTAAACAAAGGCCCAAAGGAGATGGAGGAGTGAGCCATTGGTTTATCTGGGGCCAGATTATTCCAGAGAGGAAGTACAGCAATGGGAACAGCCCTATATGGTAAGATCATTCCAGAGTGGAAATACAGTAACTGGAAAGCAGTCTGGGGAACCTGATTATAAAGGGTCTTCTAAGCCAATAGAAAGGTTTTGGCTTTTACCCTGAGTGAGATGGGAAGGTTTATGAGAGGAGTAACATAGCTTGAAGTGCACAATGATTTAAGAGCACTACTCTGGCATCTCGTAGAGATTAGGCAGCAGTAGGACAAAAGTAGAAGCAAGGAAGTAGCTAAAGAGATTTTTATAATAGTCCAGATGAGAGATAGTGATAGCTTAGACCATAATAATATCAATGGAATTGGAGAGAAGTGATAGGATTCTGGATACATTGTAGATATACATATCAGAATGTGCTCATGGATTTTTTTAGGAGTATGAGAGAATTCAAAGAAGATATCAAGGTTTGTTTCATTCTGTTTCATTTCTGGGTTTTTGGCATGTGCAGTTGGAAGTATAGAATTGACATTTACTGATGTGGGGAAGAATGTGGGAGGAGCAGGTTTGGAGTAGTGGAGGGAAGATCAGGATTTTGGTTTGGTACCTTATTAAATTTGAAATGCCTACTAGATAAAGACTTGTATTGTTGAATAAGAAGTTAGGTACATAAGCTTAGGATTCAGGGGAGGGGTAGAGACTGGAAAGATTAATTTGAGAGTGTTAATAAATAAATAAATGGCATTAAAGGCAATGGAACTACTGGGCTGGGATCACAAGGGGCATCAGTATAGACAGAGAATAAAAGACATCCAAGACTCAGTCTTGGAATACTCCAACAGGGCCAGAATTCAGAGATCAGGGAGGCAGAAAGTAGCCAGAAAAGGAGAATGAGAAGAAGTGGCCAGTGAAGGAGAAGAAAACCAGAAAACTGTGGTGTCTAGAAACTAAATGGATAAAGTATTTGAAGGAAAGGGGAGTGATCAACCATATCAAAACACTGTGAATGTGGCAAATAGATTGAGGACTAAGAATTGAACACTGGATAATTTTTATAACACATAAGTGACTTGTGACTTTGAGACTATCAGTTTTGAGGAGTGGAGGCTTCACTGAGGAGTGTTCAAGAAAAATTAAGAAGAGGTAAGCTGTAGAGAGAATCTAGCAACTCTTTCAAGGAGATTATTTTTCTAAAAGAGAGGAAGAAAATAGAGGCCATAAAAAATTAATGCACAGAAATCTCTTGCATTCCTATACACTAACAATGAAAGATCAGAGAGATAAATTAAGCAAACAAACCCATTTACCATTACAACAAAAAGAATAAAATACCTAAGAATAAACCTACATAAGGAGGCAAAAGACCTGCACTCAGAAAACTATAAAACACTGATGAAAGAAATCAAAGATGACACAAACAGATGGAGAGATATACCATGTTCTTGGACTGGAAGAATCAATATTGTGAAAATTAATATACTACTCAAAGCAATCTACAGATTCAGTGCAACCCCTATCAAATTACCAGTGGCATTTTTCACAGAATTAGAACAAAAAATTTTACAATTTGTATGCAAACACAAAAGACCCCGAATAGCCAAAGCAACCTTGAGAAAGAAAAATGGAACTGGAGGAATCAGGTGTCCCTGACTTCAGACTATACTACAAAGCTACAGTAATCAAGACAGTATGGTACTGGCACAAAAACAGAAATATAGATCAATGGAACAGGATAGAAAGCCCAGAGATAAACCCACACACCTATGGTCAACTAAACTATGACAAAGGAGGCAAGGATATACAATGGAGAAGACAGTCTCTTCAATAAGTGGTGCTAGGAAAACTGGACAGCTACATGTAAAAGAATGAAATTACAACACTCCCTAACACCATACACAAAAATAAACTCAAAATGGATTAATGACATAAATGTAAGACTGGACACTATCAAACTCTTAGAGTAAAACATAGGAAAAACATTCATTGACATCAATCACAGCAAGATCTTTTTTGACCCACCTCCTAGAGTAATGAAAATAAAAACAAAAATAAACAAATGGGACCTAATGAAATTTAAGAGCTTTTGCACAGCAAAGGAAACCATAAACAAGATGAAAAGACAACCCTCAAATGGGAGAAAATATTTGCAAACGAAGCAACTGACAAAGGATTAATCTCCAAAATATACAAATAGCTCATGCAGCTCAATATCAAAAAAACAAACAACCCAATCCAAAAATGGGCAGAAGACCTAAATAGATATTTCTTCAAGGAAGACATACAGATTGCCAACAAACGCATGAAAAGATGCTCAACATCACTAATTATTAGAGAAATGCAAATCAAAACTACAATGAGGTATCCCCTCACACCGTTCAGAACGGCCATCATCAAAAAATCTACAAACAATAAATGCTGGAGAGGGTGTGGAGAAAAGGGAGTCCTCTTGCACTGTTGGTGGGAATGTAAATTGATGCAGCCACTATGGAGAACAGTATGGAGGTTCCTTTAAAAATTAAAAATAGAACTACCACATGACCCAGCAATCCCACTACTGGGCATATACCCTGAGAAAACCATAATTCAAAAAGAGACATGTACCACAAGGTTCATTGCAGCACTATTTACAGTAGCCAGACATGGAAACAACTTAAATGTCCATCAACAGATGAATGGATAAAGAAGATGTGGTACATATATACAATGGAATAATACTCTGCCATAAAAATGAATGAAACTGAGTCATTTGTAGAGATGTAGATGGACCTACAGTCTGTCATACAGAGTGAAGTGAGTCAGAAAGAAAAACAAATATCGTACATTAACTCACATATGTAGAATCTAAAAAGATAGCACAGCCAAACTTATTTGCAGGGCAGGAATAGAGACACAGACATAGAGAATGGACGTGCGGACACGGGGTGGGGGGGAAGGGGAGGGTGGATGAATTGGGAGATTAGGTTTGACATAAATACAGTACCACGTGTAAAATAGCTAGTGGGAACCTGCGGTAAAGCACAGGGAACTCATCTTAATGCTCTGTGATGACCTAGATGGGTGAGAGGTCTAAGAGGGAGGGGATATATGTATACATATAGCTGATTCACTTTGTTGTACAGCGGAAACTAACACAACATTGTAAAGCAATTATACTCCAATTTTAAAAAAAGAAAAGAAAATAGAGGCCATAGCTGGAGGGTGATGAGGGTGAAAGTGCTCTTTTTAAGCTATTTCTATGTAGATGGGAATGATCAGCAAGGGAGGGAAGAACTAATAAGGGAGGTTGGTGAGAATTGTTGGGGAAGAAGATGGAATCTGGACTATAACTGATGTGCTAGGTGTAACTACAGACCGTCTAGTGTCGTTGTGTCAGAAAAGGCAGAGTATCCGGGAGCAGAAGCAATAGATGTAGTGGGTGGGTGGCAAAGTTCTCTTTTGTTTGTCAGCTGAGAGAGAGTAGAGGGGACATTTGTGGAGGATTGAGAAGAAATGATGTAAAATAACGGCCAAGTTGAGTGGGGGAGTGAAGGGACTAGGAAAATGTAGGGGGATGTAGGGTAGCCTCAGGGGCCACTTGAAGCTGGTGATGATTTTAAAGTGAGGCCAGTCAGTAGGGTTGCATGCTTTTTCTCTATCTTTATTGTTCTCAAATGTCATCAGTGTGAGTCTCGGTGTGGACCATTTTCATTCACTGTGTTAGACAATTATGCCCTTTTAGCCTAAGGACTCATGATATTCTTTGGTTCTGGGAAATATGCTTGGATAATTTCTTTGATAATTTTCTTGCCCCCATCTCTCTCTCTCTTTCTCTCCCTCTCTCTCTCCCCTCTTGCCTCTATACTCTGGGAGATATCTTTGACCTTACCTTCCAGCTCTTCCAGTAAATTTTTTATTTTGGCAGTCATATATTTTTAATTACCACAAGGATTTTCCTATTCTCTGGTTATTTTTACTTCATAGTCTGGTTGTTTGGTTTGAGCATTTTTTGTATTTTCATTTTTTTTAATTTTATTTTTTAATTTTAGTTTTAATGAGAGAAAGTTTAATGTAGTGTTTAAAAGCACAAACTCATAGAGACACAGATGTAGAGAACAAACATATGGACACCAAGGGGGGAAAGTGGCGGTGTGATGAACTGGGAGTTTTGGGATTGACATGTATACACTAATATGTATAAAATAGATAACTAAGAAGAACCTGCGTATAAAAAATAAATTAAATAAAATTCAAAGTTAAATAAATAAGTAAATAAAATTTGGGGAAAAAGAGAAAAAGCACAAACTCAGAAATCAAACCAGCTGAGTTCAGATCTCAACCCTGCCACCTACTGGTTGTGTGAACTTGGACAAGTCACTTAACACCCCATGCCCAGTTTTCTCATCTCCAACATGAAGAATGATTATAATGGGTACCTCCTGTGATATTATGAGGATTAAATGAGTAAATGCATGTTTAAAAGAGGGCCTGTCTGAGAGAAGTGCTAAAGAAGTGTCAGTTATGGTGATGACAGGGATGATGATGACGGTGGTGGTGATGATGATGGATATATATATTACTTTGAAGTTCTCTGGGGTTATTAGTTCATGTTTAAAAAGTTTTCTCCTGCTCCTTGAGTTAGCTCTGTTGTTCTGTTTGTTTACCTTCGTCTTTATATTTCGCTGATGATTTTCCTGGTGTACTTGGCAATCTGGTTGGACACTAGGATTTATAAATATGGATCTGGTTGACTATCCAACTGGATATCGTGTATGTAAGTCTCTTTCTCTGGTGGGCTTCTTCAAATGAGAATAAGGCTATAGGTCAGAGCTTTTGAGTATCAGGCTTTGATTTAAGATTCAGGTTGGAAAATCATCTATAAAGGGAACCCTCTGACACTGTTAGTGGGAATGCAAATTGGTATAACCACAATAGAAAACAGTACAGAGGTTCCTCAAAAAACTAAAAATAGAGTTGCCATATGATCCAGCTATCCCACTCCTGGTCATGTATCCAGACAAAACTATAATTCAAAAAGATACATACACCCTTATGTTCATAGCAGCACTATTTACAATAGCCAAGACACGGAAACAACCTAAAAGTCCATCCAAAGATGAGTGGATAAAGAAGATGTGATACATGTATACAATGGAGTACTACTCCGCCATAAAAAAAGAATAATGTCATTTGCAAAAACATGGATGAACCTAGAGGTGATCAAACTAAGTGAAGAAAGTTAGAAAGAGAAAGACGAATACCATATAATATCACTTATATATAGAATCTAAAATATCACACAAATGAACATATCTATGAAACAGAAACAGACTCACAGACATAGAGAACAGACTTGTGGTTGCCAAGTGGGACGGGGGAGTGGGAGAGGATGGATTGGGAGCTTGGGATTAGCAGATGCAAACTGTTATATATAGGATGGATAAACAAAGTTCTACTGTATGACACAGGGAACTATATTCAATACCCTGTGATAAACCATAATGGAAAAGAATATGAAAAGAAAAAATATATATGTATAACTGAATCACTTTGCTGTACACCAGAAATTAACATAACACTGTAAATCAACTATACTTCAATAAAAAAGAAAAAACAAAAACCATCTGTAAGGCTGGGGACAGAATGAGGAGGCTCGTAGGGTTCTGGTACCCACACTAGAAGCCCTAGATTGCCTCCCTTTCCTTAAGATAGGAGCCCAGTGCCAAGGGTAGAGGGCAGTGAAAACATATCACTCCTCCTTCTCCTTTTCCACACCTGTTGACTCTTAGCCCAGAGCCTCTTATTTTTGCCAGGAAGACTGGCTTCCATCTCCTCTGCAGTCACCACCTGAATGTATTCTGGGCTTTGGCTCCATGTCCATTTCATTTATCAACCCATTTTCATCTAGTTTTAATTTTCCAAGGGTTTGTTGAAATCTCTCATCTGTTGGTGATTTTGACCTCACTCTTTATTCCTTTGATATTATTATGGGTTTATTCATTTTTGCATTCCTTTAGCATCATCTTAAAGGGGAGGTCATTTGAACCAGAAATTCTATTCATTTCTTGTGTAGAACAGCTCGGCATTCTCTTTGTGTCTGTGCCTCTTCCCAAAAGACATCCTCACCATCCACACACAAAGTAGCTTATCGAAGGTATTTTCTAAAGAAAAACAATTTCTTCCTTCAGACGGATGCTGGTATGATATATTTAAATCATATATTTTCCAACTTGCTCTTTCTATGTAAACCACTCAAGATGGTGCCTGATTCATAGTAAGTGTTTGGTCCATATTATTTCCTCTTCCCCTCTTTGCAATCTTTCCAGGCCACCACCAATGAGCTCTAATCACAGTCTACCAACATGCCTGCTCTCATCTGAATATCTTTATAGATTAGTGTTTATTTCTGGATAGGCTTTAGGTCTCTTTTTGTGTGTTTCTTCATGTTTGTCTGTATTCCCTTTAAGGAAAATGAGGGCCAGAGACACTAAGTGACTCACTCAATAAAGCAGAAGTAAGAAGTGGTGAGGCCAAGGATTAGAACCCCGTTGTCCACCACTACCCACTTTTCCTCTGGAGTTTCTGGAATCAAGATCAGAACCAAAGTCTGTCCTAATTTCAAAGCTGATGTGAATGGTTCCTTAGCAATTGCCCCTCCACCCCCAGCTCCACCTCAGAGAGTGCGAGGCTGAGTCAGGTGCTAAGTGCTCCCAGAGGCTCAAAAATTCAGTTTGGGGACCACATTTAGGCTTCTGAGGACTCTTTGCTAATAGAATGCTCAGGAAATTTGAGGAGATTCCTATTTCAAGGCCACCATTTGGATAAATGGTCATCTGTGGGCCAGTAAAGGAACCTAATCATCAATCATTTTTGATGGGAAAATGTGTCCCCAAGTAATACACAAGCAATTCATGAATGAGCTACATCTCATTTACAGGTCTGCTTGTTCTGTGAAGCAGAGCTTAAGGCAAGAGAAAAAAGAACAGAAATGGTAACCTTACAATACCTTTGAATATACTCCCCTACTTTGCATCCTCCGTCTTAAGGTGACTGGTTTAGATCTTTGAAGGGGAATTCAAAGAGAAGAAGAAGGAAAGAAGGAAAGGAAGGAAGGGAGGGAGGGAGGGAGGAAGGGAAAGGTGGAGGAAAAGAGGCTAAGGGAATCTTTTGAAACATGTATACCCAGTAATAAAGAAAATACCTAAATTAAATCTACTACTACAAGAACTAGGGCTCTGCTGCCTTCCAGTCTCAGGCCTTGATGTCGGGACCAGCCCCAGACCCCCATCACCTGCCATGCGGGGGCTACGCTGGATGACCTCTCAAGGTCATTGCAATTCCATGGAGCATGATTTCATTTCTGGAAGACCCCATCAGATTTGAAAAGATCTTCCTGAGGGAGACAGTCTTCCACTCAGCAGGATTTGAGGAAGGGGAACGCAGCATAGCTGGGCTTCCTCCCCACCTTCACTCTCTTCACCCCTCCCCCATAGGCAGAAAACCTGGCGCTTCTCCGCAGTCCCACGCGTTCTGCATCCTCAGCTCAACAGGCAGCTTTGGCTCTGTGGCTACAGGACGAACACACTCACTCTCCCACCCCGCACCACTCCCCACACACAGTCTAATTAAATGTCTGTGGAGCTGCAACTGAGCTCCTTGTGCTCAGAACCTACGGCAAAGGGCAAGAGGCCCCCGTTGGTTAAAGGAGGAGGATATCAAAGGATATTTTTTTCCAAGAGACTAACAAAACAGAAGGTGCCGTTTGTGCTACCTTTGATTTGAGAGACCATTTTAAAAAATTTTATTTTAAGAAACAACTACAGACTAAGGAAGAGGAGGGTGATTACCCACGGGTGGAGGATCGGGTCAGTGGAGGAAGGAGAATCTGAAAATAAAAAGGCAAGCAGGGAGCAGGCTGCAAGAGACGAGGGAAATGGGTGGGCGGGAGACTTCGTCCCTATTTTGTCTTTAATGCTTATGAAAACGTCCACTCCTCAGGCTAGAGCAGGCTGACTCCATAGGTGATGGGTCTGAACAGAGAGGCTCGTCTCCTCGCCTCTTGCAAATGAATCTGAGATGCTGCGGCGGGGAGGACCAGGCTCAGTGAAGGGGCCGCAGAGGTCCATCCGCGCACATGCTGCGTTCACTCCCTCATTCGGCAGAGTTCAACCAGCCTGCTGCGAGGAAGATGCCCAGGCCTGAGCCACACCCAGTAGGACCCAGAGCCTTGAGAAGAGGCCATGGAAGACTGGGGGCATTAGAGCTTGCATCTACTCAGGCTTTTCCAGAATCTCAGAATCTCTACTTCAGACAACTGGGTCTTTGAAGCCCTACTCTTCTGAGAGTCACCGGCCTGGCCTCCTTGGGTAGAACACGTGTAAACAAAGCAATCTTGGGAGGTCCACAACTGCAGACAGAGAATGAGGCTGAGGACTAGAGGGAATCATTTCCATGGAGCAAGGTGCACACACAACAAGACCACAGTCCAGGCTGGGCCCAAGGCTTCGGGGAGAACAGAGTGATGGGGAAGAGAGTGCTGTGTGTTAGGAGGAGGGAGGGAAAGGGGAGAAGGAAAGAGGACTAGAGATACAAAAAGGAAGAAACCAACATTAACTGAGGGTTGTTGTATGCTCAGCCCTCATGACAACCTCAGAATGTAGCTTTTATCATTCCCATTGTAGAGATTAGAGAACTGAGATTCCAGAAGCTAAGAATTTACTCTAGGTCACATAGTGAGAGGTGGAATCAAGATTGGAACTGAAATTTGTCTTAATTCCAAAGCTAATGCTCATGGTTCCTTAGCCATTGCCCCATCACACCCAAATTCATCCCCCCCCCCAACCTCCATATGAGACTTCATTCCAAGCATCACACAATTTAGCCATTTTCTGAGATCTGAGTGGAAATGCATAGAAGTCCAGTCCACTAGCTGTGTTAGGAACATTGATTCTGGAAAATGACAACACTGTGAAGAGGACCCAGGAGGTGGAGTATCCATCCATCCACGCTTTTAACCCCTGATTACCTATCAATGCATCACTGATGTACCCACTCCATCTGTGCCTCAGTCCCCACCCTTAGCTTCAGGAGGCCTTCTCCAAGCCCCAGCTCTCTTCCTTCCTCTGTGTTAGACCATAAAGCATTCTCTTCAATTATTTCCCTGCTCATCACTACCGAACAGCCAAACCAATAGCACTGCTCCGTGGGTTATGTGCTGTATGTCACTGTGCTGTGAAATATTAAGCCTTCACAATAGGTCCGAAGTCAGCGATGCACAATCCTTTAATGGTTTAGCTCACTCCGGCTATTTGAAAGTGGCATAATATTGCTATTGTTAAATAAATGGGATCTGTGTTAATGAGAGCCGAACTCTCTTGCCGTGCCGGGCTTCTGTCTGCATCGAGCCTACACTGGGGATGCAGCAAGAGAGGGAGGGGAGAAAACAGCTTTTCAAAATGGGAACCAAGCAGCACTTTAAATAATGCTCACAGATGCTAATCATCTTGGGGGGGTGGTAAGATGATTATTTGAGTGAATAATAGATTTCATTTTCAAAGAAGATTTAGAGTCTTGATATTGAGAAGAAAGGGGGTAGGAGTGTATGTGTGTGTGTGTGTGTGTGTGTGTGTGTGTGTGTGTGTGCACTCAGGGGGCAGGCATAATTCAGCATGGGTTGGATTGTGCTGAGAGGGGCATGTTAAGATGTGGAGAATAATTGTGCTTTTGGAGGTTTGGGAGAGGAGCCTCTGAGGGATGGGCAGGAAGCCATCTTGACCAGCTATGGAGACAGTAGTGGATAAAGAAATATCCCCTTGAATAGGGATAGACCAGGCTCTGATATCTCCACACGTGGGAGACTCTGGAACTTTGAATTCCCATTCCCCAAGTGAAGAACGGCAGGAAAAATGAGAGCTCTCCCAGGCTCCTCCCCTGTGTCCTGGCAGCCTTACATCTCATTGCCAGGCAACAGGAGCCAAGTAATACATCAGGCTCAGAGGAGCCCCTCTGCTTCTTGAGACTTAATATTGTGTTTGGAGATGTTGAGGAGGTAACCAGGGCCAGGACATCTTGGACGCAGAGTCCCCGATTGCCCCTGGGGATCCTGATAAAATTGCCTCTCCCTCAAGTTGCAAGCTGGAGCTATAGCAGCAGACTGGTATGGGGCAAGGGGACATCAGAAGTGGAAAGTGGGAGGTATAGAAAAGGACTTGAGGAAAAAGGCTAATGAGAGAGAAGGAAGGTGCCTCTCCTGGAGAATCTGGCCAGGAGAATGAAGAATCAGCAGGCCAGCAGCTCCATCACCTGTGTGTGTGAGACTCAGAGTTAAAAACAACAGCTCTAATAGGTAGCTTCTCCAGAAGGAGATTGCCCTTCTTCTTCCTTTTTAGGAAGCTAGACATTCTGCTTTTAAAAGAATACATGAGTTTTCTGGGGATGTCACGTACAGCATGGTGACTATAGTTAACAATACTGTGCTGTATATTTGAAAGTTGCAAACAGAGTAGATTAAACGTTTTCACCACACACACAAGAATGGTTAACTCTGTCCGGTGGTGGATGTGTTAGCTAACCTTCCTGTGTACACTTGCTGTCCTGTCTCTCCCAGGTCCATGCTGCTCCTGCCCCTTCCTGGGCTTAGATTTAGCAACAACAGCAAACAAATATTATTTTTTAGTATAAATATCTCCCAGGCACTAGATGGGACATACTTATCCCACAGATGATTCCTCTTGGACCTAAAATTCAAAATTTGACTGGGCGCCCTATGATTTATTTGGGGGTCCACAGTGTGACACAGCACTGAGTGAGGCCTCGGAGAATAGCTCATGTTCTGGGATGGGTCATTCATCGGACACTTACTGAGCACCTCCTGTGTACCCGGCTCTGGCAGTCATTCTCATTTCACAATATATTTGAATTTCATTTCAAATTATTATGTTGTATACCTTAAACTCACACAGTGTTGTATGTCAATTATCTCTCCATAAAGTTGGAAAAAGAATTTAAAAATATAGTAAGGAAAAGTCACCCTTTCTCCAACCCCTCTTATTAGTTATCTATTGTTATATAACAAAGACCCCAAGACTAGGTGACTTAAAAATAACACAGTTTTATTGGCTCACATTTTCTGTGAATCAGGCATCCAAGCACACCTTAGCGGGATGCCTCCACCTCAAGTTCTCTCAAAAGGCTGCAGTTGTGGTGTTGGTTGGGTTGCTGTCTCGTATCAAGGTTCAACTGGGGAAGGATCTCTTTCCACATCTTCTCACTGGGAAGACTCAGTTCATTGCAGGCTTTTTGACTGAGGGCCTCAGCTCCTGGCTGGCATTGTCTGGGGGCCTCCCTGGGCTCCTTACCACATAGGCCTCTCTGTAAAGCAGCTCAAAATATGCCAGATGACTTCCTTCAGGATCAGTCTCTTGGTAACCTAATCTCAGAAGTGACATCTCACCACTTCCTTTGTTATTGAAGTATAGTTGATTTACAATGTTGTATTTATTTCAGGTGTACAGCAAAGTGATTCAGATATATATATTCTTTTTCAGATTCTTTTCCATTGTAGGTTATTATAAGATATTGAATATAGTTCCCTGTGCTACACAGTAGGACCTTGTTGTTTATTTTATGTATAGTTGTGTGTATCTGTTAGTCCCAAGCTCCTAATTTATCCCTCTCTCACCCCTTTCCCATTTGGTAACCATTAGTTTGTTTTCTATGTCTGTGAGTCTATTTCTGCTTTGTAAATAAGTTCATTTGTATCATTTTTTTAGATTCCACATATAAGTGATATCATATGGTATTTGTTTTTCTCTGTCTGACTTACTTCACTTAGTATGATAATCTCTAGGTCCATCCTTGTTGTTGCAAATGGCATCATTTCATTCTTTTTTATGGCTGAGTAGTATTCCATTATATATATATATATATATATATATATCACATCTTCTTTATCCATTCATCTGTTGATGGACACTTAGGTTGTTTTCATGTCTTGGCTATTGTAAAGAGTGCTGCTGTGAACATGGAGTTGCATGTAACTTTTCAAGTGAGAGTTTTCATCTTTTCCAAATATATGCCTAAGAGTGGGATTGCTGGATCATATATTAACTCTATTTTTAGTTTGTTAAGGAACCTCCATACTGTTTTCCATAGTGGCTGCATCAATTTACATTCCCACCAATAGCATAGGAGTGTTCCCTTTTCTTCACACCCTCTTCAGCATTTATTATTTGTAGACGTTTTTATGATGGCCACTCTGACTGGTGTGAGGTGATACTTCATAGTAGTTTTGATTTACATTTCTCTAATAATTAGTGATATTGAGCATCTTTTCATTTGCTGTTAACCATTTGTATATCTTCTTTGGAGAAATATCTATTTAGGTCTTCTGCCCATTTTCTGATTTGGTTGTTTGTTTTTTAGCTCATATTGAGCTAATAAGCCGCTTGTATATTTTGGAAATTAGGCCCTGTCAGTTGCATTATTTGCAAATATTTTCTCACAGATCATAGGTTGTCTTTCCTTTTGGTTTATGGTTTCCTTTGTTCTTCAAAAGCTTATAAATTTGATTAGGTCCCATTTGTTTATTTTTGCTTTTATTTATTTTGCCTTGGGAGACTGACCTAAGAAAACATTGCTACAATTTATGGCAGAGAATATTTTGATTATGTTCTCTTCTAGGAGTTTTATGGTGTCATGTCTTTTTTTTTTTTTTTTTCCAGTATGCAGGCCTCTCACGGTTGTGGCCTCTCCCACTGTGAAGCACAGGCTCCAGATGCGCAGGCTTAGCGGCCATGGCTCACGGGCCCAGCCGCTCCTCAGCATGTGAGATCTTCCCGGACCGGGGCACGAACCCGTGTCCCCTGCATAGGCAGGCGGACTCTCAACCACTGTGCCACCAGGGGAGCCTGGTGTCATGTCTTATATTTAAGTTTTTAAGCCATTTTGAATTTATTTTTTGTGTGTGGTGTGAGGGAGTGTTCTAATTTCATTGATTTACATGTAACTGTCCAGCTTTTCCAACACCACTTGCTGAAGAGACTGTCTTTTCTCCAGTGTATGCATTTTCTTGCCTACTTTGCTGAAGATTAATTGACAGTAGGTGTGTGGGTTTATTTCTGGACTCTCTATTCTGTTCCATTGATCCATATGTCTGTTTTTGTACCAAAACCACGCTGTTTTGATTATTGTAGCTTTGTAGTATTATCTGGAGTTTGGGACATCCCACCACTTTTGCCGTATTTTAATTGTTGGAAAGAAGTCACTAGGTCCAACCCAGAGTCAGGGGAGGAGCTTACACAAGCATATGAATTTCTGGACTCACAGATTATTTGGGGCCACTTTAGAGGCTCCTACTATATACCTTCTCCTCCTTCAACAACAGTTTTCACAGAATAGGTCACAGTAAGGCCTCTCAGGGCAGGATTGTGTCTTCTTCACCACTGCATCCCCATTTCTTAACCTGGAACCCGGAGGAGAGGACCTCAGCCCTCCTGTCCAGCTAAGACCGAGCCTCATGAGCCTAGTGGCTTGTGAGGGTATTTTCCAGCTCAGTGAGATCTATAGTTTGAGGTCTAGTGTCATCCCTGAGCTGGATGTGGAGTCATGACAAACTCTCTCTATTTATTCCCTTTCATTACCCTACATTGCACCTTCTCTATCTCCCAATAGCTTCTTGGTGAAACAGGGAGAAGCCAGAGATATCACAAGGCATGATGATGAGTATCAAGGAAAGTAAGAAGGCAGGGCTAGACAGAGAATTAGAATAGAGAGTAAAAAGAGAATAGAAAGAGAAAGCATCCTAAGCTGTTACCTTATTTAAAATGAGATACAAACATTTATTAAACATTTCTTAAGCACTGGAAACTTTCTCACATTTGTTCATTTAATCTTCATAAGTTTTCAAGGTAAACATTTCTATTTACTTTCCGTAGTTCAGAGAACTGAAATTCATTAGAGGGCTAGGGACATGCTCGAGTTTCCACAGCTGGTGGATAACAGAACCAGAATTCAAGCCCAGGTTTTTGAAGACCACTTAGGGCTCTTTCCAGGCTAACAGGATGAAGATGACAGAGAGGAGGGAATGTCAGTCTACTCATACCAACAGTTAATATCACAAGGGTTGTGTTGTGGTGGTGGTGGTGATTATTCAGAGTTAAACAATGGAGTTAAACAATTACACAACTGGGGTGGGGGGAAGGCATGTTCCCATTACAGAAAACAATAACAAGTTGACAGACAAAGATGAGAAGAGAGACAGTCTAATGAGCCACCATACAGCCATACTTGGTTTGTGATCCAAACCAACCCTATCCATGGCAAATCCCCCTCCTTGAATTCAGACATGGCTCCGCATGACCTTGACTGAACCCCAAAGTTACAAATGAAGACGTATAGCTAATGAAAAGACTTTTCATGACCATGCTGAAGATCCCCAGGAGCGTTCCAAGGATGGTATGAGCAAGGGCAGGCCTCCTTATGGATAGAGGGTGGACAGTCTCTCAAGATAATTAAGGGAAACAGAAATGCATCCTTCTGTATGTAAAAGTTCTGGAGTGTTTGTTTTTAAAACTTGGTTTCGTTATCACAGAGCCATAAATCTAAGCTCATGATGGGAAAGGGAGTCCCTGATTTTTTTCTAGAAGGGATGGAAATTGAAGGGAGATCGGTGAGGTTCTGGAGGAGACAGTGTGAAGGAAAGACTACCTTCCTTACAACATTGTCATGCCACTTTGCAGTCCCTCCCAACACACACACACACACACACACACACACACACACACACACACACACACACACACACTACCTACCCACATCTGAAGACATTCCTTTTCTTTTCCATTCATGGCATGTATTTAAATATTGAGGACGTTCTTCATACTCTGGTTTCCCCAAGACCCATCAATTCTGGTAGCCCACGGCTCCTGGATGTGTCTACCTAAACAAGCTCTGCGTGGGTGTCAGCAGATGCTTGAAATGATCTCATCCCAGGAATGAAAGACAGTGTTTATCACTGTACCCCTCCCCTTGCTGCTAGACAGCCTCCACCAAACTCAGCCCCAGCCAACGTTGATCCAGCCTCTGCTACTCTTGGTCGTGAGTTTCAGCACCTGAATGTTATTTTCTTGAATTTCACTAACTGCTACATAAATTCATATGTGCTGAGGCAAGGGAGAAACATGCATTTCGCTACCAGTAAAACGTAGTGGTAAATACCGTCATTGACTAGGAATCTTCTTTTTAAAACTTAGCAAACGTTAGAGGGCAAACTTGTTTGGAAACAATTTATAAATTGACCACCAGATATTAGATGCACCTTGAATCTGTCACTATTTTGTTTGTTTCCATTGCTTTTCCCCTATGATCCTGCCCCACCCCCAGCCACGAACATTTGAAGATGCAGGAAAAGGACAGAGGAGGGAAGGTCAGGAAACCTGGGTTCAAGTCTGAACTTGACCACTCTGTAACCTTCATCTTGTCACAATATCTGCAGGCAAAGGATGAAGAGGTGGGACTGGGTTTTGTCTAAGTCTCATCCAGCTGTGTTTCTATGAACGATATGTATGCACTGCCATGACAAGGAGATGAGATACATTGCAATCACTGGGTTATGCCACTGCTGTCAGGAAGAAGTGCCACGGCCTCCTCATCTGGGCTGCCACCACCACCTTAGTTGTTCAGAGAACACGGGGAATTTTACAATTGGCAGGTCCTTAGCTTAACTCGTAGCTCCCAGGAGCTGGCTGTCAAGAGAGAGTTTCACGTTGCTGCCAGTGCCGTCTGAATTGCTAATACAAGAAAGATGCAGATCCCTGTTGGAGGCCCCCTACACCCGACCCCACAGGGGCTGCTGCCATTCCACTGGTGTAACAGTCTCCCAGACCACGTGCTCCTTCCCTGCGCTAGCCGTATTCAACACAAAAACACTGCCCTGACAAATGGAGTTCAGCCCCTCCAGGCCCTCAGGCTCAGAGTGCCAGTCAAATCTATTTCACATGCCTCCTGCTTGCAAAGCAGTCTCCAGCTACTTGGGCTAAAATGCTTAGGGCTCTTGATTTCTGGAGAGAGATGCCCACCCCATCCCATGAACAGCTTATGTAGTGACCCATCCGTGAATGCCACCAACCAGAAAACGGGCGCTGAAAGGCTTGGGTCTGAGTGGTAGAAACAAGAAAGGTGTGGGTTAGGGACAGTGGGCACTGTCCTTCCCACCATATTTCTTGAGCTGGACAGGAAAGTGTTCACCTTCCTGTTTGCCAGCCTTGATTATGGCGTGTATAAGCTAGGGGATCAAGGAGCAAATTTCAGTTTTGGAGTAAGGTGAGACAACATAAAGATCAGAGCGATCACAACGAGGTGATCATAATCATGATGAGGTGATCATCGTGAAAAGAGAATTCATTGTGGGAATAGAGGGTTTGTACCCACAAAATGGAGTTCCATAACAAACGTTCCACCCTGAGTGCTTGGTCATCCTGTCTCCAACACTCTGTTCCAGCCATCCTGTTTACAGGATGTAAAGTGCCTTTGCACTTTCTCTAGAATGCCCTTCTGTTGCTTTAAACTATTATCTCCTCATTAATGATGAAGGGATCCATTCGATTCAGATTTGTCTATAAATCACCTTGTGGAGGACTTGAAGCCTTCCACCCATCCACTCCCTTCGAGCAAAGTCAATCATCTCCTTTTTGTGCCAGCACTGTACCCTTACATATCCTGATGGCGTAACTTGACACACCTGTTTGATTCCTGTTTATGGTTTGTCTTTCCCACTAGCCCATAGGTCACTGAGCACGGGAGCTGGATATTACTTCTTACTTTTCCACGGTGCTTAACACAGTGCATGGCACCCAGAAGTGCTCATGACTATTTATGGACTAGATGAATAAATGGATGAATGAATGAATGAGGAGTAAACACTGAAGTTGTGCATAGATTCTCATCCCTGAGCTATGGTCACAGTCACAAGAAATGTGGTGTCGCTGCTTGGTAACCTTGCCTTACGATATGGGTCCAAACTTTTAACCCATTTGTTCTCCCATTATCTGTAGTGGGGACACCAGGAATTCTCTAGCATCCTAGGAAAAATTGCTCTCGCCATGAACAGTGTGACAATCTTGTTGCCTGGCCCTGAGCAGTTATATGACATCCTAAACTCCCATCATCATCCATCAGGACTGAGTTGGGAGCTAGTAGAGGAAATATATCCATTAAGCCAGTACTGAGTCACCATAACTGCCCTGTTACTGTGGTTTGAATAATCAATCGCCATTACCAACATCCAACAACCAATGGAGATGAAGGCATTTCCTCCCCTCTTCCTCCCTCTTTTTTCCTCCACCCCAGCCAGATTTAACAAGAGGGCTCATGATACTCCATCTCCACTCATGAAAACATCCACTGGATGTTCCCAGTCGGATGAGGAGGGTATATGGATACAAGCAGGCTAGGGGCTTTGATCCCTGACCCCGACTCGGCAGCCCGTGACCCCGTGTTTGCACACCAGAGGGGTCCTCTTCAGTAAGCTTCTCACAACTCAGGGAAAACACCTGCATCGGCCATTTCTCATCAACAAGAAAGAGACCAGTTTCCAAGATGCCACCTGATTTCCATACCCCTTCCTCCCTCATTTCTGAAGCACGATGTAATCTCTCCCCTGCAATATAATAAATATTTCACTTTCAAATTCCGATTCATTAAAAGAATACCAGGAGGGAGAAATAATAAGGTGTCGCTTTACAGCCCAAATAAAACAGTGAAAGATATATTCTATAATTTATACGTCCGACTTTAGGTTGAGATAATTCATATATCATTTTCAGTTAGGGACCCAAAATGGTGCTGTGTCAGCATATTGACTGAAAAATAACTTTTTGTATTATTTTATGCCTTTCAGTAACGTGCCCTGGTTATCATATATCAGCACTAGGTTGAGTTCCAGTGTCTTGGCAGCTCCTCCGAAGTCATTCTCTTTCCTAATCAATGTGACTTTCCCTCTTCAATACAGATGGTGCCCCTTGGCTGCGCACGCGCGCGCGCGCACACACACACACACACACACACACATTCTCCCAGGCAAAAAAGCAGAGCTCCAACTGGAATCAGCTTGGCTGAAGCCATTTCTCTTACCATTATTACCAAAACTTCACTATTACTCACCTCTGAGGATGAGAAAACTAAATCAGCCTCAGTTGGAAACAGGCTGTATGGTATTTTTCCAATAGAAATACAATCTTACATGTAGCCCTTTACAGCTGGGGGTTTGGCGGGGATCAGTTTTGGGATGGGGTACAAAAACGCAAGTGTTCAAATCCCAACTCTTCCTCTTACTAGCTGGGGATTCTTGAGCAAGTCGTTTAATCTCTTGAAACCTCAGTCTTCTCATCCATAAAATGGAGAGATAATAATAATAATAGGTAGCCAAACAGAGTTTAGAGAATTTTAAATGAGGGGAAGGTAGTAATCAAATCACAGTGGGAACTGATTGTGTGCTTACTATGTACACACATACACACACACACACACACACACACCAGACACCAGACACTGGGCTTGCACTTTAGGTGGATTATCTCATCAACTCTCACTGCAACCCCATGAACTTGGTACTATTGTGCTTGTCATTCTGCAGATAAGGAAACTGAGGCTTAAGAAGTTAAACAATTTGTCTAAGATGGTTAAGTTTGCATTATAGGTATTTAGAAAATAATGCTTTCACTTGATATCTGTTTACAAGGCATTTTTTAAAACATCTCATTTGATCCTGCGATAGTGCTAGGAGGAAAGTAAGGCGGGGGATTTATTATGAGAAAATATGTCCACCTGCCTGTACCGCAATATTGCCTAGGTCTTGTGGTTTTTCTCACCACTTCACAATAGCCCTTTGGTTCAGACGTTTAGTGAGTCCTTGGGATCTCTGTACTCCTTCAGATCAAGCAGGTAAAGTAAACATTTCTCTGCCAATCACCTTTCCGCTCAGCTGATCTCTGGTTACTCCATTTGTCCTGAAGAACCATATTGAGACCGAAACTCTGTCCCAGCTGATCCCCCATAGACAAAGCTAGCCCTTCTCTGCCTGGAGAAATCAGAAGAGGACCCCAAGAACATTCCAGGATACGGGGCTCACCAGTAGTAAAGGCATTAGGCAGACACGCCATCCTGACAAAGGTCTTTTGAGATGCACTTGTACATCACTTAGATTTACCCTTCCTTTTCCAGATCATTTGGTGGAGACCCACAGAGTTAAAGTGGCTTGAACTTACACCAGATGGTATTAGTCCCAAGACCTGAGCCTGGGACACTGGTCTCATTCTCTCCAATATACTGTGAACCCTCCCCACCCAAGCCCTGAACAAGCAGTCCTGGGAGTCAATGTTTAGTAATAATGTTAGTAGCAGAAGTAACAACAACAATAATAATACGAGGCACGTGCTCTGTGTCAGGCACTATGTTTGATACTCTCTATGTATTTGTTCATTTAATCCCTACAACAAACCTGAGGGAATAACAACCCTATTATTCCCATTTTACAGTTGAAAAAAATGAAGACAAAAAAATAATTCTCCTGCAGTACATCCAGACAATGGAATATTATTTAGCGCTAAAAAGAAACGAGCCATGAAAAGACATGGAAGAACTTTAAATGTGTATTGCTAAGTGAAAGAAGCCAATCTAAAAGGACTACATACTGTAGGATTCCAGCTATATTGCACTGGAAAAAGCAAAACTATGGAGACAGGAAATGACCAGTGCTTGCCAGGAGCTGGAGAAGGAATGAAGGGAGAAATAGGTGGAGCCCAGCGCAGTGAAACTACTCTGTATGATACTGTAATGTTGAATACATGTCATTATACATTTGTCAAAATCCTTAGGCTGTACAACACCAAGAGTGAATCCCAGTGTAAACTATGGGCTTTCAGTGATAAAGACGCCTCCATGTAGGTTCATCAGTTGTAAGCAGCGTAGCACTCTGGTGCAGGAGGTTGATAATGGGCGAGGCTGTGTGTGGGAGCAGGGGTACATGGGAGCTCTCTGGACTTCCAGCTCAATTTCCTGTGAATCTAAAACTGCTCTAAAAAATAAAGCCTATTTTAAAAATCCCTAACAAAAGAGATGAAAAACTAAAGATGAAAAACTATTCATTTAAAGTTAAATAAAAACGTTGTAATCTTTCAAATTAAATAAGAAAGAAATGAGCTCTCAAGCCATGAAAAGACATGGAGGAATCATAAATGCATATGACTAAGTAAAAGAAGCCCAGCTGAAAAGGCTACTATATGATTCCGACTACATGACATTCTGGAAAAGGCAAAACTATGGAACAGTAAAATGATTAGTGTTTGCTGGGAGCTGAAGAAGGAAGGAAGGAAGCAAGCAAGGAAGGAAGGAAGGAAAGAAGGAAGGAAGGAAGGGAGGGAGGGAGGGAGGGCTGAATAGAAGGCACACAGGGGATTTGGAGGGCAGCGAAACTAATCTAAGATACTGTAATGGTGGATACATGACATTATACATTTTTCAAAACCCATAGAATGTACAACACAAGGAGTGAACCTATAATGTAAACTCTGGAATGTAGTTAGTATTAATATATCAGTATTGGTTTATCAATTTTAATAGGTGTACCACACTAACACTGTTAGATGTTATTAATAGGAAAGGTGTGTGTGTGTGACAGGTGACAAGGGTATATGGGAACACTCTACTTTCTGCTCAGTATTTCTGTAAACTTAAAACTGCTCTAAAAAATAAAGTTTATTATTCAAAACAAAAGAAAACAAACAAACAAAAAATAACTTTCAGAAAGTGGGCAGCTAAGATTTAAACCTAGACTTTTTCTGGTTTTAAATTCCAATGCCCCTAGATTTTAGGTCAAAAGACTCAACAAGCCTTTAATTTAAACTTTGTATCTGAATTCCTGTTTTCTCATCCCTAAAATGGGGATATAAACAATAATACCTCTCTCTGGACCCTTACTTAGAGAGTTTCAACAAAATAGTTTACTGTAAAGAACAGGAAAACAATTTATAAACTGTAAAGTGCTATGCAAATTCAAGAAATGACCATCATTGCTCTGAAATTCTGCCTATTTGTCTATAACAAGAATGTGGTTCTCTGGGAGCTGCTGCCAAACTCTCTGGCGGAAGCTGCGTGAAAAGGCTCATAATTATCCTCCCCTTTGCTGGGACATGGGCCTCATGTGGTTGGGCTCCAAGTGAGGGCTGAGTCTCCTGACACCTAAAGGGTGGATCAGCTGAGGAGAGAGAAGCTGTGGGTTCACAGCTTGGACCAGAAAGGAGAGAGAATGTGTGTGTGAGAGAGAGACAGAGAGAGAGAGGGAGAGAGAGGACAGCAGCATGAGAACACTCATTCATCATAAGAGCGATTTCCCTGTTAATAACGTGACCTTGTGTAAAGAGCTCAACTTCTCACAGCTCTCGCATCATTAGGAGAGGGACACTTGCCGATCGATCGTGACCACACGGGCTGCTGAACCAGGGCAAACTGCCACCACTGAAAGAATTATATGTGACACAGCCCAGCCCTGGGATCACACAGAGACTGGGTGGGGGGAGGGAGACGCTTCTCACTGAGCCCCTTAAGGGCAGAGCAGCAGACTGGATCCTGGGCAATGGTGGACTGGGGATGGGGACTCCCCCCAAAGACCGCAAGGCTTGCTGCCTCCGGACCATGCTCTGCCTGCCTAGAAAGTGCCTGTAGTTGGTTCTTGGCCAATCCCCAGAATCAGAGGTCTAGGATACGCAGGACCTTAATTCTTGGGTCTGTAACATAAAAACAGCCAATAAAGACCACAGAGCTTCAGCCTTTTTCAAGCTCCCTTGGGTTCTGCCTGACCATATCATTCATGATTCAGCACATCCAGATTCCTGGCTGAAGGACCACCATTGCCATAGCATTCAAGCCGCTAAGAGAAAAGGAAGCTACCTGTATCTCCACTCCAACAGAGGGAGACCAGAGTAAGCCCAGCACCTCCTCAGTGGAACCCAGGAGAGGGAGCTGGGAGATGGGGGGAGGGGTGCTTGTGTCAGTCTGGGCCACAACCTTGCTGTGTGATATGGGACACCTCTCTTCACCTCTCTGAGTGAGGGTTAAATCAGTTGATCTGCAAGGAGCCATCTGGTTTTAAGAGTTCCAATTATGAGTTGGGCTTCTCTTAACTAAACATATAGATATTAAAGCAATTTTTTAAACTGATAAAGTGAGCTGGAGTGGAAAATCATCCTCATGTTAATGCAACCCTCTACTCCCTTCCCCACTTGTGTTTCTCTGCTCTCTGATGCTGAGATTCAGTATTTGCCAATTTTTGAAATTTTACGAAAGATCTTATTTTCTACAAAGACAAAAGACATCTTTTAACCCCCTTTTCATGTTTTCTTGGGTCTGGAATCCTGAGAGAGGGAAGCCTCCGTCTTCCAGGAAAAAAAGGACATTACACAAGAGAATCAAACCCACCATCACCCTGTTTCTCTTTCCTAGTAGAAGCTTCCAATTCCCAGGCAGTGCTCTAAGCCCTGAAATTAACCCCCATTATGTTGCATAGCAGCCAGCCTCAAACACACACAATGCAACCAGAGGGCTTTTTGATGCACTGACACAATTTGGTGAACATAACTTCTTTCTTACTTTCTCTTCAATGGAATCGCTCCTACCTTTTGTCCCAATTCTTTAAGGGCTGCTGCTCTCAGCCCAGCTATCATTGAATCTTCACAGAGGTGGTAGTTTAAAAAAGACTCAAGTTCTTCCCCTTTCCAGGAGCATCTGCGTTTTAACAGGGAAATCTTCACGTTTAAAACCTTCGATGTCAAGGAATGAATCTCTAATGGTAGAATTTCAAACATTAGGATAGATGATGGGAGAGCTCTTTTGTGGCTAGAGGAGACACATCGGGACACTGTCTTCTCAATCCACTCCTCACACCGACATGTGGCCCACCTGTGGAACTTTGGAGAAACTTAAACTGCTTCTCACTCACTAAAGAAAGTGACTATCCATGCCCCATTCTACCGTTCCCTTCTGTTACAATGAGAAGGACCTGGGTTAGACCTGAAGCATGTTCTAATGAGGAAAAAAAGTGAGTTCTGGAGCCAGTAATGGAAAACCTCTCTTGAGAATGTGTAAGCCCATCTAGATGAGGGGCTGGGGTGGTGGTGCAAACTTGGTCTGAGGACCAATCTCTTTGGAGATATTTATTCATATAAATCCAAATAAAAGTAAATAGAGTAACTTACTTCCTCAAATAATGATTGAGATCCAACTTTTGAAGAGGCACTGAGTGGAAAGTCAGGTGAAGAGCAAAGAGTGGCGAGGACAGTTTTGAAAAAAAAGTAAAATTTTACTACTGTCCTTAAGGAATTCAAACTCTAGCAGGCAAGATGGCCACATCCACAGCACACCATAACACCCCACATTATATATGACATGAACAGAGTGCCATGGGAGCCCAGAAAAGGAGCACCTCATTCCACAGGGATGCAAGGAAAAGCTTCAAAGAGACATTGGAACTTTATACTGAAGGATGAATGAGAGGAAGGAAATGAGCAAAGTCTTTCCAGAGATAGAAAGCAGTAAGTACGAAAACAGAGGCTTAAAGGGTATGGTAGGCTGGGAACTACAAAGATAATAGTAATAATAATAATATTTTGACTGATGAGCAATATCTTCCTTAAGATATCTTCCAAGAGTCCCCACTTTCTCCAGGTAGATGTCTGTGCATGTACCAAGGACATCCACCAGCTGCTCTGAGTAGGAGGCTTACTAGTAAGAAGCCGGCCTGAAACTGTGGGCTAGAGGTAGACTGTGGCAGGCCTAGAATACTGTGTGAAGTCTGGGAGCTTCATCTCAAGCCACTGTTAAGACACAATTAAAAGCAGCTCCTCTCCAACTTCTCCCACAGGCATGTTGCAAAGATCAGAGGGGAGTGAGTAAAACCGTATGACTAGCAGTTTTAGGAAGTCCTTGCTGCAAGAGAAGTGCCCTTGAAGTCTTGGTTTCATCTTTATAAAATTCTTGCCAATTTTGGGACTTCCCTGATGGCACAGTGGTTAAGAATCCACCTGCCAATGCAGGGGACGCGGGTTCATGCCCTGGTCCGGGAAGATCCCACATGCAGTGGAGCAAATAAACCTGTGCGCCACAACTACTGAGTCCGCATGCCACAACTACTGAAGCCCATGCACCTAGAGCCTGTGCTCCACAACAAGAGAAGCCACTGCAATGAGAAGCCCACACACCGCAATGCAGAGAAGCCCCCGCTCACCACAACTAGAGAAAGCCTGCGTACAGCAATGAAGACACAACGCAGCCAAAAATAAATAAATTTATTTTTTTAAAAATTGTTGCCAATTTTGGTTTTATGCTATAACTTACCTATGTCTCTTTTAATATAAAAATAATATTTGCAATCACTTTCCAGTGAGTAAAACAAGGACTTGCCTGTTCATCTTGTGCTTTCTGTTAGCAAGTTCCTCATGGTGTACTCCCACTCCAAGTTGAGGAGCTGGATGGGAGGCGGATGAGGCCAGAGACAGGCAGACCAGATAAGAAGTGGCATTGGCTATGAAGAGCAACAGTTATAGAAATGAAGAGGAGAGAACAGATACAAGAGAAGTTTTCTATATGGAATTGACTAGACTTGCTAACTATGGGTCATTGAGTGGGAGAAAGAAAAGTCCCAGACTCCAAGTTTTCTCCAAGTGCATGTTGCAGTCATTGTTGCTAGGTAACAAATGATCTCCTAACTTAGCAACTCCAAATGACTATTTTATTAAGCTCACAGATTCTGTAATTAGGAGTGGAGAGGGGTAGAGCAGGGATGGCTTGGCACTTCATAACATCTAGGGCCTCAGCTGGGAAGACTTGGAGGCTGGAATGACTTGATAGCTGGGGCAGGAATCATCTGGGGGTAGCTTCACTCCTTCAGCTGGTGATTACTGCTGGCTATCAATCTAGACCTCAGCTGAACTGTGGACCATGCCTTGTGGTCTGGGCTGATTTGGGCTTCCTCACAACATGGTGGTTGGGTTCCAAGAGAGAGGTGCATGGCCTTTCTACCTAGCCTTGGAAGTCACATACTATCTCTTCCACTGCACTCTGTTGGTTAAGACAGCCACAAATGTCTGCTCAAGGTAAATAGACTGTCAGGTTCATAGATTTCACCGCTGGATGGGAGAAGTGTCAAGGTCATATTGTAAGAAAAGAATGTGGAATGGGAAATTTTGTTGTGATCATTCTTGGGAAAGACAATCTGCCATAATGTCCTACCAGGAAATCCTTTTGTCAGTTTTCACTTACAGTGATCAGCTCATCTTGTAACTGTGAGCAACTGAGAAAGAGCTCGTGTTGGATTCATCTGTATCTTCCCCACACCATCTAACCTCACATCTTGCTTTCAGAAGTTTCGGTAAGAATTTGTGTGATGAATGACTAAACAAACAAATGAATAAATGAATGAGAAATGAGCTGCCAGAATGTCTCTATGGCACCTGATACAGACATCTGTGTGAAGAAATAGCAGCTCCTTGAAGGAAGGGACCACTTAAGGAAAGTTGGTTTTATTGCTTTCACAACCCTCCTGTATGTTCTCAGCTAATCAGGCAATCCAGTATTTATGTGTGGCTTAATTAAGGTTGTGAGTGGCTTGATCCTTGTCTTCTTAGGTCTATCCAAGAAGATTACAGAGATAAAATAAAATTCCCTCCAGGCAGGCAAGCCTCACAGGAGCTGGGCTAGAAGGAAAGAGACAGAGAAGATGCCCCTGGTCTTCCGGGAGAGCCTGTACCTTGGAAAATTTCATTTCTCTTTCTCACACAGGCACACATCACAGGCCCATGCCACATCCCCCACCCAGAGGCCCGATGGACCGCAGATGGGCACAGGCAGCCATGAACCATCTACATGCACATGGGGCGACCACTGCACAAACGCACCCTCAGGCAAACGTTACTGCTCCTGGAGTTGTTGTTTCCAATTCCAGCTTCCTTAATAAAGATTCAGATAACCTACAAAACAAAACTCAATGAAGTCTGAAACTAACAAATCAAAAACAATTAGCTCCTCTCGGCCTCTGAATCTACCCTTTTCTTCTAAAACCAAAGACCGATTCTTACTTGGATGCTGGCCTTGTACGTTTAATGAAGAAAGAAAAGGATTGGTTGGGGTGGCAGGGATAGGTTAATATTTTTGAATGATTAGTAGCAAATACAAAAGCACTTTGAAGGGCCATTTATATTTTTTTCTTTATCACTGAGCCTGTTCTTCTTTGGAATAGTAATTAACCCGACAGTATCCAACTTGTACTCAGAGTTAACGGGACCCCTCAGTCATGGGAAAACTTTGGGGTTTGTTCACATTCACATCCAAGAGGCTATAGGGGACCTCAGGGGTTTAGAGAAAGCAAAGTATCTCGGTTTCCACTCTTCGTCCTCCAGCTGCCAAAAGAGATGCCACAGGCATTTGGTTATCTAGAGCTGAGGCCTAGGGGACAGTGATGGAGATAGGGCCCTACATCAAAAGTAAGTGCAGAGAAAAGAAAGAGCTTTCCCAATATTGAGGAAGTATAGACACAGTTTGCAATGCATTCACTTATTTATTTATTTAGTATCTATTGGGCAGCATCCCTATACCAGGAACCGTGCCAGTTTCTTTCCTCTGGTTACTCACAGTTCAATGGATGGCATAAATAAACTGGTGAGCTGATTACTGAATGATAATGCCACAATAGACTGAAGCACAGGGTGTGATGAGAATGAAGAGAAGGGGCTACTTGGCCAGTTTCAAGGTTTGAAGCAGGTTTCTGGAGGTTGATGAGGTTCTAAGCTCTGAGTTAGTTGATTGTGTGTGTGGAGGGGGGAGAGAGTGAAAATCGTGGTGGAGGATGTGTTGGGGGGCTTGTGGTGGAGGATGGTATTCTAGAGAAGTAATTGCACGAACAAAGATGTAGTAATCACAGTAGTAGAAGCAGTGGTAATGACTCTATTACCATAAATATCTGGCCAAGTATAAAGCGCTTTGTATGGATTAATGCATTTAATCTTAACAATACATCTAACTTCTCCCCATTTTATAAATTATAACCAGGTCACACTCAGATTAAGGAACTTTCCCAAAGTCACAGGTGATGAAGTTGGGATTTAATCCGAGGAAGAGAGTCAAGCTCCAGCTCCACGCTCTCAGCCTCTGATCTCCTTCCAGCCACAGTTCTTTATCCTATAAACAATCACAGGCACTGAAGGATTTTAAGCAGGAAAGGAACATAGTCAGATTTGTGTTTTAATGGCCCATCAACGCTAGGTGGGAAAGGATTGGAGGGTGGTAATGCTGGAGGTGAGGTGATAAATTAGGAGGGTTACAAGTTCCAGGTGAGAGAATCTGAGGGCCCAAAGGGGGGGCTGGGGATGAGAAGGAAGGGTCAAACTTGAGAAAGTTTGAGATAAAAACTGGACAAGTCTTAGCGACTGAAAGTGAAGGGTACATGAGAAGGCATCTAGGATGATTCCCAGATTTATGGCCAGTGTGGGTGGAAGTGCCATTAACCATCTAGAAAATATTGGAGGCAGGGTAGGCCTAGGCGTCAGAAGGTGAAGGGAGATGTGGAGAGAGAGGCACTCCTTAAGCTTTAGACCTGCCTGCTGATGTAAAGGGCTGTGGGGCATCCAAGTGGAGATGAGAGGAAGTCACGTGGGTAGAAGACCCAGAAGCAGAGCTAAGATGTTAGAGCTGGAGTATCATCCACATAAAGTTAGTAATTAAAACCATGGGAGGTGATGAGGCTCCCCAGAAAAGGCAGGTGGAGAGCACACCTATATTTGAAGGGCAAGCAGGAAGGAGAAGCTGGAAAGTTGCCCATAAAATATATCTAAGAGGTAGGAGAAGAATCCAGATAAAAATGGAACCATAAAAAGATAAGGGGGGGAGGAGCTGCAAGATGGCGGAAGACGCAGAGATCACCTTCCTCCCCACAAACACGTCAGAAATACATCTACACGTGGAACAACTCCTACAGAACACCTACTGAACGCTGGCAGAAGACCTCAGACCTCCCAAAAGGCAAGAAACTCCCCACGTACCGGAGTAGGGCAAAAGAAAAAACCGAGACAAAAGGATAGGGACGGGACCTGCACCAGTGGGAGGGAGCTGTGAAGGAGGAAAGGTTTCCATACACTAGGAAGCCCCTTCGCAGGCAGAGACTACGGGTGGCAGAGGGGGAAAACTTCGGAGCCGCGGAGCACAGCAACAGGGGTGCGGAGGGCAAAGTGGAGAGATTCTCGCACAGAGGATCGATGCCGACTGGCACTCACCAGCCCAAGAGGCTTGTCTGGTCACCCGCCGGGGCGGGCGGGGGCTGGGAGCTGAGGCTCGGGCTTCAGTCGGAGCGCAGGGAGAGGACTGAGGTTGGCGGTGTGAACACAGCCTGAAGGGGTTAGTGCACCACAGCTAGCCAAGAGGGAGTCCGGGGAAAAGTCTGGAGCTGCCGGAGAGACAAGAGACTTTTTCTTCCCTCTTTGTTTCCTGGTGCTCGAGGAGAGGGGATTCAGAGCGCCGCTTAAAGGAGCTCCAGAGACGGGTGCGAGCCGCGGCTATCAGCGCAGACCACAGAGACGGGTATGAGACGCTAAGGCTGCTGCTGCCGCCACCAAGAAGCCTGTGTGCCAGCACAGGTCACTATCCACACCTCCCCTCCCAGGAGCCTGTGCAGCCCGCCACTGCCAGGGTCCCGTGATCCAGGGACAACTTCCCCGGGAGAACACACGGCGCGCCTCAGGCTGGTGCAACGTCACGCTGGCCTCAGCCGCCGCAGGCTCGCCCCACATCTGTACCCCTCCCTCCCCCCAGCCTGAGTGAGCCAGAGCCCCCGAATCAGCTGCTCCTTTAACCCCGTCCTGTCTGAGCAAAGAACAGATGCCCTCAGGCAACCTACATGCAGAGGCGGGTCCAAATCCAAAGCTGCACCCCGGGAGCTGTGCGAACAAAGAAGAGAAAGTGAAATCCCCCCCAGAAGCCTCAAGAGCAGTGGATTAAATCTCCACAATCAACATGATGTACCGTGCATCTGTGGAATACATGAACGGACAACGAATCATCCCAAATTGAGGAGGTGGACTTTGGGAGCAATGATATATATATATATATATATATATATATATATATATATATATATATATATATATATATATATATATATATATATATTTGTTTGTTTCCCTTTTTCTCTTTTTGTGAATGTCCATGTGTATGGTTCTGTATGTGATTTTGTCTGTATAGCTTTGCTTTTACCATTTGTCTTAGGGTTCTGTCTGTCCTTTTTTTTTTTAGTATAGTTTTTAGCACTTGTTATCATTGGTAGATTTGTTTTTTGGTTTGGTTACTCTCTTCGTTCTTTCTTTTTTTAATTACTTAGTATTTTTAATAATTATTTTTTGTTTTAATAACTTTATTTTATTTTATCTTCTTCTTTCTTTCTTTCTTTTTTTTCTCCCTTTTATTCTGAGCTGTGTGGATGACAGGCTCTTGGTGCTCCAGCCAGGCATCAAGGCTGTGCCTCTGAGGTGGGAGAGCCAAGTTCGGGACACTGGTCCACAAGAGACCACCCAGCTCCACATAATCTCAAACAGCAATAATCTCCCAGAGATCTTCATCTCAATGCCAAGACCCAGCTCCACTCAACGACCAGCAAGCTACAGTGCTGGACACCCTATGCCAAATGACTAACAAGACAGGAACACAACCCCATCCATTAGCAGAGAGGCTGCCTAAAATCATAATAAGGCCACAGACACCCCAAAACACACCACCAGATGTGGATCTGCCTGCCAGAAAGACAAGATCCAGCCTCATCCACCAGAACACAGGCACTAGTACCCTCTACCAGGAACCCTACACAACACACTGAACCAACCTTAGCCACTGGGGACAGACACCAAAAACAACAGGAACTACAAACCTGCAGCCTGCAAAAAGGAGACCCCAAACACAGTAAGTTAAGCAAAATGAGAAGACAGAGAAACACACAGCAGATGAAGGAGCAAGGCAAAACACCACCAGACCAAACAAATGAAGAGGAAATAGGCAGTCTACCTGAAAAATAATTCAGAATAATCATAGTAAAGATGATCCAAAATTTTGGAAATAGAATAGAGAAAATTCTTTTTCGGTCTACCTGAAAAATAATTCAGAATAATGATAGTAAAGATGATACAAAATCTTGGAAATAGAATGGAGAAAATATAAGAAACATTTAACAAGAACCTAGAAGAACTAAAGAGCAAACATTTAACAAGGACCTAGAAGAACTAAAGAGCAAACAAATAGTGATGAACAACACAATAAATGAAATTAAAAATTCTCTAGAAGGAACCAATAGCAGAATAACTGAGGCAGAAGAACCGATAAGTGACCTGGAAGATAAAATAGTGGAAATAACTACTGCAGAGAGAAGAAAGAAAAAAGAATGAAAAGAATTGAGGACAGTCTCAGAGAACTCTGGGACAATATTAAATGCACCAACATTCGAATTATAGGGGTCCCAGAAGAAGACCAGAAAAAGAAAGGGATTGACAAAATATTTGAAGAGATTTTAGTTGAAAACTTCCCTAATATGGGAAATGAAATACATAATCAAGTCCAGGAAGCACAGAGAGTCCCATACAGGATAAATCCAAGGATAATCACACCAAGGCACATATTACTCGAACTATCAAAAATTAAATACAAAGAAAAAATATTAAAAGCAGCAAGGGAAAAACAACAAATAACACACT
The DNA here is from genome assembly GCF_963455315.2 of Globicephala melas. Taxonomy (NCBI): domain Eukaryota; kingdom Metazoa; phylum Chordata; class Mammalia; order Artiodactyla; family Delphinidae; genus Globicephala; species Globicephala melas. Next base: position 90,728,435 of record NC_083321.1, read on the forward strand.
AGGGAATCCCCATAAGGTTAACAACTGATCTTTCAGCAGAAACTCTGTAAGCCAGAAGGGAGTGGCAGACATATTTAAAGTGATGACGGAGAAAAACCTACAACCAAGATTACTCTACCCAGCAAGAATCTCATTCAGATTTGACAGAGAAATTAAAATCTTTACAGACAAGCAAAAGCTAAGAGAATTCAGCACCACCAAACCAGCTTTACAAGGAATGATAAAGGAACTTCTCTAGGCAGGAAACACAAGAGAAGAAAAAGACCTACAATAACAACCCAAAACAATTAAGAAAATGGGAATAGGAACATACATATCGATAATTACCTTAAATGTAAATGGATTAAATGCTCCAACCGAAAGACATAGACTGGCTGAATGGATACAAAAACAAGACCCGTATATATGCTGTCTACAAGAGACCCACTTCAGACCTAGGGACACATACAGACTGAAAGTGATGGGATGGAAAAAGATATTCCATGCAAATAGAAATCAAAAGAAAGCTGGAGTAGCAATTCTCATATCAGACAAAATAAACTTTAAAACAAAGACTATTACAAGAGACAAACAAGGACATTACATAATGATCAAGGGATCAATCCAAGAAAATATAACAATTTTAAATATTTATGCACACAACATAGGAGCACCTCAATACATAAGGCAAATACAGCCATAAAAGGGGAAATCAACAGTAACACAATCATAGTAGGGGACTTTAAAACTCCAATCTCACCAAGGAAAAGATCATCCAAAATGAAAATAAATAAGGAAACACAAGCTTTAAATGATACATTAAGCAAGATGGACTTAATTGATATTTATAGGACATTCCATCCAAAAACAACAGAATACACATTCTTCTCAAGAGTTCATGGAACATTCTCCAGGATAGATCAAATCTTGGGTCACGGGCTTCCCTGGTGGTGCAGTCATTGAGAGTCCACCTGCCAATGCAGGGGACACGGGTTCATGCCCCGGTCCAGGAAGATCCCACATGCTGCAGAGTGGCTGGGCCCATGAGCCATGGCCACTGAGCCTGTGCGTCCAGAGCCTGTGCTCCACAATGGGAGAGGCCACAAGAGTGAGAGGCTCATGTACAGCAAAAAAAAAAAAAAAATCTTGGATCCCAAATAAAGCCCTAGTAAATTTAAGAAAATTGAAATCATATCAAGTATCTTTTCTGACCACAATGCTATGAGACTAGATATCAGTTACAGGAAAAAATCTATAAAAAATACAAACACATGGAGGCTAAACAATACACTACTTAGTAACTAAGAGATCACTGAAGAAGTCAGAAGAAATCAAAAAATACCTAGAAACAAATGACAATGAAAACACGACAACCCAAAAGCAATGGGATGCAGCAAAAGCAGTTCTAAGAGGGAAGATTATAGCAATACAATCCTACCTTAAGAAACAAGAAACATCTCAGATAAACAGCCTAATCTTACACCTAAAGTAATAAGAGAAAGAAGAGCAAAAAAATCCCCAAAGTTAGCAGAAGGAAAGAAATCATAGAGATCATATCAGAAATAAATGAAAAGAAATGAAGGAAACAATAACAACAATCAATAAACCTAAAATCTGGTTCTTTGAGAAGTTAAACAAAATTGATAAACCATTAGCCAGACTCATCAAGAAAAAAAGGGAGAAGACTCAAATCAGTAGATTTAGAAATGAAAAGGGAGAAGTGACACTGCAGAAATACAAAGGATCATGAGAGATTACTACAAGCAACTATATGCCAATAAAATGGACAACCTGGAAGAAATAGACAAATGCTTAGAAATGCACAACCTTCCGAGACTGAACCAGGAAGAAATAGAAAATATGAACAGACAAATCACAAGCGCTGAAATTGAAACTGTGATGAAAAATCTTCCAACAAACAAAATTCCAGGACCAGATGGCTTCACAGGCGAATTCTATCAGACATTTAGAGAAGAGCTAACACCTATCCTTCTCAAACTCTTCCAAAATATACCTGAGGGAGGAACACTCTCCAGTTCATTCTACAAGGCCACCATCACCCTGACACCAAAACCAGACAAAGATGTCACAAAGAAAGAAAACTACAGGCCAATATCACTGATGAACATAGATGCCAAAATCCTCAACAAAATACTAGCAAACAGAATCCAACAGCATATTAAAAGGATCATACACCATGATCAAGTGGGGTTTATCCCAGGAATGCAAGGATTCTTCAATATATGCAAATCAATCAGCGTGATACACCATATTAAAATATTGAAGGAGAAAAACCATATGATCATCTCAATAGATGCAGAGAAAGCTTTTGACAAAATTCAACACCCAGTTATGACAAAAACCCTCCAGAAAGTAGGCATAAAGGGAACTTGTCTCAACATAATAAAGGCCATATATGACCAACCCACAGCCAACATCGTCCTCAATGGTCAAAAAATGAAACCATTTCCACTAAGATCAGGAAGAAGACAGGGTTGCCCACTCTCACCACTATTATTCAACATAGTTTTGGAAGTTTTACCCTCAGCAATCAGACAAGAAGAAGAAATAAAAGCAATCCAAATCAGAAAGGAAGAAGTAAAGCTGTCACTGTTTGCAGATGACATGATACTATACATAGAGAATCCTAAAGATGCTACCAGAAAACTACTAGAGCTAATCAATGAATCTGATAAAGTAGCAGGATTCAAAATTAATGCACAGAAATTTCTTGCATTCCTATACACTTATGATGAAAAATCTGAAAACACTGCCATTTACCACTGCAACAAAAAGAATAAAATATCTAGGAATAAACCTTCCTAAGGAGACAAAAGACCTCTATACAGAAAATTATAAGACACCGATGAAAGAAATTGAAGATGATAAAAATAGATGGAGAGATATACTGTGTTCTTGGATTGGAAGAATCAACATTGTGAAAATGAGTATACTACCCAAAGCTATCTACAGATTCAATGCAATCCCTGTCAAACTACCAGTGGCATTTTTCACAGAATTAGAACAAAAAATTTCACAATTTGTATGGAAACACAAAAGACCCGGAATAGCCAAAGCAATCTTGAGAAAGAAAAACAGTGCTGGAGGAATCAGGCTCCCTGACTTCAGACTATACTACAAAGTTACAGTAATCAAGACAGTATGGTACTGGCACAAAAACAGAAATATAGATCAATGGAACAGGATAGAAAGCCTAGAGATAAACCCATGTACATATGGTCACCTTATTTTTGATAAAGAAGGCAAGAATATACAGTGAAGAAAAGAGAGCCTCTTCAATAAGTGGTGCTGGGAAAACTGGACAGCTACATGTAAAAGAATGAAATTACAACACTCCCTAACACGATACACAAAAATAAACTCAAAATGGATAGAGACTTTAATTTAAGGCCAGACACTATCAAACTCTTAGAGAAAAACATAGGCAGGACACTCTATGACATAAATCACAGCAAGATCCTTTTTGACACACCTCCTAGAGAAATGGAAATAAAAATAAACAAATGGGACCTAATGAAACTTAAGAGTTTTGCACAGCAAAGGAAACCATAAACAAGAAGAAAAGACAACCCTCAGAATGGGAGAAAATATTTGCAAATGAAGCAACTGACAAAGGATTAATCTCCAAAATTTACAAATAGCTCATGCAGCTCAATATCCAAAAAACAAACAACCCAATCGAAAAATGGGCAGGAGACCTAAACAGACATTTCTCCAAAGAAGATATACAGATTGCCAACAAACACATGAAAGAATGCTCAACATCGTTAATCATTAGAGAAATTCAAATCAAAACTACAATGAGATATCATCTCACACCAGTCAGAATGGCCATCATCAAAAAATCTACAAACAATAAATGCTGGAGAGGGTGTGGAGAAAAGGGAACCTCTTGCACTGTTGGTGGGAATGTAAATTGTTACAGCCACTATGGAGAACGGTATGGTGCTTCCTTAGAAAACTAAAAGTAGAACTACCATACGACCCAGCCATCCCACTACTGGCATATACCCTGAGAAAACCATAATTCAAAAAGAGTCATGTACCAAGGTGTTCATTGCAGCTCTATTTACAATAGCCAGGACATGGAAGCAACCTAAGTGTCCATCAACAGATGAATGGATAAAGAAGATGTGGCACATATATACAATGGAATATTACTCAGCCATAAAAAGAAATGAAATTGAGTTATTTGTAGTGGGGTGGATGGACCTAGAATCTGTCATACAGAGTGAAGTAAGTCAGAAAGAGAAAACAATTACCATATGCTAACACATATATATGGAATCAAAAAAAAAATGGTCATGAAGAACCTAGGGGCAAGATGGGAATAAAGACACAGACCTACTAGAGAATGGACTTGAGGTTATGGGGAGGGGGAAGGGTAAGCTGGGACGAAGTGAGAGAGTGGCATGGACATATATACACTACAAAACATAAAATAGATAGCTAGTGGGAAGCAGCCGCATAGCACAGGGAGATCAGCTCGGTGACCGCCTAGAGGGGTGGGATAGGGAGGGTGGGAGGGAGGGAGACGCAAGAGGGAAGAGATATGGGGACATATGTATATGTATAACTGATTCACTTTGTTATAAAGCAGAAACTATCACACCATTGTAAAGTAATTATACTCCAATAAAGATGTTTAAAATAAATAAGGGAGCAGAGAATTTCAGGAAGGAGAGAGTGGTTATTACATTTAACGATACAGAAAAGTCTAGCAAAAGGACTGAAAACGTCACCTGGTTTAGTAATATGTAGTCCCTCACTGACCTTTGACAGACCAGTGAGGTCACGAGATAGGGGGAGGGAGAGACGTTAAGTCAGGTCCCAATGAATGGAGTGAATACAAGGTATGAAAACAGGTGTAGTAGGTTATTCTTGCAAGCAAGTTGTCTAGAGAGGGAAAAAAAATACAAAGGACCCGGGATCAAGGGAGAGTTGTTTAGGATTTGAGGAATCTGAATCTCTTTAAAGGATGAAGAGAAGGGCAAGGAGAAGGAAGTTGGTGGAGAGAGAAAGAACAAGGGAGTGAAGTCCCAGGTTGATGGAGGAGAATGGGATCAAGAGATGGTAGTGAGTTAACCATGTCCAAGAAGAAAGATCCTAGAGCATAAAGCTGAAGTGAGGACATCTGAGAGGTAATGCTCTATCACTTCAATTTTCTAACTTTTAAAATGAAATCATGATGAAGACATCTGCTTAGAGTGTGAAGGAAGAAGACTGGAAGGATTCTTGAGACTAGAGAAGAGGATGAGGGTAGGGAGGGGTAAGAATGAAAGCTGCCAATGACAAAATCATTGGCCAAAATGTAGCTGCGGTACAGAGCTAAGATTGACACTGGTATGGGATTTCCCCTTGGAATTCTCAGCAATTCAATTATAGAGGCAAGAGAGTTTGCCAGCCGAATAGGGTATATGATAGAGACCATCAACCCCAAGGTCACTGGTAGCCCAGCCGTGACCTTGTGCATAAAGGAGCTAAGGTATGTAAGGCACCCAACACAGTGACAGGTACATAGCCCTCAATAAATGTTGGCTCTTCTTAACAGCCATCAGTTGGTGATTTGAAATATAAAACCTAATATTCTTCTATCCTACTAAAGAACAAAAAATGGAGACACAGGCTAACATTTTAACAGGACAGTGTAAAGACTGAAGCCAAAGAAATACCCAATAGGAAGGGCCACTAAAAGGCCATAGAGGTTATTAAAGAAAATGATAGGATCCTGGATGAAATTAAGATGCTGACAGAGTCCTTTATGTCTGGGACAGGTTAGATGCAGCCCTTCCTTGAGGCTGGGAACAACTCCCAACCCTCAGAGTGGGCCGTTTCTTCTTTGAATGGAAAAAATGATGATGACCCATGGTGTTACAGCTAATCTACTAATAATGGCTGCCTAGAGCCCTGTGATGAGCTTGGCTCCTGAGGCAGGAGACCCGTCTTGTCTGCCATGGGCTTAGGACGAGGAGGTGACATGTTTGCTCTCCCCATCTAGCCCAAACTCCTCACTGAATATGAGAAAACTGAGGACTAGGAAAGCAAATGCCTTGGCTGGCTCTTCAGTGGAAACCTGGACTACCAGCCAGGTTTCCCAACTCACAACCCAGAGTTCTCTCCAGCACACACATGCGTTGCCATTTCCCAAACACTCACAAGCAAAGCAAACATCCCATCGATGATTACTAAGGGCCTACAGACGGTAGCGGAGACCAAGAAGCAGCAGATTTATGAATCGAGGCCATGTTCTCACGTCCGGGCACGGGGGAATTATCATTTAGCATAAGTAAGCCAGAGCATAACCTAGAGTAATCCTCGGCAAAAACAAAGTGCTATGGGAGCCTGGGTTCCTGCTGAGAAATATTAAGTGTGCAGTTTAAGCTTATTTGAAGCATGTAGAGGCCTGAGGGCCTGTGCATGGGCACGGATAGCTTTAAGGAGAGGCTATTTCAGTTGGAACAACGCTGTTTGGTACCAAATGCTTATCAAGCACCCAGGGCGGTCGGCCCAATTAGAGAATTAACATAGCTCATATCTGCTCAGCCAAATAGAAAGTAACTACTCTATAAAGGGGCTACGCATCCAAAATTAAACAGGAGAGGAGAGGCCTCTAATTGCTCTCATGTTTTGCCCAGCAGCGTGATGCCAGTCTCAGAATCTCCTGAGCAGATGGAAGGAAGGTAGGGGTAGAGAGGGATAGGGGAATCACTTCACTTCATCAAGCACCTCCTCCCTCTGTCATAGAGCTCCCCCCTCTTTCTCTCTTTCTTGTCTTGTTCAACCTGTTAATGTTTTCAGTCTTTCTACCTGCCTCTCATCAGCCCAGGTCACAGGTACAGTCAGTTTGGTGACATAAAAAGAGCATCAGAGTCAGAGAGATCTGAATTGCAATCATCTCTTCACTAATAAACTCTGTGTGACCTTGGACAATTTACTTAACCTCTATGAGTCACACTTTGCTCATGTGAAAAATAGGAGCTAATACTCTAATATTTACCTTTCAGGGTTGTTCTGAAAAATAAATAACTATGAAAGTCTTTAGCAGACCGTGTCTTGCCCAGAGTATGCATACACTGATGTCAGTGGGAGTCAACCCTGTCCTCCGAGATTCAAATGAAATTGGCCTGCACCCCCAGTCCCACTTGTAGGAGAAAACCCAGTCTTTCCAAAGATGCTTGGAGGAGGCATTTACGCTTTTCCCAGTCACCTCTGAGCTTGTTCAATTTGGGACTCATCCTCCAAGCAAACTCATAGTGGACACCACCCTGATTCCTTCATTCCCCCAAACCCTCTTACTCTGAGTCTGTGGGTGCAGTGGGTTTTGTTTGAAATGCGAGGGAGCAGAGAGCGTTTGCATGGTGGTACCCCAAACAATTTTAAGTGATTATGATACCACTCCTATTTTTAAATGTCCTTCAACCCTCCCCAAGGGTTGCTCCAAGGTTTCCTCACTGGCCAGCTCTCTGCACACTTCAGCCTCTGCCATCTCGTCTCTCCCCTCCCTCCTTTTCCCTTTCATCACCCTCCTTCTTCCCTCTTTCTGCCCATCCCAGACCCTGAATTTGCGTTCATTTCCTTACACAGAGCTGTTTGCTTATTTCCTTAGTTTGCTTTATCTTTCCATACCAGTGCTTGGAACTTTATCTTTCTCATCCAAAACACCCTGTCAAAGAACTTTCCTGAATAAAGTCAGTCCTTTCCCTGTGAGGAAGTCTGGTGCCAGCTGTTAGTGCAACAATGACATTCTTCCTACTACACAGATCCTCAATCAATAGAGGTTAGTAGCTCTTTACTCCTTCATACTAAAGAAGATCTTTTCTGAGACCACCTTTCCCTCAAATGAACTTTTCTTGTCTCTAGTAAGCCTCCTGAAGGAATAAGCCACAATTTCCTCCAGCTCATCTCTCATTCACTGTTCAGGAAGATGCTGCCTCCATTCTTCTGAGACTGCTCTCTGAAAGGTCAGCTTGAATTTGCCCAATCCAGCGACCTTAGCCCCACTCTATAGCAATTGGTGCTGTTGACAGTGAACTCTTTCTGACCTGGGTCTACCCAATGCTGTCACAGCTGCTCTGCCCCCCATCTCTGGCCATTCCTCTTCAAAGGCTCCCTTCTCCTCTGCCCACCTTGAGCGCTGTGGCCACTGGGCTTCCATCAGTAATGCTCCTCTCTTCCTGCTCTATACGACCTTCCCAACCATCTTATTCACTCCAACAGCACAACCTCCCAAGGTGCCCATGAATCCTACGTGTTTCTCTTTAGCTGTGATTCTCCCCAAAGCACATGCACATATGTGTGAACACCTGCTGGAAATCTCTGACTGAGTGAGGATCCGGCACCTCCAACTCACCAATCCAAACCATGCTCGTCTTCCCCTCCATCCCCACTGCCAAGCCGACTCTTCATTCAGTTAAGGAATCACCAGCCTCCAGCCCTCTCCCGGCATCCGTTGAGTCGCTCAGTAAACATTGATGGGGTCTTTCCCCCATGTAATCTCATTCATTTCCTTGGCTCTAAATAACATCTATATGCTGATGGCTCCAAAATTTATATCTCTCTCTCAGCTACAGACTCAGATACCCTACTGCTTACTCAACCTCTCCTCCTGTGACTTACCTCACAGGCACCTCAAACTTAATGCACCCAAAATAGAATTCTTACCTCTCTCCACCACGACTGTCCCTTTTCCATTTGAACACATATTAGTAAATAGCACCTCCAACCATGCATTTACTTAAGCCCAAAACATGAACATCACCTTGATTCCTTCCTCTTCCTCATCCACATAATTCAGCTTCATAGCAAATCTCATGATTTCTTGTTCTAAAATATATCCAAAATCCATGTTTTCTCCCCACTTCCACTTCCACTCCCATGGTCTAGGCTATAATCACCCTTTCTATGGATGATTCCAATGGCCTCATTGGGGTCTTTTGCTCTATACTCACTTCCCTCCAAACTCATCTGTACCCTGGACAAGAAAACAATTTTAAAACCATAAACAGGATCATGTCATTCTCCTACTTCAAACCTATCAGTGGCCTCCCATTTCTCTGAGAATAAACTCCAAATTCCTTCTCATGTCCTATAAGCACGTTGTCTCTCCGAAGTCCCCTCATGCCCTCAGGTCTATCTGTAATCACCGGACTTCTTCAAGTTCTTCACGTAAGGAACAAACCAAGCTCTTTCTCATCCTGGAGACTTTATGCTTCCCTTTTCCTCTGACCGTGATACTTTTCCCAAGATTGTTCCTTTTTTAAAAAAAATAATAAATTTATTTATTTATTTATTTTTGGCTGCATTGGGTCTTCGTTGCTGCACACGGGCTTTCTCTAGTTGCTTCGAGCAGGGGCTACTCTTCGTTGTGGTGCATATGCATCTCATTGTTGTGGCTTCTCTTGTGGAGCACGGGCCCTAGGGCGCAGGCTCAGTAGTTGTGGTGCACAGGCTTAGCTGCTCCGTGGCATGTGGGACCTTCCTGGACCAGGGCTTGAACCCATGACCCTGCATTGGCAGGCAGATTCTTAACCACTGCGCCATCAGGAAGTCCCCAATATTGTTCCTTCTTTGAACTTCATGTCTCAACATAAATTGACCTCCTCTTAGAAGCCTTCCTGAAATTCTTAGGTAGGTTTGTACTTGCTTACCCACCATTTTATTACCTTTCCCTCATAGTATTTAACTACTTTCTGGATTTGTTCCTTGCTTGTTTATTGCCTGTCTTCTCCATGAGGGTAGAGACCACATCAGTTTTTTTAACCACTGGATTCCCAACACGGAGAACATTGGTACATAGTAATTGCTCAATAAATATTTGTGGAATGAGTGAATGTTTGGAAAATGAATGCAACTTTAATATGCACAGATAGTTGGATAAGACACAGTCCTTGCTCTCCGGGGATGAACCACTCAGTAGAATATAAACTCATAATTGTAACACAGTTATTTCTTCTGTGAGAAGCATAGTCCAAATGGTATGGAAATGCAGAGGTAAGCACAATCAGCCCTGCCTGGGGAATTTGTAGAAGACTTCACATAAAGCTGATAAATAGATGGCATGGGTACTTACTACACACGATAGGGATTTGGTAGATTTTAATTTTTTATGTGCAGTTGATTGAATCAAAATTGAAATTTATCCTTGCATTTTAGCTTGAAGTCAACTCAGGTAATCACCTGATGCTGGAGATAAGAGCTGGAAATTTTGAGTATCAGTGTAAAATATAGTCTCAGTACTTCTAACAAGATAATTAATCGGCTGGTATCTAAAAGGCATTTCCCCTCCTTCACCCTTCAAAAAGATAGTCCAAAAATTGTGGGGTTGGGGATATCTGGCTCTGCAGAATTCATGTGAAAACTGGAGAGTCAGAATAAACACAATCTCAATTTATCCAAGAATAATGGAGTTGCCTAAAATATTGACTTTGCCTTAGGTTGTATTAACAGAAGAATTTGCACCCAGAGTGTGGGCCAGTCACTGATAGGACCAAGTTGGGGGCACCTTACTTATTAGGTTTTCATATTTCAGGATGATCACAGGCAACTAGAAAATACCCCAAGTAGAGTAACCAGCATAGGGAGGGGCCTGGAAACCATGGAATATTAGGACTAGTTGAAAGAACTGGAATATTTTTCTTGGAAAAAATTACATACTTTAGGAATGATGTAATACTAATTTTCAAATATCTAAAGAAGTGTCATGGGGAACAAGGACTAAATATATTTTCTCTTACTTCGGAAATTAGATATAAGAAATCACAGTGTATTCCTTATATCTTCTTTTGATGCAGATAAAAGAAAGCCAGTTTGAATTAGTTTAGCAAAATGGGGAATTTGTTGTCTCACATAATGACGGCATCAGGAATGCCCAAACCTAATAATTTAAATCCCTAAAGGTCTTTCTCACTCCATTTATCATTTCTACTTCTTTCTGTGTCATCTTTTCTTTCTAATCACTAACAGCATTTTCCTTGAGGATGTGGCCACCTGCAGTTTCTAAGATCCCATCATCCTAGGTTTACCACCACAGAGGAAGGAAGTTCTTCTCCCAGTTCTTGTGTGAAAAAAAATTCCAAGAAAGAGCTCTGATTGGCCTGCCTTAGACCACGTGTCCACCTCCTGAGGAGTCACTCTGGTCTGGGGCTGACACAGCGGCTTGGCTAGACCCAGAGTCCACTCTCTGTGGGTTCATGTCAGAAGATGGCCACCCCCATTCAGGTCGTAGGAGGAGGGGGATGCAATTGACCAGAAGAAAAAAGGGAGGGGTGCTGGGAGAGTAATAACTCTCCACTACTTAGAAAATTGGTCTGTGTAAGATATGGGGAAGATTATTATAGGAGTTAGAAGTTTCCAGATATTTAGCCCAGGGCAGTCCTTAAAGGAACCACTCATGATTCTACAAAAGAGCCAGTAACAGAGCACCAGGGACCCTAAAGGAAGATGCCCAGCATCATCCGTTTATCTGCCCCTTTGTCTCACGATCTCAATCACCCTCTTGAATCTCAACAGTTATAACCCAGAACCTCTAGACTGTGACTCTGCCTCACGGTTCTGGTAACATTCACAGATTACCTTGTTGAATAGCCTTTAAGGTGAGACCCAGTCACCACCCCTTGTCCTCATCCCTCCTTAAACTCCTCACCACCCCTGCAAGTCATCAGCTTAGTGGAAGGGCATTTGGTAATTTCTCCACATGCATGTTCTGGTTAGTGCTCAGTGGTAGACTGGAAGGGAGACCTGTACAGATGTCTGGGGAGCTCTCAGTGCCACTGTCTCCTCTCTGCCCTTGAACTCTAGCTGCCTTGGCCTCCCCAGACTCTAAGCTCTACCTCCTCAACTCAGGAAGACCTCTGGGACCTCCTTGGGATGTCTCTCACCCACCCAACCCACCTCCCACCATGCTATGGCCTACATCTCAGGCAGGAAGCTGGGGCAATCCTAAGACCCACCTGATTTGTTTCCCATCTCTAAGGGATCACTGTCCTTCCTTGTCTGATGTCTATTGTCTGGAAAACTGTTGTTTCTTATATTTAGTTGTTTTAAATATTTGTTTCAGGTGGGAGGGTAAATCCAATCATGTTACGTCATCTTAGCCAGAGTGAAATTCCATAACCAAAGGTTTACTATGTTTAAAAATATTGTTGAAAGGGTTAGGTCTTCCCACAGCCTCCTACAGCTCTTGAGCTCTCTGTTAAAAGTCAGAAGAAATTAGGATTTGTTTTGCCCTTCAGTACCAGTTGGTAGAAGCCATGGGATTGTATTTTCTCCAAATTAACGAAAGTTTCCATTCAAGGGACCACTTTATCTTTTCCTTACTCCTGCTTCTCTCATTCCAAATCAATGCTTTTAAATGATCAGTGTTTACATATATTCATTACCTACTTTATTCATTAAACTCTAGCTCAAAGGATGAACAATAAATTGTTTCTCAAAAAAGCCTAGAGTTATAAGAAAATGTCAGTTTTTATCAGAATAAAAATAAAATGTGTTTAGAGCCTCAAGCAGTGGAGAAATGGTCATTTACTGAGAAAATTGTAATTGTGAGGACCAGAGTTCCTTTAATGGCAAAGAAAAAATGACATCAGCAGTGGGAGGGACCCTGGAGGGGAGAACTGTGTCCTTTATTGCATTCTTTCCTTCCCCCTTTATTCCATATGTACTTGAACAGGGCTTGGCTACAACTTTGTCTTAAATATGGCCAATACTTGAATATACAAGATAACTATGTTAAAAATTGGTAATACATTGCTATCACCTTCTAATCATATCAATTTCTTAACATCATCTAATAAACTAAGTTTTCAAAAAACTTTTATACTTTCAATAATTTGAACTATACTTTGAATCAGGGGCCTGCTTTCCTCCTGTGTAGATAAGAAACTTTTGTAATTAGCACATCCATTATTTGTATGTAAATGACTATTTCTAAAGTACAGTGAATGTTTCATTAACTTAAATAGTCCCCTCATAAATTTGTTTGAACCTCCCTGTTACTATTTTTAAAAATAGCCCTCATAAAAGTAAATTTCAGCTTAGGCCACTGATGAATTATCATAAATTCTAAGTGAGTAAGGTGCAAATTAATGAGGCTTTACTGTAAATTCATACAGGGCCATAGTAGCTGACTGTCCCGAGAGAGAGCAGATGTGCGGTTGACAGGAGGGCCCCTGAGAAACTGTATTTATTGAGGGCTTACATGTGCCAGGCACTTAGCTAAGTGCTTTACATGCATGATCTCATTTAATGCTCCCAACAACACAATGATTTAGGTGATGCTACCCATTTCAGATGATAACTCAAAGGCTCAAAACAATTTGATAATCCAACAGAGACACACTTGTAAGAAGTAGCCACACAGAGAGTGCAGCTCAGATCTGCCTGGGGGCGAAGTTCCTGCTCTTCACCACAGGGCATGGGGCATGTCTGGGGGCACCCACGGCTGCCCTCCATGCTTCTCCACATGCGCTGGCGATGCTTTCTTCTCTCTCTGCCTTCCCCCACTTCTTGGCAGCCCTCCCACACTCCCCATCCATCCCTCAGCCTTTTGAGTCTTAGTCTCTTGGGGCTTATTCAAGCCCATTGCCAAAATGGAGAGTCTAAATCAGCCAAGGTTATTGGCTGTTGAAGGCCATGGAAAGTGTTATGTCTTTTGTGAAAATGGCAGTTAAGTTTCTAACTAACAGCAATGGAGGATATTGGAGATGGTTTGAAAAGGGGTTTTGTTGGCTGATTTATAACCAACTTTTGAAATGAAATTTAGTAAATCTAGGAAGATATATGAGCCTTCCAGGGCTTGTTATATGAATTGTTTGTAACCGTTTTCCCCCACAGAGCCTCATATCAATTTCTTTTAAATATTTCATGTATTCTTAGAAAATGAGCTCTACGTATCACAGTTCCTGTCTAACCTCTTTTGTCTCTTGTTTTTGGACAAATGCCGATCACGTCATGATAGGGAGGATTCCTTCCTGTAGAAGGAGAGGAACGTGATGGCACTCAGGAGACTTGGATTCTGACCCACCTGCCTTTCCTGCCTTGATGAGTGGCTATGAACATAACACATCCTTCTTTGAAATGTAACCATAATCTGCCGCCCTCATCTCACTCACCTCCCACCCTTATCAACACACTTCAGAAGTAGAGAGGGTGACATTTATGATAAAAACTCTCTAGAAAGTGGGCATAGAGGGAAACTACCTCAACATAATAAAGGCCATATATGACAAACCCACAGCAAACATCATTCTCAATAGTGAAAAACTGAAATCATTTCCTCTAAGATCTGGAACAAGACATGGATGTGCACTCTCGCCACTGTTATTCAACATAGTTTTGGAAGCCCTAGCCATGGCAATCAGAGAAGAAAAAGAAATAAAAGGAATACAAATTGGAAAAGAAGAAGTAAAAGTGTCACTGTTTGCAAATGACATGATAGTATACATAGAAAATCCTAAAGATGCCACCAGAAAACCACTAGAGCTAATCAATGAATCTGGTAAAGTTGCAGGGTACAAAATTAATGCACAGATATTACTTGCATTCTTATACACTAACAACAAAAGATCAGAAAGAGAAATTAAGGAAACAATCCCATTCACCATTGCAACAAAAAGAATAAAATACCTAGGAATAAATCTACCTAAGGAGGTAAAAGACCTGTACTCAGAAAACTATAAGACACTGATGAAAGAAATCAAAGATGACACAAACAGATGGAGAGATATACCATGTTCTTGTATTGGAAGAATCAATACTGTGAAAATGACAATACTACCCAAAGCAATCTACAGATTCAATGCAATCCCTATCAAATTACCAATGGCATTTTTTACAGAACTAGAACAAAATATCTTAAAATTTGTATGGAGACACAACAGACCCCAAAGAGCCAAAGCAATCTTGAGGGGAAAAAAAACAGAGCTGGAGGAATCAGGCTCCCTGACTTCAGACTACACTACAAAGCTACAGTAATCAAAACAATATGGTACTGACACAAAAACAGAAATATAGATCAATGGAACAGGATAGAAAACCCAGAGATAAACCCACATACCTATGGTCAACTAATCTATGACAAAGGAGGCAAGGATATACAATGGAGAAAAGACAGTCTCTTCAATAAGTGGTGCTGGGAAAACTGGACAGTTACATGTAAAAGAATGTAATTAGAACACTCCCTAACACCATACACAAAAATAAACTCAAAATGGATTAAAGACCTAAATGTAAGACTGGACACTATAAAACTCTTAGAGTAAAACATACGAGGAACACTCTTTGACATAAATCACAGCAAGATCTTTTTTGACCCACCTCATAGAGTAATGAAAATTAAACAAAAATAACAAATGGGACCTAATGAAACTTAAAACCTTTTGCACAGCAAAGGAAACCATAAACAGGACTGAAAGACAACAATCAGAATGCAAGAAAATATTTACAAATGAAGTAATGGACAAAGGATTAATCTCCAAAATATACAAACAGCTCATGGAGCTCAATATCATAAAGAACAAACAAGCCAATTAAAAAATGGGCAGGAGGGCTTCCCTGGTGGCGCAGTGGTTGAGAGTCCGCCTGCTGATGCAGGGGACATGGGTTTGTGCCCCGGTCTGGGAAGATCCCACATGCCGTGGAGCGGCTGGGCCCGTGAGCCATGGCTGCTGAGCCTGCACGTCCGGAGCCTGTGCTCCACAACGGGAGAGGCCACAACAGTGAGAGGCCCGCGTACCACAAAAAAAAAAAAAAAAAAAGGGTAGGAGACCTAAATACACATTTCAACAAAGAAGACATACAGATGGCCAAGAGGCACATGAAAAGGTGCTCAACATCACTAATTATTAGAGAAATGCAAATCAAAACTACAATGAGGTATCATCTCACACCTGTTAGAATGGGCATCATCAGAAAATCTACAAACAATAAATACTGGAGAGGGTGTGGAGAAAAGGGAACCCTCTTGCACTGTTGGTGGGTATGTAAATTGATACAGCCACTATGGAGAACAGTATGGAGGTTCCTTAAAAAACTAAAAATAGAACTACCATATGACCCAGCAATCCCACTACTGGGCATATACCCAGAGAAAATCATAATTCAAAAAGACACAGGCACCCCAATGTTCATTGCAGCAGTATTTACAATAGCCAGGTCATGGAAGCAACCTAAATGCCCATCGACAGACAAATGGATAAAGAAGATGTGGCACATATATATGATGGAATATTACTGAGCCATAAAAAGGAATGAAATTGGGTCATTTCTAGAGATGTGGATGGACCTAGAGACTGTCATACAGAGTGAAGTAAGTCAGAAAGAGAAAACAAATATCATATATTAACGCATATATGTGGAATCTAGAACGCATATATGTGAAATCTAGATTCGCATATATGTGAATCTTTGGCTCCACACAGCCAATAACCTCTCACAGAATCTGTCCTGCGTCACTTACTCTTTCACTCTGAAGAGGTTTATTGAGTGACTGCTAAGTGCCAGGCACTGTCATAGCAGTGAACAAGGCAAGAAAAAAGCCCTGCCCTAAAGAAGCTTTTACTACACTGGGGAAAAAAATGTCAATAAAGGAGAGATACCATAAAGAAAACAAGAAGAGTATAGAGTGATGGGGTAATTGGGAGGGTATGATTTTATACAGAATGGTCAGGAAAAGTCTAACTTTCTGTGGGGAGGACCCATGTGATACGGAGGATAACTAGTGCAAAGGTCCTGAGGTAGAAATCAAGTTGGCACCAAAAGAAGGCCATTGTAGCCATAATATAGTGAAAAGCTGTCCCTTTTACATAGGGTTTGTATGCTATCATTAAGATATCAAATTTTGGGCTTCCCTGGTGGCATAGTGGTTGGAAGTCCGCCAGCCGATGCAGGGGTCGCGGGTTCTGTGCCCCGGTCCAGGAAGATCCCACATGCGGTGGAGAGGCTGGGCCCGTGAGCCATGGCCGCTGAGCCTGCGCATCCGGAGCCTATGCTCCGCAACGGGAGAAGCCACAACAGTGAGAGGTCCGCGTACCGCAAAAAAAAAAAAAAAAAGATACCAAATTTTATTCTAAATGCAGTGGATATTTTAGATACTATTTTAAAAGAGTACTCTCACTGTCTGGTGAATAATAGACCGTCAAAATGTCAGTGGTCTTGATTTAGGTGAGAAATGACAGTGGCTGAGATTAGAGGAAAACAGATCCATGGTAGGAATTGGTCAGATTCAGGGAATGTTTTCGAGTTATTGTTGATAGTTCTTACTGGTGGATAAGGTGGGAGGGGTAAGGAAAAGAGAAGAATCACCTGTGGTTCTCCATGAAGATACCTAGGCATGCAAACAGACAAAACCCCCAAAATGCTGCAGAAAACTAAGACCTAGACCAAATCTCAAGAAACTCTAGGTCAGTCTCTCTCTTCCCTTCCTACCCATACTCAGATTTTTCTTTAAGCCATCAACCCCTTCCCCAAGTGACCACATCTTCACCGCTAGGGATTCAGGACCATCCCCATTTCACAGTGATTGTTTTAAGAGATGCAAGCCAGTCACTGCATGCATTTCCTCAGACACAGTGATTAACCAATCAGGGTGGTTAACCAAAGGTGGCCAATCAGAGTGAAGCTTAGGGCTTTTTTTTCCCCCCCCAGTAATTGTAAGAGGTGGTGCTCTTTTTTTTATATGGATGGATTGTGCCTGCTTCACATCTCGGAAAGCCAGCTCGGTGAAGAAATTGGCATGTGCAGGAGGGCAGAACAAGAAAAGCACTGAGGCCTGGAGCTGAGCTCTGTCCAAAATGTCCCTGAAATGCTTTGCTGCAGTGTAAATTGGTTTTGTGTTATTTGCAACCTAAAGCATCCCAAGCGCTACAAGCTACTTGCTGTTTTCATTGGGATGTAAGGACATGGTCTCCTTGAAATAGGACCTGAAAGCCAGTGGAAAATAGCGAGTTTGGGTGAGAGGATTAAATAAGGATATGGACCAAGAAGAAAACAGGCTGAGTTAGGGGTGGATTCCATGGATACTAGAATTGCAATAGAAGAATTAAAATCCCATTGGAAGCAATGAAGAGCAGATATGACTTTGTGGAAAATTAAAACAGTGATGCTTACTACACACACAAAAAAACTCTTGTCTATTGCAGAGAAAACTTGAAGAGAATAGAATAAATGTGGAAGAGAGAGAACAGAACTCTGCTGGTGTCTTCAAGGTACAGTCAACGTCAAGTGTAGCAAACTCAATAAACAAGGCAGAATGGAAGAAACCTTTCCAGAAATGAAGAACACTCTGCATATGCAGATCACAAGGGCTCACTTTGTTCCAGGAAACCATCATGGAAAGTGCACCATGTTGCCACCATAAGCAGCATCGCAGGAAAACAAAACAAAACAGCCACCACTACTGAGGACAACAACAAGACAGGCGGCTGCCAAAGGACAAAATTCCTGCTGACCTTTGACTTCCTCTCAGCAACGCTAAATACGAAAATCTATACAGAAATTTGTATTTGGATTGCCTGTGTCAAGAATGTGGCTGACTCAAGAATTATATACCCTGGTCTGTTGTTGTTTATGTTCTCAGATGTTCAAGGTCTTGTAAATTGCACAAAGTGGGGACAATAGTACTATTAAGTGACTTATATAGAACTGCAATATCATGTAGAGTTATTTTGAATCTTAAAAGATATAATCCGCATAAAGCATTTAGAAGACTGTCTTGCACACCTATCAGCTCTAAAAATATTAGCTCTCGTTGGTAATAATAATAATAATATTCTTCATTGGGAAAACTACTTGAGGATGCACTTCGTCTGATTAAGATGGAACAAAAGTGTGAATTCAGGAATAAAGAATTCATTATGCAAAAGAATGTTATGAGTATCAAAACTACTTAGACATATAATTAAAAGCTATAGGCTAAATAACTCAAATTCATGAAGCAAATTAAAACTATCAATTTTTCTAATTATGTCAGAATAACATATATAAACATTTCAAGTTTTCAAGAAGTCTTGGCCAATGGATTGTTTTCTCAGAAATAAAGATTCTCAGTCCAGGGACTTTGACCAGTGGATAGTTTCAGCTCTCAAGAAACACATAACCTTTGTGTTATATGAACTGTCCCAGAACATCAAAATAGATCGATCTCTCTACCTAATTCAGTTTATGAGGCTTTTGAGGGACAACTGTCACAATGTGTGTGGCAGTGCCTTTAGGCTTCATGGGTAGAAATTGAATTGCAGGGCCAAATTTTCGTCCTCTCAAGTTTTCTGCCAACCACCAATTTCATCTGCTCAAAACAAAATAACTGTGAATAACCACATATTTAATAATTTTTCTTTTCTTTTCTTTTTTGTGTCCCTAGCTAATTTCTTTAGAATACTTGTAACTTTTCAAATCCTTCCAATAGAAAACTCAGATCCAGGTTTATATAAACTTTAAATAAGTTGGGGTTTTCAGAGGGCACAAACAAGCTCTACACATCAAAGAAGGGATCCTATACATGAGACAGGATATGTTTCATATCTGGTGGGAGGGAAGGTGTTGGAAGGATGCTAAGAAGCTACTGGAAGAGTCATGCTTAAAAATCATTGCGAGTTTGATCTTTCTGAGTCCAACCTGGGCTCAGTTTGCTACCCAACCAAACTTCGGTCCACTCACACCCGTGCAGCAAAGCCAATCTACTGACACTGGGTTGTGGTGAAGAGAAGTGCAGAGTTTATTGCAGGCAGCTAGTGCTCAAAACACTGAAATTCTCTGATGGGTTTCAGGGAAGCATTTTTAAAGGCCAGGTGAAGAACGGGCAGTCGCAGGGTATGTGATCAGCTCCTGCACAATTCTTTGATTGGTTGATGGTGGGATAACAGGGCATGTCACAGGGGTTAACATTATCAATCTTTAGGCACCAGTAGGTCTGGGGGCTACGTGCTCATGGTCATCAAGTAGTTAATGTCTTCCATTTGGTGGAGGTTTTCACATCTGTAAAACACCTCGGGAAATGTGCATCGGATAGTGTTATCTAGGTACTTCAGAGAGGAGCTAAAGTAGAGAGTGTGCAGGGTCCTACTGGGTTACAGAAAGAGCTTTAGAAGGACAGGTTGTAGGAGAGACTAGAGTGTTAGCAAGAATGAGGTTGAGAAGGCTGAGTCTGGATTTCAGGCTGATATGAGGAGGCCAAGGAAAGCTAGGATTTGTCCCGGGAAGGCCCCATAGGGTCCTGCCCACTTACAAGTTGGTACTCAATTTTCATGGCATGGTGAATGTCTCATGATCAATCAAATTTTCTAAGACTCATACAGCTAGTTCTCACTATTGTTATGTTTTAGTGTAACATCTCAAGGGCTAATGCTACTGGAGGAATGGATCATCACTGTCGTAACAGCCTAACTAACGTGGTGGAGGCAGCTGAGGAGGAAGTAAGACATGCTGGTTTCTAGATGACAATAGTGAGCTACAGCTGTATTGTTCCAGACATACAAGTGACCTATTACTAATTCCTTTCTTTCTCCAGCACAATAAACTACGGTTATCAAAGAAGCCTGAATATTATTTTTAAACTCTGACAGAGACTAACAAATGCCAAAGATTACTTTCTGCCAGTGTAATTCCTTGCCCTAGAGAAACGTTTCATCAATAGCAATAGAATTGCTATTGGAAAAGATGTTCTTGCAGCTTCTTCAACAAAGGTATTAACGTTTTCAGTGTTATGCCATTTTCAATGGACTAAACTTGGTTATTTTGTTTTCGCTTACATGTTTTTTCTTTCAAAATGTCCAAAGTATTTTCATGTTCAGAAAATAAAACTAACATCAGTGTACCCACTACCCAGAATTTTTAAATGCTAATACTTTGTATATTTTGCTTCACATTTTTAAATAAAATAAATAGAACAGTACAGATAAAACTACAGTTTCCTTTTTTCTCATCTCCCTTCCATTCCTCACCCTCCCTTTCAGAGAAAACACCTATCATGAATTTCCTCTGTATCCTTCTGGTCCATGTTTTTATGCTTTTTCTACTTAAAAGTATATCTATAAAAAATAAATGGAGTGTTGTTTTGGGTTTTTAACATCCGTATAAATCTTTTATATTGTGTGTATCTATTTTATGCTTTTTAGATATTTTCATGTCGATACACAGATCAAGCTCATTCTTTTTAGCTATTGTACTGTATTCCATTGTGTGTGACTATATCACAATTTATCCATTCCTCTATTGATGAACACTTTGTTTTTTAAAAAATTCTTCACTATTACGAGCACTGGTGCGATGACATCCTTGTATGTGTGTGTACAACAGTGTCTTTAGGGCTTATGGGCAGAAAATCAATTGCTGGACGATAGAGTGTGTATTTTCTGCTTTACTAGATATTGCCAAATTGTTTTCCAAAGTGGTTGTATCAATAAACGCTATCAGCAGCAGTAATCTCAAGACTTCTCCCCGTCCTTGTCTCCTCTGCACCTCTGCCCCCAATGGCTTCTGTCGGCTTGGGGCTTCTACTCTCATGGGCTCTGACTAAACTGCCTTCTCTACTGCTTCATCTTACCTTAAATGGCACTCTTTTGGAAAAACCAGCCCCACTGGGTACACTTGTGTTCTAAAAGTGCTTACCACAACTGTAACTCATAAATCATTGTGTGTTTATTTAGTATTTGTCTTCCCATTAGGCCCAAAGCTATATGAGAGCAAGAACCTTTCTGCCTTATTTATTTCTCTACTCCCAACACCTATCATGGAACTTGCTAAATAGTTATTAGAGAAATGAATGCATTCAATGCCCCCTCTCCCAAGAAAGACTCCGACTGTGTTGTCCCGGCATCACTCAATACGAGGTGCCTCTGTTAGGCAGAGTACAGTGTTGGATTAAGCACAGGAGTTTGAGAGCCAAGGAGACGTGGGTTTGAGTCATAGCTCAGCAGCTAATTAAATGCCTATGACATTGGGAGAGTTATTAAAGCTTTCTAAATCACAGTTTTGGTCTTGATAAAAGGGAGTTAATAATATTACTTGCTTCACAGAGTTGTTATGAGAATTAAATGATATAGAAAATATAAAGCACTTAAATGGTACCAAACATATATTACACACCAAAAAAATGTCAGCTGTAAAGATACAAATAGGCAATATATATAGAAAAACCCTAAAGATGAATAAGCATATGGAGAGATGCTGAAATTAATTAGTGATCAAAGAAAGAGAAATTATACCTAGTAGAATGGCAAAATGAGGATAATGCCAAGTTTTGGTGGGAAGGGGTGCAGAGCCTTTGTGCCTGGCTAGAGGACTATTGAGTGGTGCAGCAGTGTTGACACACTTAAGCAAATTACAATCTAGCAAACTCTATGTCCTTGTGGAATATAACTGAGACAGATTCTTACACAGATCCATAAGAATGAGGCAGGCTGGGACCTGGGACCTGGGACCCTTTGCTGTAGTGCTTGCACCTGGACAAACGTCTCCTCAAGCAACAGAATACAAAGAAACTATAGGGACTAAAATAACTGGGTGCATGCACAGTTGGGGCAAATTATGAACAAGATACAAAAAGACCAAATCCCAGCTGCCACTTCTGAGGTGCTGGGAGCAAAAGCAGGGTACTGTGCATGATCCCTGCACACGGCACCACCAAGGGGGTGGGCTGACCACCTGAGCCACGCCTCCAACCCAACCCACCCATCTGCCCCTACGCTCACCACATTTAAGGAAATAGCCCACAGTCCTCGGAAAGTGAGCAAGGGCACCTCTTTCTTGTTCTCGCTCCCTCATGCTGCAGCACGAGTCCCAGTAAAGCCTTGCCTGAATTTCTCATCTGACCTCTGATCAATTTCTCCTGATTAAAGCATCCAAGGGCTCAGGTCGGTAATCCGTTGCAACATTTGTGGCAAAGGAGTTGAAGGCATCTGGTGTCCATTGCTGGGAATGTGGGCAGATACGATGGGGTGGGAGCACATGCTAGAGTACCAGCAGCACCAAAGAGCGGCAAACTGGATATATTCATGGTTAGATCCTAAAAACTTTGCTAAGGGGAAAAAAAAGAAAGAAAAAGAAGTTGATATATAATGCAATACACATTTTACATGACAAAAAGGACAAAAAATACTTAGTAAACACAATACTGCCTGTGAGTTTGGAACAAGAATGGAAGTGAGGAATTGGAATTAAAAGAGATAAAATTTTAAAAATATATCACAATAGAGGGGCCCTGCTCAGACAATAGTATGGTGGTTCACTGAGGACTATGTTTAGCTCAACTCTCTATACCTGAAGCATAAAAACTAATTAGCAAAGGGAATGGCCTGGCACATCCTGTGGTAAAAGCAGGATGATCTATGTGGACTATCAGTTTCACTTCTGACATGACAGTGCGAGGAGATCCAAGGAGCTGTCCCCTTGCCAAACTGGTGAAAATTATTTAAAAAAAAGTTAAGTTCTTTAGAAATGGTCCTGAGGGCATACAGAAAAAAAAGAAACATTTATTTAAGAAAACCTACTAAACTCTAAGAAAAGCAAAAGTCTTGGTGCTTAAACCAAAACCTGCTCCTTCCTCCCAGTCCAGGGAGACAGAAACTCCACTCCAGGCTGGGGCAGCAAGCTCCCAGAGGGCTAGCTTCTGATGAGGGGCTGGTCATCGGCATTTCTCATCCTGCCCCCAGTCAGCTGTGGCTGAGGCTAACTTCTGTGCACATGGTTCTTAGTTTAAAGAATAAAAGGAATAAGGAATATCTTTTTTTATTGAAGTATAATTGGTTTATAATGTTGTGTCAACTACTGCTGTACAGCAAAGTGATTCAGTTATAAATATATTCAGTTATACATAAATATATATATACATATATATATATATTCTTTTCCATTATGGCTTATCATACGATAATGAATATTGTTCTCTGTGCTATACAGTGGGACCTTGCCGTTTATCCATTCTCTCTCTCTCTCTCTCCATATATATATATATATATATATATATATATATGTATATATATAAAATAGCTTACATCTGCTCACCCCACCTCCCATTCCCTCTCCCCCAACCCCCTCCCCCTTGGCAACCATCAATCTGTTCTCTATGTCCGTGATTCTGTGTCTGTTTCATAGATAGGTTCATTTGTGTCGTATTTTAGATTCCACGTATAAATGGTATCATATGATATTTGCCTTTCTCTGTCTGACTCACTTCACTTAGTATGATAATCTCTAGGTCCATCCATGTTGCTGCAAATGCATTATTTCATTCCTTTTTATGGCTGAGTAGTATTCCATTGTATATATATATATATATATATATATATGTACAACATCTTTTTAGGAATAAGGAATATTCTTTTTTTTAACATCTTTGTTGGAGTATAGTTGCTTTACAGTGGTGTATTAGTTTCTCCTGTATAACAAAGTGAATCAGCTATACATATACATATATCCCCATATCTCTTCTCTCTTGCGTTTCCCTCCCAACCTCCCTATCCCACCCTTCTAGGTGGTCGCGAAGCACGGAGCTGATCTCCCTGTGCTATGTGGCTGCTTCCCACTAGCTATCTATTTTACATTTGGTAGTGTATATATCCCATGCCACTCTCTCACTTTGTCCCAGCTTACCCTTCCCCCTCCCCGTGTCCTCAAGTCCATTCTCTACATCTGCGTCTTTAGGAATAAGGAATATTCTTGATGCCTCTGTTATTCAAGCACTATTCTAGGTGCTGGAGATTAGCAGGAGGAGAAGGGGCCAAAGTGCCTATCTTTGTACAGCTTACATTTCCAGTGAGGAGAGACATACAATAAACAGAGAAATAAATACATAGATAATATGATATCAGGCAGTGATAAATTCTATAAAGACAGTAAAGCAATCTAAGGAACAGAGATTGATGGAGGGGTGGGTGCTATTTTGGATAGGATGGTCAGGGAAAACCTCTCTGACAAGGACCATTTTGAGCAGACACCTAAGTGAAGGGAGGGAGGGAAATGTGAATATCTGGGGGAAGAACATTTCAGGCATCAGGAGCCTCATAGTCAAGGGCTCTAAGACAGGAGTGTGCTTGGCAGCTTGCAGGACCAGCAAGGAGGCAGTGTGACTGGAGCAAAGTGGGAGATGGGCAAAGAGGTCATAGGTGAAACCACAGAGGTAGGCAGGGAACAGACTCTAATATTATGGTGTCCTTGCAGTTGTCCCAGGAAGGGATAACTGGCTTAGACAAAGGTAGGAGCAAAAGAAAGGGGGAAAGTAATTAATTTCTGGCCTCATTCTTAAAGCAGAGTTGACAGGCTTTGCTAACAGATTAGATGGGGAGTCAACAAGAGAGAGTCAAGAATGAAAAAGAGAGAGGGAGGGAATAAAAGAGGATTGAAGAACGACTCCAAGTGTTTTGGGCCTGAGCAACTAGGCAAATGGAGGAAACACTTGTTAGGATGGTCCTGACTCGGGGAAGAGTACTCAGCGTTTATGTGGTCACATCCATCTAAGGGCAGCCTAGTTTCCCCTCTTTACACAAGTCTAGCATTGTCAGAAATTTGATTTTGGTTGTGTTAAGTTTAAAATGCTTATTAGTCATCCAACTGGAGATGTGGAATAGGCAGTTGGAAATATCGAAATATAAATCTGGAGTTCAGGAAAGAGGTCAGACCTACCAAAATGAAATGAGAAGTGATCAGTATATGGATGATAACTAAAGCCATTGGACTACGTGAGATTAGAAGAGGTCTGCGGCCTGAGTCCAAGTGCACATGATCACTTAGAGGTCAAAGAAATGAGGAAGAACCAGCCAAGAGACTGAAAAGGAGCAGCCTGTGAAGGAGGAAGAAATTAAAAGAGAGGAGTGTCCCCCAAACCAAGTGAAGACAATGTCTGCAGTTGGAGGTGTTAATCCACCTTGCTGAGTTACTGCTGAGATATCGGGTGACAGGAGGAGTGAGAATTGACTCTTGGATTTGGAAAAGTGGAGGTTGTTGCCACCTTGCAAAGAGGATTTTCATGATATCATGGAAATGAAAGCCTAGTGGAATGATGCTCAAGAAAGAATGGGAAGAGAGGAGACTTGGAAAATAGACACCTAGTAAGTAAGGGGTTTTGTTATAAAGCAACAGAGGAAAATGGCTGGAGAATGCTATGAAGTCAGTGTACTTTTGCGTTTTGTTGTTTTTTTTAAGTATGAGAGAAAGTGAAGCTTTTTAAATGTTGTTTGGAGTGATCCTTTATAATGGGAAATGCTGATGATGCAAGAGAGAGATGAAAAACTGAAGGAACAAAATCCTTGAGTAGATGAGAGTTAGGCTCCAAAGCACCAGTGGAGGAACAGGAACAGTTGGGTTGGTCCACTATCAAGAAAGGATGGCAGAGGATGTACATACAGATGCAGGTAGGTTGATAGGTTTCATGGTGGGCGGATGTGGAAATTCCTTTATGATTGCATCTATTTTTTTGGCAAAATAAGAAGCAAGATTATCAGTTGAGAGTAAGAGTAAGAAGGGGGGTGTTAGACGTTAAGGAGAGAGTATGTATGGGTTAAGGCAGCAGTCCCCGACCCTTTTGGCACCAGGGACCGGTTTCATGGAAGACAGTTTTTCCACAGAGCTGGGGGGTGGGGGGATGGTTCAGGCAGTGATGTGAGTGATGGGGGAGTGGGGGGTTGGTTCAGGTGATAATGCAAGCGATGGGGAGCGGCAGATGAAGCTTTGCTTGCTCGCCCGCCACTCACCTCCTGCTGCGTGGCCCAGTTCCTCACAGGCCACGGACTGCTATCGGTCCGCAGCCTCGGGGTTGGGGACCCCTGGGTTAAGGTATTATTTTTCTATGAGTAGCAGAAGCTCAAAATAACAGTGGCTTACATAAGTTAGAAATTTGTAAGTAGGCTACCCAGTGCTGCTGTGGGAGACCTCCTCCGTGGGGTCTAGGGGTCTTCCAGCTTTCTATTCCACCATTCTTGGGATATGACCCTCATCCTTATAGTCTGAAATGAAGGTCCAGCTGTCAAAAACATGTTTCAAGTGGCAAAATAAAGAAGAGAGAAGAGGTCAACTGATTGGGCACCTGCAGTCTTTTAAAGGAAGTATTCAAAAGTTGCCACATGACAATTCCACTGGCACAATTGGGCTACAGTCCCACACATGGAAGATGGGGAAATGTAGTCTTCTGGGCAACCATATATCCAACTAAAGATTTGATTACTAAGGATATTACAGATATTGTGGGATGACTACCTGTTGGTACCACAATATGAAATAGTTATTTTGGAGAATGGGATAAGGAATGAAGGAAAGGTAGTACAATTTTTGAGTAGCTATATCCTACTTCTTCAGTGTGAGTGAGTAGGGAGAGGTGAGGTTTTGCCAGATGCATTTAACAGAGGAAAAGAGCAAGGGAGTTGAGGGTATACTCAAGGGAAAGATTATAGTGATGTGATTTGGAATCCAAGCTGAGTAACAAGGAGGAGAGGGCAAGAGACAATGGAGAGAAGTTTCAGAGAGCAAAATAACGAAGAGAAGCCAATGCGTAGAAGTTAGTGATGGGATTCAAATAATTTTGGAGGAGAGGTGCTGACATGAGTGAGAGAAGGAGATTAGCTGGGAGTCAGAGTGGGAAGGCAGAGCAGTTACTGGGAGTGACAAAGTCTAGGGCATGAGTGAAGTTAGAGGATAACTCCTCACTTCGTTGGAATTGAAGGTTCAAAGATATGAAAAGGCCAGGTGTTGTGTGAATCATCCATGTAGATGATGAAGTGGCTAAGGCCAATGACAGGAAAAGATGAAGGGAATCATTCCAGCGAGGATGGCTAACAGGTAACTGCAACGGGGGCTGACCGATAACATGTGCTTCAGAGGAGCTGGTGATTTAGAGGAAGGGTGGAAGAGAGATGGCCTGGAAGCAGCAAGGAAGGAAAGGGGAACCCTTGGTGCATTCCAGACTGCAGTAGGTGGGCTGTGGATGCACAAGCAGCCACCATTTGGAGGGGTTCCTGGGAAGCGATGCTTCGGGGCACAGCGAGGATTGACTGAGCAAGAAGGTGTTGAGCCAGGATTCACTGAGCAAGTCGAGTAGAGCTTGAGCATCCTCTAAGGGGATGTTGCCAGTGATAGATACCATGGGTTCCAGAGGTGCAGGGAAAGGTCTTATGGGTCGAAGAGGTGGGAAACTGAGTGGCATCTGTATTGGAACATTTTTGTGTGGGGATATGAGTAGAGTGGGAAAGGAGGTAAACAGTGTTGTAGGGCCTGATGAGATTAGCCCTGAAAGTCTTTAGAGGAAGATGTATCATCGGTTCTACATGTAGCCTCCTCTGGGGATAGGTGAGCCAGGAAATGTCTTCACAACAGGGGTGGGGTGTCTTACCAGGGAGAGATGGAGCCCTAGGGGCTCCCCTTAAATCTTCTCAGGACCATGTCACAGCCACAGGTGGGCTGTCGAGCGCTGACAGCCTGGAATTCTGGACACACTCTTGATAGAGTTCAGGGCGTGGGTTGCAGCAGGGGGGCAGTCAAACCAGGATAATCCTCCTTGGGATTATCTCAAAAGATGCTGAATGAAAACACACTTGACAAAATGCAATTCCTGTTCCTGATTTAAATTCAGAAGAGAGGGGCGTTTTCTTCATGTAGAATTAAAGCCAACATCATGCTTAAAAGTTAAAAAAGCATTTCTGTTAACGTCAGGAATAAGAAAAGGATGCCCACTGTCACCACAATTATTCAACATTATTTTGGAGACAACGATGTACATACTGGAAAAAGTAATACATTTTGAAAAGGAAGTTGAAAAATAACCATTTTTAGATATGAATGTAAGTCTGGAAAAACTAAGAGCAGCACTTTAAAAACTATTAACAGCTAAAAAAGAATTTAGCAAAATGGCTGGTTAAAAAATTCAGAATGTGAAAATAAATGGCTGTCTTTTATTTTATTTTATTATTTTATTTTATTTCATTTTATTAACATTAAGTAGCTAGAAAATATTACCTCATTTAGCCTCACAATGATATACTCGCGAAAAGAGTGTTACTCCATTTTTTTAAATAGATGAAGAAATTGCAGCTCAGAGTAGTTAATTTACTTGTCCAAAATCACACAGTTGGTAAGTGGAAGAAGTGAAATTTGATCTCAGGTTTTAAGCTGGGTATCTTCTGTATGCTCACCTGGATCCTCTCTTCACCTTCCTCACCCTGATTTGTTCCCTGGAGAATAAGACTCAGGTATTTTGTCAATGTTCTCCCCTGCCCTCGGCTTCCTATTGTGTTTTGCCAATGGGAGGCTCTGGCAGCTTATTGACTGGGGGGGAGTGAGGTCAGGATATTTATCTCCCACCTCCCTCCCCACTGGTGCCTCTTCGGAAGGCCACAGTGCAGGTCTGCTAATTTCCTTTTCACATCTTCTTCTGCAGGCTTCCCTTCTTTTGCCCTTCTGACCTAGGGGTGGTAAGGCTCCCTGCTGCTGCTGGCCCTTCTCTTCATCACCCCTTGTTGTTTTCCCTAAGGCTGCCCACACTTAGGTAAGACAGTGCCTATATTGAGTTCCCCATCAATTACCTTGTTTTCAGTGCACCCTGCTCCCTGCTGGGGCCCCACTGATACAAACCTGATTCTAAAACCTAGGCTCTTTCTTAGCAGGGGTCACATGTAAGCACAGGGGTGGGAATGAGTCAGAGGCTAGTGTGTGGGGCGCTTGAATAGGCAAATGGCCGGAGAAAGATATTCCGGAATCAGACGAGGAGAGTGTTAATTACACCGTTGAGAAGTTTCAAGACTTTCCAAGTTTTCAAGCAACCAAAACCAGCGATTCATTGGCAAGGCTGGCAGATTCCCAAGGGCCACACCGGCCTGGGGGGAATGAATCAAGCACGTGTGTGTATGTGTTTTGGTGTGGGGTGGGTGGCTGTAGCATTCCACAAAATCTCTGCTCAAGATTGATGGCTTCATAACCTGCCTGGAGTCCTTGTGCTACTGTGGCTAAGTCATGAATCATCAATGCCTGATCACTGCACTCCCACCAAAGAAGACCCGAAGGACACTCCTGAGCGTGGGCAAGCGCTGGAACTGCTCCTGCTTGCCAGACACCGGAGCTGTGGCTGTGAGGAGGGAGGGTGGTGAGGCGCTGCAGGCAGATGAAACTGCTTTCTGGGTTCCAGGACCCAGCAGCTTTGAATCAGAGAGCTACAGCAAGATCTCAATGAAGTGCTCATATCTGCCTGTCTTTTCAGCATCTTTCTTTGGTATTCATTTAATAGTTATTACAATCACAACAACAGGAATTAGCAGTTTCAATTGATTGAATCAGGTACTTATGTCAAATTGGGCTTTTACATACATTTTCTAGTCTGATTTTCTTGGCAGAAATGCGAGCTCCGTCTTCTATCCCATTTTACAGAGGGAGAAACTGAAGCATGGTGAGTGGGAAAACAGAGTCCAACATGGCTCTGATCCAAAGCCTGAGCTCTTTTGACTACGGCTTTGGGGCCAAGAAACAGGAGAGACACCTCTCCTGCATCCTTTCTGTGATGGCTTCCATTGTCCCCTCTGTCTCAGGAATGACCTGGTTAGGCTAGCTACTCTTTTCTAGGGTGGTTGTAACAAAGTACCACAAACTGCGTGGCTGAAACAACAGAAATTCCTTGTCTCACAGTTTTGGATGCTAAAAGTCCGAGATCAAGGTGTCAGCCGGGCCCTGCTCTCTGAAGGCACTAGAGGATGATCTGTTCTGGGCCTCTCTCTTACCGTCTGGCAGTTCCTTGGCTGTGGCAGCAGAGCTCCAACCTTCCTATGGTGTTCTCTTTGTGTGCAGGTCTCTGTTGAAATTTCCTATAAGGATATTTTTTTCGACAAGGACTCCAGTCCTGTTGGATTCAGGCTCACCCAAATGATCTCATGTTAACTTGATAATCAGAAAAGACCTTATTTCTGAAGGTCCTCTTGACAGGTACTAGGGGTTAGAACTGCAACATCCTTCTGGGGGGCACAATTGAACCCATAAAATATTCCCTTCCATACATCCTGGCTGCCCTGCTTGCTGTGCTCCATGGGCTTCTTGCCAAGATACCCAGTCATCCTGTTATGTCTCCAGCCTCAAGAACATCGAGAGGAGGCTAAGAACATGGGCCTCCTTTTGGAAGGTGGGGGTAGGGAACGAAGCCAAGGGAGGGAAAGCAGCAACTCCATCTGCCCTTTGCTGCCCTGGAGGAGAGTTAGTACCGTAAGAGGCTTTGTGGCCTTGCTAACTCCCCAGCATCTCCATTTTGTGAAATGAGGGTTTGCAGCCGAAGCTCATCCAAGTGCACAGATTACTATTAGCAATAGCACGTCACAAGCACTGTACCTATTGTCCCGGCTGGCTCTCCAAATGCCAGACAGCCCTCCCGCCGGGGAATCTCACAGCAAAGAGGGCCCTGCTGCACCAGCAGGCTCAGTATCTCTCCCTGCCTGACAGCCCTGTCACTCAATATCCTGGAAGATAGAGAATCAATCCCAGTGCACCAGAGAGGAAACCGATCAGTCCAGGAAGAGAGGGCCTCGTGCAGAGATTAGCAGATCTTGGAGAAAAAAAAGAGTAACGGTAGCTAATTCAGTCACACTTAATTTAAAGTCTTCCCAATAAGAGGTTTAATCTAGATTGAATAAAGTAGGATCTGTGCATTTGCCAGTAACTGGAAAACTCTTGATGAAATTTTGCAGCAGTTGTTGATCACCCAGTTTTCTTATTTCCTGCATATCTCCAGTCCTGTGGATGATTATTGCTGAAGTGCCAGACTCTGTAAAAGGTTTTGCACTTGATAACAACATCGAATAAAATGGGAGACATCATATTTGAATACAAATGACAGATTCAAGTACACATACCACTTAGTTATTCTTCATTCACTGTTCATTCAGCAAACGTTCAATAAGCATGTGTTATGTGCTGGGTGTTGTGGTGGGCAGGTGTGGAGGTCACAGTTATGAATACAGTATGTTTTCTTTCCTTCAAGTGCTCTTGGTCTAGAAAACAGAATTGTAGATGATGAAACCATCACTCAGAGTGATAAGTACTCTGGCAGATATTTGAGCAATGTGATTTGGGAAATGAAGAAGAGGGACAATTAATTCAGGGAGGGGGACAAGATGCTGGTTGGGAAAGGAGTCACAGAGGAAGTGATATTTGAGCTACGTTTTGAAGGATGAGTAGAATTTTCCAGGAAGACACAACTTATTTTCAATCTCTTTTTTGCAACAGAGGGGCAACAGTGTCAAGTAACGTTTCCAAAGGTCCAGGCTGAGAATGGCAGAGCCACCCTTGAACCCTAGGTGTCTGACCTCAGAGGCAACATTCTTCTATGGCTCCATTCTTGCCATTTTTAGCCCCTTTGAGCCTGGGATTTGGGGGAGCTGGAGGCAGAAGCACCCAGAGAAGGCCCTGTGATGCCAAGAGAGGCTTGGAGTTCAGGATGGTCGGGGGCAGCCCCTCTGGCATGTGGTGGTGATGAACGCCATCCTCCCAGCACAAGCCCGGCTGCATTTCTTCCTTCAACAACTGAACTGATTAGAAGGAAACTTCGACTTGATTAGTGATTATTGTCTCAGTGCAGCCGTGGCTGTAAGCCTGCTCATTTTGGGGAGGGGAGGGATGTTTTGCAAAAACACGAGCAGGCATCTTGCTTGTTGCCTGAGTGAAAGGCAGGCTTCTTTCAGCCCCTCCCCACATCTGGTCTTTCTCTGCTTTGCTTCCAAACTGGTGTCAGCCTTTCCTGGGAGAGGACTGGGCGGGCAGGGCAGAGTGGAATCCTTCCCTGAACCACCGCTCTGGGGGCATGTGCATCTGGGATTGTGTGCCGTCTCTGAATCCAGAGTCACAGAAGCTACACTTGAGCTGTGTGAAGTCTTCAGGCATCACACATCTGCTCAGTCTGTAGTCAGACCTGCCTGGGTTCAACCACATGGGACCAGGGGAAAGTTGCTTGACTTCTCTGTGCCTCAGTTTCCTCATCTGTAAAATGAGAATAATAATAGTATCTGTCTCATAAGTTTGTTGAGAGACCCAAATGAGATAATGTCAATAGTGCTATATGTTCACCATTATTATTAGTGTTGTTGTTGTTAAATATGGAAATCCCGGCTTGGCTTCTTAGGATCTGTGTGGCAAACTCCTCCCATCTCTGGACCTCAGTTCTCTCACTGATAAGAGAGATGCTATACTCACCTCTTGGGATTTGGGGGAAGATTAAACAGGACAATGAGTGTGACATGTACTACACAGGCAGGATGTGGAACAGGACAGGGACTCCATATACATTAAATGGATCTGACATCAAGTTATGTTGGACACAGTCATTCAGCCCAAACGCCCCCAGGACCAGGGTCCGGGAGGGGGATGTACTGTGGAGGTTTAAAGGGAATGGGAGGTGCCGTCTCTATGCTGGGGAAGTTCAACCAAAGGGACAGAAATACAACACAAAGACTTGAGGATCTCTAAACCCCTGCTCATGGGTAAGGCTGAGCCTAGTGCTTAAGGCTGAAGCATCGTAGAGGGAAGGCGTGATCAGCGTGGGAAGGGGCTGAGGACAGGGGTGGGGGGAGGATTAAAGACACAGGAAAGGGCACTCCTCAAGCGGATGTGGGAGGAGGGAGCGGGCATTTACTGGATGCCACGAGTCAGATGTCTGCTCCGGGTCTCTCATCCATCACCTCACAAGTCTTTGAAGGGGCAGTATCAGCCCAATGTGACAACTGAAGAACCTCAGAGAGGTTCCGGAATGGCTCAAGTTCACACCATCAGCAGCGCGGCTCTGGGCTTCACTCTGCCTCCCAAACTCGTGTTCTTGCCACTGCATTTGCTATTTGGAGTCCGGTCCTAATTGAGCTCCCTTTTTCAGGCTGTGAAGCTGTGGGCCTGAGCTAATCTGAAGACTCCAGGCCCATCGTGGTACCTCACCATGCTTGTCTGTATCAGCATCCCGTTCCCGCACTCAGCAGTTCTAGGTGCCGAGTAGGTGCTTACTCAATACGTCTGTGCTGCACAGGGACAAATATCAGATGCCCTCCGTTGGGCCCCTCTTAGAAGAGGGCACTTGTGGCATTTTAAGAGCACATAGAGGCAGCATCCCTGGTGTCCCACTCTATCATACACGTTCCAAGGATGGGCTGCCCCTGGCCCAGTGCTGCAGAGTCACTCCCCCAGCCATGTCGGGCCCCAGCTTCCCACCTCCTGGGCCTCCTGTGCACACTTCCCCTCTCTCTTTTCCTCATCTCTCATTCTCCTGTCCACGGCTCTTGCCCTTTGATGTTCCCTTTCTTTTCTTCCAACTTTTCCTGCTTCCTTTAGGCTCCTTACCTTTTTCGTCACCGTCTTTCTGTTTTGGGGGCCTGTCCCCTGCAGGCCTGAGCCTGATCCAGGGTCTGAGGGAGCTCACTCTTGTTTTGGGGGCCATAGGTGGTGCGTCAGCCTGGCTTGCAGCCCAGGTAGAGGAAGTACCGGATGGGGCGTTCCTCAGCCCAGCTGCGCACCAGCCTTCAGACCCCAGGCAGGCACTTCAACTCTGAGTCATATTTTCCTTTTTGTTCCATCTTTTCAGGGAACTATGGTGGGAGTCAAACACGGCCAATGCAGACCCTGTGATGTGAGTGACAGAGCACTGGAGTTGTGACATCTTGATTCAAGTTCTGCCTCTGCCGTGTGGCTTAGGCCAAGGCACAATCCTTGAACCTCCGTTTCCCTATCGGCAAAAGTAAATACCTTGCCAGGTCGCAGTGAGGGTTCTGGGTGGCGACTATGGGAAAGTGCCTTGTAAATGCTAAAGCTTGGGTCTCAGCTGCAGTTTTGTGGACAGAGGCCCAAGCCATCCTCCACCCACAGCTTCCGCCTGGGAAAGGGCTGGCCACTCTCTCAAGGCTGCCTATGAAGATGCCCTTCCCCTGCCCTCCCAATGGGACTCTGCTCTGCTTCTCCCCACTGCCAGCCGCCTTCTCTGCCAGCTTGACCACGTCACCTGAGGGGTGCCCCTCCCAGCAGGCCCCGTGTCCGAGAGTTGAGAGCCTGGCCATGTTGGGTTTGTCCGCAAACTCCTGGCAGCCAGGCCGCTGATTTATCTCCCGATGCACTCTTTGCCATCTGTTTTTATATTGCTTTCAGCACAAGATAAGTGGCTCCCATACAGCGCTGAGCTTCAGAGATTGCAAAGTTCATGAGTTTGCAGAATTTATGATAAGGCAGAGAATTGTCTTAGCGCATCATTCATGGGCGCAAGGTCCAGAACAGAATGCTGCTGCTTCCAGATGTTTCTTTCTTCCCTCCAGTCTCCTCCTCAGGAGGTGAGATGGCCAGCCAGCATCCCCACCACTTGTGCCTGGACCTTGTGGGTGCTCAGTGCCTTACTAGCTTCTGCAGTGACACAGTAGGGTCACTGTGGAGGAGGAAGAGGAAAACAGGCAGGAGGTGGCTGGTCACCATCCCCTGTGTCCTCCAAGGGTGGTCGCTGACAACTGAGGTGCTAGGCAAGTGTTCTGTGAGCAGAGCGACAGTGAAAACCATTGTTCAGTGTTTTATTTCTCTTTGAGTTTTGGTTCTGTAAAATATTTCACCATCAAGAGTGATGATATATATCATAAATTATAAATAGGCAATAAAAAGACCACAAATGATTGTTCAAAGAGTCTACATCATTGCTCTACCATTTGAACCTGATCGTGTCATTCATTCATTCCTTCATTGGTCCTTGCATGGCAGGGTTACGTGCCCGGGCTTTGGGGTGAGATGACTCCAGGTTGGAATCTCCACCCCCACACACAGTTGGTTTTACCAGGACAAGTTATTTAATGCCTAAATGCCTCAAGTGCTGAAAAACAGAACTAATGACAGTGTCCACTTCATAGGTGACGGAGGATTAGGTGATCCTCCCTGGAAACAGGGTAAGCACTCACTACATATTTGCTCTTCTTAACTATTTTTTCTGTGTCAGGCACAAAAGTGGCCCTGCTCTCAGAGTTTTGGTTTAGAGGTTTCAGCACAAAGAGCAGAGATACGGCCAAGGGGCTGACGATGGGCCTTAGACTCTGCAGAGGGGGAAGCCCCGCGTTTCAGGTGGAGCGTTAGGGAAGGCTTTGGAGGACATGGCTTGGGGGCTGATTGGTGGGTATCAGAGCCAGTCAGGTGAAGACGGTGGGAGAGAGCATCCTAAGAAAGAGAGGTGGTTTGTGCAAAATCTCAGTGGCAGCAGGGCACGTGGCTGGTTCTGGAACGATGTGTGGTTGAGTATGGATGGAGGGAAGAGGATCTGTGGCGAATGTGAAGGATGAGACGGAGGGGATGCAGGACCAGCTTGCTCAGGGCCTTGGGGGCCAGGCTAGGGATTTTGCACTCCATCCATCATCAGCCACTGCAGGTGTTCACGTGTGTTTAAATGAAGCTACCATGGATGAAATGCTTCCTACATGCTAGGTACTGAATGCACTTTACATACTCTCCTTTATATCTCCTGGCAACTCTGTAAGATAGATCTTATTACACCCATTGCACAGAGGAGAAAATTGAGATGATTAAGGTTGTACAAGTGGTAGAGCTGGGATTTCTATCTGAGTCTTTCTGACACTGAAGCCTTTCATTGGTAGCCTATGCTACCTCCTAGCTGGATCAATCTAACCCTTCCAAACGGTAAGCATCCGAATATCCTGACTCAGGATTAGGTGGGCGTGACCTGTAAATTAGAGCAAGGCTGGCGAGGCCATGAGCTGGAATGACTGGGAGGCATAGGCACTGGCTTCAGGACGGCCACGTGTGCTGATTTAGCCGCCACGGCCCACTGAGTGGCTGGCAGTGATGGCGACAAGTCCAAGTTGAAATGGCATGTGTTTTCAACACATGGGCAGGAGTGTTTGCAAGGCATTTGAGGTGTTTGCAAACGCTGGCAAACAAACAAGGAGGCTTTGGGCACTCCCACCCCCAAGATCCTACGTAGGCCTCCAGGGAAAGGATTGTTCTGAAACCAGCACCTCATTTGCACACTTAGCTTCCGGGACTGCCTGACCCATTCATGGGTCATTCCCTTGTTTCTCTTGACAGCCCCAGACTTCTGCTCACACCTCTCCTCATGCCATTAGGCCTTTCACTGGTCTTCGTGGCTCAAAGCAGTACACTCTTTTTTATGGACTTTTCCTCTTGACTATGGCTTTTCCCATTTATCCCAGAAATCCACCCTTGGCCCTTGGATAGCACTCAACATGTAGACCTTGGGCCCCAGGGCTCTTCTACTTGTGCTCACCTCCACCCATGGCCTCTCACACAACTTACCTTTGCCTCATTGGTGGGACAAGACAAAGTCAGGTGACAGACTGTGTGTGACAAAGTAACAGAAACAAGTCCTAGGCCCTGGAGAGGCAGCTTGTAGAAGGCAAATAATGAGAATAGGCATTAATGGATGGACCAGAGGGAGAGTCCACTTCTTGGACTGGGTCTGATGGGAGCCAACACACTGAGGGCCAGCCTGCTCTACCCCATGGCCCAGGAGCAGGGACCCAGGCAGGGGTAGAGAAGGGGTACAGAGGCTGAGACCAGGTTCCAAGGGAGAGGCAGAGTCATAATGGACCTCAAAATCATCGGACCAGTACTGGCACTGAAACAACCATTATAACCATGATGCAATTTTTTGGGAGCCCCTTCATGCCTCATGTTCTAGGAACATTGACTCTCAACAAATCCTTGTGAGAGTCAATCAAGCAGGGCCCCAATAATGGTGACTCATCTGGGCAAAAACCTTAAAGGGGTTTCTATGCAATAGAGGAGGGGTAGGGAGAGGGACACACAGTGACACAGAGGTCGATGAAAAAGGAGGTGAGCTGACACTTTTTGAGCCCCTGTCCTGGCACTGCAAGCCTTCTCTCACACGATCCTAATGTCTCCTTATCTCACAGATAAGGAAACTGGGCTCAGCCATGTTAAAGGACTCAGCCCAGGTCACAGTCATGATTGGAACTCAGGTCTCTCCAGCTCCGGGATTCACATTTTTAACCACCGAAGGTATTTCTGAGTGTCGCCGCTAGTCTAAGATGCAACATTGGCCCAGCTTCAGCATTAGTTGATATTTCCCAGAAGTATTTACATTTTAATGATGAGCTGTTGAAAAGACAAAATTCATCATAACTCAAATAGCAGAAGTTTGACTTCATAACAGGATTTTCAGAGAGGGTTTTTTTCTTAGATCTGCTAGATCTGTGTTGCCTGATATGGTAGCTATTGGCCACACATGGCTTTTGAATATTTGAAATGTGTAGTCCAAAATGAGAGTGCTCTAATCCCACTCCTGGGCACATACCCTGAGAAAACCATAATTCAAAAAGGGTCATGTACCACAGTGTTCACTGCAGCTCTATCTACAATAGGCAGGACATGGACGCAACCTAAGTGTCCATCGACAGGTGAATAGATAAAGAAGATGTGGCACATGTACACAATGGAATATTACTCAGCCATAAAAGGAAACAAAACTGAGTTATTTGTAGTGAGGTGGATGGACCTAGAGACTGTCATACAGAGTGAAGTAAGACAGAGAGAGAAAGACAAATACCGTATGCTAACACATATATGTGGAATCTAAAAAAAAAAAAAGTGGTTCTGAAGAACCTAGGGGCAGGACAGGAATAAAGATGCAGACGTAGAGAATGGACTTGAGGATACGGGGAGGGGGAAGGGTAAGCTGGGATGAAGTGAGAGAGTGACATGGACATATACACACTACCAAATGTAAAATAGGTAGCTAGTGGGAAGCAGTCGCATAGCACAGGGAGATCAGCTCCGTGCTTTGTGTCTACCTAGAGGGGTGGGATAGGGAGGGTGGGAGGGAGACACAAGAGGGAGGGGATATGGGGATGCATGTATATGTATAGCTGATTCACTTTGTTATACAGCAGAAACTAACACACCATTGTAAAGAAATTATACTCCAATAAATGTTAAAAAAAAAAAAGTGAGAGTGCTCTAAGTATAAAATACAAGCCAGATTTTGAAGACTTACTATAAAGAAATAAAGTAAAATATCTTATTGAGATTTTTATATTGATTCCGTGTTGAGATAAT
Source organism: Globicephala melas (assembly GCF_963455315.2). NCBI lineage: Eukaryota > Metazoa > Chordata > Mammalia > Artiodactyla > Delphinidae > Globicephala > Globicephala melas. Next base: position 90,767,438 of record NC_083321.1, read on the forward strand.
AAAATTTTGGATATACTGTGTTAAATAAAGTATCTTGTTAATTTTATTTTGTTTTGCCTTTATTAGAAAAATTTAAATAACATGTATGGCTTGCATTGTATTTCTATTGGATATACTACTCTGGATGACAAATTCTTTATTTCTTTCATTCAAAACATATTTATGAATGGTAACCACTTTTTATTGGAGCTATATTATGTTCCAGGAATCTACATAATTAATATATAATTATTATATATACATGTATAATTTTTGAGTATTATTATCCCCATTTTACAGATGAAGAAGGTGAGAATCAGGTTAATTAAACCCAAGGTCCATCAACCAGTAATGGACAGCCCAGCACCTGGTTACAGGTGTGGACTTAGGACCAGTAGGCTTGGGTTCAAATCTCACTTCTGCCCCTTACAGCACTCAACTTCTCTGTGTCTCTGTTTCCTGTTCTGCACTTGGAGATAAAAACAGAACTTACCTAGACTAGCCAGGGGAATTCAGTAACTTCGTACATGTTAAGCACTTTTAGCAGTGACTGACACACATAAAAATAAATGATGATTAGCTATTATTGTCTTCAAGTGACAAGAGCTGGAATCTAAACCTGCTTTGCCCAATACTCTTTCCACAAGACAGCCTAGGGAACATCTTGCATGTGCCAAGTACACCATTTTGATGCTATGGGGTATGTGATATTAACAAGAAAAAGGTCTTGCCCTCAGGGGGCTCACTGTCTAGTAGAAAAGATAAGACACGTAAAAACTACCACACAGGGTAGAAAAAGGTAAATGGTGACCCCAAAATGATGACATGAGGATATAGAGATAAAGTCCTGCAAGAGCTTAAGTTACGACAAGATCACTTTGACTTGGAGGCAATCAGAGGAGGCTTCTTGGAAGAGGTGGTATTAGAGCAGGACCTTAAAAATGTACATGGTAATGTTAGGCAAAGATGTGGTTAGGGCATTACAGCTAAAAAGAACAGTAGTAGCAAAAGTATAAATAAATGTGAGGATGTGAATGCAGGCTTGGAGAATGGTTAGGACTTGCCTTCTGCTGGAGGGTGGGTTTGTGGCTAGAGGTATGAGAGATTGAGATGGATAGTCAGAGTGGGGCTGCCTTACGGAGGGCCTGGAATGCCAGGCTAAGGAGTTTGTTTATCAAAGGCTGTTTTTCATGGCTGCTGCATATGGCTGGGCAGATGGTACTCTGAACAAGTGTGCCCAGCCAGGGGGCCAAGTGGAGGCCGACTGCATCCCTCCCCCACTTTCCATCAAGCCATGCATCCCTCACTAGTAGGACAATGCCTTTTTCTAATTCAAAGGCGCCTGAGCCCTGCCAGCTTTGTCACCAGTTTGCCCCTTTACCAGACTTGTTGACCGCTGGCACACCTCGGTGTCACCTTACCCATCCTTAGCAGCTGCAGCAGTTAAGAGGCTCCCCCTCTGCCCCATCCAGGTACAGAGCCTCCTCAGGAATAGGCGCTGTCCCTCCCCGCTGTAACCGTAAATGACAGCTCTGTCCTGTAAATGACAGCTCTGTCCCCTGCTGCTCAGGATCATTTCCATACAGGTTGGCATTGCTGACGAGCCCTAGGATGTCTCGGGGTCACGGCAGGAGGAGCTGCAGGGTTACCTCCCAGAGGCCCTCATTCGTGTTTATTCAGGTAAAAGTGCCCAATACCAGTCGCTGCTGTGACCCCAACAGCAACCCGGTCCCCATGGGGCCAAACAGAAAAATGGTACTTCTGCTGTCGTTTCCCTGGGAGCTTGGCTCTCTCAAATTGAGTTACTCACTGCTCCTAACTTTGCCGTCATCATTTCCTTCTGCAGCCCTATTAAAACTCCATCCCTGACTAATGTAGCTGAACACACTCTCCCACTCTGTTCTGCTGCCAGCAGCATCTGTACAAAAAAAAAACAAACAAACTCAGCTTTGTCAGGCGAGCTCTTTTTTCCCTCTCACTCCCTCTCCTCTCCAAGAGTCCACCCAGTAATTGTCCTCCCCAAATATTCCAGAAAGCTCCCCACGTCCTTGAGCCGTCCTCAGCCTGGATTCCGCAACTCTGGGGCAGGCTTATCGTCTCTCAGCCTGGCAGGCGGCAAGGTCCTCACCCAGCTGTCACCTCCACCAGCCCATATGGGCTCACAATATACTTTCTATAGAAGCCCTCATAGCTCCATCCAGTGCAGGGCCCCCGATTTCCAGCCCTGCCTGACAGGGTTTACGTGGAAGACAAGAACACATGAGACAGTTTGTTGACACGTTCAGCACATGTGGGTTGGCACTGGTTCAGGGTGAATATGTTTGGATGTGTGTTAAGTATGTTTGCAATTTGCAGCCTTGGTTTCATGCCTGTACGTGTCTCACACACACACATTGACATTACAAAGCCATATAAACACAAAACCACAACATTTCAAAGTCAGCAGGCAGCAGGCTTCTTTGTAGATGCTGCCTCTTCCAGTGATTGCCTGTTTTCTTTGATTTCATGGAATTCTGTGCTAGTGAATTCTGGGGATATTGGCCACAGACCTTGAGAAAAAGATCAGAGGCGTGTCAGTCTTGACCCAGGTTGGATGGGATGCAGGCATTTTGCACATGTCAGAGAGTAGAACGCATGAAAATATTGTTTCCATCTGAAGAGTATTTTTCTCTCTCTCTTTTTTTAAATATGCCTCGTCTAAAGATAGAGGCTGACTAATGTCCACAGCAGGAAATAAGAACAAGCAAATCTGTCTATTAGAATCTTGTTTGCACTTCTGTTGCCCACGTCAATCATTTCACTAATTAGTTAATTCATTCATTCATTGATTTATTCCCTTATTCATTCATTCAACATCAAGTTATTTTTTAAAAATAACAATTTTTTCTGATTATAATAGCAATACATATTCATCGCAGAAATTTGGGAAAACCATTAAAGTACCAAGAGGAAATGAAAATCACCTTTTTCTCTCTTAATCCAAAGCTAATGTTTGCTTACTATTTTGGTGCATTTTCTTTCATAAAGATCTGGTAGGCACGCCGGGCCCTCTGGTACCCTTGTGTCTTGCCCCTGAGCAAGAGTCACGTGGTGGACATCTCCTTTCAAAGTAAATCTACCTTCACATAGAAGAGAAAAACGGAGATTTTGCCAAAGTTTTCAGGGGAAGGCAAAGGAGAAGGATGCAATACATACTGCACAGCAACATGGAATAAGAAATCTCCACCCTACATCTGAGCTCTCTGTCATCAGCTGTCAACTGCCTCAGCTCCTTGCTTGTCCTAAGTCTTGCCACAGAGAGCCTGCCTGGTCCCCAGCCCCAGACTCACCTCCCTTCACATCTTCACATGTATCTCTCCTCTCTGTAGACGAAGTATTCCCCATCTTTATAAGCCAGAAGGGGCTTGAAAGAAACATGTGATTCTTTCCCTTGTAACAGATCATTTTTTTTCTGTTTTGTTCAGATACATATGCATGCATGTAGGTATGTGTGTGTGTGAATATATATGTGTACATTTATATCTGAATTTTATTAAAATGAGATTTTATTGTACCTACTAGTTTTTTAACTGCTTTTTCTCCCACATAGTCTATTTCATTTTCCCTTACAATCAAATGTTCTTTGAACACATGGTTTTTCATAATTGCATAATATTTCATTATATGATATGCTACTATGTATTTGACTAGTACTCTGTTGTCAGATATTTTAGTTGTTAATATTTTTGCTATTACATATAGGACTGAGGTAAACATCATATATATCTCCAATTATTTTCTTTGTGAACATCTCCAATTATTTTCTTAGGATGGGTTTCTAAAATGGGAATTTCAGGGTCAAGTTGGTAAGCATTTTGAAATTTGATATAACATGTTAGCATGAAAGATTTATTGAGAACTTACTGGGTACTTAGTTAGCTGCTGGAGATCCAAAAATATTTAAGATGTGTTCTCTGTTATTAAGGAGCTTGTGGTTGAGTATTTGCTTTAACTAAATGGTAGACCCCTGCTCCCCCTCTAAATTCTCTGTTTGAAGTTGCACTTAATGATGTGAATGAGAAGGTGCTGGATATGACCTTAAATTTTTTTTAATATGTCTATGACATACAGAGAAAAACCTAATTCTTAAAGCCAACCAAAATCTTCTGTATACAGTATTTGCCAGTTTATAAAATACATCAGCATACAAAATGCTTCTAATTTCACACACAAAAAAAACCATGTGCTTTGAAGAAAAGGTAAATATTCATTATTTATGGATTGAAATTTATTTCATTTGGTCATAAAGAGGAAACCATTGTGTTCTGCATATAGCTATTATATACTGAAATATTGCAGGAGATCTGACATTCTGGCTCTGCAGGATTATTAGGATTTGAAATTTGTGTCTTTGTGAGGATACTTCCTGCTACATGACTCCATCACAAGCATCATCTGTTGTCTCTAGGTGCACTTCCTATGTAGATCATATATAAGTATTTCTTAGCATTCTTACAGTAATGGAAATAACGTCAGCAATGAACTTGACTTATACATGTCATGGTAGGTTGTATGTTTACCACCAGATATTTGCAGGGATTTCACAACCTTGACTCAGTGATGCCCATCTTGGCCATGTGATCAACTTTGGCCAATGAACTGTGACATTAGCTACTTTCAAACATAAGCTTTAAGAGCCATGACTTGGTTCTGCCATCTCTTTCTTCCCTCTGCCTCCAGACCAACATGATAGGAGCTGCTGCTTCAGCCTGGCCCAGGGAATAAAGGTGAATCAAACACCCATATAACATGAGTGAGAAATAAATCCCTGGTGTGGAAGCCACTAAGATTTTGGGATCATTTACTACCACAGCATGATGTAGCCTAAGATGATTGTCATATATGCTGAGAAGAAGATGTAGTGAATAAGACAGGATCCTTGTTCCGTTCTTAACTCAATTCATTCATTTATACCTGCAGTATGCAGTTTTCCATACATAATATTGGTACATTAGACTGAGTACCACAATTGTGCAATACACTTTTTGAATTAAAGACTTTATAGTTTTTCCTGCTCAGTTTCATCTCAATTTGTTACCCTCACGGCCCATCGTGTTAAGCTATAAAAATCTGATTCTTTGATCTTTAATATTAGTTATCAGTTCTAAATACGGTAGAATCAAACTTTCTTGTCTAGGATGAAGGACAGAACTTTTAGGGTGCCGTAGACATACTCTCTGCCTAGCCATACATGCCCTTAAAAGGTAAATTCCAGATAGGCAGGAGTGACTGGTGTCTTCTTGCCATTCCAATTGATGAAAACCAGAGCTGCCTGATCTTGTATTTAATCCTATCCACTATCTATTAAAATTCACTAAAGCTTGCTAAGCCTCATTTCCTTGAAAGCCTATCAGGTTTCGGTTTCATCAAAGTCAAGTGTATTTAATTAACAAAATCCAATTCATTCTGGAAGTGGTCAAGTTCTCCGAAAGGTACTCAACAGAGTTACTGGTGTTTTTATGGGAATTAAACATATGATACAATAGACAAAAATAAGCATGCTTTATACATGCCATTCCTACCACCTCTTTTGCATACAATTGAATAAATTACCTTTTGTTAGGAAGCATTAATCCTCTTTGCTAAGTGGAGTAGTTCTCATCTGAGATTCAGCCTGCTAAGGAGTGCCTTGGGAGCCAAACTTTAGCGATCTTGCACTGGCATAATGAGGAGGGGACACAGTCCTTTGGAGAGGACTGCTCATTTTGTGATGTCAAAATTTTGCCCTCTGGCCTGATCTGGGGCATTTAAACCCCTCACTAGCTCTCCCTCCCTGGTACTCTAAACTCTAAGAAGAGCTCACAAGATGGAGGCGCAAGATTGCATATGGGAAGCCCAGGCAGTTACAATCAAATAAGCCCAGCAGGACGAGGTCAGCAGGAATTGTGTAAGGAATTGGTGTGAATATTTCAGTCCCCATGCTTCAAGGAACTTCTCTGTAATGAGTTAAATAGTAACTTGAAAAAGATATGTCCATGTCCTAATCACTGGAACCTGTGGATATTATCTTACAGGTTAAAGGGCTGAATGTTACCTTATTTGGAAAGGGGTCTTTGCAGATGTAATTTAAGCTAAAGATCTTGAGATGAGGAAACCATCCAGGATGATCCAAATGGGTCCTAAATCCAATGACAAGTATCCTTAGAAGTGAAAGGCAGAAGGAGACAGGATGCAGACAAGAGAGGAGAAGACACAGAGGAGAGAGTGATGGGAAGATGAAGGCAGAGATTGGTGTGATGCAGCCACAAGCCAAGGAATGCCGACAGCTACCAGAAACTGTTAGAGCCAAGGAAGGATTCTCCCCTCGAGCCCCCAGAGGAAATGAAGCCCTGTCAATGCTTGTTTTCTGTCTTCTGGCCTCCAGAACTGTGAGAGAATAATTTCTGTTGTTTTAAACCACCAAATGTGTGCTAATTTGTGACAAAAGCTTAGGTGGCTCCATAGGTGGCTGAGTAATATCTGGGAAAATGTCAAAAGGGAGAATGCGGTGATGCCTCCCTCATGTGTCCCCCAAAGTGTACATTTTATACTCAGCCTAAAGCTGCCCTCCTTGTTGCCAGCAAGGTCCAGGTGTTAGACTGCCCTTCACCCTTTACTGAGACCTCAAAGTCTGCGCATGGCTATCTTATGACTTAACCCTGCTCAGGGCGGTTAGCTGTTGCTGTTTATGTTGGTCTGGTTTCATATGGATACAGATTTTGGGAGGGGGTGGAGGAGACCATTGAGGAGGGTTTCCCTAATTCAACAGGCTCTGGGGATGGAAGGAATGCGAGTGGCATCAAATAAGGCCTGGGCCAACCAAGCCACCAGCTGCCCAGAACTCCAGTCAAGAAGGGCCCTTAAAACGTAACGTGAATTCGCTGGATATACAGGTTCATTTAACTCAGGTTTTTCATACCAAAATCCTGACATACATACCAAAATGTACCTTTGTTCCTCTCTCCTCTCTCACAAGTGTAGACAAACTCATCAAGAAGAAATAAAGAAAGCTCTGTTTCCACACACCTCTCTAGAGATGTGGTTGTTTGTTTATCTGTCTGTTTTTCAATGCATACAAGCAAATGCATCCCAGGTCAACCATTCTTTTTCAATTTCAGCACTCACTTTTTGCATTTCAAGAGCTCTTTCCTATTTTCTGATCATCCTGTCTCATAACACCCAATTCCTTTTTCTATGGATGTAACATTGTCTTGACTTTCTCTGAGCGGCACTAATAAGTTTCGAAGCTCTGATCATTTTGTTTTGTTTCATAGAGACTTTCCTACCTTTTGAAGAATCTTTATGCCTCCAAGATCTTTAATTTTCTACTTATTTTTCTTCATCTTCCTTAAGTTGCAGGTTTTTCTCAAGGGCATGTAATAATTAATGTGGTAGACTGTATTTTCAAAAGATGGCTGCAATGATATCTTACACCCCACATGCTTTTCTACAACATAATACACTCCCCCATCAATCTGGATCTGGGAAGACTCTGTGATTGCTTTGACCAATAGAGTAAGGCTGAAGTGCTCTGTGACAGTTCTGAGTATGCCCTTAACTGGCTCCGCACTTTTTGCTTTCTTTCTCTTGGAAGCCAGCCTCCAGGTAATAAGTGTGATTACCCTGAGACTGCCATGCTGTGAGAAGGCCAAGACACGCACACACACATACACACAGAAAGGCCAAGGAGAAGTAAAACACCAGGCTTGTAAGTAGGAAGCCATCTCGGACACTCAGCCCAATGGAGCATTAGATGACTCACTGCCCAGCAGCCACCTGATTTTAACTGTATGAGAGATTACAAGGGAGAACCACCTAGGTGAGCTCAGACAACCTAGAGAACCATGAGAGATAATAATAAGTTGTTATTTTAAGCCACTGAATTCTGGAGTGGTTCTTCAGGCAGCAATAGATCACCAGGACACTTGGTTTCTCATTCATATTTAAACTGTGGCAAGAGGAAGACTGGAAGCATCTGGGCTGAGCTTATTGGGCTGGTGGCCTTCAACCTAAAGATATTGATTGAAACTTATCTTTGAGGCCTTCAATACTGCAAGGTGGAGAGCTTTGCTCTAGAGCACCAAAACCTATACCAGTTTCCCTAGTTCTTTCTGGAGTGTTCTTTAGAAAAGAACCGTATGATTTTTATCTTGGCCTGCTGCAGTCTTCTCTTTGGGCAGGTGAAGGCGAAGGAAGGATGGCACAAGATGCTTAAACTATTCCATATACACACCTCAACTCTCCTGCTGCTTGCCTAGGCTCAGTCCTAAGACTCTGGGGCACTGAATGGCAGACACAATCCCTTCTCAAAAGCAGTCACTTGGGTAGATTTTTCTCAGCTCATCTTCTCCCCTCCACTGCTTCTCAGTCATGACTTGTTGGGGGCAGGGTTGGGGGGGTGGCTTTCCATCTTCCAGAAGTTTGTTGAGCTCTTTCTCTGGTTAATGGCTCATCTCCAACTCTCTGCTTTATTCTTTCATGTGTGTGATGCTGGTAGTTGTGTGTGTGTGGGGGTGATTATTCATTGTTTTATTCCCTCAGAATCATTTTAAATTTGGTTTTAGATCATTTAAAATTTAGATTAGAAGATTAGAATAGATGTGTTCATTCTACATCCTAGAATCTATGTTTTATTTAAATTTAAATCACTTTAATATGTCTCCCAAGAAGTTTTCTGGCTTGAATATTTGAAAATAATTTTCTTAAACTAGAAACCAAAAAATATTTTTAAAAAATTTAATTCTGCTTCTGGTTTGGATATACAATTTTGCAGGAGCCTCCCTGTCAGCCTAACCACAAAACAGCCCAGGTAATATATGAAACCATAGATTTAAAAAGTCCATCAGAGGAGAACACAGAGAAACCCAAATGAAATAAACTTCAGAATATTAGGAATCCTTTATAGAAAAGAAGAGATTTGCTGTTACTCTCATCCCTGGTGAAACTTCAGGAGGCAGAGAAATCCACAATGGTGGAGTAAGGAGAACTTTGAAGGAAAGTCTAAAGAACTTGTTAAGGCCATGTGTGGACAAGCATGATAGAGTGGAGTCCTGAAGAACCATAGCCACAAAGCAAGCCACCCCCCACCCCAACTCCAATTTTTATAGGTTTTTGCAAAGCATTTGTGGATAGTATGCCAAAAAGAAGGGGGCAAAGGAGAGCTGAGTGTGATCCACCATGAGACAGATGAGACCATCACCAAATGCAAGGTATATGCCATTTGAAATCAGAAGGAGGGATAGAATAAAAGAGCTGAGAGAAATGCAACAAAAACATTCTAGGCTCTCAGGCTGATGGCAAAGAGAAGAGCTGAAACCATCAGCATCTTAGGTACTCCAGACTTTAACCTAAGGAAGATTGGAACAGAGGAGAAAAAACAGACAAACAAAAAAGAGCCCAAGGCACTTAAGGTTTTCAACTGCCAAAGACTAGGCGAGAGGCAGAATTTCTGAAAGAAATCCCTTCATTCATTCCAGGTCTTTGCAGAGGGTTGTGATGCTGCCCTAAGAAGACCTAGGGGTAGAACAACAGGACTGATAAAGATATTCCCAGGCTCAGAAAAAGGAGGGCTAGGCTCAGGAAGAAAGAGAACACCTCAGAGACCCAAAAGACAGACCACTGGGCTGTAAACCAAGGAGAGATCTTGCATAGTTCAGAAAGCTTTTATTAGTTCTCAGAGCTCAGGGACTACTGAAGAATATGTCCTAATTTCATCCTCAAAATATTTGCAGTCAGTGATAAATTGAATCAAACTAAAACCACAACAAAGACCAGACCCAGTTCAACTACAGATCTGGTGGCCTGACATAAAACAGGGCATGCCACTCCCTGAAGTCAAACATTATTTGTCAGTCTCTACTTTGCTTTCATGCAAAATGTCCAGAAAAAATTTTAAAACTCACAAAAAGAAGAAATGAAAAGGATACCCATGGTTAAGAGGGTAAAGAGTAGTCTTGGAAGCAGACACAGAGATGACCCAGAGGACAGAGAGGGACTTTAAAATAACTCTGTTAAAAATGCTAACAAATCTAGTGAAAAGATAGAGAAGGTGGATGAAAAGATGGAACATTTCAGTAGAAGCATGGAAACTATAAAATAGAATGAAATTAAAATGCTAGAAATGAAAAACAATATAAAAAAATGAGTTGATTAAATGGGGTTAACAGAAGAATGAACACAACCAAGGAAAGGATTGGTGAACTAGAAGACAAGTTAAAAGAAACTGTCCAAATTGAAATATAAAGACAAAAAAAGAAAAAAGAAAAAAGAGTGGTGGGGAGAAAAACAAAAAGGCATTCGAGATCAGTGGAGCAATGTCAATAGTCTAACATGTATAAATGGACTATCAGAAGGAAAGGAAGGATAAAAGAGAGAAAAAGAAATATTTGAAGAAATAATATCTAAGAACATGTACCTGGGAATACTGACCTATAGCAATCAACTCTGAGATACATGCTATTAATAATATTGGAAAAACTATCTTAAGCCTACAAGGAACAAAGAATATTATACTCATAAGTCTTGTGAGAAGTCTACTCAGGACAATCTTCATCCAACAAATAGATAACTGGAGAATCTTGGGCGAAATGACTGATGATGAACATTGAATATATTTAAGCATAGAACGAAGGCTAAAATGATGATGAAGACAAGAGTGGAAGAATAGTATGTAAATGTTATAGGTTCTGAAAAAGAAGAAACCAAACAACTAAAATAGGGAGAGAGGGAAAAGAAAATGAGAGAAATAGAATAAACTCATTGATTGACATACAGACAGTAAGTAGGAGACAGAGGATATTATTTAAGTCTTATAAACTCAGCAGTAGTAGCCTGTGTAAGAAAAAAGGGAACTTTAGGCATTAAAAGTTATCGGTATAAAGGTAAGTTCTAGAACAAATAAAATGAGACTTCCTAAATACCAAAAGAGTTACAAAAAAAAAAAGAAAAAATATCACATAGAGAAAAATGTTTAATCAATAAGAAAAGGACATAGCAATCTATTTTTTTTAATGGGCAAAAATCTTAACAAACATTTGCAAAAAAAAAAAATATATCCAAATGACCAATATGCCTATGATGACAGGCACAACAGCAATAAACTACCTATATAAATGCTTCAGAATGACTAAAATTTAAAAACTAACAGTATGAAATGTTGGAGAGACTGGGCAGTAAGTTAAAATTGTGTACACTGAAGATGGGTGTGTAAATTGTACAACTACTTTGAAAAATTATGTACTGTAATCAGTATCTACTAAACCTGACCTAGAAATTAGGCTCCTGATATGTATGTACCCAACAGAAATGTATGCATATGTACACACATTGACATGAAAGAGCGTATTTATAGTAGCTTTACTTACAATAGACTGAAACTGGAAGCAATACAAATATCTATCAACTGCAGAATACCCAAATAAAGGGTAGTATATTCATGCAAGGTAATATATTACAGTCACAATGCATAGCTAAAAGCAGTCATCTCTGAGACATCAATTTTGAGCAAAAAGGCCAGACATAAAAGAGTACAAACTATATCAGTCCATTTATGTGAAGTTCAAAAGTAAACAAAACTAATTTATAGAGATAGAAGCAGAATTCGAGAGATATTGGCTACCAAACAATATGCTGGATGCTTCTGGAGTGATAGTAATAGCCTAGATCTTGATCTAGGTAGTGGTTACCAGGGTTTGTCCACTTTTAAAATTCAGTCATGTAAAATATGTCTACTTTATATGACCTAATTCAATTAATTTTTTAAAAAATCAAGGCTGAAAATAAATGAATGAAATTTCCAACTCAAATAGCAAGAAAAAGAACAAAAAATTAAACAGAAATAATGCAGAAGAAAGGAAATGGTAATAATAAAACCAGAAATTATTGACGTAGAAAACATAAAACAGAGAAAGTAATAAATAAATGAAAATGTTTCTTTCTTGAAAAAAAATCAATGTAATGCACAAGCTACTATCTAATCTAATCAATAAAAAGGAATAAAGTACAAGTATAAAAATTAATGATTAAAATGTGGAAATAACCATTGAAATAGAGGAAGTAAAAGTGAGACACTACTTAGCATAATTATGCAAATAAACTAAATAGTTAAATGGATAAATTTGCAGGACAATGTAATGTACAAAGTTTGACCTCAGTGAAAATAGAAAGCTTACATAAACCACTTTCCATAAAGAAACAAAGAAAGCTGTCCTAGAACTATACTACAAATAAATGTCAGGCCCAGATGATTTTATAGGTGAACTCTACCAAGCCTCCAAAGATCAGAAAACCTGAATGCCACCTAAACTGTTTCAGAGCACAGAAAAAGAAAGAACACCTGCATAAACTGAATGTTTGTGTCTTCCCAAAATTCATATGTTGAAATCCTAACTCATAAGTGATGGTATTAGGAGGTGGGGCTACTGGGAGGTGATTAAGTCATGAGGGTGGAACCCTCACAAATGGGATTAGTGTCCTTATAAAAGAGACCGCAGAGAGCTCCCTTTTCCCCCTTTCTGCCATGTGAGGATGTAGCAAGAAGATGGCCATCTATGAATGAGGAAGCAGGCCTTCACCAGACAACGAATCTGCCAAAACCTCATCTTGATCTTCCAAGCCTCCGGGACTGTGAGAAAAAGTTTCTGTTGTTTATAAGCCATCCATTCAGTCTATGGTATCCTGTTATATCAGCCTGAATGAACTAAGGCAACACCCAAATTCTTTTTATAAAGCAAATATAACATTTCTACCAAAAAATGGTGCCCCCACAAAATTACAAACCAATGTCACTTATAAATATTGATGTAAAAAAGCCTAAATAAAAGCAAACAGAATTAAAGATCACATTAAAAATAGAAAGAATAGGGCTTCCCTGGTGGCGCAGTGGTTGAGAGTCCGCCTGCCGATGCAGGGGACATGGGTTCGTGCCCCGGTCCGGGAAGATCCTACATGCTGTGGAGCGGCTGCGCCCATGAGCCATGGCCGCTGAGTCTGCATGTCCGGAGCCTGGGAGAGGCCACAACAGTGAGAGGCCCGCATACCACAAAAAAAAAAAAAAAAATAGAGAGAATATATCATGACTAAATAGGATTTATTCCAGTAAGGCAAGGATAGATCAATATTAAGAAATCTATATTATTTAACATATTAATAGAGGCAAATAGAAAATGAATATGATTTTCTCTAAAGAACCTGCAAATGCCTTAGATAAAAATCCCAAACATAATCCTGGTAAGGATTGATGAATACCTTCTTAGCAAAATAAAAAATGCATATCTCAGTCCTGAAACTAGATTTTTATTCAGTGTGGCAACATCAGAGGTATTCCCTCAAAAGTCAGGATGGGGCTTCCCTGGTGGTGCAGTGGTTGAGAGTCCACCTGCCGATGCAGGGGACACGGGTTCGTGCCCTGGTCCGGGAAGATCCCACATGCCACCGAGCGGTTGGGCCTGTGAGCCATGGCCGCTGAGCCTGCACGTCCGGAGCCTGTGCTCCGCAACGGGAGAGGCCACAACGGTGAGAGGCCCGCGTACCGCAAAAAAAAAAAAAAAGTCAGGATGAAGGCAAGGTAGCCCACTATGTATTGGAGGCATTAGGCAATGCAATCAGATAAGAGAAAATCTTTTGACATTTATGAATTAGAAAAGAAGTGTATCTATCTATATTCATTTGATCATTACCTGAAAGTGTATGTCAAAGACAATCAATACAAAAAATAAAATACTTCAGTAAGATACCAGGATATTGAATTAAAATACAAATCAATAGCGTTCATGTATCCAATCAATAATTAATTCAAATATATAATGAAGGCGAATACTCAGTTTACAAAAGCAATGGAAAAAATCAGGAACTAGGCCTAACACAAAGTGTGCAAAACCCATATAAAGAAAACTTGAAAAGAGTCCTGAAATCACAAAAATAGACTTGAACAATGGAGACATCACTTTTCCTTGGATAGTGTGGTAGATAAAATAATTGTCCCCCCAAGGTGTCCATGTCCTAATTCCCAGAGTTTGTGATGTGTTACCTTATATGGCAAAAGGGATTTTGCAGGTACAATTACGTTAAAGATATAGAGATGGGGAGATTATCCTGGATTATCTGGGTGGGTCCAATGTAATCACAAGCGTCCTTCTAAGAGGGAAGTAGGGGAATCAGAGTCAGAGAAGACAATTTGAATATAAAGGTAGAGGGGGGTGGGATTTAAAGCTGCTATACTGCTGGCTTTGAGGATGGAGGAAGGCCACAAGCCAAAGAAGATAGAAAGGCAAAGAAACAGATTCTCCCCTAAGTCTCCAGTGAGACTGACCTTGGACTTCTGACATGCAGAATTGTAGGATGATAAATTTGTATTGTTTTAAGTCACTTAATTTGTGATAATCTGTTACAGTAGTCATAAGAAAACTAATAAAGATTTAATGACTCAACAGCATTAGAAATACCAGTTCTCCCACATTAGCATATATTTAAGATGATCCCAATAAAAATACCATTAAATTTTTATTTTCTGGAATTAGAGAACTTGCATCCAACTTGTTCACTTCATATATATGTGAAAAACTCTGAAAACAAGAGAACTGAGAAGAGGCCAGCCATACCAGAAACTAGAACATACTACAAAGCCATGGTAATGAAAACATTATGGAAATGATCACGTAGTAGACAGACCAGTGGAAATAAATAGCAAATCAAGAAATAGACCCAAGTCCATCTGGAAACTAACTGTATAAAAAAGATTGCATCTCAAATGACTGGGATAAAAATGATTTTTTAATAGATGGTAATGGGACAACTAGTATTCATTCCTGAAATCATATACCAAAATAAACTCTAAATGGATCAAAGATCTAAAATTAAACTATTGAAGAACTAAAAGAAAATATGGGTGAATTCCTTTATAACCGAAAAGTGGAGAAAGACTTTCTAAACTATAACTCAGAATCCATATAAAATAAGGATAAATTCAACTACTACATAAAAAAATTTTGCATGAACAAAATGAAAAAGAAAAATCAATGAACAAATTATCAACTATTAAAAACAATTGCAAAATATATCATGTATAAAGGACTAATCTTCCTAACATGTAAAAACTCTATTTTTTAAAATGTGGGAGATGGAGCAAAAAGCATGAGCAGATAGTTCACCAGAAAAGATATACAAATGTCCTTTAAATATGAAAAAAATGCTCAGCTTCACTCATAATAAGAGAAATGCAAAATAAAACTAAATCAAGACATCCTTTCTCACCATCAGATTGCCAAGAAGTCAAAAGCTTGACAACATTCTGTTAGCAAGGCTGTTGGGAAACCAACAATCTCACACGTAGCTGGTGGAAGTGCAAAACAGTACAACCCAGTGGAGGAGGAACTCACAATATCAAACAAAATTGCATACATCTTAACCCTTTGACTCTGTAATACCACTTCCAGTGTTTTACCGTTAAGATACACCTTAAGAATCACTATGTGAGGTGATGGATGTTAGCTAAACTTACTGTGATAATCATTTCAAAAAATATTCATCTATCAAATCATTATGCTGTATACCTTAATGTGATACCATATGTCAATTAGATCTCAATAGAACTGGAAAACATACACCTCCAGGATTTATATGAACTTCTGGTTCCCAGTTTGACATGTAAAAAGCTTGGAAATGATCACTTTCACCTCCATGATGAGAAAAAAATGCTGAACAAACTGAAAATCAACAACTCTTCTTATGTCCATCAGAGAACTGAGGTCAAAGGGGAAAATCACTGGCCTGAAAACTGAACAGGAAAACATAGAGAACCACAGCCTCAGGGAGCAGAAACCAGTGTTGGAGCCAGCAACTGGTAGGAAATCAGTAGGAAAACAAAGGTAATTGACTAATTGCTGGGGACTGAATGTGCACTAGTTTGAGAAAAAGTCTTGGGGACCATCCATAAGGGGGCCTACAGTTTCCTGAGTTTTATCTCCAGGAGGCTTATTGGTTCTGAGGGTAAAGAACTGAGAATAATCCCCTTGTATTTCCAGGAGCCGGAGGGGGAGGGGGAGGGGGAAGGGTAGATTAACTATTTAAAATACACCCAAAGTTTTCCTTTTTCCTTAGCAAAGGTCTGCCCTCAGGAAAAATATTTTGTCAGGGCCTAATTGACATGAGGGAAGGGAAGTGCCCAAATTCAGCCTCCTCTGGCCTTTCCGGTCCCACCTAAAGGTAGGAGGCGGGGAATAAACTGAGAAGCACTTGTGAAGGTCACAGCCTTGGGCAAAGACTCTCTAAAAGACTGAGACCTGATCATAGGATTATAGAACATTTCCCCTCTTTCCCTCCCACCCCCTCGCCACCCCAAAAATAGGGCTCCCATATAATATCAGGGGAATATACCTGGAAGAACTGCAAGTCTCAGGTATTGTTTAAGAAGAAGTCTCTTGGGAAAACCAAAGACAGCAGAGGAGACAAAAATAGAAGGATACCAGGGGGAAAGTTTTAGCTTCTGATACCTGCAGCCACAGCAAACAGTAATCACAGCCTAACTCCCAGCCAGATAAACATAAAAACTCATACTAATGGCCTGTCTATCTCAGTGTCTTTTATTTGGTAGAGTATGCCCAATTTTCAAGCAACAACAAAAAAAATGCTAAAAGGCAAAACACACAGTCTGAAAAGACAGAGCAAGCATCAGAACCAGACTTGGATATGGTACATTTTGGAATTATCAGACCAGGAATTTAAAATAACTATGATTAATGTGCTAAGAGCTCTAAAGGAAAAAGTGGACCACATGCAAGAACAGATGGGCTGTGTAAGCAGAGAGATGGAAACTCTAATAAAGAATCAAAAGGATATGCCAGAAATAAAAAACACAGTAACAGAAATGAAGAATGCCTTTGATGGGCTCCTCAGTAGAGTGGACACAGCTGAGGAAAGAATCAGTGAGCTTGAATATATCTCACTAGAAACTCCCCAAGCTGAAAGACAAAGAATTAAAAAGAAAAAAAAAGAACAGAATAGCCGAGACAATTACAAAAGATATAACATATGCATGATGAGAATGACAGAAGGAGAAGAAACAGAGAAAGGAACAGAAGACATACACCTCCACAAACACAAAACAACATATGCACACGGCCACTCAATGAAGCACTATTTGTAGCAGCAAAATATTGGAAACAACCAAAATGTCTATCTATGAAAGACTGAATAAATAAACTATGATTTATCCCCTGACAGCTCAGTACTATATAGCAGTAAGAAAGAATGGAGAAAATCTCCATTAGCTGACATGGAGAGATTTCTGTGATATATTGTTATATTTTAATTAAAACATAATTTAGATTTTCTTTAAAAGTACAAAACATATACATATCATTTGTATCTTTACATATTACATGATATATTATTCATAGATATATAGATATATAAATAGATATAGATATTAGAATACTATTTTTTGGGGGGGGTAAGAAAAACGGGCTTATTTTTGCAAAAAGAAACACAAGAAAGATGAATTAGAAGTCAGTTATCTTAGTGGGTGAGTGAAAATGGGGAGGAAAAGATGGGGATGGAAGTGAGACTTCCCTAAATGCAACTTTTGCATGATTTTGACTATTGAGCCATGTAACCCTTTTGCAGATTCAAAAGTAAAATTACATCAAAAAAGGATGAAAAAAGCAGATCCAAAAAGTGAATGCAAACAGATATAAATGAACCTAACAAAATATTGGAAGCAACCTAAATGCCTGTCCATAAAAGATTGTGTGATTTATTGCATCACAGTATAGTACTATATGGTACTATTTAGCAGTAACACAATCACACACAGAAAAAGAACTTTCGAAGTAGCTCTGAAACATAGCACTCAGGTTGTATACACTGGTGGCATATATTCTAAGATTTTTAAAGAAGCAAAAATATCTGAACATTATTTCATAAGTTTGCTATTAAAGGTGGTATTAGTAAATCTGAAACTCTTTATTGTACATAGTAAACGTATAAATGAATAAATATAGCTATGTTTTGGGGAATGGGGTTCTCAACGTGCACAGGGGAGAGTCAAATTTGGAATGGGTGAAGGTGGGTGGTGTTCGATTTCATCTGCAGATATTAATTATAAACTCACAATTTTGTAATGTTCCCTAGTTCTGTCCACTGAAAGGGCCTAAAGGAAATGACTCCCAGCATATTAAATGATATCCTCAGAGAAGCTTCATTTCCATGCCTAGTTCTCCACTCCATTCCCAGCCACTTCCCATAGGTGCCAATTTCCTTTTGTTTCTGATTTATCCTTATTTAGTTTCTTTTTGCAAAATAAGCAAAAACATACATAAGTATACAAAACATTCTCATTTCTCCTTTCTTACACAGAAGGTGGCATATAATGAAACTTCATGCCCAGCACTTGATTTCTAAATACCAGTCCTCACTAAAAGAAGTCTCCTTAAAAAATGACTGATTCCATATCTGAGGAGTAGAAATTACAAAGTAAGCTTAGAACATTTTTTGTGCTAGAAAGCAAGGGAGACTCAAAGGATGAAGAGGATATAAACAAAGGACATAGGAGCTAGCTTGAAAGGGCTCTGATTAGAAAAATGTTGGATAATTTGAACATCAAAATTAGTAGTGAAGGTAATAGGCCATAATATATTGAATTAAAAAATCCATAAATTCATAGTCATACTCAAAGAGAGCTAGAAAAGGTGAGGGGGGATGAAGAATAAAGTTCTTTATGGGAGCTTGCCATCTAAGAAAGACAGAAAGGATGAGAATTAGAAAAATCATGATTTTGCAGTCATCAATATAATCATTGCTTCCAGCAAGGATCCTCAATGGACGCTAAATTGGATTGGATTAAAGATTGTTGGGGCACAGTACATTTACAAGATTTCAAAGTCTCACCCACCCTTATCCCCCACTCTCACACCCCAGTTTACTTCTTACATATAAAGATAATGAGCTATGTTTAAAATAGAAAGATCTGGAATACACCACCTTACCCAAGTGATCAAATTTAGCAACACCAGTAATGAAACTACCTGATGTTATATGCCTCCTTACTCAATGCATGACAAGTATACAATATCAATGATGTAGTATTATTGCTAAATATATATTGAATATATATATGCATATATATACATATATTCTTGCTAAATATCTATATTCAATACTATATATATAATATATTATATATATATACTGACCCCAAGTCTAAGCATGAAGAAGTAATCATACAAAATCCAAATTGAGGCACTCCACCAAAAAGCTAGCTTAAATTCTTTAAAATGAAGAGGTGAGGGACTCCCTCACTGAGGTGAGGGAGTGTTCTAGATGAAAAAAGACTAAGGATAAATGATAACCGCATTCAGTACTTGATCCTTGATAGGATTTGGGACTGGGGGAGGGGCAAACAACTTTAATGGAAATGTTCGGATCAATTAGGGTAAATTGAAAATGGGCTATACATTAAATAGTATTATTGTATTAACATTAAATCTTTTGGGTATAATAATGGTGTTGTGGTCATGCAGGAAAATAGTCTTATTCTTAGAAGAATCATGCTGGTAGTTTAGGGATAAAATGTCAGGATGTCTGCAACTTACCTTCCAGTGATTGAGAAATAAAAATATATGTGCATAGTGTGAAAGACACAGAGAGAGCTAAAGCAAGAGTGTGAGAGAGAGAGAAAGCAAGTACAAATGTGGCAAAATAACAGCAATTGATAAATTAAATGTGAGTATATATTGATGTTTATTGCAATTTTTCTCTAGATTTGAAATTTTTCAAAATAAAAACTTGAAAACATATACAAAAGTTAGAAATAGTTTGTAGACTTGTAAATGAGTGAAAATGGGAAATTGAAATATATTGTAGCATGATTTGTAACTATAACCATGTAAATTACTTCTATATTTAGAAGTAATTGTAAATAACTGAGTAAATAACTGAGTAGCCAAGCTACAGCTAAGAAGGATGATAAAACTATAAAATGTAAAAAGAAAAAATAATAACATGTTATGTGATTTTGAGTATTAAGAAAAAGTGTATAATTTTAATAAAGAAAATTCAATTTTCTCATGTCTCCACTAATAAAGCATTGAAAAATGTAAACACTACCATTTTGCTCTTTTAGTTCAAGACAGAGGATTTAACATATGCATTTAGCTCTGCTCTCCTCCAGATTCCAGATTTATTTTATTTTAGCTTTTCAAAGGAGCGCATGGGGACTTAGACTGGAGAGGTAACTACAGTAACAAAATTCTGAAAGCTAAAAAATGGATGGGCAGATAGTGCCTAACTCAGCAGCTGAGAAGTCACTGCG
This sequence comes from Globicephala melas, assembly GCF_963455315.2. NCBI lineage: Eukaryota > Metazoa > Chordata > Mammalia > Artiodactyla > Delphinidae > Globicephala > Globicephala melas. The sequence goes on from NC_083321.1 coordinate 90,787,740, forward strand.
TCCTAAACCTTTGTGATGGGGAAAACCACAAAGCAAGTCAGTTTACATTGCAGAGCCCATAAAAGAGGTTCAGAAGTAGGCAACACAAGGTATTTTGGGAAGTAGGGGGTGAAGGTGGCTTAAAAAGAGAAGGACTGGCTACATGTTTATTTTAAAAAGCTGTATCTCTTTTGCACTCTTAGTAGCCATGAGTCTGTCCCTTCCTCATAAACTGGAGGTTTATTCTCTGGAAAGCATAAAACAGGCATGTTGAGGGTAAGAGTACCATACTGAAAATAGAGAGATTAAATAAAAGTTTACATCAGACTACTGAGAACTGGCCTCCAAACTTCTTTTTCCACTTGTCTTCCAGTAAGCTGGGAGCCAGGCATTTAACAACCAAACAGGGAATTCGAAGTCCAGGCTAAAGTGACCATCCCCCAAAGAGACTTAAAGATAGTGACACAGGGGGTTCCCCCATACTACAGCCCAGACAGATCACACTAACAGGAGAGCCACAGTTGACAATGTCCACCACATAACCAAAGTGCCCCAGGCGTAGATATAAACAACCAAGGATCATGAACATTTGAGGAAACATTTAATGTGAAAAAAGGAGATCAAAATAACAAGGGGATGGAGGAGGGGATAACTAAGGAAACAGAAACAATTCAAGACAACAAACCTTAATTAAAAAACTATCCTTAGGGCTTCCCTGGTGGCGCAGTGGTTGAGAGTCCGCCTGCTAATGCAGGGTACACGGGTTCGTGCCCCGGTCCGGGAAGATCCCACGTGCCGCGGAGCGGCTAAGTCTGTGAGCCATGGCCGCTGAGGCTGCACATCCGGAGCCTGTGCTCCACAATGGGAGAGGCCACAACAGTGAGAGGCCCACGTACCGCAAAAAAAAAACCCCAAAAAACAAAAAACAACTGTCCTTAAAATCCTCAGAAACAGCGACCATATTGTATCAATGAAACAAGAATAGAATGCTGTAAGAATGGAACATACAGAAAATTTTAAAACTCAATGGAAGTAATAGATACAATTGAGGAAAAAGGCCCAGTAATTAGAACAAAAATGCAAATAGAAACTAGGAGAGGAAAAATATAAGAAAATTTGAGAACTAATCCAGCATTCAGAAAATGCAGTTTCAAAGAAAAAGCAAGACAACGAAGGGGAGGAAATCATTAAGATAATAATAATAATAATTTAAGAAGTCCATGGCCAACTCTCTATCCTTTACCACCCCTCCACATCTGCGACTCCTCAGATCTTGCCTGACTCTTCAGATGACACCTTCCTCTTTCCTGTTGCTCAGAAAAAGAAACTGTCATCAATTCTGATTCTTTTCTCTCTCACATAAGCCCACATCCATACCACCCCAAAATCTTGCTGGTCCCAACTTCAAAGAGAACCAGAGCTTGGCCAAATGTTTCCCATTTCATTCTGAGTGAAAACCAAAGCATGTTTAATGGAGCATAAGGCCCTAGGTGATCTGACACCTCTTACCTCTCTCCTCTTATCTCTCACCTCCTCTTATCTCCTCTGCTGGCCCCTCTGCTCACTCTGCTCCAGTGACACTAGTCTTCTGTGGTCCCTTGAGTCCACCAGACATGCTCTATCCTGACAGCCTTCACCCTTGTGTCATATCAATATGTTCTTCTTCCAGATATCAGTACAGTTTGTCCCCTCAGCTCTTTCAGGGCTTAACTCAAATGTCACCTTGTTGGGGCTCTCCTTGATCACCTTACTTAAAACTGCAACTATCCCAACTCTCTACCCCCCAGAATTCCTTTTCCCTCCTCCCCATTTTATTTTTCTTCGTAGTCTTTGTCATCATTTAACACACCAGCTGTTTTAGTGTGTTTGTTTATGATCTTTCCCTTTTAGTAGAATGGAAGCTCCCTGAGGGCTGGGAGTTTTCACTGTTTTACTCCCTGTTGTGTCACCAGCATAGAGAACAATGCATGGAGCTTAGGGAGCACTCGATAAATATTTGGGGAATGAATTATTGAATAAATGACTGCTCACTGAGTGCACAGCACAATGGTTGGAAATAGATCTATGCCAAGAATATGGTAAGGAGGAAGGGGAAAAAAAGACCCTACAACTTGCAAAAAATAGGTCATTTATAAAGGATGGAGAATCAGAATGGCATCAATCTTTCAACAGTTATAACAGAAGGTAAATGCAATGGAGTAATTTCTTCAAAATTCCTAAAAAAAAAAAAATCCTTTCTAGAAATCTATATCCAAAATGTCAATTAAATGTAAATGTACACTAAAGACACTTACAAACATGTCTTAAGGCCTTTGTACCAGTTAGTCCCTCTTCATGAAATATTCTTCCCCCAAATAACATTACAGTTAACTGCTACACCTCCTTTAAGTCTTTTCTCACATGTCAGCTTCTCAACAAGGCTACCCTGAGTTCCTCTAATTCTGGCCTAGTGCCCTTGATCCCAATACTCCCCTAAGATCCAGACAAGAGGGCCTCTGACCTGGGTCTAGGTTTTGTAGGACCCATTGCATCACACACACACACACACACACACACACACACACACACACACACACACAATTATTAAAAAATATATGCATACCTCTGTCAATTGGAATCTGGTCCTCCAAGCTGGCCCAGCACTCTCTCTAACTGTCAATGTCCACTCTCAATACTAATGCCATTCAGGCCCCAGGAAAATGTATCTCTCCATCTCTTTCTTTCTGTCCTTGAAATAAAAGGAAACTATATCTGAAAACATGAAGTTTTGTGGATTGGGTCATTGTCAAGATCAAAGAGGGACACTGCTTTGGAGTTCAGGTAGAATTTGAGCTGCAGAAATACTTAAACAAGAGACTAATTAACTTGTCAAATCTTTTCTCTCAGATAGCATGCATACAGTAGATTCTTACATAAGACAGTAAGAAAGTGCTAGAAAGTACATTTTCTAGCACATCATTTTATTACTTTTCCTTGAATTCCAATTTGTGGTTCTAAGGTACTCAAAATCAAGAGATACCCACAGCAGTTGCACATGGCAGCTGAAGAATATTTTGCAATATGAAATGATCCACATTGCTCTTAAAGTTGTATATATCTAGGTCTACATAAAACATAAGTCAGGTGTGATGCTAATTAAATGGGTCCTTACCTGATCTCTTGCTTCAGGCTCCACAGATGTCAGGGGCAGGGCTGATCCCCTCATCCTTCTCTATTTTTTCTTTCTCTTTGGCACTTACCACTTTCTAAGATACTATATGATTGACGTGTTCATTATGTTTATTTTTGTCATTAGACTTTCTCTTCTAGAATGTAAGATCCTCAAAGGCAGGAATCTTGGAATGTTATTCACTGAGGAGTCTCAAATACCTAGAACAGTGCCCAACACTTAAAACACAATTCCTTCCTAGAATGCTTCATAAGAGCTCAATGAAGTTGAATGAACTAATGTGTGGCTTAATTCTATGTGTTTTCTTTTAAGAAGCAACTGAAGCATGCGCACCCCCAAACAAGGGCTAAATCAAATGATAGGAAGACATGCGGTTCAAAATCCACGGATCATGTATAAGAGAGACTCAGAGGGCCTATCCAGGATGATGAGGAAAGAAAAGCCCAGCAGCTGTGCAACAGGTGGGAGGCTGACAGGTCCAGACTGGAGCAACTTACAAGGCTCCCGAGAGATTTCAAGAAGATGAAACTGACTCAATAACTAAGATGGTGGAATATATCAAAAGGAAATGTATGCAACTGAGGAAGTATTTGATGTTGAATTATTGACAGTAACAGGGAAAAACAAACAAGCAAGACAATTATTAACTCCAGGGAACAACATGTTTGACAGAGAGGAAAAGTTGACACATGGTGTACCCCATGGCCTATAACAGTCATAATAACATAAGCACAGAACATCAATGTGAGTGTGTCATGGGGGACCAGAGAGGACGACAACCAAACCCTTATTTTCCATATGGGGAGTCAAAGGATTATGCCTGAAACAAGAAACTCAAGAAGCAGTAATATAAGAAATGTATTTGCATCCCATGCAGCTCAATAACAAAAAAACAAACAACCCAATCCAAAAATGGGCAGAAGACCTAAATAGACATTTCTCCAAAGAAGATATACAGACTGCCAACAAACACAGGAAAGAATGCTCAACATCATTAATCATTAGAGAAATGCAAATCAGAACTACAATGAGATATCATCTCACACCAGTCAGAATGGCCATCATCAAAAAATCTAGAAACAATAAATGCTGGAGAGGGTGTGGAGAAAAGGGAACACTCTTGCACTGTTGGGGGGAATATAAATTGATACAGCCACTGTGGAGAACAGTATGGAGGTTCCTTAAAAAACTACAAATAGAACTACCATATGACCCAGCAATCCCACTACTGGGCATATACCCTGAGAAAACCAAAATTCAAAAAGAGTCATGTACCAAAATGTTCATTGCAGCTCTATTTACAATAGCCCGGAGATGGAAACAACCTAAGTGTCCATCATCGGATGAATGGATAAAGAAGATGTAGCACATATATACAATGGAATATTACTCAGCCATAAAAAGAAACGAAATTGAGCTATTTGTAATGAGGTGGATAGACCTAGAGTCTGTCATACAGAGTGAAGTAAGTCAGAAAGAGAGAGACAAATACCGTATGCTAACACATATATATGGAATTTAAGAAAAAGAAAGTCATGAAGAACTTAGGGGTAAGACAGGAATAAAGACACAGACCTACCAGAGAATGGACTTGAGGATATGGGGAGGGGGAAGGGTAAGCTGTGACAAAGCGAGAGAGAGGCATGGACATATATACACTACCAAACGTAAGGTAGATAGCTAGTGGGAAGCATCCGCATAGCACAGGGAGATCAGCTCTGTGCTTTGTGACCGCCTGGAGGTGTGGGATAGGGAGGGTGGGAGGGAGGGAGACGCAAGAGGGAAGAGATATGGGAACATATGTATATGTATAACTGATTCACTTTGTTATAAAGCAGAAACTAACACACCATTGTAAAGCAATTATACTCCAATAAAGATGTAAAAAAAAAAAAAAAGAAAGAAATGTATTTGGCGATATGGAGATAAATACCCAAAGAATCGGCTAAGAGGCGACACATTGATTGTTTCTGGAAAGAGGGAAATGGAGGGGTGGGCATGGGGGAGGATTTTAGTTTTTCATAATAAGCCTGGAGGAATAACTGATTCTCTAAACTATATGCATGTAAGACTGTAATAAAAATAAAAACTAGATTAAACGTAAGCAAAGCCCACCACAAATCACATGCATATATAGACATATAGATGTACATGGATCAAGAGGTGTGCGTGCCAACCACAGAGATCAGTTACTTTCCTCTTAGTGAAGGAGTGAGATGTGGGTGTGGCGAGGAGGTTGGGTGAGGAGGAGGTGGATGACCCGTGTTTTGCTCCATTTACTTCAATATTGGTTTTGGTCTCAAAGAAAATGCACTCATGTATAATTTGAGAAATTAGACAAAAAGATACATATGGGCAAAAGAATGACATTTGGAAGAAGTATCAAATTAACAGTTAATCTGAGGCAGCCCTTTATCTAACTGTAAATTGGAATAGGAGACAGAGAAGGGGAAAAAGCAAGAGCGTTCAGTGGAGATTGGAAAATGACGACTGGAGTCCTCCAGAGTCCTGGGAGAGGACTTTCAATCCGGAATGCAAACATGCAACTTCAGGGTTCTATAGAGGCACGGTACTTTTGCAGAGAGACTGGTCCTCACACTGCATCTTTGATGAAACCCCAAATCATCCCCTCCTGGCTGAATGTAACAGCAAAGCTCCCCCCCCCATCCCATCCCCAGAAATTTAGGTTTGCATCACTCTGTGGGTTGAGTTTTTTCTAAAGGAAGGAAAGTACATTCCTAGGAATAAGCTGCATCATGTCCACCTCCTGCCCTCTGGCCAGCCTCACAGATGGACCACTCTGGCCAGCAGCCACCCAGTGCTGCCCTTGAGTGTTCTCAGCCCACTCAGCCCTGGCCTGCTCCCCTGCCAGAGGCCCCTGGGAGCTGTAATGTCGTGGGCCATTACAGCAGAACATTGCCTCTGCTGCAGGGGCAGCTGGCTCGCCCCTGGAGAGCTGGGCCTCAGCAGATGTTACACCTCCCTCCCCACCATCACCAATGAGCAGGGGGAGGGTGTCTCTTACTGGATAGATCAGGGCCATCCGGCAGGCCAGCAGGATGCCTGAGAGGCAGTGCCTTTACCTAAAGGAACACTTCTTGCATAATGGTAGGTCAGAAAAGAAAACATGATGGTTTGTGGGTTTTGCTTGATTTTTGTTTGGGGTGGGGTGACTGAGGAAGAAAAGGGACTGTCAAATCACAACAAATTATTATCCATCTAGGCACACATTAAGCCTTGCTAATTTCATGTACAGACTCAATCAACACTAGTTGAGAAACAGGCATAATAACTAACGTTTGTTGGATACTGAATTGTATACCATGCTCCATGCTGATTCTTCATATCCATCATCTCAGCTAATCATCACAAACTTATGAAGTAAGTTCTGTGATCACCCTAATTTTATAGATGAGGCAGTGAGACTTGGGTTAAATAACTGGCCCAAGATGACAAAGCCTGAGTGCCAGGATTGACCCATTTGTCCCTGGTTCTTGGATATTACACTCTACTACCTTCCAAGCAATTAGAGGCTAGGTTTTGAGCTAGACACTCTAGGTCAATCAAAAAGCTTATGTTTACTTTAGGCTGTGGTCTTTCCAAACCATTTGGGGTTGAGGACAATGAAGTTAAGTATACATGGTTGGGGTTAGGGTAGAAAGGCACTGGTTTGGGGATAGCCCAGGTGGACTTAGGGTAAAGGATGAGTCCACTTTGTCCTCACTCGTGGAATAGCAAATCCATTAACTGCATGCCTGTGTCTCATTGGCTTAGGAACCATGCCAGACTGAGCATGCAAGAAGCTGGCCTTCAGCCCCTGCAGCTGGGCAAGGTAAAGGCAGGCAGGCAGAAGCAATGGATGGGAGGGATTGAAATGGTCGGGAAGGGAGAAGGAAGTCTTAGAAGATTAGTCAGTGAAGGTTACCTGAGATGCTATCAGAGCCACTGAAGACTTTTGAGTAGGGCAGAGTCATGATTTAAAATAGTTTTGGGGGGCTTTCCTGGTGGTGCAGTGTTTGAGAGTCCGCCTGCTGATGCAGGGGACGTGGGTTCGTGCCCCGGTCTGGGAAGATCCCACGTGCTGCGGAGCGGCTGGGCCCGTGGGCCATGGCCGCTGAGCCTGCGCGTCCGGAGCCTGTGCTCTGCAACGGGAGAGGCCACAACGGTGAGAGGCCTGTGTACTGCAAAGAAAAAAAAAAAAAAAAAAATTTTTATCTAACGACTGTGTATGTATAGCGTTTGTATGCAGAATGAACAGGAACAAGAAAAGATGGGAATTAAGGAAGCAGTTCAAATGGTCATGAAGCCATTCTTCTAAATCTTAAAAACCTCATGTCTATGAAAATCATGGAAATGACATTTAAAATGATCAAAACAGCCTTGCAAAGGAAAGAGAACCCCGGCTTCCACCACCTTCTAAAAGATGCCCTCTGAACTGCCTCCTTGCCAGCTTCCTGCTTCACTCCTTCTGTCCTCCTGCAGGAGAATTCTCCACTGACAGTGACCACGGAGGGGGCAGGAGGCCAAGGAGGATTTCGTTTCCGTGAGGACTACTTTGCAATTGCCCAGTGCCAGCAATACCTACGCAGCTCTGTGTAGAGAGGAGTTTGCATTGAATCTGGTAGAAAGGAAACTCAAAAAAACCTCTGTCAGAAATGACAGCTCTTGACAAGATGAAAGGAAGTGTCTTGCTCAGATCTTCACTTAAAACAATCTGGAGTTCCATTAGTATTCATGGAGGAGAGGCAGCATGGAACAAGTGCAGCCCCGTGAATAAAATTAAAACTGGTATTGACTCTCGGCACAGAAGGAGGGTGGGAGGGGGCTGCCGAGAGCGGGCTGGGCTTCCACAGCCTTGATTCTTCGTGGCCAGATGTGACCCATTCAAGGCACTGCATGTACGTTTCAATGGGGCGATTTACCGTTGTCAACAGCTGCCCATCACCATGCCTTTCAGCCACCCGCATCCACCTTCTGATTTCCAGGAGTGAAGTCAGCCTCAGATACCTCCTCTGTTCGTCCCAACATCATCCCAGGTGGACCCTGTCCAGGTGCTGCTTCCAACCGGCTCCTGATTCGGCTCCATTCTGTGTTATGATTCTTACCCTGACCTTTGAGGTCCCTGTTGGTATTTGTTCTCACTAATTCTGACACTTGTCTCTTCTTAAGGCCTTTGGTTTTTATGTTTTCCCCTCCCCATCCTGCCACAGATGGTGTTGAGACAACAGAACACCCAGGCCTGGTCTTCCTGAGCTCCAACCCCAGCTCAAGCCCAGTCTGCTTTGTCCTTAAGTTGAAACTTTTTGTACAAGTGGGCAATAGGGTAGGGCCATCTTCCTCAAACTGTCCCTTGCAAAACCCATCAGGCTGGTCATCCCCAAGGGTGACATGCCCACCTACAAGGGATCAGGAAGGAAAAGGGAGATATTTTTCCAGGAAAACAGCGTTGAAAATTTTCACTTGCCTCTTCTTGGCTCCCTTTCGTGGTTCCTACAGGGTTAGGGGGACCCGGTTCTTTGGAGGTCTGGTATGTGCTCAGCGCTTATTTGCAAGGCCGTGTTAGCCCTTAATTGCATTTGCAGCTGCAGCTCTTGACTCCAGAAGGTGGTCCCCTGTTCAGAAAACCACCTCCGTCTGTCGCTGCCGCCCGTATGTTTCCCATTTCCTAGACCCGCCTGAGCAGCTGTCTCCAATGAGCCGCAGACAAGATTTCTTCTCCAGAGAATCCAAGCTGAGCAGGGCATTCCTAAGAGCAACATCCAGCACCAGGGCGGGGCCTGGGTGCTGTGAGCGCTGGGGGCCTGGGAGAAAGCAAGCGGTCACTTGGCAGGGGCCCTGCCCCGTGCTAGAGGGAACTTACCAGCTAACCTCCAAAATGACAAAGGCACCATTTCCAGCACAGGCTCCGGACATGCAGGCTCAGCGGCCATGGCTCACGGGCCCAGCCGCTTGGCGGCATGTGGGATCTTCCCGGACCGGGGCACGAACCCGCATCCCCTGCATCGGCAGGCGGACTGTCAACAACTGCGCCACTAGGGAAGCCCCCAGCCACTCTTAATACAGTTTTCATGTTTATTTAATGATAAAGAACAAAAATGACTCTCTCAGGAATGTTCAGGGACTCCAGAAAATGCTATTACAGACCCACTTGCCCTCACACTCCCCTTACTTCCCTACCCCCTCACCTGACTTTACTCTCCGGCCCTCTGCTCTATTCTCACCGCATGTGACAGCATTCCCTCTCCTCATCTTTGCCTCTTGAAGGTTCACCCTGAGTCTGAACAAAATAACTGGTTCGACTTGACTGTGGCTCTGCTTTTCAGAAGATGTGTACATGGCTCTTGGTCTCACTGAGGTCAGAGGCTAAAGCCCTTCATGATGGAATGACAGTAATCCTCTTAAGGCCTGAGAACCCAGGCTCTGGAAGCCATGGGACCCTGGAGCTCTGGACAGCTATTGTGTGCACATAATTACTCTGACTGTGAGTCTCCCCATTGACCGTAGTCTATACCTGAAAAGGATCGGTTTGTAGCTGGTTTGGAAAGAGCAGCTAACTCTTCTTTCTGTTGTCATCTGGTTAACTTCAGATGTTCCCATGTCCTCGAAAAATGATTCAGACCTAATATGATGCCTCTCTTAACTAAGCTGCGTTTAACAAGGTCACTTCTGTACCCCCATCACCTTCCAGAAGCTGCTACCAGAAGACACTGCTGGAAAAGTTGGATGATGGTCATTTTGGTGATAGAGGTGGAGACACCTTGGTGACATTAACCAGTCATAAAGACTGGATCTCTCCTCTGAATGACGTAAGTACTCTCTTAATGATGCAAGTACTTCTGTAGTGCTTACTATGTGCCTTGCATTGTACTATACACTTTACAGGCATTATTAACCCACTTGATCCCCACAACAGCCCTTTGAAGCAAGTTCTCTTACTGTCATCTGTATATTTTAGATGTAGAAACTGGCAGAGAGGTGACGTAACTCTGTGTACTAGCAAGTAGTGATGCCTGATTGAAGCATGGAAGTCTGGCTTTACAATTCAGGTCCCATAAGTATCAGAATAAAATTCTTTCTATGACAACATGCCCTCATCCATTTATTATGTGTTGCTGATTATTCATTGTTGGTCATTTTTGGTGTCTATGTTTCATCTGTAATTAAATCATAAGATATTTGAAGGCCAAGACTATGTTTGATGCACCTTTGTATTTCTCACAGCATTCTTATTATTTATTATTATTTCTCACAGTGTCTTACATCTCTAATTGCTTAATAAATGATTACTGATTAACGTGGTGAAGAGAAAAAAAGAAATTAATCTAACCAATTTCAGTCTTTTCTATAAGTTATTGTGCCTCCTGAGAATCTCTCCAAGAATATACTTTACTCCCCCAGGAGAAGTTATTTTTAAAACTAAATAACCAAGTACTTAAGAAAAATTCATCCCTCCTGATGAACTGATGTTCATGCTGTTTCCCTTTTTATTTCTGCTGCCAAGAAGCTCAAGGCTATTTTTTTTTTCTTTAGAAGACTTGTTATATTTAGTCTAAATATTCTGGTACAATTATATCCCCCTTTTTATTTGACCTTAAATATGTGTTATCCTTGTACTCATATTAATAGCTTTATGAATTTTTTATCCATGTATTTTATTATAAGCCACCTCACTTTCTTTTTGGATGTCTGATACTAGTCTGGAGTAGGTGGACCTCAATTTCCTCATCTGTAAAATGGGTAATACAATAGTCCCTACATCACAGGGTCGTTGTGAGGATCATATGAATTGAAACTTGAAACACCGGAGAAAGAGCCTGGCATATTATAAACACTCAAATGTTAAGGAAGATGAGAAGAGGGAGGAAGGAGAACCAGAATATTCTTCTAGGTGTCCGTAGAACATTTATGTGCATGTGTGTTGAAAATAATTTATATCTCTAAGCCAGGACTCTTTCCTGAACTTCAGCCTTGCATATCTAACCACCTATGTGTTACTTTCACTTCTATATCTAATAGACACCTCAAACATGTCCCGAACTGAACTCCTTATATTACCATCCCAAATATTACCTTCCTACGGTCTTCTTCCTCATTTCAGGCAAATGGAAACCCCACTCTTCCACTTAGGCACAAAACTTTAAATCTCCTTTAAATCTGCTTCTCTCACACCCCACATCCGATCCATCAGGAAATACTTTGGCTCTACCTTCAAAATAGACCCAGAAGTTGACCACTTCTCACCCCTTTATTCCCGTCACCCAACTCAAGGACACCTGGATTCTTGCAGTAGCTTCCTAACAGGTTATATCTTTCCCAGTCCCCAGCCCCATCCATCTGTTTCCAAAGCAGCACCCAGAGTGATCCTGCCAAAATATGACTTAGCTTCTCATTTCACTCATAGCAGAAGCCAAAGCCTTTACCGTAACCTACCGAGCCCCAGATGACCTGCCCTATAGGTTATAGGTCCCCCCTGACCCTCAACCCTTCCTGGCCACTCACCTCCTGCCCTTCCTTGAGACAGGTAGGCACGCCCTCACGTCAAACTGTTTTTCTTCCCTCTTCCCTAGATTCCTGAAGGCTCTCTCTTACTGCCTTTAGGTCTTAAATATCACCTCATAGGCTCGTCCCTGACCACTCTGTCTAATATCACAAGCCCCCCAACACACACACAGACACCCTACCCTTCCGCTCTACTTTATTTTCTCTGAGAAGCACTTAACACCATGCAACATTCTATAGGGAGACAAGATAGAGCTTACTGGTCAAGTTCATGAAATCTAGAGCCAAATTACCTAGGCTGAGTCACAGCTCCACCCATTAAGAGCTGTGTGATCTTTGGCAAGTTAATAAGCCTTTCTGTGGTTGTTGGGATGATTACATGAGGTAACATATATAAAGCATCTAGAGCAATGTCTGGCATAAAGCAAGCACTCTATAAGCATTAGCTGCTATTTATTCGGTTTATTATGTGTCTCTTCCACTAGAATGCAAATTTCCATATAAAAGGCAGTGTCATGTGTGGTATTTTAACTGAATGAAAGATTCTTTACATTCTATAGTGCTTTACAATTTTCAAAAGTTTCACATCCATGATTTCATATAATCCCATGATAACTCTTTTTTCCCTACCCCTATCATGCCCTCCCACCTTCCCTCTCCCCACTGGTAACCACTAGTTTGTTCTCTATATCTGTGAGTTTGCTTCTTTTGTGTTTTATTCACTAGTATGTTGTAGTCTTTAGATTCCACATATAAGTGGTATCATATAGTATTTATCTTTCTCTATCTGACTTATTTCACTTAGCATAGTGCCCTCCAAGTCCATCTATGTTGCTGCAAATAGCAAAATTTCATGCTCTCTTATGGCTGAGTAGTACTCCATTATAGATGTACCATACCTTCTTTATCCTTTCATTTGTTGATGGACACTTAGGTTGCTTCCATGTCTTGGCAATTGTAAATAATGCTGCTATGAACACTGAGGTATCTTTTCAAATTAGTGTTTTTGGTTTTTTTGGGTATATACCCAGGAGTGGAATTGCTGAGTCATATAGTAGTTCCATTTTTAGTTTTTTGAGAAACCTCCGTACTGTCTTCAGTGTTGTGTGTTTTGTTCATTGCTCTGTTACCAGTACCAGGGAAAGTGCCTGGCATTTCTTAGGTGCTCAGTAAATGTTTGTCAGATGAATGAAGCTAGACCCTGGGAGAGACATCATGCACAGACATTTTTAAAGAAATGACATGAAGTTTTAAAAGTGAGAAACAGAATAGAGAGAAAGAAACTAGAATGTAAAAAGAAATTAAGGTCTGAATTTTTATTTTTTCTTGACATCTGTAAGAAGAAGTAGAAGTAGGAGAATCAACAAATAGAAGTAGAAGTAGAAGAAGAATCAACAAATGAGGCCAAGAAATGACCACCAGGCTGGATGAGACTTGAGATAGTAAAAAAAAAAAAAAAAGTCATAAAAACCAGGGGGGAAAAACCTTTAAGAAGTGAGGGTGAGAAACAGCACTGAACATTAACAAGAGAGGGACCAGATTGGGGTCCAGGTATGACCCCTGGATCTGGCAAGCAAAAGAGCACCAGATACTCTCAAAAAAGCAAATTTAGTAACAGGAAGGAAGCCAAGACCAAACTAAGCCAAGGAGAAACGGCAAATTAGGAAGAGGAAGCAGCAACTATTGACTATTTTTGACATTAAGCAGTGAAAGCAAATGGAAACAAATGAAAGAGGAAAGCTGTCAAAATAGAACTCTTCTCACTTCACACAAAGCCAGTCTTCACTATGACTTTTCACATTGTTTTCAAGGGAAGCATTGTTATAATTTACTAAGTATATATTTAATACATTTACTGATCACTACTTATGTACTGTTTTTACATGTAGAAACTCTCTCCCTCTCCCTCTCTTTCTCGTTTTATATTAGAAGAGTTTTTTTTTTTTTTAAGAATATGTGTAGTATGGGTATATGTGTATATAACTGGCTTCCAAACAAGATTGGTGGGTAACCTTTATAAACTCTCATTTTCTTTTCCCTCTTAGGACTCAAAATCTCTTTGTGGACTGAATCCATAAATAAATGATATGTCCAGATGGAAAAAAAAATGCTGTGTTCTAAAATGTAGTGGCTTGAAAGAATGCCCAATCCTCACCTACCCTACACAGGTACTAACTGATTTTCTCAATTCTTTCAAGGCAACAGAAACAACTAGAACTGCAACTCCAGTCCATCTCTTTTGTTGTCTGTGCTGGGCTACAATAGTTGCAACCAGCGAACAGCAAGGGGGCCCATGGGCAGCAGCAGGCCTCTTGGGCTCCCTGTAATGGACTGCAGAGAAATGGGAGAATACAGAAGCCAAATCCTGGAGGGCCTCTGGCCTGCACAGAGGCCAGAGGAGTGTGCCAGCTCCCCAGAGTTCTGCTCTGGAGTTAAATCCATAACACGACCAGGTTGTAAATTTCAGGCCATAGTTCATTAACTCCAGAAGTTCAAAACGATACCCCCCTGCTTGCCCAGTCGATGCAGCTGAGAGTTTTCTCGGCATGTGATGATCCATCAACAATTGGATTCCAATATCTTTTGCTTCATTAATAGAGTCACACAGGCCCCTCCTATGGAGCTGAGTAAGGCTCCTGCCTACGTGCCTGCTTGTGGCTGTGATTGTGCAGGGCTGTATTTTGAGCCTCAAGCTACAGGCAGACCCCAGGTGCACATTTTCCTGAACTCTGCTAGCCCAGGATCTCCAGTTGGACCAAAGTTAACATGAAAATGCTTTCCATAGGGCTGGTTTAGCTTTAACGAGATGATTCCAGTGCCGATTCAAGGCAGTGCAGGTCTTAGGAAACCCTATGCAGTTTTAGGAATCGGTATTACCTCCTAAGACTCATACCTGTGGCCTAGTTCACTTTCAGCCTGATGGCTATTTAGAGTCTAGGAGGCATGTCACTGACCCACTGGGACCCTGGGAAGTAACCTCCCCTACACATGTTCACCAGGCAGTAATCATCCGCCAGGGTGAGGCAGGGGCAAATCATGCCAACAGGGACCACATGAGCCACAGCTAAGAAGGGGATGCTAGGATCAGAGTTTGTTAGGCTGAGCGCGAGCCACAGCAGCCGAAAGCATGGTGAACCACGGATGTGAGCGCCAGCCATGTTCAGGGGACAGTGGTCACTGTCAAGACAGGAAACCACAATCTAGCACTAGGTCTAAGGACAAGCTTGAACTTGGAAATAAGGCAAAACCAAAGCCAGGAGCCAAACTATACAAGATCCAAGGCAGCCGTGAAGGCAATGAATTCTAAGCTCTATGCTATAAACATGGCTTCTTGTCCTGGCTTGCAGGCACAGGGTGGGATCCTGGCTTACCCGCACAGAGTCAGGAGGCTGCCCCTTTTCTTCCCCAGATTCCCTTCCCCCACGCAGACAGCCCTTGAAACAATGAGGGTCTGCAATACAGACAGGAGGGCACCACCACCACGATTTCCAAAACCTTTGTGAAATTCAAATGAGGCTCTTTTCCTTAGCAACCCTCTCCCAGTGGGAATTCATTCTTTTTTTCCAGCTCCTAAAGTATCTTGCCTTCTACACCACTGAAACTACATATATTGTGGACCTCGTAAACCTCCATTGCCCATAAGCAGTAGTAACATTTTCTGCCTTCTGTTAATAAATTGTTCCTCTCTTTGCACAGCAGAGAAAAGATGAAGACGAAATTGGGGGGGAATTATTTCCCAAGTATTGTTTCTCTAACAATAGCAAGCCCTGCTCCTGAGAACTCTATTTTGCTTAATACTTTCTTTCTGCAAAGTGGTAAAATGTGACAGTGTAATAACCCAAAAAGCAGTGTGAAGGGCCTGATTCCCCAAAGTGTCCACTGAGAAAACAGACAAGTGTTTCCATCAAGAAGGAATTGTGTGTATTGAGAGAAGCTAAGTGCACAAAATAAGGGTCTGCTTCAAGTGGGTTCCAGATGTCAAGGATTAAATGTTTGGGTACTTTGCTTCACAATAGAAGCATTTGCAGGAAGAATGGGGCGCTGTTTCTTTCCTTAATTGGGATAATGCACACACACACACACACACACACACACAGCAAGTGTGTGTCTTCTTCAGTATAAAAAGAAAAATGGCTGGTTTAAACATAAAAAAGCACCTGGCCAAAAAACAAGCAATAATGCTGAACAAAATCAGAATAGACTTCAAAGGCAGTGGGCCTTGGAGTTAGATACTGGGGAGAACCTCCAGACATCTTGTGTCTGAACCCCCGAGACATAGAGCCAATAGGTATTTTGAAGATGGATCCAGGGTGACCTTTGTAAGTCAGTTCAAATATCTGCCAACGTCAGACTGGTGGAATGGACTAGCTAGATCATCATCTCCGTGGATTCTGGAAAAGACTTTCCTCTCTCAGTTCCTTGTGATTTCCCCTTTTTCTAGTTCCTGACTCCTCCTCAACATACCTTTGGATCACGTCATGTCCTGGCATCACCTTACCAGGTGGGAAGAATGCTTGTAGGGGCTGAGAGATGGGGATACCTCCTAAAGGGGTCAGAGGAGTCCATCAACGGAGGAATGCATAAGGATTCCATATATACAATGGAATATTATGCTGCCATAAAAAGAATGAAATAATGCCTTTTGCAGTGACATGGATGGACCTAGAGTTTGTCACACTGAGTGAAATAAGTCAGACAAAGAAAGACAAATATCATACAATATTGCATATAAGTGGAATCTAAAAAAAAAAAAAAAACGGTACAAATGAACCTATTTACAAAACAGAAATAGAATCACAGATGAGGAAAACAAAATTATGGTTACCAACGGGGAAAAGCAGGGGGATAGATTGGGAGATTGGGATTGACATATACACACTACTATATATAAAACAGATAACTAATAAGCACCTACTGTATAGCACAGGGAACTCTACTCAATACTCTGTAATGACCTACATGGGAAAAGAATCTAAAAAAGAGTGGATATAAGTACATGTATAACTGATTCACTTTGCTGTACAGCAGAAACTAACACAACATTGTAAATCAACTATACTCCAATAAAAATTAATTTAAAAAAGAAGCGGTCAGAGGATGATTTGCCATGAGAGAAAGCCAGGATACTGGTCTGAAAATACAAAAATCACCAGCAGTAAGACAGGAGTTTGTATCACATCCTAAGTGGTAAATGCAGCGAGTTTGAGGCAGACACAGAATGAGATGCAAATTCAGGTTGGGCCGAGAGATCAGGGCTCAGACAGAACCTCTGAGCCAGGCAGGGCTGCAGCGTCTGGCCAGACATGTTGTGTCCTGTACATGGTGCCTTCCTGCATTAATGGTACCACTTCTTCACTCTGTACCTTGTGACTCTATAGTTCCTCTCACCAAAGAGTCCAATTATAGTTCCCTACTCTTTGACTTTGGATTTGGCCATGTGACTCGTTCTGGCCAGTGGAATGTTAGCCAACGTAAGGGTCAAGGGCTTCAAAGCACTTGGGCCTGCTTTCAGCACTTGGACATTGTCAGGGGAATACTAGGCACGGACTAGCCTGTTAGTCCCAGGAGGGGGATGAGGTACTATGGAACAGGGGGAACTGCCCAGCTGAGCCTTGCCTAATCACCCAACCCGTGACCACTCCAAGCATGCAAATGAGCCTCTCAGGAGATCAGCAGAACAGCGCAGCTGAGCTCAGCCAACCCCTGATTAACCACCAGATTCACAAGAATGTAAGATGGCCACTTTAGGCCACAGAGTTTTGGTGTGGCCTGTTATACGGCATTTGGTGGCAATAACTAACTGATACAGATGTCCAGCTGAGGGGTGAAAATCCAGCCTGCACTCTGCTGTGCAGCCTGTCCCTGAAGCTGTGTCCCCTGAGTAAAGGACTCTACTTTCTGATGTGCTCAAAGGCTCCATGTGGGGCTTCCCTGGTGGCGCAGTGGTTGAGAGTCCCCCTGCCGATGTAGGGGACGCAGGTTCGTGCCCCGGTCCGGGAAGATCCCACATGCCACGGAGCGGCTGGGCCCGTGAGCCATGGCCGCTAAGCCAGCGCGTCCGGAGCCTGTGCTCCGCAACGGGAGAGGCCACAGCAGTGAGTCGCCCGCGTAACACACACACAAAAAAAGGCTCCGTGTGGGTTAGTGGCAGTTCCTGTAAAAATCAGTGCTGTCCATTCCCCACCTCTCTTCCCCATTCTCCCAGTCCTCCCAATTTAAAAGCCTCTTCTTAGCTTTCCTTGGCCTCCTCATATCAGCCTGAAAGCCTCATTCTTGCTGACACTCTGGACTCTCCTACAACCTGTCCCTCTGAAGCTCTTTCTGTAACTGAGCAGGACCCTATGGGGCTTTCCGGGGACAGACTCCTCCCCCACATTCTCTGCGGTAGCTCTTCTCTGAAGTACCTAGATAACACTCTCTGATGCACATTTCCTGAGTTGTTTTACAGATGCTAAAACCACCACCAGATGGAAGAAATTAAGTACTTGATGATCCTGAGCCCCAGACCTACTGGAACCTAAGGATTGATAACGTTAACCCCTGTGACACAGCCCTGTTACCTCACCATCAACCAATCAGAGAACTGTGCACGAGCTGATTCCCCCCTACCCCAACTCCCCTCCCTCACCTGGCCTTTAAAAATGCTTCCTCAGGTGTTCTGAGCACTAGCTGCCCTGCAGTAAACTCTGCACTTTCCTTCACCACAAGCCGGTGTCAGTACATTGGCTTTGCTGTGCACGGGTGAGCAGACTCAAGTTTGGTTTGGTAATATTCCTGTGACCATCCCCTGCCCCGGCCAGCCCCAGGCTTTGCTTTCTCTTTCTGCCTCTGCACAGTTGGATGAAGGGTCTGGCTGGTGAGTCTCCAGCAGCCATGGTCCCGCAGCGTGGCAGGACTGTTGTAAGCAGCTCTTTGCAGGAAACCGCTGTTAGCAGGAAACCCCTTTCCTTGTCACTTTAGCAAAGCTACGTTGTAACTAACTTGTAACCAGGCATCCCCATGCTCTACTCATTTCCCTCAGCACACCTTTCAAATCTTTTTTTTTTAACATCTTTATTGGAGTACAATTGCTTTACAATGGTGTGTTAGTTTCTGCTGTATAACAAAGTGAATCAGCTGTATGTATACATATATTCCCATATCCCCTCCCTCTTGCACCTCCCTCCCACCCTCCCTATCCCACCCCTCTAGGTGGACACAAAACACAGAGCTGATCTCCCTGTGCTATGCGGCTGCTACACACTAGCTATCTATTTTACATTTGGTAGTGTATATATGTCCATGCCACTCTCTCACTTTGTCCCAGCTTACCCTCCCCCCTCCCCGTGTCCTCAAGTCCATTCTCTACGGCTGTGTCTTTATTCCCATCCTGCCCCTAGGTTCTTCATGACCTTTTTTTTTTCCCTTAGATTCCATATATATGTGTTAGCATACGGTATTTGTCTTTCTCTTTCTGACTTACTTCACTCTGTATGACAGACTCTAGGTCCATCCACCTCACTACAAATAACTCAATTTCATTTCTTTTTATGGCTGAGTAATACTCCATTGTAGATATGTGCCACATCTTCTTTATCCATTCATCTGTCAATAGACCCTTAGGTTGCTTCCATGTCCTGGCTATTGTAAATAGAGCTGCAATGAACATTTTGGTACATGAATGTTTGAATTATGGTTTTCTCAGGGTATATGCTCAGTAGTGGGATTGCTGGGTCGTATGGTAATACTATTTTTAGTCTTTTAAGGAACCTCCATACTGTTCTCCATAGTGGCTGTATCAATTTACATTCCCACCTACAGTGCAAGAGTGTTCCCTTTTCTCCACACCCTCTTCAGCATTTATTTTTCTAGATTTTTTGATGATGGCCATTCTGACCGGTGTGAGATGATATCTCATTGTAGTTTTGATTTGCATTTCTCTAATGATCAAATCTTTTAATCTCACAATACCTTGCCTAACTTGGTTCTTTCCGTAGATCAAAGTAGGAATAAAGAATAAGTAATTAACAGATGACCAGATCTCTCCTCCAGCTTCCCCTTCAGGAATTTCATGAACAAACAGTGTGACCAAACTGCGTGAAAAAGATAACATCTGCATAGCACAGGGAGATCAGCTCCGTGCTTTGTGACCACCCAGAGGGGTGGGATAGGGAGGGTGGGAGGGAGGGAGATACAAGAGGGAAGAGATATGGGAACATATGTATATGTATAACTGATTCACTTTGTTATGAAGCAGAAACTAACACACCATTGTAAAGCAATTATACTCCAATAAAGATGTAAAAAAAAAAAAAAGATAACATGTAGAGGAAGGTCACAAGGAGTCCACGAGCCTGCAGTCAGTGGGGGATGGTGACCTGTCTCAATGATTAACTGAGGTTACTTCCCTCCTTTCCTTTAAAACTTTCCTGGCCAAACAGAATCTTCGGAGGTGGTTCTTTTGGGACACTGAGTTCACCATCTCCCCACATTGCCGGCATTCTGATTAAGGACAACTTTCCCCTCTACCAACGTTTATGAGTTTAGTTTTGTAAGCGGCGAGCGGCAGGGCCCGGTTCATTCAGTAACACTGTCCCCGTGCTGAGCAGGCTCTGGGCTGCCCTGTGTCGACTCCCTGCTGCAATTAGCCAGCTTCCGAGCCCCAGAAGCCAAGGTCAGCCACATTCTATGAGCAAAACAGGGTGCAGATGCCCAGTAGGCAAAATGACTGCCCAGCTCCTCTCATCACCTGGGAGGAGAGGCAAGACAACCCAGCAGAAGTGTTAGCCTCACCAATGAGCTCCAGATGAAGGGCCGTCAGCGTTCAGGAGAGAAGTTTACTTTTAGCCGAGGCTCTCAGGGGAGCTTTCAAGGAAGAGGTGACTTTGAACTTGATCTTGAAGGATGGAAAGGCTTTGCAGATGCAGAGAAAGGGAAGCTGGGGAGGGTGAAGCCCTTCAGGCAGGGGAAGCGGCAGGAGAACAGGCGCGTACGCCTTCTTCAAAGTTCCAGAATCACCTTAGCGCTGCTGAAAGCTCTTTGGCACCGGGCCATAGGCAACGTGGGCACGTGCGGATGGGGAATCTCCTTCCAAAAACCTAATTTGTCAACACCCTCGGTTCAGAGGAGGAAAACAGGAGCCAGAGTCTCGTTAGCTTTGAACGTGCACAGGACGTAGCAACAGAGTGGCTGCTGCGACGTGGACACGGCCTCTGTAAATAGCACCAGAAGGGCTTGCAGCTAATAGGGTTATTAATACCTGTCACACCCCCGGATGGCAGAAGAATGTGGAGGTTTTCTACTATAGATTAAAACCAACCAACAGGGACTTTCCCGAGTCTGACGGTCACAGCTCTCTCTTCAGACGTCTTTTCCTGCAGCCACGCAGGCGGGGGTAAGTAATTGTCCCAGGGAAGGATTGTCACCGTGGTAAATGCAAAAGCAGGAACAAACTTGCCTCCCTTCGCCTCAGGCAAAAGCATGGGTATTTGAAATTCACACGTCATCCCCAAACCTGGCTTCCATGGGCAGCTTTGACCTCTTTCCTGGCCCAGGCAGTCACCCCAAAGAAAAGCCACCTTTGTCTGGGCTTCACGTCTCCGGCTCCTGGGAAGGATCCAAACATGGCAGGAGCTGAAGGGAGAAGGGAAGAGAACGTAAGGTCTGGATATTCTGCAGAAAACTGGACTCTGGAGCTGGGGCTCAGGCAGGGGGGCTCCTCGGGGACAAGTTCTGCCCAAGCTGGTGGCACTCATTTCCCCTCTGGGCCCTCAGACAGTGGCTGGAGGGAGGCTGGGGAGGGTGAAGCCCTTCAGGCAGGGGAAGCGGCAGGAAAACAGGCGCGTACGCCTTCCTCAAAGTTCCAGAATCACCTTAGCGCTGCTGAAAGCTCTTTGGCACCTCCTCTCTATTGCCTTTCACAAAGATGCCCCAGAACCCTCAAGAAAGGGCTCCAGTAGCAAACATGTCAAGGGGGTAGAGCCCTGCTGGAGGCTTTTCCTTAAATAAGACATATCAGCCCCCTCCTCACGTGGGAGAACTTCCAAGGGCAAAGGCAGCAGGTAGGAGCACAAACTCCCCTCACTGTTGTGCCCTTGACCGGAGGGTTACCAGACATCCCAGGAGAGATGGCACATAGCTTCGTCCCGCTTCCCCTGCCAGGTCTATGTCATTCACTCCTCTTCTCAAACAGAAAGCTCTGGACGCTAGTGGAAGGCCATGAAGGCCTGAGAGGGGCTTTCGGGACCTGTGCCACCCTCACACGCTGTCTGCAGGGTGTCTGTCCTCCCAGGGCTCATCTGACAAGGGGTCCAGGCGAGCCTTGGGGTAAACCTCAGATGCCCAGTAGAGCAAGAGAAACAGGAGGAAACGTGGGGCTCACACTGTCCTCTTTGGATGGAACCTGCCCCACAGTCCCTAGGCTCCAGCTCCCTGGAAGAGCCAGGTTCTCTGAAGAGGCCCTGCCCTATGATACAGCAAGGTCTGGGGCTCCCTTTGGAGAGGGAGGCTTGGTTGTGCCTTTGTTTTGGGGGTCCTTCCTTCTTTCCCCTTTGCATTTTCCACTACTCCTGGCAGTCCAGCTCTCCACTCTCTACGGTTGTGGGCTGAATTGTGTCATCTCCCCACCCCACCTATCAAATGGAGCCCTAACTCCAATATGACCTTATAGAGATGGGGCCTTCAGGGAGGTAATCAAGGTTAAGACGGGTCATAAAGACAGGGCTCTACTCCAATATAACTGGTACCTTTATAAGAAGAAGAGATACCAGGAGTGCATGTGCACGGAGGAAAGGCCAGGTGAGAACACGGTGGGTAAGGTAGCCGACTGCAAGCCAAGGAGAGAGTCCTCACAGGACACCAGCCCTGCCGGCACCTTGACCTTGGGCTTCCAGCCTACAGAACTGTGAGAAATCAATAGCTGTTGTTGAGGCCCCCCAGTCTGTGGTATTCTGTATGGCAGCCCTAGCTGACTAATACACCTACCTTGTCTCTCAGCCTCTGGGCACCTTGGTGTCTTCCTGGAGAGGAGGAGAAGTCATTCTGACTCCAGTTAACCACCACAAATTGGTGTGGAGGACAAATGCTACACACTGGATTCAAGGATGGTGTTGCCTAACGGTTAAGGATATGAGCTTTGAATTAATGAGCTGGGCCCATGGGAGGTTATTTTTCCCTTCTATGCCCAGGGATCCTCACCTGTCAAATGGGATGATAATTGTTCCATTATCATAGAGTTGTAGTAAAAATACAATTAAATAACAGCACAGAGTAGGCACTCAATAAAATTTCTGTCATGCTTATTGATATCTTGCTACCTCTGATATACAGTATGACCTTGGTCCTGGGTTCTCCACTCATAAATAATGATGAGAGATGCTTCCCATCTTCCAGGTATGGTGAGAGTTTGAAAAGAAGCAAAGATAAGGAAGAGCCAGGGAGGAAAAATGCCTCAGCAATTGAAGATGGCTTCTGTTGTCGGTATCATCATCATCATCGTCATCTTCTGACTCTGATGCTGCATGAGTGACGCACAGCGGTCTCACCCTGAGACTCTACCCTGTGCTCTGGCTATTGCTCCTGCAGCAGACTCACAGGTATGTCCCAGTGGAGGTCTGATGGCCTGCTGTTTGCTTCTACAGACACTTGCACACACAGAACTCCCGCCTTCCCCTGTTTTCCTGCACCACCCAGCTTCCAGCAACACAAACAGTAGTCAGTGGCAGAGCCAGCAAGAAAGCAGAGTGAGTCACTCTTGCACCATCCCACCCCCATCCCTGCCGGGCCTTGGTCCCATGCCAGCAGGGAGGGAATGCCCTTGCTTCTCTCCTTCCAATGATGTGAGATAAATGATGGGGGGGGGCAGGGGGTGGTGGAGTGCATACAGGGAACCCACAGGACACAGCCATGATCCAAACGCAAGCCACGGTGTTGGGAATTGAGTGACAGGCCTGCCTTTTCCATCCCCCCACCTCAGCAGGGCTCTGAGAAAGGACACTGCCCAGCAGCTGGTGGCCCTGAGAGCCATCCTGGGTGGCCAGCTGTTTGCAACCCAGCCCTTTCCTCCTTTCCTGGTAAGCCTTCTGCACATCCCAGCAGCTGAGGCACCATGCCAGTCCCAAGTCCAGACATTTCCAGATGACTCACTGCCTAGTGGAATGTTCCAGAACGTGAGGCCTTTGGGATGGGGGCAGTGGCGTCCCAGGTGGCCCTGGAGTCTCAGGATTGAGATCTGGACTGGCTTTGTCTCCAATGGCCATTGGCATTCCCTCCCCTTCTACCAGAACCTGGGAGGCCCAGGGCAGAGGAAGGCAGGGCCTGCTTGGAACGAGAATGAGGACATTCTGGAATGCATTCTCCATGGCCAGGGCCAGCTTACCACCAACGGCCTTCGCAAGGCCCTCCTCCTCTTCCCCAGCTCCTCTCAAAAAAAAGAAAAGAAGGGGCTTCCCTGGTGGCGCAGTGGTTGGGAGTCCGCCTGCCGATGCAGGGGACACGGGTTCGTGCCCCGGTCTGGGAAGATCCCACATGCCGCGGAGCGGCTGGGCCCGTGAGCCATGGCCACTGAGCCTGCACGTCCGGAGCCTGTGCTCTGCAACGGGAGAGGCCGCAACAGTGAGAGGCCCATGTACCGCAAAAAAAAAAAAAAAGAAAAAGAAAAGAAAAGAAAAAGAAAAATGGTAAGAAACACAATCGAATCAGCAGATGACATTGGTATCAATCCCAGGACTCTGGCACCTGGAACAGTGTAAGGAGCTGGTAAAGAAGCGCACGAGAAGTGTTACTTCTGAGTGGGGACAAAGCACTCCACACTGCCAGGAGGAGGGAGGCCCCACTCGCTGCCCTCCGCCTTCTCTGCTGTTTACAGTAAAACTTCTTCACAAGATGCTATTAAGCTTGGCAGTTACTGTGAATGCTACTGTCGCCGTTGACTTCCACAGCCTCAGGAAATTTTATCCGAGACAGAGTGGCTTCAACAGAGAGACCCAAACCACCACTTGTCTCTCTTCAGAAAGTAGAAGGTACCCTAAAGAGAGAGAGATGAGCCACCCTTGGGCTGGGGAACGTCAGCCCCCTGCCCCCACTCTGTGGGCTGGAAGGACGATTATGAAGTCAGCTGGGCCGGTGGGAGAGATTCCAGAGCAAAATGAAAAGCAGTTAGTCCATTAGGAGGAGGCCAGAGAGCGTGGTCCAGCCTCTCCTAGCTGTCTTCTCAGGTACTTTGACGGAAGCAGAGAAATTGCCTATTCTGGGATCTATAAATAAAAAATGGACACAGGACCAGTTTGAATGATCTGGGGTAGGGCGACAACAGGATCCACACTTGCCTGAACAATGGTGACAAGACACAAGGACACACCTGAATTTGTCAGCCACCTACACCACCTCCCACCTCCCTTCCCTGAAGCAGGTACAACCTCCGGATATAAGCCACCGAGGGACTTGTTTAAAATTCTCTGATTAATTCATGGCATTTATCTTGCTTTCATCTGATTTTTAGAAGGGAGGAGAGCTTTGGGGCCTCACCCAGCATCCCGAAGCAAAGCCTTATTCATCTCCATGTCTCAGGTGACACATCCAGGCGTTCACTAAACACTGCTTGGATGGATGGTGTTGCACGTTTGAGCCAGATGTGGAAAGAGCGGTGGGCTTTTAACAAGAAAACCTGGGGTCAAATCTTGGCTCTGTGATTTGCGAGCTATGGAACTTTGAAGCATAGGTCCAATTTCCTCTTTGGTAATTTGGGGATAATAATACCTCCATTACGAGGCCATTGGGCAGATTAAACGAAATAGAGATGTTAAAGTGCTTATCACAGTGCCTGACACATCAATAAATCTTGTTGAATCTGAATCTGAGGGATCAAACGTTGACCTCACCAAGCCCCACAGAGAAATGACCCCATACCTCCGAATGGGGCCCAGTCAGCAACTGGTATTATCTGCTACAAATCTAGGGTCACGTACCACTTCCTCCCAGCATCTCTGAGCCACCGCTCTCTATTTCCTTCCGCCCACTCCCCAGCAGATGTATGCTCAGGGAAAGCTAACAAAGTTTAATACCATCCTAAGTCAAACATCATTATGAAAGTAAACCTGCTGGGGAAAAAGTCATGTAATGCATCCCAAGGCCAAATGTAAATGATTTTTAGATTTCCCATTATTTTAGGTTACCTATGCCCAGGACAGATGGGAAAGATAACCTAAATTCATGCAGATAGTAAGAACTGATTATACTTCGAGATGGCTTGCTTGTTCCAGATTCTAAAGCAAAGATCCTCAACCTGATCCCAAAGAGCATCTACTGCTCATCTCCCAAAAGGCTTATGGTCACTCAAGATGAGGATGGTAAGTGGGTGTGATAACTGCAGCTACTAAGGGCTACCTTTAAGCAGGGGAGAGGTCTCATGTTCTGGAAGCTTCTGAATGAAGTAATTTACCTAACTCCTTTAAATCTGCATAAGTCCACCTGCAGGCTCCATTCTGCCCCAGTCTCAGAAGATCAATCTTAACTGTAAACAAGGGAAGACTGGCCTACTTGTATTTCAGTAATGAGCTGGTCTCTCCCTATCTTGTATCAGCTGTTTGTCCTAGATGTCATGCGTTATTGTCTCACCCATGTGGAACAGCTCCTGAGGCCAGTTTCCTACCTGATAATCCAACTACAGTGATGTTCTTCTATCTGAGACAGGGCCCCAACAGCAATCTTCTGCATGCCTGTAGCCACCTCCAGTTTTGCCATGCGAACCTCTGCAGATTGTCAGCCAGGAGTTTAAATAGACACCCTGGATCTAACGCTCAGCTTTGCTCTTGGCTGGTACCACTCCATAGAGGATAAACTCAACAAAGGCAAATTTTTGTTCAATGCATTTATTCTTATATACCGCGTGACTAGGATACAAGAATATTGCCTTGCACAAAGGAGGTCTCAACAAATATTTACTGACTGAATGTCCTGACTGCCTCTTTCTCTAATCTCCTGGTTTCTCCCAGCCTTTGAACACAGGTTCTTGTGTTCTCATCTCTGGAACACCCAGTCTCTGACTTTACCCTGAAAGAAGGTGTTATGTACAGTGGAAAGTTCAGGACTTTACAGGCAGACAGATCTAGATTTAAGTCTCAACTCTACCACCTCTAAGTTATGTAGATCTAGCTAAGTTGATTAATTTTTTACCTGAGCTTAACTTGTTTAAAAGATTAAGTTATAGAATCCACCTGCCAATGCAGGGGACACAGGTTCGAGCCCTCGTCTGGGAAGATCCCACATGCCCCAGGGCAACTAAGCCCGTGTACCACAGCTACAGAGCCTGTGCTCTAGAGCCCGCAAGCCACAACTACTGAGCCTGCATGCCACAACTACTGAAGCTCACACACCTAAAGCCCGTGCTCCACAACAAGAGAAGCTACCACAATGAGAAGCCCGTGCACTGCAACAAAGAGTAGCCCCCACTCGCCGCAACTAGAGAAAGCCCACGTGCAACGAAGACGCAACGCAGCCAAAAATAAATAAATAAATTTATATATTAAAAAAAAGATTAAATTATGTACGTAAAGTCCCTAGTAGAATTCCTGGAGCATAGATCAGGTTCAGCAATTATTACTCCTTTCTCCACTTTCCCACACACAGAGATGTCCGTCAAGAGTCAATGGATAACTCAGATACCATTCCTTTCCTATTTATGTTGCCTAATAAATGCTAACTCCTTTGTCCCTATGTTCATTCAGTCATGAAAGAAAACGTTCACTGGGTCCAACGGTGTGCCAGGCATTGTGCTGGGCGCTGAGGATTATGAGGGTGAAAAGACATAAGCACGGAGCTCCAAGAATTCCTGGTCTGGGGTAGGGGGAGGAGCAAATTCAGCAGATAATTGCATCAATCTAGGTCAGGACAATAGGAAATGCAAAGTGGATGTGGAGGTCCTGAAACGGGTACCCACCTCTGACCATCTGACTCTACCTATGCATGAATCCTTGATCTGGTTCAGGCAGCCAGCACACAGGCCTGACTGTGGAAATCATTGGCTCCATTGAGGTCCACGATTAACTAACAGGTTCTAGAACTATAGACATTCAAATACAGAGTTTTCCAAAACCCACGGGGCAGACCATTCCAGACAGCTGTTTACCCCTTCTTTCCACTCTTCCCTTGCCCTTCTGTAGCACGAGGTGCTGCTGCCTTTACCCCCTCCTGGGGTAGGCAAGAGGTTTAAAGAAAAAAAAGTCTCCAATATTATTTTGTGTGGGAAGAAGAAGGAAACTACCACTCACTGTGTGCCTACTTTGTGCCAGGCATCCCCGTGGCATTTCACACTTGCTGGCTTCATTCTCACAGCGGCTCTCTAGGACAGACGAGCACTGCTTTACCCATCCCACAGATACGGACACTAAGAGTATAAAATACTCGTCTGAAGTTAGTTACTAAGTTACATAGAAAGCCTGCTCTGGGCCGACCCAGCTCACACAGTTGTGCAGGACAACCAGTGGCCAAAGGCATGCAGCTGAGGGGCCAGAATCCAACCTGTGCTCTGCTCACCCAGATGAGCACCTGACCCAGGGCTATAGCCACCTGAAGGAAGGGACACCTGTTCCCAGTTTCACAAGGGCACCGTCTGCTGGCCATGCCATCATCCATCAGGCTGAATCTGCCTTCTCCCTTTCAGACAAAGGTGCCCTGTGGGATAGTAGCAGCCTGAGATGGGAGCCCGCTTAGCCCATCTCCAGAGTCTGAGCACTCCCCACAATTCCCTGCTGTCCCCCCAAACTCCAGCATCTTCACTTTACAGATGAGGACACAAGGGCTACCACACACTTACCATGAGCCAATTCTTAGAATAACACTGCAAGTGAGAATTACTGTCCCCACCTAACACACAAGAAAACAGAGCCTGGAAAAGGCTAAATGGACTGTCCTAAGTCATATGAGTAAGCGCCAGAACAAGGATTTGAACTTGGATTTCTTTGGCCCTGAAGCATAAGTTCTTTCCATTGTACCGGGCTGCCTCAAGAAAAGAACTATGCAGCACAGCTAGCATTGGAACCTGGTTTTCTGTTTCCAAGTTCAATGAACAATTGTTACTGACTGGTTGGGGACAGTCCTGGTCATCTACGGGTACCTAACAAGCCACCCCAAAAACACAGTGTGTTAAAAGAAAAACAAGGATTGATTTTGTGCAAAAGCCTGTCGTTTGGGCAGGGCTTGGTGGGAATGGCTGGTCTCTGATCTATGTGGCTTCAGCAGGAATAGCTTGATTGGGGTGAGAGAATTCACTTCTAAGATGCTGTCACCTGGGAACTGAACTAGGGCTGTCATCCAGGGGTCAGGATTCCTGCGCACATGGACCTCTCCATTGGAGTGACTTGGGCTTCCTCTCAACATGGTGGCCAGGTTCCAAGAACAAAAGTCTAAAAGTCCCACTTGGTTTCTTCTGACCTAGTCTTGGAAGTTCCAGAAAGTAATTTTCTCTATCTTCTCTTGACTGAGGAAGTCACAAAGGCCAATCCAGATTCAAGAGGAGGAAAATTAGACCACAGCTGTCAATGGGAAGATAGAAGAGAATTTTCAGTAATCTTTAATCCACACAGGGACCTTGGTTCTAGAGAAAGTTATCAATGACTTTTCCAAAAATAGGCTTTTCATTTTCCAAAACTAGGCTTCATTCAACTGTCACTGTGTCAAACTGCCTTGCTATACAGATAGTTCAATGTTCACGGGTAGGGATTTGGGTGAAGACTGGACAGGCAGCCTCACCCCTGACCTACAGGGAATGTGATCGCTGGAGGAGCTGAGCTGATTCTGAGCCCAGAGCTTTAGGGCACGTCACAAACCTGGCTGCCCCTCACTAATAGCAAATATCATCGGAGCAAAATCAATCCGCACAGCATCTGGTCTCCATACACCGGTTGACTCCAGCCAGGCCCTCGGCCCCCTCACTGTCACTGGCACTAAATTCCCCTGGCCATGCATGCCCGAGAAAGCCAGGGTTGAAAAATACTAATAAATCCATCTGAACACTGTGCTCTCTTGGGGCTTATCAGTATTTCAGTTCTAGTCACAAAAATAACAGACTGTAAAAGACTGATTAGTCATCGGATAATTGAGTTCTTAAATGTCAAAAACAATATCGTATGAATATTCAACAGATCATGCTACTGAAACTTACCTGTTCCATCAACAATGACTAACATTTCTCCCCCAATTGTTCTTTCCCAGAAATTATGTTAATATAACTTTTCTGAGGTGACGAATGTGGTTCTCTTTAAAACATATTGTCTTACAGGTTAATGCGTAATGAGCTACTTAAAGGAAAACAGCTTGGGGGTTGAGCTGGATTTGCTCCTCTCTGCATTAGCTTCACCTCCCTGTGCAGACAGAGGGGGCATCAGAGTAGAATTCCTTCCAGCAACAGATCAACTTCAGAGCTCTACTCTTTGTGAACTTTATTTCTTATTTGTTTATTTACTGGTTGGTTGGTTGGTTTTTTGCCTGATACCTGGGAGGGATGCACTGTTTTCATGCAGCTTAAGTTTAAACAAGTACCAAGGTTCAAGTTTGGTTGGAAGCTGGTGCATAAATGAATTCCATGGAAAGTTAGGGTTTGGTGGGCTAGATGTATTTGTAAAACCTTATCTATGTTTTTCCGTACTCTTGTGCATGCAACACACACACACACACACATACACACACACACACAACCCATTCATATCTGGCAGGGAAGCAGGGAGGGTGTGCAGTGTGGCTGGAAGGAATTTTCTGAGCTTGGAGTCCAGAGAGGAGCGAACTCCCCCAAGCAGATCTTGCTTTCTGTTTGCCTGGCCTCAGCAGATGTTGCGGCAGCTGGAGCAGCTGGTGGGGTGGGAGCTGATGTTGGGGTCAGCGCGCAGGCCCTACAGCGTGTCAGGGGCCTTGCTCTTGGTGGGAGCGACAGGATATGCCTGCACCGACTGCTCCTCCAGCAGACACTGTCACTCCGGAGGCTGTTCTAGCTCTTTCTAGCCAGAAGCATGAGACCCTCTGACTGGAGTTTTTCACTCCCAGCCCTCAGCTGGCCCCAGCCTCAGCCCAGCCCCGTGGGCTTAGAATGTGTACGGATGAAGACGGGTGTTGATTTAAGGATTAATAATCACTTCCATCATCCTAAATCTCACCCCACTTCATCCCCAGCCCATTTCTGCCAGTCCTAGTGTTGTTACACCATCATTTACCTAATAAGCCTTCAAGACCTTTGTAATGTTTCTGTCGTCCCGCTCCTGTCTTTCCCAGGAGAGCTTTTATTTTTCTCCCAGCCACCCTGGCGAACAGTTATTAAAACTTACACAGGGCTTCCCTGGTGGTGCAGTGGTTGAGAGTCCGCCTGCTGATGCAGGGGACACGGGTTCGTGCCCCGGTCCGTGAAGATCCCACATGCCGCGGAGCGGCTGGGCCCGTGAGCCACGGCCGCTGAGCCTGCGCGAGTCCTGCGTACCACAAAAAAAAAAAAAAAACTTAGATGCAAAAAGTACTCTGAAGCTGGACCATGGGTACTGGCTCACTGCTTGCCAGTCCGTCCCGACCCAACTCCATGCTTTCCCCATCCTTCTGTCCTACAGATGCCAGCTCCCTGATGATACAACAACATAAATATCTGCTTACAGAAAACATATCAAGAGCCACCTCTTCCCCTGCCCAAGATTCCAGGAACTCAGAGAACCAAAAGGAGACACTAAAATTATTCATTCATCCCAGCGCTTCCTTCTGCCTCTTGCCCAGTTTCAAATGCACAGGCTCTCCCTGCTATGCGCGGTTGGGCCAGCCCATGAATGGCAGATAATAAGCGGTTTGACTTGGGGCTGTCAGGCAGGCCATGAGGATTGAATGCTGACACCAGAGCTCTCACACCAGGCATCGGGGGAGTAGTACCAAGTGGACAGAAGTCTGTTCCTGCCCTGGAGGGGCTAACAGACCGTTTTCAGAAGCAAGACCGTGTGGACAGCAACCCTGAGCACCGCCAACAGGCGGGCAGACTCCTCCCACCGCCTGGGGAGGGCTTGCGCTCAGCGGCCAAAGCAGAGGCCAGAAGCTCAGCCCCCACGCTTGCCGGCCACGTCTGAGAAGCAGAGGGGTTGTATCTCCTTAAGCATGTTTTTAATTACTGTAAAAATGTGTCATCCGAAGTGGCAGCGTGGTTCTCAGTTACCCGCATGCAGATCGATGCTCTCGGTATGAAGTGGTTAGCACAGACATTTAAAACCAATTAGGATCGTGGTGGGGCAGCTCCGAAAGAGCTCGTTAGGTAGGCGGATGGGGAAGGGAGGCCATTATGCTCACCAGATAACTAAGTTATTTGTACTTTTGTTGGGGCGGAGGGAGATGATTGGTTTCTTTAATATCTCTTTGATATCAGATGGGAGCTCTGGACACGCGCGCGCGCACGAGCGCACACACGCACATACACACACACAAGCAGCATTCCCGGATGACGAGACAAATACAATTTTAATGCTTTAGGAGGCGCTGCCAATGAAGAGAGCTGGAGAAACAGCAGATATCTCTTTGGCAAAGCCTCTGACACCCTGTCATGCCCAGCAGGCTGAGGGTGCGCAGAGAGGGAGGGCCAGAACCAACAAGAACTGGGTTTGCGTGTGGATGAGCCCACGGCACTGAGGAAGCCCTCCCTGTTCAGGGCCCACGTGGAGAAGCATGGCACCTGCCTTCCCGAAGTGGCCCCTGAAACCAAGAGGGGGGATGCCTCTAAAGGAGCCAGGTGACACTGGTGACACGTCCCTGCCTATGTCCTTGGTTAATGCCAGGTGTGAGACAAAACCCCGAGGGGTTCTGAGCTATGGTGGCTGGAGGGAGGGAAGTGAGAAGGACCTCTTGCCAGTCTCAGCATGGAGCTCCTCTCTTGTGACAAGCGTCTGTATCCCCATTGAATTTCTCCCCCCGCCCCCGCCCCCGAGTTTCCAGGGAGCAGCGAGCTTTGTCTATCCTGCCCAGCACCTATGCTTATTCTTACCTGCCCGTGGGGAGGTCTCTGAAGACAGTGTTCATGTTAACTCACTTTGTTCCTACACGTATTCATTCACTCAGACATTTATTGAGGGGAGCGTGCCAGGAAGTGAGCTACGAGTGGACGGAAAGGCCCAGAAAGAATTGAGTAACCGTGGTCAGCAGACACGAAAGCTGTGAAATGCCACTGCTTCAATGCACCACACTCCCCCCCCACCCCGGCCTCCTCCTCATGCTTTGTCACTGCAGGCTGCTCCCTGGGGTCTACCACCCCATGGAAAGGACCCGGTTCAACTACATCCAAGCTATGTAATCTTGGGTAATTACTTGGTCTGTCGGAGGTTGTTTTCTTGCCTCTAGATGGGGGGCTGTTGAGAAGAGTAAGTAAAATGATACATAAAATGTAGCCATTGTGATAGTAATAATGCTACACCGTAGGATCTCTGCTGTACCTCTGCTTTCTTCACAGATGGGAACTCATCGGCTACAAAGATCTTCTGAACTTATACCTTCCCCAGGGTCTGTGCCACACACCGTGGTTCTCAAAGTCTTTCTGATCACAACTTAGTGAGACCTCTTGGCCCATCTACCTACATTTGCCATTTACTGGGAATTTTTTTTAAAAAGGTACCCAAATATATCAGCTACATGACGCACATTAATGGGTTATTCTCTGATGATACCAGAAATATTATCCCAGCTAAAGGGAAGAACGGTACAATTTTAAATAAACACCAGTGCATTTTCAACTCAGGTCTCACTTGGCATATGAGTGAGCCACAGACCATGCTTCTAGATTTATTTCTAGAAGGCCTCTCTCAGAGCCCTGGGCCAGGAGCAGAGAACTCACAGCAGAGGGTGCTAAACTAACTGAGGGGAGCCCTCCCAGGGACAGATCCAGACCCCAGATCTCCCCAGTGGTTAACCCCACTACTGTGGGCCCCCAAGATGTTGGGAGTATTTTGAACGCCGATGATCTTGTAATTTGCAGAAATGTTGATATCTCCATATGCCGCCTCAGAGTGGGATTGTCTCACAACAAGCATGAGAGAATCACACCTCGGCAAGGAGTTCAGTAAATTCATCTGTGAAACATATTTCAATTCCAAAGGCAATTTTCTAATTAGTAACGACACGCAAAGCCTTGGCAATCTGAAAGCAGTTCTCAGCAGCACTGGTCCTGAGCTAATCTAAGCCCGAGAATGAGGTACCAGATGCCTCCCTGGACCAAGACAGGCTTCTGCAAACCCTCGGGCCTTGGTTTGGAATGGAGTAGCAGCAAAGAAGTGGATCTTCCCCTCCACCAAGACCCTTTCTCTTACAGCCAGGGCTGGGAGCCACAGGGGCTTGGTAGGCAGTGTAGTATATTCATCCATTCAACATTTGTTGAAGACTTGCCAAGGGTATGGACCGGAAAGGCATAATTCTTGCCTTCCGGGAGCTTATGGTTCACTGGAAAATTCAGACATTATCACTCAAAAAATTGAGTAACTAAGGAGTAGCCAAAAGGGCTATGACAAGGATCCTAGCTAATCTGAAAGGTAGAGAAAGTTTTCTCAAAGGGAGTGATGCTTAAGCATACAGAGGTGGATCTGAATTCCAACCATATCATTTATTTTAGGTATACATTTTGGCAAGTTAGTCATACTCTCTGGGTCTCAGCATCTTCACCTATAAAATGGGTACATAATAACCACTCACAGGTTTACTCTAAGGATCTACTAAGATAATGTACTTAGAGTGCCTGGCACCATTTAAGGCACTTAATATGTGCTCAATAAAAATACCTCTTGTTATGGTTTCAGGAGGCCTCCCAACCTGTGGCTGATGGGATATACAGGGAGCACAGCTCAATCTTCTATCCCTCCTCCCAAACGGGGATGGACAAGTTATCTAAGCAGGGTCTCAGGGGCCCGGCCAAGAGAGCTGGGCCCTGTTTCTGAAGAGAATCTGCAAGACCTGACAGGATGAGCAAACAGGTGCAGGGGAGGGCACGTCAGTAAGGAGCCCACCCTGTAAATGAATCAAATCCCACCAGGCCTTCCAAGCCTGGAACTGAGGTGAGCATCGTGAGAAGGAAGACCCAGGCCAGGAGAGAGGACAGTGTTTCTATACTCAGGCTGTAGGGCTGGGCGCCCCTTGCTTTGCAGGAGCAGCGGGCGGCCACCACCTATAACTGGGGGTCTTGGATCCTCTGACTACATTCCCTTGGGAGACATGAGTTTTAATCTCAACTTTACCCCTAACTCAGTGACCTTTATCTCCGCCCCCTTCCCAGGTTCTCAGCTTCCCCATCTCTAAAATGGAAAGAATCCTCCCCAGTTTTGTCCAACGTCCTATGCAGATTATAAAAGCCAATGAGATCCTGGGTAGAAATGTGTTTTACGCTCTAAAGAAGAAATCCCAAGGAGTGTCACCTGCAACCCATAAATCTTTTTTTCTCCATGGAAGCAGATGGCAGCACTGAGACCCTCAGGAATGGACGTACCGCCCCACCCCCACCCCTCACCTACAGTGGTGAGATGCTTCGCTCACCCCGCTGCATCCAGGGCTTCGCACCTTCAGAGCGCTGTCCCTCTGCTTCTTTACATCTCATTTCATTACATTTGCCTTCCCCAGGCCACACTCTCACGCATGGATCCCAGAGCCCTGAGCCCTCTTGATCTTCTGGCGGCCCTCGTCAGAGGCCCCGGGCATTTGTTTTCTCACTGCACGAGGTTGCACACTGATACATTTGTACCACAGGAAGCAGAAAACTAGTTTAACATCTCATTTATTTCATAGATGAGAAAGTAATTCCCTGCTGAATGATTGTCCCGAACCAACAATTCAGAGAGGAAGAATTTACAGGGCTGCCAAGGACCGGGGTGCATTACTGTAGTGCCGTTATATAACGGAGCTGGAACCTTTTTTTCTCTCTCCTGTTAGCCTGAAGAGAAAAGCCATTAAATATGATTAAGGTTAAGAGATTGCTAAAATTACAAACAGCCGCCATTCAATTATTTTCCTCTGTAAAATGCAACACAGATTGGAGTTATTTCTCTGAAATGTGTTTTTAGAAAATAACATAACACAACAAATGTGGTTTGATCTAGCAAATCAGGTTCCAGATACCACTTCTAATGCAAAGCTAAAAGGTTCATAATTTAACTCAAAGTTTGGAACTTAAAGTCGTCAGGTGCTTACTTTATAGAAAAGCTTTATAAAGAGAAAAAAAAATCAATACCACCCCGACTAATATTCTGAAGTCATCTACAGCCAGAGATTCAATCAATTGTATCACCCATTAAAGGGACAGACAGAAAATTTTTAAAAAAATTTAAAGAACCAGCAACCACTTGGCCTAACAGATATATATTTTGGTCAGGGGGCAGGAAGGGGGGGGTGTAAATCTCTCAGATATTTTCTGGCAGTTTTCATAGGGCCAAAGTGGGGTGCTGAGGGTGTTAGTTTCACAGGGAATTGGCAGGTAAATGGGAAAGTAACTCCTCCAAATCTTTTCCTCCCAAGAGCACTGCTGGTGAAGGGAAGAGTCCATGAGGACAGCCTCATGCTGTCCTTGGACTTATGGTTCACATTGCAGATGACTTACTCTCAGCTTAGAAAGAATCAAAAGCCCAACTGCACTGAAATGAATTTTCTGTCCAGTTTATATTGAATGCTAAAATAATTGGAAATTCCGAAAAAACCTCTATGCATATAGATTAGTGGCTGGAGACTTCTGGTTATTATGGCTAATAAAACACAAGAATTATATCACACTCTGCTCACAGACTCTAGCCCAGGACTTACAGTCCCTCTAGACAGAATATAAGCCATTTATGAGAGTAAACTTTGTACACAAGCTAAACACATAAAGCCGTGTATTAGAATTGGACAAAACACTGCAAGGCAAATAAAAGCTAGCTAAATGCCACATTCCCAGGGGCAGCTGAAGCGACCTCCTGCGTCCATGAACCACACATGGATTTTTCTCTCTGCTGCTCCAGCAACTAAAACACAGCAGCCTCTCACAACTGATGGGCCAACGAGGAAACTGACAGGTTCTGCCCTCTCTCATCATATTGGCAAGCCTAGACTCACTCATACTCGAAGTCCCAACACACTGGACACTCACAGACCTCTATGAAATGAAACAGAGGCAAGGAGTGTCAGAAATTTGTGAGTAAGAAGGCACCAGGGAGGAGGAATGGGGCCACTTTGCACAGGCTTAAGTCACCTATTGGTTATAGTGATGATGTTATCTAAAGCAGAAATAGAAACACACACAGACAAGGACTTGATCCGACTTGTGCATGTATGTACATAAAAAGAAAACAGGCCTAAATACCTTAGGAGAGGACTAAATACCTTAGGGGAGTCCCTAAAAATCAACGACAGGTGACCATCGGGGACGTTGCAAGGAGACAAAGGCTGCCTCTCCCAGCCTCCTCTCAGCTCCCCATGGACCCTCCCCCATACACCCTCCACTGGAATCTTGCAAACTTTCTGCATTTATTCAGTACTGTTTGCTGAGCACCTACAGTCTATGCCAAGCAAGCATCATGCTAGGAGTTGAGTTCCTGCACCCAAGAAGCCCTTTATTTAGTGAGGGAAATTATATACATGTATGAATAATTATAAATCAATGTGAACAAGATGCTATAAGAGCACAGAGAAAGAAGCCCTAACTCGCCAGGGCAGTCAGCAGAGGCTTCAGGCAGAAGGTTTGGGCAACCTCGTCTCGAGGGTGGGATAAGTGTCAGTGGCATAAGGGAGATGGACAGAGGGAGGCAGGGGTGGGCCTCCCAGGTGGACAGAGGGTATACAAAAGGCACTGCGATGTGAATAGAAACGGCATGTCAGGGGATGGTTAATAGATCAGCAAGGCCAGAGTGCAGGACGGGAAAGTGAGAGGGGCAGAAGATGAGAAAGACAGACTGAAGCCAAATTGTGAAGGCCCTCAGACAGGCACCACACTAAGGATGATGGAGAACCACTGAAAGTTTTTCAGCAGGGCAGTGACATGATGAGGTGTGTGTCTGAGAAAGAGAGCTCTGGCGGCAATGCGGTGGATTGAAGGTAGGAGGAGAAGAGGCAATAATCCTGGAAAGAAACCACGAGGATCTGGGCAAAGGCTGTGGCTGGAGAGGTGATCAGACGGTGATTGATTTAAGAGGTATTTAGACAGTATCTCTAACACTCGGTGTTGATTGAATGTGAGCAATAAAGGAAAGGGAGACTCCGAGAATGAATCTGCAGCAGAGATATCCAGCAGGCGTTTTGGAAATAAGGGTCTGGGACTCAGGGGGAATTGGGGGCCTCACGGGTGCCACAACCTCTGCTCAAGGTCACAGAGGGGCAGGACCATCCTATGTCCTGGAGGACAGCCATGGTTCCCAGATTCATGGGCCCCGGTGATCCTTTGCTGTGGGTCAAAACTCCCTAGCTCCAAATCAAAGCAGAGATTGCTGTGAAATGAAAGAGAAAAAGAAGGTGGGAAGCACATAGGTCTTTGTGTCAACTGCCTTGTCAGGGCCTCGACTTCGTCTATAAAGTGAGGCAGTTATAAGACACAGAGGAGGTATATTGAGGTATGTCGAACTCAGAAGTAAGGCCCCTTAAAAGTCTAGATGCAGAGTGGAGTGTCTGGGGCCAGGGGGAACACCAAGCATGATGTGGTTAGAGGGTCCCGGATTCCCCACAACGTTGCCATCTGTTCTGTCAGTTGAGTTCAAGGCAATTAGACAGAAAGGTACCAAATCAGAAATAGGCAGGCAGGTGAGTCATGGGATATTCAGCTTCCTGCCGCAGGATGTCCTGGGCTCTCCTATGTCTGTCTACAGTGTTATCAAGAAAGTCTCCAGCCTTGGGCTTCCCTGGTGGCACAGTGGTTGAGAGTCCGCCTGCCGATGCAGGGGACACGGGTTCGTGCCCTGGTCCGGGAAGATCCCACATGCCGCGGAGCGGCTGGGCCCGTGAGCCATGGTCGCTGAGCCTGCACGTCCGGAGGCTGCGTGTCCGGAGCCTGTGCTCCACAACGGGAGAGGCCACAACAGTGAGAGGCCCGCGTACCGCAAAAAACAAACAAAAAAATACAAACAAAAAAAAAGAAAGTCTCCAGCCTAGTGCTTAACCTGGACCATGCACTGACTCCCCAGCAATTTCTGCCACATTCTGCCAGCTCGAGGGCAGCTGGACCAAAGAGAGGTCTCAGTTCCTGGGTCCTGCCTTACACTCAAGATGCTCAGACCTGCCAGCAGCAGATATCCCGTCTGGGTCCCTGATAAGGGCTTGGTCATATCTTTCCTCTGACTCTTTAGCACCTTCCTACTGACAGGGACAGCTGGCGGGGACAAGGTCGGCATGGTATGATCGGCCCTGAAAGCTCTGTGGGAGTTGGTGCACTTTCAGAGGGAATAGAGAAGAAAGCAGCGTGTGCTTCTGTGGTGTCCGCACAGGAGGGGAGGGGAAGAGAGCGCTGACCAAGGATGCCGGGCGCCCACTCACCTTTGGCATCTCTGCCTGACCCCAGGCCTCTCTCAAGAGCACACGATCCAAATTCCTTCCACTTTTCCAGGCTTGATGACATGTTTTGGGGGCTAAAACAAAGGACAAAGGAAGAAGCACTGCAGGCACGGATCCATCGGAACTATAGTCAGTCTCTGTAAGAAAGCTTTCATGATGCCAGCATGACTAACCAAGCATGGTTTTCTTCTACCCCCAAAGCATCACCCCCTGCCATCACTCTCCGTGACCCTCCCCACACCCTATTCTTCCTCCACACCTAGCCACCTTGAGCCAAAGACCTAGC
Organism: Globicephala melas; assembly: GCF_963455315.2. NCBI lineage: Eukaryota > Metazoa > Chordata > Mammalia > Artiodactyla > Delphinidae > Globicephala > Globicephala melas. The sequence goes on from NC_083321.1 coordinate 90,827,141, forward strand.
AGCAGCACCCACAGGGTGAGAGGTGGGTCTCACCACTCACCAGGAAGGAAAGAGAGAAAGAAAAGATGCTCACACGTTGCCAAGGCTTCTGTTGTATAATGTTATGGCAGGTAAGGCTGGGGCTCCTTTATATACTTAATCATGCTCCATTTCCAGCTGACATAACTCAACGGTTTATGACACAGCACCACTTAATAAGACTCACTATCAACTTAGGAAGGGGGATGATGAAGCTGGGGGAGGGAGCGAGGGGGGAAGAAGCCGAACAGAGAGGATGAAAATGATAGGACTTTGTTCTTAAAAAAACAGAAAGCCTGTTGTCAGTTTAGATTATAGTCTAAGCAAGCAGGCCAGGTCCTTAGATCTGCAGAGCAGAATCTTCTGTACGGAGGCACTGAGATGGAAGAAGCCAAATCCTTTCCTAAGAAAATGGGATAGCCCAGGATGGCATTTATCTTGGCTTCTGAGAGCAAAACAGACCAGGGAAAACAGTGGTTCCTTTTCATCATTCCTGACCTGCACAGTTGCCCAAACTTATCTCTCCAACTAAACAGTCATTTCACTGAAGGCGAGGAGGGCATCCTCTTATCTTCATAAAACTGTGCACCATCAGACAGTTGCTGGCGTCACATTGGGCAGCCAGCAAAGACTTGTTGATCTGACAGAAAACATCGTTTCTGCCCAAGAGATGGTCTTATCTCCCTTGATGAGATCAAGAACAAATAGAAATTTAGAGTGCAAAGGAGCCTTCGAAATCAAATCATTGAATGTTCTCACTTCATTCATTGGAAAACTGAGCACAAAGAAAATTGCAAACAATGACACAACCCTTAGTGACTCAGCCAGGCCTCAAACCCAGGTCTTCTGAGTCCTTACCCCCCTGTTCTTTCCACGACGCCTTGTTGCCTCTTCATGCGTCTGCCCATGTTCAGAGGCATCCCTTCATCCATCCATCCACCCACCCATCCGTTTACCCATTCCTCCCTCCCTTCTGCGAGTCAAGGCTGGGTGTATGCATGGGATAGTGGCGGGCAGGAGTGTAAGAAGATGACTCAAGCCACGTCCCGCCCAGTTCCCTGTGCCCCTCACTCCTGAGAGGGGAAGGCCTACAGACATGAAAAATATACCCCAGCCCAATATGCTGAGAGTTACCGTAGGTACAAAGTGCTATTCAGCACAGAGTATAGAGTAGATCAGGTGGAATGGCGGTGAGGGATTTGGGAAGGCTTCACCAAAAAAAGGTCCAAGTGGATTTTCTCAAATAAAGAATAGATGGTGGCCAATCACAGAAAGGAAGGAAGGGGCTCTGGGCAGAGAGAACCCAAGGACGCTGCTGCTAAAACTCTCTCTCCCCTTGGCTTCAGGGAAACCATTCTGTTACGGCTCTTCTCTGCCCTCTGAGCACACCTCGATGTCTCTCTCAAGGGCAAGCTCATAGTAACCTCACAACTGTAAAGTGTCTATTGGATTTGGCAATCAGGTGGCCACTGGACACTGTCCCTGGCCCTATACCTAGGTCATGTCTACCTGTTAGTTGCTCTTGTAGCCCCACATCTCACGCCTCCTTAACACTCACTACCATTGTCATCTGGTATTTGTCTATGTCATCTATGTTAGTGTGTGCCTGCCCTAAGAGGCGGGGCTAAGGTCCTGAAAGGAAGGGACTGTTTGGCTGTATCCCCAGTACCTGGTGTGTGTGTGTGTCTGTGTGTGTGTGTGGGGCACATGCTCAGTCAGTGAAGCAGCCATGAACAGTGAGAGCAGAAACGCATTTTCATGGACCAGAGACCAAATGGAATAAAACCGGGGTGACAAATGCTGATCACTCTTTCAAGAAAATGTGTGGTGAAAGGCAAGAGATAGGACAGAAGGGAAAAGGAAGGCGGGATTTATAAGGGTCTTAAGAGGAAACGACTTTCTAAAGATTGAGGGGAGGCAGCAGTGGCAGGTAGAGACTGGAGTTACAAGGTCGCGCGGGTTGGGGTGATAACACTGGACCAGGTTTCCAGAGGAATGAGATCATAAAAACAGACAAAAGGTTTTGCCCAGAACGGGAGAAGGACATGTCTCTTCCAGAACAGAGAGAAGCAGATACTCCACACAAAAATTAGGTATCCACTGCACGTACACTGGCATCTTCTCTGCCCTAACTGTCATGGGGGGACTGTTTTCAACTTGAATTTACAAATAAGGAGTTATTTGTGGACTTTTTCAAACTTGCTCGCAGAGAAGAGTAACAACTGTCCCTCCCCTAGACAGCCCCGGTTCTCCATCCGCTGTGGCAGGGAACCCAGGGCACATCCTCCCCAGCCAATCAGAAAACACCTGTCCAAAGGTCTCTGTCCCTCTCTCCCCACTGGGGTATTCTCCCCATCACCACCCCCACCCTACTCTCTGCATGGAACCAATTCCCCTTGGTGTGAGTTTCTGATCTCAGTCACTTGAAAGCAAAGCTCAAGGCTCTCAGAGGTCAGAAGCCTCTGGGTGCTGAAAACACCTGTCGTGACATCTCAGAAGCGGGCGTTGTCCTCCTGGGAGGGGTTCTGGCTCCTTTGCCTTCACCCTCACAAACAGCTCTCTGAATCGGGAGCTGGATCTACAGCCAGAAGCCACGGCTCCTCTCAGGCTCTGCCGTGTAGGCCGAACTGTCAGCCTCTCTGTCCCACATCCACACCCCCGTTTGACCCGGGCTTCTCTTCAAGAGCCTTTTCATCCAGAGCCGTTTCCTCCTCTTGACTAGAAGAGAAAATGGATTCTCTGATCAGGAGCCTGGGAACCATGGTGATGGCCATTGCTAAGGCACAGGAAAAGAGGGCAGCTGGTGAGGGCTCACAGAGAAAGAAATCTTACAGGAGGGGGCATCAGTGCCTGCTGTCTGGGTGCACCGAAAAGCCCCATCATCAGAAAGTGAAACAATCCCATCTCGATCCTCTTCTGAAGACAGAACCATCCTGTGGAAAATCCCAGTGACCTCATACAAATTGAAAGGGGAGTTCACTGATTCTTTTTCTTTCCTAAATGATGTGTCTGAAAACTTGTCTTGTAAATGTTCCTAGAGGGGTGCTGTTCTCTTGGAGGCGGGCATGGTATAAAGGACAGAGCACAGCCTTTGGGGTCAGATCATTCCAGATGCAAATTCTTCATCCGTTCATAGTCGTGTGACTTAGGGCAAGATGCTTGGTCTCTCGGCCCCCAGATTGCTCCTAACACGGGATGAGGGTAATGATGCCAACTTGTAGAGTTGCTGAGAGCGTTGGAGATAATAGAGGGGAAGCATCCCACACCATGCCTGGCACCTGGTGGGTATTCAGCATGTGGGAACTTATTACTATGACGGGGGCCTATGTAAGAGCCCAGAGGAGCAGACTTGCAGAGAAACACAATCTGTCCCTGCCCTTCACTAACTCACACCTCCCTTCCCCACCTCACACCTCCCTTCCCCAGTTTGGCTGTGTGCTTGGGGGGGATGCTTGTTACAGATGACCAGGGGAGGAGTGGGGTCAGGACCCGGAGCTGTAGCCAAGGATGGCGGAGGAGGGAGGGCACATCCTTCCAGCTCGCCCTTCTCTCCCGAACACGACAACAGCAATCAGCTTCTTCTCTTCCCTAACCTGTTTCCATGGTTCCCACCCTGACTGCCTCTAAAATCTGTCACACTTTCAGCATAATGTTCAGTGAGCACCGCAGCAAATAGCTCTGTGTCGCAGGCGGGGTCCAGGCCGAGCCCTTCCTCCTGTGTCCTGGGGAGGCTTCTGGCCTGGGGGGTGGGGGGGGTGTGTGGTCAGGCTGGGCACCTGAAGCCCAGGTCTCCTTTGAGTGCACCACTCTGTCCAAATTACCTGGGCTTGCCAGGTCCCTCTCACAGGTGGACCCATTAGCAACATTGCGTGTCCAGCCTGTCAGCTCCCTAATTACACCCTTTGGTGGAAGGCTGGCTGGGAGAGTTCCACGCTTTCTGTCGGGTACCTTGCTCCATGCTATCGTCAGAAAGTTTCCGTGTGGCCTGTCTGTGTAGGGGGAGCTGCTTCTCTTTAGCTGGTGTATTATTTGGGGGTTTTTTGGTTTGTTTTTGTTTTTGCCCTTTTTTGGCTTCAGGTAAGCTGGCTTTTGAAGGGAGGACTGAAAAATGACAAGTAGAAAGAACATACAGATGAAGTCAGAAAATATGAATTTAAACCTCACATTTATCATTTATTTGCTGGGTGATCGTAAGCAGGTCATATAACCTTTCTGGGTCTGTGCAATGGGTATGATAAGAATACCTATCCCGACAGCATTGCTGTGACAAGCAGAAGAGATAGTGTATGAGAAAGTCTTTCTTACCTGTAAAACAATCAATAAATGTTTATTATTCTTGCAGAACCATGAATTTTGGACCAGAGCATGTAGTTAACTTGTTGAATGACTTCAGATAAATCACTTAACCTCTCTGAGTCTCTGTTTCCTTATCTGTAAAACAAGATTAATAATATACACCCTATCTTCTAGAATTGTGGGAACCAGCCAAGGTTCAAGACAGGAAATCACTGTGAAAAACAGAAGGAGCTCCATACCTGTGAGGCAGTGGTGTCACCTAAAGCAGGATTGCAAATCAGAATGGGAGAGCCGGGGCTTCCCTGGTGGCGCAGTGGTTGAGAGTCCGCCTGCCGATGCAGGGGACACGGGTTCGTGCCCCGGTCCGGGAAGATCCCACATGCCGCAGAGCGGCTGGGCCCGTGAGCCATGGCCGCTGAGCCTGCACGTCCGGAGCCTGTGCTCCGCAACGGGAGAGGCCACAGCAGTGAGAGGGCTGCGTACCACAAAAAAAAAAAAACAAAAACAAAACAGAATGGGAGATCTGGGGAGTGGGGTGGGTGGGGGAGGGATGAATTGGGAGTTTGGGGTTAGCAGATGCAGACTATTATACATAGAATAGATAGACAACAAGTTCTACTGTATAGCACAGGGATCTATATTCAATATCCTGTGATAGGGACTTCCTTGGCGGTCCAGTGGTTAGGATTCCACGCTTCCAATGCAGGGGGCGTGGGTTCGGTCCCTGGTCAGGGAATTAATCCCACATGCCATGCGGCCAAAAAATTTTTTAAATAATAAAAAATATACTTTAAAAATTGACTTTCTTTAAGAGAAATATCCTGTTCTAAATCATAATGGAAAAGAATATGAAAAATAATGTATGTATATGTATAACTGAATCACTTTGCTATACAGCAGAAATTGGAAATGAACTATACTTCAATAAAATAAATTTAAAAGAACAGAATGGGAGATCCCCAGGTTCTGGAGATTTCACTGATCTCACTCTCCCAGACGTGTACCACTGGGTCTGGGAGTGGATACCAGGAGGCCATGGGCCATGCAGAGGACCACAGTGGGCAGTGCAGGGCCCACATAATGTCGCATAACATAGAAATTTTGTCGAACGCTTGCCATGTTCCAGGCACTGTACCACACCCTGTAAGTCCATGATCTCATTTAATCCTCCTACCAGCCCTCTAAGACAGTCCCATGAGTATCCCCCATTCAACGGATGAGAAACTGAGGCTTAGGGAGACAGAGCAACAACCCAATTTACCAAATCTAATTAGTGGCGCAGCTGGGACTTGTAACCTTAGTTCTGTCTGATACCAAAGCCAAGCAATAGTAATAGCTGCTAATATTTCGTGAGTGCCCAGCGTGTGTAGAGTGGGTTCCAATGTCTCCCATGCGTTAACCCAGTTAGTTCTGGCCTAGGATATAGGGATTGTTTTGTCTCATCTCATTTTACAGAGGAGAGAACTTGAGGCACAGACCATTTAGGTAACTTTCACAAGGTTTCACAGCTAGTGAAACCACCGCATCCATTATGTCCAACCTGAGTTAAGGGCATCTCTGATGTCCAAAATGCCCGCTCGGGCTGGGGGAGAAGCCAAGGATTCTGGTTACTTCGATTCTTCACCCCAAAGTGGAAATAGCTCCTTGCTCAGGATCTAATGTTAAAGCTGTGTTGCATAGATACGGGTTTGTGCTTCGCAAACATCCTCCTTTGTGTCACGTTAGTAAATGCTACCACACACTTATGAATGACGAGTTAGAGTTAACACATACTTTTGAGCCCATTATCTTGTTTTCTTTGAAAATGCTCATAGGGGGCCTTTGTTGGGAGGGCTCCAGGCTAATATGAAACTAGCTTAGGAATAGGGGTACAACCATTTAGTGAATACCTTGTTATGGTCTCTGTCATAGGATCAGCGACAACAATCCCATTATACAGATGGCAAATCTGAGGCTCAGAGATACTAAGGTCACATGATTAGTAAGAGGCAAACCTGGGATTTGAACCCGTCCATAAACTTTCCACTAAACCCTGAGATGTACCACTGAAAGCACCTCTGAGGGCTCTTACTAAACTCACCCCAAGAGGTAGAGGGGGTTCTCCTTGGGGACAAAACTCCCAGGATAGGAGCTGGTACCAAATGGCAGAGAAGGCTGGGAAATCCTTAGCAAAACATATAGTATCACTCCTTGCAGAGAAGCTGCAGGTCATGGCCACTGTCCCTAGTGCAGTGTCCCTTCCTCTAATGCGTGTGCACGTGTGTGGGCCAGACAGAGAACATCCACCCCACGTGACTTCAAGCCCCAGCACCCGCTAGCCGCCTCACCAGGATGTCACCTGCAGAAGCCATCAATCAGCAGCTCAGCCCTCATTCTCCCTGACAGCAGGGCAACACTCTTCACTCACCTCCGAGAGGCCTGTCTCTCTCAATGGACTCTGCCGGACGGATACAGAAAGTGAAGTCCACAGCAAGCCCTACCCTGCCCCAAGATTCCCACTTCCTAAAGAAAACATTTCTTAATGCAAAAAAGAGGGGGGTCGAGAACACTGTCCAGAAGAAAACGCACGCTTTCCTAGGCCAGCTGCTGAAAAACCTTCTCCTGTCTGTCATCAAGGGTGCACTCAGCCCCATAACTGGCAAGGTGGTGTGAACGAAAGTCCCGCGCTTAGAATCTAGAGAGCTGGGTGCAAGTCCCAACTTTGCTGTGTGCTGTCAAGTAGTTAGTTGCCCTCTCTGGCCTTCTCTTCCCTCCTCTGGAGAATCAAGAGGTTGGACTCTGAACTGTAAGAGTCTATACCCACAATCTCTACCAGAGAAGTTCATTTCCCAGTGTCCTGCATGGAATGCAAAGGAGCAGTCAGGGATGAGTAGAAAAATCTAGCTTCTCCTTGAAAGCTGGAGATCTGAGGCCTTCAGATTCCACAAGTCCCATCTTGGGACATGTCACACAGCCACCATCCTGAATGGTGAGAAATCTAGCTCCTGGCAAAGTGACTGGCTCAGAAAACGTGTTATGGAAAGGTTTGCTGGATGGAGGGATGAGGAAATGAATGCACGTCTTTGGCTTTTTGGTTCACTCCCTCCATTATTTCCTGGTCTACCCCAAGGTGACCACCCTCCAGAGTCCACTTCAGGACTCCACCTGGCCCTATGGCCCACACTTGAATGATGGTTTCCCCGCAGAGTTGTGGCCCTGGCTTTGCCCATGCCCTGATGGATAGATGCCCTCTGTACGATGAGTAACCCTTTATCTGACAGGTAATTAGCTATGGAGAAAGCCAATTAAAGCAGAGACCATATTGATAAGAGGGTGTGGATGTGTATTTGACTAAAGGTGCACAGTGAATTACTTTAATTTGCCAAGAAAACCCTTCTGGGTCTGTAGAGCTTGTTTTTGCTGCCAGAGAGATGGAACCCTCCCACAGATGAGCCCCTACAATTCAGCGGAGCTCAGTGCAGGAGGGAGGGTCCAGATATTTGACTCACTTCTTTAATGGACGTATTAGTCTAACATCTGCACAGCTGCCTGGGTGTCAGCATCCCTCTTCCTGTGATGCCCAAGCAGCCCCTGCAGCACCCAGAGAAGGAAGAGCCCCTGGTTGCAGTCACTGTGTGTTTACTTCTGTGGGCAGTGGGTTTAGGAGAGGAAGTGAGTCCTGGGACAGTCTGGGAACTGGAAGATGCCTGGAATTTAAATTCTGTGCATTCCTCTGTGAGTGCACCCCCCTTGGCCATGGAGCTGGACAAATCCCTTGCTTCTGAGGACTCAGCTAAGGTGCCACCTCTTCTGGAAGGCCTCCCCTGACTGCCTATGCTTTGTAAGGAACCCAAAACATTATTTTCTATTGTAAGTTATCTAGAGGCAGCTAGTGGTGAAACACAAACCTGGAGTCTAAGTATCTGGGTTCAGATCCCTGCTCTATATAACTTCAGGCAAGTAACTTCTCAGTGCCTGACTGTTCCCATCTGTCAAATGGGCTAGCAGCATCTTCCTCATCGAGTGGTTATGAAAGTTAAATGAGAAAATGCACTAAAGCATCTGGAACATCACCTGTCACATGGTAAGTGCCTACCATCACCACCATCCTCATTTCCTGCTTCCTTATTAATACCGCTCTGGGAACTTGCCAGTTCTGAGGAGGCAGGACACGCACACACACCTTTCTCATAGCTCCATAAACACTTGCTCAGTGACAAAAGGAAGGACTGGGCAGCCTGTGCCTCCGTATCAGAGTCCAGACAGGCTTCTGGAAGCCCACACCTTGCAGTAGAGTCTGACTTATCCCTCAGCGTGACTCTCTGTCCCCACCTCCCCTCCCTGGGAGAGGCATCTCTTCCCTCCCATACAGGTTTATTTGATGCAATAAAGCAAAGTGAGAAGGAGAAAGAGAAATGGATAAACAGCTGAGCATAAATGGCTCTGAGAGCCCAGCCTCCCCAGGTGGGCCAGAGCCTCTGGGGAGGGGAGCCGTGGCATCAACCCCTCAGTGTGGAACCCAGGAGCTGCTGGAGACATTAAATGCCGATTACCCCCAGGGCTTGTGGTTACAGCACTGTGGGAACCCACCCCCTGAAGGCCTGATTGCTTAAGCATCTCTTTGCAAAATGTTTATTTTATTTTTTTCCCCATGAATGTTTAATCAGTACCTTGAGGAGAAGCACGGCAGCCCTCTCTAGAGAGCAGCTGGAGGCAGCGTGATCAGCCCTGGCTTTTATGGACTGTGGCAGAGGGTGGCCATCGCCCCACACTCACTGCCGCACTGTCCCCAGCCCATGCCTCCGGGTCTCCCACCTCATTGTGCCGAGCCCAGGGGGTCTAGCTCCCCAGCCGGCAGGAGGACTGAGGTGTGGCCACGTTGAACCTTACGTCCCAGTCTGGAGGCGATGGGGGCTCTCACTCTCCCCCAGTCTGCTGCCTGCAGAGCTTGGCCTCCTGCAGGGAGGAGGTGGGGATCCCCCAGGCAGCCCCAGGCAAAACCCCTGCTTGGACAATTCTGCCTCTCAGAGCCCAGACCAGGCAAAGGAAACCCTGGGCTTGCCCTCTCAAGGATCTTGAAGTGGCTTATTCATCCCCTTTTCCCGGCCTCCCTTCAGCTTTCTTTCTTTGCCCAAAGCCATCTGCATAAACACGGACCTCTCCCCACCTCACCCCCATTCTACCAGGACGTGTGCCCCAGGAGACTCGCTCTTTGGATGGCCTCCACCTCCGAGGGGTAGGACGCTGGGGCCATCGGGGACTCCCAGCTTCAAGGAGCAGCTGACCTGTCCTCCCTTCCTCCTGTTCCCCACTCACTCTGAGCTCTGCTTCAGGCAGCCTCTCGGATTCTGCATCCTCCTCACTTATCCCCAGCCTCCTGGGATTACGGGCAAAGCCATTACCTCAGGATTAAGCTGCAGTTTGATTCTCATCAAAGGCTCTGGTCACTGAGTATTTGCTTAACACCAGACCTTTCAGGCCCCATCAAATTTAACAAGGCCTGACAGATTTGGGATTAAACAGAGAAACCCAGACAAATCCATACTTTCATAGAAGCCCCCAGGGACTGCGGCAGGATTCTCGAAAACCAGAGACCCTAAAGTTAGCTTCTTTCTCGGGCGACCGCGGCAGGGACTCTCCTCCCCAGGCTGGCACCCCTCACCTCTGCCCAGCTATCCTGAGATTGGATTTGATGCTTTCACTCTCTCCAGTGAGAAGACAGCTCAACCTGCTCGACGCAGCATTGATTTAGGACCGGGAGGCTGGAGGGGAGCTGGAGGGGTGGAGTGGGCAGGGGACAGCTTGGGAGAAACCCACCCCTCTGAGTTCCCACTCAGTCTGTCCCCACCTCGACCCTGCACTTCACTCAGAGCCACTCTGATCTCCCGAGGCCCCTCTGGGGTGGGTCTCGGATGGCCTTCCCCATATCTACCCCACCAGCCACAGAGGCCCACCATCACCACCCCGATTCAGAATGGCAGCTACCCCGAACTCAGAGCGGTAGACCCAGCACAGCCTTGCAAATTGAGTTCAAAAATCATTTTGTGACACATGTAATCAAAGAGACAGCATGATGATGTGGAAAGTTTGGAGGCCGCAAAGTGGGTTTCAGATCTGACCCACTGGTCATGTGGCCTTAAAGCCCTCAGTTTCCTCACCTCTAATATGAGACCCTCCTCTGAGAACTGTTAGACAAACGAGCTGAGAGAAGCTCTGTAATGTTTCCCGGTGCAGTGTCTGGGCGAGTCTGCAGGTATGCTTTCCAACTTCCTTTCTCCTTTTCGTATCTGGCTATGGAATTTGATGAATTAAAAAATCATAATAAAACGCCTCCACCTCTTGCTTGCTCATTTTGTTTTTCTACCAGAAGCACGTACAGTGCCCTTTTCCCTTCTGAGTGCCTAAAAGTTGCAGCGTTGGATGAAAATTCCACACAGTCAACACCAGAGAAGTAGCAATGGGTGCATTTCTTGGAGGCCCGTTACTCTATCTCTCCCAGGCTCTTTGCCCAGTTCCTTTGGTCCTGCCTGACTGCTCATTTGCCCTCCCCCCATAGCCTGGCTTAAGCTCAAACTTCATCTTTAGAAGCAGGAGAGATGGGGGAGCGGACGTGGGGAGGCTTCATTTTAACTTTTATCACTGATACAAAGAAAAACAATGGCTTGTGTTTACTTGAAAATTAATTTTTTTGGAAATTACTTTGTCATTTGTTTCACTCTTCTTAATTAAAATTTACTTGGTGAAGAGAGCAACCCATAAATTAACTCAAACACAACAGCAAATTAATTAGCATTTAGTCACTAGACATTACTCACCGGCTGGACAAATTGTTTTCAGGCTGTCACAAAGGCGGGGCAGGGGCAGGGCTGGCAGGATGCTGTGGGTTATTTTGGCTGGTGCTCTCCAGACAGTACCTCTTTGTCACCTGCCCTTCCATGAACTCAGGTCACTGTTGGAGCAAGATCCCTCTGAGCGAAGGTCCAGGCCAGACCTTTGTATCTTCATGTCGGGGACACTCATTCCTCCCTGGAAACAATCAGGAAAAAAAGCATCATCAGGACAGAAAGGCTGTGTTGGAGCAGCCCTGCCTGGGGCCAGAAGACAGCACGGTGGCCTCAGGGGGCCCCTTCTAGCCACAGGGACCTGAGGTTCTATGAAACATGGGCTTCGAGGATCCAGGGCCAAGGCCCTTCTATTCTTAAGCCATATTCCAGATTCCTGGACCTGAGGAAGAGTTTCCCAAAGGAAAGAACTGGAAGGATGGCAGGGAGTTAATATAAGAAATAAGCTGGACTGAACCGTTTCTGCTGATGAACTATCCTTCTTTCTTTTTTTTTTTTTTAGCGCCTTTATTGGAGTATAATTGCTTTACAATGGTGTGTTAGTTGCTGCTGTAAAACTCATCCTTATTTCTTGTGAAAGAGGATCAGAAGCTTAGAGTCAGCTGGTTAAGGAACCAGGCAGGCTGCATGGATGGGAATCCCTGCTCATCTTGCTGCTTTGTGACCTTGGGCAAGTTATCTAACTCCTCAACCTTGGTTTCCTTGCATAATAATTGTCCCTATCTTTGAGAGCTGCTGGGAAGAATCAACAAGAGAGAGCAGGTAAGGCCCTGAGGCGTGGCCTGGCACACAGTGAGGACTCAGGAAGCACTGGCAATGGGTTTGAAGCCCAACCCGGCCACTTACCAGTATCCCAACTACTCCAGGCCTCAGTTTCCTCATCTGCATGATGGACAACAAAGGAGGTTCTTGTTTTGAGAAGTAAACAATTTAATACAAGCAAAGTACTTAGAATAGTAGAATAGTGTCTGGTGCATAATAAATGTTCAATAAGTGGTCATTAATATTACTACTATTATTATATCATAGACATCCTTTTTTTTTAACATCTTTATTGGAGTATCATTGCTTTACAATGTCATGTTAGTTTCTGCTGTATAACAAAGTGAATCAGCTATACGTATACACATATCCCCATATCTCCTTCTTCTTGAGCCTCCCTCCCACCCTCCCTATCCCTCCCTTCTAGGTGGACACAAAGCACAGAGCTGATCTCCCTGTGCTGTGCAGCTGCTTCCCACTAGCTATCTATTTTACATTTGGTAGTGTATATATATCCATGCCACTCTCTCACTTCGTCCCGGCTTACCCTTCCCCCTCCCCTTGTCTTCAAGTCCATTCTCTACGCTTGCATCTTTATTCCTGCATAGACACCCTTTTTAACATTGTGACCAAGTCAGGGCCATGGAACCCAAAGCTCACAAGGCCAGTTCCCCTCACAACTTGCCTCCCTGAGGCACAAGGCCCTGCCAACGAATGGACAAGTCAGCTCCACCTGGCCCAGCCAGCAACAGCAGCAATACCATGGCTAACACAGCCTGACTCCCTCCTAGCTCTGCAGAGTGGCAGCCCCATAAGTAGTCCCCCTTCATGACAAATAGGAGGGACGGCCCGATGGGGGTGCTTGCCGATAAACAGTGATGTACGGCAGGCTTCTCCAGCTAAACAAGGCTGCCGGGGGAGGGAGGAGGATGTGGGAGTGACCCAAGTCTGTGATCAGAAGAAGGGTTGTCACAGGAGGCTCCTGACCCACCCTGTACTTTCCCTCTCCCGCCATGGTCTCCTGCATCCACCAAGTGAGACGCCATCCTAACCGGGTCTACCAGAAGGCCTGTCGGAAGGAGCAGCTTTACTGCACACCACATTAGGAACAAGTATTCTGAGACCCCCCCCGAGCTGGTCCAAATCCCAGCCCCAGGTGTGAACCACCTACATATCCAGACCAAGGTCTCTGAGCCTCAGTTGTCCCAGCTGTAAAGTGGGAATTATTATAGTACCTGACTCACAGGGTTGTCATGAGAATTGTAGGAATTAATACATATAAAGTGCTTTCTTATCCCAACACGTGGAATAGAAGCAGCACTATTATTATTAAATAATAATGTCTTCCATAAAATAAGTGCAGTCCACTCACTTACTTTTTTTTTTTTTGCGGTACGCGGGCCTCTCACTGTTGTGGCCTCTCCTGTTGCGGAGCACAGGCTCCGGATGCGCAGGCTCAGCAGCCATGGCTCACGGGCCCAGCCGCTCCGCAGCATGTGGGATCTTCCCGGACCGGGGCACGAACCCGTGTCCCCTGCATTGGCAGGTGGACTCTCAACCACTGCGCCACCAAGGAAGCCCTCACTTACACTTTTGTGGAGCGTTTATTATGTAGATGGGAGCATGAGAGCAAGTGAGAACACAGCCCCAGTTCTCAGCCAGGGGTGTCTGTTACGTGGTGAGTTACACCCGAGCATGTTCACCTAAGTGGTGGTAGCCCATCAAATCTCATTTTGCCTGTCATTTATTTCATTCAACAAATATTTCTGGAGCATATGCAATGTCCCAGGTACTGTAAAAGGCACTGGGGATGAAGCCACACAGAAATAGTCCCTACCTACCTTCAGAGCATACAGTCTAATGATAATAATGACAATATCACAGTCAGTACCAGATGCTACGGTCTCTACTCAGCATCCATCATCCCATTTTTCTTCCTCCTAGAGCCCCCACGTGGTCCTGAGCCATCCCTCCTGCAAACCCATGAGCCTGATTGGCCCAAGAGTCCCCTGCCTTTGAATGTCCTAGGAATGGGTCTATGAACCAATTTCTATAGAAATGTGAGAGGAAAGTGCTAGAGGCCCCAGGAGAAGCTTCCTCTCTCTCTCCCAAGAGAGAGTCACAGGGAGAGACAATCTCTCTCCTTTCTCAGAATAGCACTGTGTCTGCAGGTGATGCCTATATCAGTTAAGTCATTTTAGACCATGCTGCAGATAAAGCTGATATCCAGGATGGCAGAAAAAAAAAAAAAACGAACGCAGGTGCTGAAGACACCGCTGAGACCTTGAGCCCACCTACCCTGAAGCCTGATCTACCTTTGAATCTCCTAATATAGGAGATAATAAATTTCCCTCTTGTTAAGCCAGTCTGAGTCCGTTTTTTTCTGTTCTTTGTTTGCTAGAGTGTCCTGTGGAATCATAGGCTAATAGTAATACATATTACTATTAATAGCTAACATTAAAAAGCACCTGACATTTCACAATACGTTTTCACATTTATTATTTTATTTGATCTTCAAACCAGCACCATCAGATAGGTCTTCCTTTCATCCTCACTTTACGGATGAAGCAGCGAAGGCTCGAGAGGTTTGATGACTTGCCAGGTTGTGCAGTTGGCAAGTGAGGAGCTCGTTCTGCCTGTCCGAACTTGGGTCTGCTGGTTCCATTTTCTGTGTTCTCGCTCTTGTCCTTGCTGGGCTACCATTGCTTCAGCATTTTGGGGGAACGTCTCTCCTGGAATGCACTGTCATCGATTTAATAAATAACAAACAGCCCCGAAAGTGGCTTTCTGCTGTTCCAGAAGAATCCGGGCATGCTGGTTTAAACCACTGGAGTTTTTCTTCTCATAAGGCTTCTATAGATCTCATCAGAAATATGAGACTTTGGAGCGGTCCAGAAAGCAGACAAAGACTGAACCTTAATGTCCTGGGCAGTGACCTCCATTGACTTCTCCCAGTGGACAGATGGCGTTCAGTTCAGGGATCAATGCTAGATCATTGAAGAAGAGGGCCAATTACTGCCCTTAGCAGCAACGATTGTGTTATCTCCCAGCACGGTTCCAGAGGGACTTGGTGCCAAGTTCAGGAAAGGGGGGCCATAAAACATGAAAGAAGGAGCCACATGAAAGACTTATGAACAAGCCCTGGCTCAGAGAGAAGCAGGAGACACAGTGGAGCCAGGCTTGTCCAGATCAGGATTGGATAAAAGGTGGACCAGGACAGAGGCCTGCATGTGTTTGTGATCAGAAGAAGGCAAGGCAACAGAGCAGAGACCAAGGATGAGCTCAGGGAAAAGACTAGAACCTAAAAGTGGGTCTGATGTCAGGAACTCCTCTGAGAGAGAGAGGCAGGCCCCACAGGAAGAGTGGAGCTCAGACCAGATGCAGTGGAATGAGGTGGTTCTGACGATGGCCCATTGACCACATTGCCACTTTGCTTTCTTCCTCTCATTCTTAAAGGAGCCATGCACAGATTCTGAAAGTTTTAGAACAAGGGGTATTAGAGTTGTCATTGAACCATTAGTACTGGGGATGGGGTAGGGAGCTGAGGAAGGGCGTGATACTCTACTGTTGGAGTTGAGGACTGTTCAGGAAACAGAAGAGAAAACAGAAATAACATTCTCTTGTGGAGAGGCACCAGACCCCAAAATAAGATGGAGTAGGGCCATCTGATCAAAAAACACAGTTGAGATGGCAACTGCAGATGCCAAGAAGCTGGAGAGAAGGGAGACTGGCCCCTTTACCTTTAAAAGAAGACTTACATGGTCCCCAGGAGAAGACTCCAACTCGGTACAGCAGAGAACAGTAGGGAAGAGAAGGGAAGGTTTTGAGAAGCTGTGAGAGCTGAGAGGAAAGATCACAGTAATCCTTTATGGCTACCTATACCCTTCCACTCAGTGCTGATGTGCCCTGTGAACTTAAGGTTACATATATGCTTGCCATGGAGTCCAGTCTCCATTCTTTGAGATTTGCAAAGAGTCTAAAGTCTGCTAGAGGCAATCACAGTGAATAAAGTGGGTGACCAAGGTGGGTAATATCACATTTTGGTCAATAACCACTTTTTTGGGTAATGGTTGCCATTTCCAACAATAAAAACTCTGAGGTTCAGAAAGAGTAAATTTTTGTCCAAGCTCACACAAGTCTGCTCTTAGAGTTGGTGTGGTTGAGTGACAAGCCCAGCCTTCAAGTTCAGACAATGGTTCTGTCATTTTCTATACCTATCAAATAATGATACAAATACCCAGCGCACAGCATTGTTCTAAGGCTCTAACAAGATGGCGCATGGAAAAGGTCTGGTTCAACATCGGCCACATTGAAGACACTACAGAAACACTGTTACTTCTTCTTCCTCTTCCTAAAAGACTGGGCTGAGCGAGGGGTCAGATTTGACTCCTTTTGTGTGGCACAAACTCTCTCGAATGCTTCAGAATTTCTACATTACAAGTCTGGTTGAGTGTTTGACCTTCTGGAATTAATTCTGTGTGAATAATGTTATTGATGTCAATAAAATAAATCAACATTATCTTTACTTTTGGTCTTGGCTCCACTTTCTACAGTCTGAGCGATACTGAAATTCTCCATGGCGTGTATGGGCTCTTAGCTTCCAGCTCACAGTAGAAATGACAACAACAGCGAACACTAACCAGGCACCTACTCTATGACAGGTACTAAACTGTGATTTGCATCTAATCTTATGTAACCCTCCCAGCAGGCCTATGAAGTAAGGATACTAATCCCCGTTTTCTAGAGGAGGAAACCAAGGCTCAAGAGGGAAATTAACTTATCCATGGTTACCTGGCTGGTTGTGGAAGAAACCAGAGTTAATCCTAGCTCCCTCTGGTGCTAACGTTGATACTCTTATTCAATAGCACACAGCATCCCAAGTGAACATTTTATCTCAATGTGTATTGTTTCATCTGTCTTCTTTTTTTTTTAAAAAAAAAGGAAAAGCAGAAATAAATGCCAAGACTTTGTTTCTTTTCATCCTTCCAACTACATAGTAGAAGTTGTATAAAAACTTTGCTCCAGTTCAGATTTCCTTCTAGAAAGAATCTGTCCCTTTATCTAATTTTAACTCTTCAGCCATCCTTCTTTCTGAATGTGCGAAATCTCTGACCTTCTCAATATTTCCATCGGGCCATCGGACAGCTGCTCCATGTATCACTGTAGACAGCCTGACTTTGGTCTCCAAAATGTGGGTGCCTTGGCACAAGCTGGCTCTGGCATGATTCCATCTGCCTGGGCCACTCTTAACTTGCCAAGGGTCTCACCTGAAGATTTATTTGCCCTCATCCAAAATGGGACTTGAAACTTTTGCTCAAACATCAGCCATGTACTTTTCATGTCAACACAGGACAACACACACTTCTGGTCACCTAAGCTACTTCTTCAAAGACAGAGTAATATACTGTATTTCAGTGAGGATCCTCATCTTCCACAAACCACTCAAAAATTTCATCTCAGCATTCTAGATTCACAGCACTGAGTGATAACCAGATCTCTTCATATAATAATGACTCTACTCTCTATCAAAATACAAGCTGAACAGGGAGATCAGCTTGGTGCTTTGTGACCACCTAGAGCGGTGGGATAGGGAGGGTGGGAGGGAGATGCAAGAGGGAGGAGATATAGGTATATATGTATACGTATAGCTGATTCACTTTTTTATAAAGCAGAAACTAACACACCATTGTAAAGCAATTATACTCCAATAAAGATGTTAACAAAAGAAAAATACAAGCTAAAAGTCACCCTTTGACTCAATAATATCACTTCTAATAATCTACCCTGAGGAAATAATTGAAATACAGACAAAGATTTATGTGATGTTCACTGCACATTTTATATAACAACCAAAAACCGGGAACCATCTCAATGTCAACAATAAGAAAATGATTAAATAAATTACAGTGCATAACTACAATGGAATAATAGGAAGCTTTAAAGATCATGTTTTCTAAGAATATGTAAAGACACAGGAAAATGTACACAATATAGAATTAGATTTTCTTAAAAGAAAGAAAAGAAAGCCACTTTCAAATATATAAATGAGGAGGGAGTTAGCTTATTCTGAGTGGCTCTTTGGGGAGAGATAGAAGTAACACCAGTAAGAGAAAGCTACCTAGAAACATTTTTGGGAGCAATTACAATTTTTCTAATAGCTATAGTGGTCCAAAGTTGTAAAAGATTTCCTGGGTAAGTAATGATCTCCCCCATATAGAAGGAATTCAAACCATGGCTGGGCAACCACTAGAAAGGGACATCGAAAAGCAGACTTGGGCACTGAATGTGGGACTGACCCAGATAATTCTCAAGAGTCCTTCTTCCTCTGGTATTATAAGATTGTGTTAGAGCTTCTGTATTCTAACCATGTATCTGAGCATGATCAGTGTTGAAGAAGACTAAACAGAGAAGGCATGGAGAATTAAGGCATGAGCAGGTCAAGTAGAAAGTCTGATCAGCCATAAAGTTTCCCAAGTGACAGCAGATGGGTCCAGCTTAGAGGCTTCCCGGGACCATATATTATGAAAGCATGGATGCCCCTCACTCAGACCATGTGGGTCAGTCTTCGGTCCTTCCAAAGAAATTCTTTTCTCTTCCTCAGTGGCCTGTTTTGTATGAGACAATCCTCCCACCCTTGTCCTCTTGGAGCCTATATTCATCTTTTCAGCATGGAGAGTTATGGTCCCCATTGAAGAGACTTGCAACACAGAGCTGGAAGGACAGAGCAGTCTGTGATGCCTACTGTCCTTTGTAAAAATAACTTCACCGTGGTATAGCTCACTCTTTCATTAGCTGTACATCAGGCCTATTGTGCGTATGTGTAGTTTATACGGGGACTCTGGAAAATCCTGGGTTATGAGGCAACCCCAAGTTGATGACAGGCCACTGTGAAAGGATGGAAAAGTTACCTTGGAAATGTTAAAGAGAAGAGATTTGTGTAAGACAAAGAGGAGCCTGAAGAGTTGAGCTTTCAAAAGGTCCAAGGAGCACCTAGCACCCAGACCTTGATTTTTAATACCACTCTCCAGTAAAAGGAATTAAGGCTCTTTGGAGGAATGGCTGATTCTAGGGCTGGAGCTGGAAATACACAAGATGAGCCCAGAGCATCTTATAGTGCCAGAAAATAAGGAAAAGCTCAAAAAATAAAAGGATAAGCAGATCAAAGAGATATAGGAACCAACCCAAATGAACTCCCATTGGCCAAAACTGAAAAAAAAATTGAGCAACCAGATAAATAATGTAGCATGTTATTTTAATCCAAAATATAAAATAAATATCCATGAGTCCATACTGACATAAACAAATGATTGAATAAATAAATAAATGGGGAAGGAGAGACAAATCTCCTGGGCAAAAGAATTCCAAATAATTTGTGTAGATACTTTGCTCTCAATTAGGGGGTGAACAGAACTCCTCCCTCCTTAAGTGTGTGTTGCAGAGAGTGTAGTGTGGGGAAAAAAAAGGAACTTTACAGTGAAGAAACCTGACAAACAAGACCTCAGTCAGGTGATTAAGGTCAATATCAACAGGGATAATTCACAGTGATAGAATGTACCCTTGATATAACATGATGAGAAGCGTCTTGTACCTCTGTAGTCTTCATTCTAAACCCCATAATCGCAATCCAACCATGAGGAAAACATCAGAAAAATCCTAACGGAGGCACGTTCAACAAAAGACCTGGCCAATGCTCCTCAAAACTATCAAAGTCATCAAAACTAAGGAAAGTCTGAGAAACTTGTTAACAGCCAAGAAGAGCCTAAGGAGACATGACAACTAAATGTCATGGGGGGGCTTCCCTGGTGGCGCAGTGGTTGAGAGTCCACCTGCCGATGCAGGGGACACGGGTTCATGCCCCGGTCCGGGAAGATCCCACATGCCGCGGAGCGGCTGGGCCCATGAGCCATGGCCGCTGAGCCTCTGCGTCCGGAGCCTGTGTTCCGCAACGGGAGAGGCCACAACAGTGAGAGGCCCACGTATCGCAAATAAATAAATAAATAAATGTCATGGGGTGTCCTGGGTGGGATCCTGGAACAGAAAAAAGACATGGATGAAAAATAAGGAAATCTGAATAAAATACCATCTTCAGTTAATAATAAGTCTTCCACTGGTTTGTTACTTATGACAAACGTATCACCCTAATGTAAGATACTGACAATAGGAGACATCGGGATGGGGTATATGGGAACTCTCTGAATTCTCTCCAATTTTTCTGTAAACCTAAAACTATTCTACAATAAAAACTATCTAAAAAAAGAAGTCGAAAGAAGAAACAGGAGAGGATTTGACCTGTGTGAGCACAAATGTGGAAATTGACTGAGGCCAAACGCTCAGAGAAAAACAAATTGGATGGATTTCTAACATTGACAGACCAAGAAGAACAAAGCAATAGGCAAGGAGAAGCGGGGCGCTCTGGGAGAGCTAGTTTCATCCTGAACCTGGGGTTTTGCCTGGTTCCTGCCGGAAATGCTCCAGCTTACTCTGTCCTCCAGATCTGAAAGAGATTGTCTGCCTGGTTGTGAGGAAAGCTGGCGTGAAGATCAGAGGCTCTGTGTTAAGCAAGACATAGCCACACTCTGAAACTCTGTCACACACCAGCCATTTGAAAACCTGCGTTATGTTCTATAGTCTGAACTCCAGGACTCACTCACGTGGAATGAAGTGGTTCTTTCATTTTTAACAAATAGCGAGCAAGTCGATGGCTCAGGCACCTTCCAGCAGAGAAGACGGTTGTATAGCCCAGGAGCGGGGAGCAAGGTCCACAAGGCGTCCTTTCGAGTGGCACAGGGCACATCCGCATTTCAGTCGCCAACTCATGTTTCCTGGAAGCAGAATAACCAGAAGCCAAAGAGGATGGATGGGAGTCCCTGGCTTCTGCCATCCTGGAACTCGGGTGACACTGAGGCCATGAGAGATTCGACGAAAAGGGGATCCAGTAATGAATGAAACGCTGGGAAGCTGAACACATCCCTTGCTCAGAAATCAAAAAGTGAAATTGTAAAAGGGCAGAACTTAGTCTCCTGTGACCTTAGATGCCTGTGTGCTTAGCCCCTGACTCCGGGGGCTTCCTGCTAGCCATGGGGTCAGCCCCGCCTCCCCATCTGTAATCTACCAGTCCTGGGGATTACTTCCCCCCCAGGATGCCCTCCTCGCAGAGGCCGCTCTGGGGCTGGCTGGCTCTTTGGACCCAGAGGGTACCTTCAAGCAGCACCTCCTTATTTCCCCCACTTGCTCACATCCCAAGGAAAAGTAGTAGAGAAAAAGTTTGGGGGGTCTTATGATTAAAAAATTGGCTAGGCGATGTTTTATGCATGCATCTGTTATGCTAAAATAACCATCCTTTCTAACCAGGCCCACCTGCTGTCTTTTTCAATTTTAAGTATTTCTAAGTAGCAATCAAATCAGTATAATTTGTTCTTTATCTCGGCAAAACCATTGTGAAAGAAAAATGTGACCATTATGTTACATCAGGGAAAAATACAAGCCCTTTATTTGCAGCCTTCTCTATATTCTATCAGATCTCACAGTTGTCATTATGCCAGTTGTATTTAATGTTGTTCAAATGAACAGAGCTTTCTTTAATCACTACAGCCTTCTTTCCCCTAAATGCTTTTTTCCAAGGTTATGGTTTTCAGAGATAAATACATAAATACCAATGTTATGAATACGTTAAGGGTATCCAAGAGACAGCTTTCAGGATTTGTAGCAAGAACCTGCTGTCATTGGAGTTACACAATAGCTGGCTGATGTTTTGAGTATGAAGTTACTGGGTATTAGAAGTCCTGATACCCGCACAGAGGCGGAAGGCTATTTTGAGCCGATCACAATAGACCACTCAGCAGATGCTGACTTTATAAATCTGGTATCAGAATCCTCACTGCTAATAACCAAAGCCAGAAAGTCCGGAGCTATGAACATCCATCCTTCAGATCTGGGTCGGGGTGCTCTGTCCTGCAAGTTTCTGGACCACACCTGCAGGCGGGCATGAGGATTGAGGTCAGACTTTTAGACCATCTACTTCGATATACTTTCTTTGCAAATTAGCAGCTGGAAGCATAAAGAGGTTAATGACTTGCCCAAATGCATATGTCCAGTTAGAAGCAGAACTGGGATTTGAACCCAAGTCGGGTCAAAGTGTATTTTTGTTTAACTGCCATCTCGGGCACTCTGACTTCTTAGCAGACATTACATGGGATGATTCCGAGGTTATATGAATCCTACATTTATTCATCCAGTCATTCTGTTAACAAATATTTACTCTTTGCTGAGATGCTGAGGACAAAAATTATCATTATCAATAGCTAATATTCTTGAGTGCCTGACAACCTTTCTAAGTACTTAATGTAAATGAAATCATTTCCCCCTGACAGTAACCCTCAGGGGTAAATACTGCTCTGCTCTCCACTTTACAGATGAGGGAGGGAGGGTACCACAAGGTTAAGTCACTTGCCCAAGGTCACACATTGAGGAAACCATGGCACTGACAGCCTGGGTCTAGAGTCAGCACTCTGACTCACTACAGAGGAACAATGTGCCCATATCATTGCAAGTGCTGAATAAATGTTTGTTGAATAAAGCATTGTATCTTGCCCCAGAGAAGCTTACAATACAGAAAGGAAACATTTATGTAAACAAATAATGGAGATGCAGATATGATATGTGTCAGAAGAAAAACATAATCAAGTACAAATGGGCAAATAGACATGCTGGGAACAGAGCGGTGAGATTCAACCGAGAGACTGGGGGGTGGAGCATAGCGCAGGGAAAGAGTGGAGGTGGGGACATAGTGGGTGGAGCCAGGAGATCCAGGTCTCCTCTTGCACTGTCTATCATCAGGAGAAATTACAAGGTGTCTCTGCACCTTCCCATGTCTAGCAGGGGAATAATGGCTGTACTTTTTAACTCAAGGGGTTGTGTCCAGATTTATAGGAGAGAGTATAAGCAAAAATGTTGTATAAATTGTAAATGCCTTATTGATTTTGTGATGTATAAATTGTAAATCCCTTATTGATTTTATGTATAACTAGTGGATTGTGAGCTCCTTGAGGGCACAAGAAACATCTTATTCATTAATTGTATGATCTTTGCTCAGCACAGTGTCTGATATGCAACAGGCATTGTTGAATCATAGAAAGAAGGGAAGGGGGGGAAGGAAGGAAGAAAGGAAGGAAGGGAGGGAAGGAGGGAGGGAGGGAGGAAGGGAAGGGAGGAGGGAAAGGAGGGGGACAACTAATCAAGAGGTCAGAAAGGGTGCTGTATCCATCAGGGCTCTCCAGAGAAACAAAACCAATAGCATCATACATACATGTACACGTACAGTGAGGGATTTATTTTAAGTTTTTGTTTAAGCAATTGAAGGGGCCGGCAATTTCAAAATCTGTACGGTAGGCTGGCAGACTGGAAGCTCAGGCAACAGTTAATGCAGAATTTCCTCTTTTGAGAGAAACCTCAGTTTTTGTTTGTAATGCCTTCTACTGACTGGATAAGGCCCACCCACATTATCAAAGGTCATCTCTTCTCCTTAAAGCCAACTGATTGCAGATGTTGACCCCCATCGACAAAATACCTTCACAGCAACACCTAGATTAGCATTTGATTAAATCACTGGGTACTGTAGCCTCGCCAAGTGGATGCAAAAAAACTATCCTGAATGCTGTTCCCAGAGGAGAAACTGGTAGAGCGAGGCACAGAGGTAAGGAGCAAATCCCAAAGTTAAAAATTTATCTTGGGATTTGGCCAGGGGTCTGGGTGCGATGGTGGGCTGCCAACTAGAGGGCACCACGGGCAGCTGGAGACAGCTGAAGGAACATGAGAATTGGGGTTATTTGCTTTTCCGGGGGCTGGAGTTGAGGAGCTTGTTAAAAACGCAGCTAGGGACCCCATTCCAAAACCGCTTAATCTGAATCGCCCAGGTGGGCCCAGCAATAGGAACTGTATAGCTCCCAGGTGATTCTGATGTAAACACGAAGACCGTCGTGTAAGTCAGAAGGTGGGGGACTTTGGATTTCTTGTAGGAGGATGGATTGAGGAGTCTCAAAGACCTGGGTTCAAATTTTGCACCTACCACTCATTCGCTATGTGCCCTGCGGGAAGTTACCTTCCCTAGGCCTCAGTTTCCCTATCTGTAAAACGGACCTCTTCCTAATACCCCTGGGGTTGTAAAAGTGAAATAACACGTGTAAGAATAAGACATGGGGCGAGACACCCCACAGGTATTTGTGGGACTGAAATTAGTCATCTGGGGACAGTCAGTAACTGGCGCTGCAGGCACACCACAAAGTTTGCTACTGAAAGGCTCCGGGATGAGGAGTGTTGGGAGGCCATCCTCCCTGACCCAGAACCACAGCCTGTCCACTGTCTGTGCAGAGCACATTAGTAACAGCAGGGGATTTGTAGCCCCTGCCGGGATTCCTTTGCATCACTGCTGGGACAATGGTGCCACCTGCACTTGGGAAGTACCAGCCCTGCCTCTCAGCTCAGGAACTGCTACAGATTTCAAACACAGCCTCTGAGCTTCTTGATCGAGGTTCGAGATTGGGCATGGTTGTTGTGCTTTGCCGCTGCTGTTTTCATTGTTTCTGTCACACCCAAAATTGCCATGACAAGCTCCCTCATCCACACACGTTGCAGTAATATCCTTGAGAACTGTGGGTTTTCCCTCGGCCACCAAGGCCTTGGACAACTAAGACTAGACTTGAATCTAGATCCCCCCCCCCGCCCCAAATCACTCTGGGATTCTAAACAATCCTTTTAATATATTCGTCAGGTGTCCAATGTCTTAGAAAGCAGCAAAGTGGAGAGGAAAAGTCTAAGCTTTGAGAGACAAAAAGTTTAGCCTGTCCTTACTGTTTCCCAGCTCTATGACCTCAGAAAAACTGCTTCATCTCTCTGAGCCTCAGTTTTATCATCTGTAAAATGGGGATGATATTATCCAAGTTAACAGGTTGCAGGGATCAAACGGGATAACCTGGCACGTGATGGTGCTGGGGTTCCCTTCTCTTCTGCTGTTCTCCCCTGTCTGGGAACTGCCCTGCATCTCCTCCCATACTCCCATCGACACACAGTTTGTTTAGTGGCTATCACCTAGAAGTTAGGATAAAACTCATTTAAGCATGATACATTTACTATGTAAATGAGATACAGCCTTGAAGACCAAAATGCCTTGGAGTTTACACACCCCCAAATCAGCCCAACTCCAGCTGGGTCACCTTGGACAAGTCATTTGACTTCTCTGAACCTCAGATTCTTCTCCTATAAAATAGAGGTTGTTTGGGGAGAAGAAATAGGATAATCATGCATGTGAAATGGCAGCACAACTACAGATGTTCGTTCATCGCACCAAGTGACTCTCTAGTTGTTGGAATGTGTGCGTCAAAGGGAACTTCCAAAAGCTCCCAGCCTTTCCTGCCCCCTCTGTCCCCAACAAAATGCACTTTCCAGAGGTTGGCCTGTCTGTAGGACTTCTCAAATTCTCCTCTACACTAAAAGAAATTCTGCAAAACCCAAAACCAACCACTGTGAACCAGAAACCCTTAATTCGTTTATGAATTCAGCTTTACCACAGCTATTTCCATTCACCTCACATACATTCATATACCTTTGATTCTCAATTTTCTCAAGAAGGAGAGGCTGGCAAGCTAACAAGTGGGTGTAGGTTTTATTCTGGAATCCATCTTCCTGGTCAGGATATGCTCAGCTCAGAATCTTCTCTTTCTAATTCAGGACTGTGCAGTGTTTAGAGAGGGGCACTAGGTCATCAAAGAGACAGATAGGCTATTTTGTTTCCAGCCCTACTTGCTAAGGTGTGAAATTGATTATATTCTGTTTTACAAAGATGTGTGGCTTCCCAGGTGAAGACAAAAGGGGTTTTCTCAGTAACACTCAGTTAATCAGGGAATTGAATTCACTGCCACAGACGTTGCCACAAACGTTGTGTAATTGAGATGTTAGACTGAGCGACTAAACGTTGTCTGGGGTTGAAAGGGGGGAGAGTAGTGGGATTCATTTAATTAGATGATTCTTGGACTAGGGTGAGATAGGGAAGTCTAATAATAGTTAAGAAGAAGACCCGTCTTCTCTGAGCTCCTACCATGTACCAGGTACCATGCAAAGCTCTTCGGGAATGATCACATTTACTTCTGGCAACAAGTCAATTTAATTTGACTCCCATTTTAAAGATAAAGAAACTGAGGCTCAGAAAGGTGACGTGATTTACTAAGGTCACAGATATGGTAGACACCAAATTTCCATATTTTATCCACATGATGGAACTATCACAGCAAAATAGCACAGTTAATTCTCCTAATATTGAATGCTTGAATTTTATGACAATGAGAGATTGAATTGCAATTCTTCCGAGGTTTATTCTCAGAGGCTGTTCCAGCTGAAAGAAAACCACTTCCAGGACTGAGAGTCCTTTGTCCTAGTCCCTAAGAGGATACTTTAGACCTGGTGGATTAAAGGGAAGGGGAGCAGAGGAAATCCAGCTCAGGAGTATGGAGGACAGGGGGGCGGTCAAGTTTAAGAAGGAAGGAGGGGACCCTCTCCCCCTCTTCTCCCCACCCTGCTAATACCCTTCCTCCTACTCCAGCTTTTCCTAGAATCCTCTGTCACTCCCTAATTCTAAGAAAACTCCTTCAGGAACCTCTGGCAGCAGCTGCAGATCCAAACTGGCTCTGGAGAAAATACATTAAAAACCATAAGCAGAAATGCCCACTGGTAATACTAGGAAATGGGACTACAAATGAAAATAAGATGTTTTGGAAGGTTTTAAAGGGAGGAAGGATATAGTCAAAATGCTCTCTAAGGGCTTCCTTGGTGGTGCAGCGGTTGAGAGTCCGCCTGCCGATGCAGGGGATGCGGGTTCGTGCCCCGGTCTGGGAAGATCCCACATGCCGCAGAGCGGCTGGGCCCATGAGCCATGGCCACCAAGCCTGCGCGTCCGGAGCCTGTGCTCCACAACGGGAGGGGCCACAACAGTGAGAGGCCCGCGTACCGCCAAAAAAAAAAAAAAAAAAAGCTCTCTAAATAATACTTCTTTGATTAGGAGTTTTAATGCAGCCAATCCCTCCCAGCATGTCTCAGGATGTGAACAATTTTGATTTCCTATTTTTCAAACTTTTGAAATAACAGTATTCAGCATTTATTAGAATACAATAATAATCGCCTTTAAATGTTCTTTCTATTATATAAACATTTTACTAGTATATAATAGTATAGGATTATATAAATTATAATAGTTAAATCCTATGATTTTACTATTATAAAAATAACAGTATTTTGCACCAACAAAAATACCAGTACTTTTGTACTTAAAAATAGTATAGTACCCATAATGCTGGAATACCCCAAACCAGGACTGCCGTCATGAATTCTGTTCTTTTTCTGTATCACCTCCAGTGAGGTTGGCAAATGCTCTTATAGCTTCTGGAGAAGCACTTTACACGTTAGCTCATTTGCTCCTCACATCAAGGGTATGAAGCAGGAGTGAGTTTGATACACATTCTGCAGATAAGAAAGCAAAGTCTTGGTGTCACCCAGTTTAAAAATGTCTGAGCCAAGACTTGAACCCAGTCTTGGAGAATTCCAGATCCCAAGCTTTGACCCTATTTCCTCTGGCGTCTTCCATCCATGCTTTTTTCCGACAGTGGGTGAGCCTCTGTTTGAGACCTCCACGCACTGATTCTTGTTAGCCAACCTGCTCTGTTCTCTGTCAAAGAGCTTTTCCAGGTGGAAAAAGAAAGCAAGAAGAACCTGGGACAGCCAGGCCCGCTGTTTGCAGACATTCCTGGGCCCTGGCTGGCATCTGAAACCTCCAAGTCGCTTCCAGCCAAGGCAGGGTTCTGCTGCTGCCAGGATAGAAAGGTTACAGTCATTTTCCTATGAAAAGGTAGGGTGATGGATAACATGCATCGATATGTTTTCATGCTGGGAGACCTCTTGACAAGCACTGGGAATGGAAGATGCAGACACACTGGGCAGGAGAACATTCTGCTCTCTTTTGGCCCCGGTTCCCAGCTGCACCCATGATAAGGCTGCACAGGTAGAGACAGACAGTCACCCCATTAGCGACCCCTTAGGCAGAATCAGGTAGAGGCAGGGGGCAGCAGTAGGTCAGCCCCCAGGTATTCTGCCCAGGACCGAGGAGTGGCTGGGATGAAAGTGAAAAGTTCGGAGGAGGAAGACGAAGCCCGGACCAGGGACAGTGCGATCATGGAAGCAGCGCCCAGCAGAGCTAAAAACAGGGCTGGCTCCACAGTGGCTTCCCAGGGACCCGTGCTCTGAAGGGAGCCCCATGCCTGGGCTTTCATGCTCTGTAACTGTCATTTTGAAATTCTTAATAGTTTTATCTTTGAATCTGGGTTTTGTAAGAAAGTCCAACCGGACCGCGGAGCAAGCGCTGGGGCTTGGAGAATCAGCTGGCATGTGGTCCCAACTCTCCCACCTCCCACCTACCCAGGACTGGTTCTCAGCAGCCAAGTCCCCTGAGGATGCCAGTGTGGGGGTGTCCAGAGAGCCTGCCCCACATGCCAAGTCACAGGCCCAGGCCCCAGATGCCTATGAAGGTCTGTATTGGCCCATGGGTATCACCTGCCCGAATGAGCACATACTAAACAGCAAATAAAAACACCATGAGCCAGCCGCCCAGAGCAAGGAAAAAGCTTTTGAACAAGAAGCCCCGCATTTTCCTTTCTCACTCATCCCTGGAAATTATGTCACTGACCTTGTTTCAGGGGGAAACTGAGACACAGAGATGTAACACCATCCCACTAGCCCCTTGCAGCAGAAGCAGCACATTGTGAGGGATAAACCGCTTTATTCTACACACGCCCGTGGATTCTGGCCACACCCTTCACCCCAGGCTTCTTGTCTCTAATTCTATTTCTCCTCCTTCCTCTATCAAAGCCAGATCTTAGCTGACCCTACACTGAAAAAAGATGTAGTTAGTCATATTATAAAGATACGAAAAGATAGTAAGGATGTTGATGATGACTTCAGATCTTTACCCCTCCCAGGGAAACTAGAGCATTTTTGTTGTAAACAGTGCCTTAACTCAAAGAAATGAGTTACTACTAGCAGGACTTCAAGTCCTTTAGAAAGTCAGGATAATAACAATGATAATAAAGAGCCATGATTTATTGAATGCCTGTATTGCCAGACATGGATGAAAAAACAGTATCTCTAATCCTTACATCAACTCTGGAAGGAAGAAAATATCACCTCTATTTTACAGAGGAAGAAACTGAGGTTCAGAGAGGTACCTTGCCAAGAGTCATCCAACCAGTAAGTAATAAAATGGGATTTGAACTTGCTTTTTTTCCTGACCCTGACAGTAATTTTGGTAGCATAATAGTATCCTACTACCCCTATGCGTAAGGATGATACTGGGTTTAAGGAGGCCAAGAGGGACTTGATTAAAAGAAATGGCTCTTCCAGCTTCTAAGCCCAGGCCCAGAGGGCTGCTGAGATGGTAGAGTGCTGTCCAGGTCCATTCAACCTGGCTCAGGAAGTGAGGGCAGCCTTGGCGTTGGAAATCTCAGCTGGCATCTACTCATCAAGGGAGATGAGACTGACAGTCAGCCCAAGCCATCTACACTGCTTCTACTTAAAGTCGTGTGTAGCTCAGATCTCTGAGAATTCATTCATGAGCTAATTTTTTGAAGGCCCTTTGTGCAAGGCACTGTGCTAGGCACCGGTGGCTCAGAATAAATGAGACCGAACTAGCCCCAGGCCACATGGATTTTACGGACCTGGTAGGGCTATCTCTTCAAAAGGCCACAAGCCAGATTAAGAGGTACATTTCACGGGGCTTCCCTGGTGGCTCAGTGGTTGAGAGTCCACCTACCGATGCAGGGGACACGGGTTCGTGCCCCAGTCCGGGAAGATCCCACATGCCACGGAGCGGCTGGGCCCGTGAGCCATGGCTGCTAAGCCTGCGCGTCTGGAGCCTGTGCTTCACAACAGGAGAGGCCACAACAGTGAGAGGCCCAGTTACCGCAAAAAAAAAAAAAAAAAAAAAAAGAGATACATTTCACAAGTCAACCTAATACTCAGGACCAATCCACACACACATACTAAAACCAGTTTCACAGACCTTTACTAATCCTTACTACATATGATACTATATTGTGTCCTATTAGATTCTGTTTCAGTTTTTAAAATACTAATCATGAACAATTGGATTGACTTTAACTGGTGGATCACCAGAAAAACTTCTCGTAGGAGATACAGTCAAGTAAGTAGTAACGTGCTAAGAAGTTCCAGGTTTATGGAAGCACATGGGATATGAGAAGCCCCTCACCTAGTCAGAAGGATCAGGGAGGGCTTCTTGGAAGAAATGACCTCTAAGCTGAGATGTGAGGAGCCAGATCATGCAGAGATTTTTATTTCTATAAAGGAATTAGGACTTAATCCCATGAGCCATGGAGAACCACTGGAGACTATTAAACAGGCATGGTAATCATTGGAACTATTGACAGCTCTCCTTTCAGGCAGGCTAGCAATGCATTTTCCTCTCCCTTTTGAAGTTAGATGTAGCCACATGAACTTGTTTGGTGCCGTGAAATATGAGCCCAAGTGATGCGTGTTACTTTCTGTGGAAGCTTTAAAAGCCAAGGAAAAATTTTCATGTCTATTTCCCGCAGCCTTGGTGACCCTCAAGATGGAACTCAGTAATCCTAACTGAAAGAGAGCAGAAAGTGACCTGATTTATTGAAGTTCCCACTGAGTGCTAAGAAAAAAAGCAGAGAAGGGGGATATAAAATTGTCTGGTGAAGACCCCACTGCAAAGGTAATTTTTAGTAAAGACTTGAAGAAGGAGTTGGCCATGCAGATATCTGGAAGGAGAACACATCAACCAGAAGTGACAGCAAGTGCAAAAGTCCTGAGGCAGTGTGTGCCTGGCATATCTGACAAAGAACAAAGGAGCCAGTTTGGCTGGAATGAACCAAAGGGAGCAGAATGGGCAGGGTTTGCCAGACCCTCTGACTACATAGTATTTTCTCCAGCAGCCACAACTTCTGGGACTGTTGACCCATGGAAACTCTTTGAGAAACAAAGACCTAGACCATCTCAGTTTAGAAAAGGGACAATGATATGGATGGATCTTGAGGACATTATGCTAAGTGAAATAAGTCAGAGAAAGACAAATACTGTATGAACTCATTTACATGTGAAGTCTAAAAAGCCAAACTCATAGAAAAAGAGATCAGATTAGTGGCTGCCAGAGGGGGAGGGGGAATTGGGTGAAGGTGTTCAAAAAGTATAAACTTGCAGTTATAAGATAAATAAGTACTGGGGATATGATGTATAACATGATGACTATAGTTAATGCTGTTTAATGGTCTATTTGAAAGTTGCTAAGAGAATAGGTCCTCAAAGTTCTCGTCAGAAGGAAAAAGAAATTGTAACTCTGTGAGGTGATAGACGTCAACTAAACTTACTGTAATTATTTTGCAGTAATATGTATGCTAAATCATTATACTTTCCTCCTTAAACTTATACAGTGCTGTGTGTCAAATATATCTCAATAAAACTGGAAGGAATAAAGACGTAATGAGTGGTTGGAGCGGAACATTCCTCATCTTTCAGAGGGGTCCCCAGAGGCTTACCTGCTGGGCACCAGGACTCTTGGGTGACTTCTACAAAAATGATATTACCTCCTATGGCCAACTCTCTCCTGAAGAGAAACTTGCTTTAAGCAAACAGGTTGTACTGAGTTGCTGGGATTTTAAATCTTTTCTTGCTAAAAATAAATCTATTGTGGAAAATCCCAAAAGATGAAGCACATCTCTAACCTCAGGGGGTCGAGCGGCCCTCCCTCAAGTGCATGGAACTGGGCTTCCAGCTCTTATCATTAGCAGTAATCTGAGGTCAGGAGGGGTTGCCTGACTGTTCCCAGCTACAGGGGGCTACTTGCTGATTCCCTGGGGCCCTTGAGAGAAAAACACAAACTCTGCTTTAGAACAGTGCCTGTGTTTATTTATTGGTAATGATCCTTTTCTTAAGATTCTTGAACGCATGGTTGTCCCTATAGTCCTAAAACCTCCACCTCGTCCCTGATCACTCATAATGTCTGCAGTCCTGAGGGTCCAGCAGATCAAAGCCATGCACCCATCCCTCCCAGAGGGCACCAAAGGGAAAAACAAAAACAACCCCACGTCTTCTCTAGGGTGGGACAGGAATAAGGACAGGAAGCTTCATCTCCCAGAGGCAGTCTGCAGTGACAAATGAACCCAGACCACCTTTGCTCCTGCTGTCCTGGGCTCTGTGGGCACTCGCCACTCTGCACATGTGCATACTAGTAAGATCTGCCATGTGTCTGTGCCAGGCTCTGTATGAAGGGTCTAGGTTATTTCGATCTTTCTTGGCTCCAAAGCTACACACTAATTCCCAGGTGGTCAACTGGTCACAGCAGGGACCTAGAGCAAGAATCCAGGTGGATTTCCAGCATTGGAAAAAGAAGCTTAAGGCACATGGACCACCAAGCATTTTATCCTCGTGTATAACATCAATAGAGCAGCTGCTAGATGCTGACGACTAAATTATGAATAAGGCATAGCCTCTGCTCACTACTACAGATCTAGAGATATAGATCTATCATATAGAGTATATATATCTATGTGTATATATATATGTATAGTATGAATGAATGAATGAATGCTAAAGTAGGATTCATGCCATTTGATACATGTATAAATAGCTTGAGGAAGGAACAGTTAGAGGTAAGGGGATGTGCAATGGAGGGAGAAAGTCAGAAAGAGTCAAGAAAATAACACTGGATTGGGTCTTCAAGGATGAGAAGGGGAGGGCATCTCAGAGGGGGGAGCAGCTTGTGCAAAGGCACAGTGATGTACAAGTTCTTGACCCATGTCACTGGATAGCATGAACCGTTTCCCAATAGCCAATGTCAACGTTCATGGGAATCAAGTAATTATCCCACGTGCATGAGCTCTAATCACCTCAAGAAGGGTAACTGCATCATTCTATCATTGTGTGAAAGACCCTTGTCATCACCACACAATCACATATACATCTAAAACCAACCATGTTTAAGGCCCATGCCAAGTATGGAACCTACAAATACATACAACAATACTAAATAATAATAACAATGAAAGGAGTTATTGAACATCTAATATGTATAGGTACCAGCTGGGCTCTTTATGCTTATTCTCTAACTTATTCTCCCAATAAACCTACAGCACAGTTATTATTATTCTTGTTTTATAAATGGAGGAATTCATGGACACAGTCTTCACTGTAAGAGATTTAGAGATGAGTTGCAGAGGCAGGATGTGCTTAGAAAGGTAAGCAGCCACTCACAACTGATACCTAACATTTATTGAGCACTTACTACGTGATAGGCACAGCACCAAGGGCTTCGCGTGCATTAGTTCATGAAGCTTTGCAATGCGCCTCTAAGGTCAACACTATTACTATACCCATTTCCCAGAGAAGAAAGCCGAAGCACAGAGAGCTCAAGTAGCTTGCCCAACATTCCACAGCAGGTCCAAGCCGAGAGCCCATGACTCATAAGCTCATAAGCGTAACTCTGTAGTTCACTTGCCCCACCTCACCACGCTCCAGGTGCAGAGGGTAGGTACTAGGGAATTTACATGAGGAAATACACGTTGCCGGCTTCACCGTTGCACGTGGCTAAGCCGAGCCTTCCAGAAGGACAGGTTTTAGACGGACTAAGGAAGCTGGGGTGGCATCCAGGGTTTGATTGTCAGTCTTGCAGCCTCTAGCACTGGATTTTCTCAGCTCACCAAGAAAAGAGTCATATTTCAGAGGTGATCTAATGCAAACGCTTAGCATATTAGAATCATATTGTCATGAAACACAGTAGTTCTGTTCATTTGACTAGTACATCCTCTCCATATGCAGAAAGCCAGCTCATAATCAGAATAATAATAACAGCTAATATTTGTTGAGTTCTTGTCCTGTAGTGTCCATAGTGCTTGAAGCATTATGTAAATAACAAAACAAAAGGGAGTTAGATAAATTTAATGTACAATGGCATCACACTAAGACGAACTGATATGTCCATCTCCCCAGTGGGGATGGTCTGGCCAGTGAGACAAAAATACTTGAAATAGAATGGTGATGCCTGCTTCCATCACCATAATGGGACTCTTGGCCCAAACTCTGTCCTGTTTGTATGGTCATTGCCTTGGTGACTGTCTTTTCTTTATGCGTTAGGGCTGAGCAGTGTCACTTCTGATTAACACATGCTTCCTGTAGGTGTGTTAATACATTCAATCAGGTTACTGTCAAGTCTTACCGCCCAGGGAACTATTCTGTCTCCTGAAGGTGACTTTGCATATCTCGGCTCTGTACAGATCTTAAAGTTTAATTCTCGGCAGACAATCCTAGTTCCCGTATCTACAGATTCTTGGGGAGGCCTCATTTCAGCCCCCACATACAGGCAACATCCAAAAAAAAGACACCAAACATATTAGGAAGCAATGAGTTTTACTGAGGCAGAAAAATGTTGCTGGGGAGTTAAATTTGGTGAGATGGGTTGGACCATGGAACACTGAATTCCAGAATCATCACTGCCAAAAATCACCACCAAAGTCCACCATTGTGTTGGATACCAAACGGAACAAAGCACAAATAAACGTATGTGTCTGTCTGTCTGCTCTCTCTCTCTCCCTCTCTCTCAATACATACACACACACACACACACACACACACACAGAGTACCTGCCTTTCATGAGCTTCTATTTTAGAGCAGACATCACCGCTTTACCAGCAGGATCATCAATTCATTCATTCATTTTTTATTCATGTGTCATTCATTCATTCTGCACGTATTTATCAAGTGCTTCCTCTGGGTAAAGGACTATTCTCAGAAAGGTAGCTCTGGTCTCACAGTGGCTCTATCTCCTCCCCTTGTCTTAACACAGATGAAATAGATGCAGAAGAGGGAGGAGGAAGTGCCCACCCCCTCGCCAGACCAAGTTCACCACCTCCATTCCAAAAGAGGTGCTGAAGCAGGAAGAGTAAGAAAGACAAGGCTGGGCTTCCCTGGTGGCGCAGTGGTTGAGAGTCCGCCTGCCGATGCAGGGGACACGGGTTCGTGCCCTGGTCCGGGAAGATCCCGCATGCCGCGGAGCGGCTGGGCCCGTGAGCCACGGCCGCTGAGCCTGCACATCCGGAGCCTGTGCTCCGCAACGGGAGAGGCCCCTGGTTAGAAATGAGGGAAGTGGAACAGATGAAGTTTGAGTCTGATTTGGGATTTGAATTTTAAACTTGACTGGAGTGTGTTTTTTTCCAAAACCAAAGGTCACCATAAAACTAAAGACTTTTTTCCAAGGTGTCAAGGGGAAGGAAAGAAACATAGTTGGAAACAGACACTGCAAAATAAGAAATTTAAACCAAGTCCATTAACATTTACATGATTTTTTAAATTGATCCGATTCTTTGTGACCCCACTCCCCCCACTGTGATTTAACCCCCATCATCTCTCAGGGGGGATTCCTGCCAAAGCCTCCCTACAGATCCATCTTCATCCACTCTTGCCCTGATCCAATTCCCTTTCCAGGCAATAGTCAGCTTGATTTTTTTAAAAACCTTCTGATCATGTTAACATCCCGCTTAAAATCCTCTATTGCATTCCCGTTGCTCTGGATAGAGACAAATCTCAGCAGTAGAATCTTTTGGTTAAAAGGACATACTCAGGAGCCAGATGCACTGGATTTAATCATGGCTCTGCCATTTGCTAGTTGTTGGCTAGTAAATTGTTGGCACCGTCTCTGTGCCTCGGTTTCCTCAGTAAAATGGGGATAATCATGGGACCATCACATCATGGGATAGTTGTGAGGATCAAAGGAGTAGATACCTGTTAAGTTCTTAGAAGAGTGCCTGGCTCACAGCAATCACTGTGAAGTGTTCCATCTTGATGGAAGTACTGCAGCTTAATTAACAAAAAGTAGAGTGAGCTGCCAGGTAAGACTGGAGAGGCAGACTCACTCCTGTATCCTCACTACCTGCCATGGAGCCTGGCATGTAGGAAGTGTTCAATAATTATTTGATGGATGGATGGGTGGATGGACGGATGGATGGATGAGATAGAATCCTCCTCCTAAACAAAGGCTTCTGGCCCGAGGCCTTGAGTACTGCTTACACAGGTCCCTGATGCCATCTGTGCATCTCCCCTTCCTCAGCTCTAACGGCTGCATGGAAGGGGCTGCGGTAACTTAGCAACGAGGGCTTCTGTAGAGATGAAGCTGCAGACAATAAGATCAGGCGCCTGCTCCCACCCCGCACTTGAGAACAGGGTATGTGCAAACAGGAGCCTGCATCTCTGCCCCTGGGCCCCTTCAAGCCTTGACACTGCTGCTAGGAGCAGTCCTGGCCCCAGTGATATGCTTGTGGAGGTGAAGGGACAGGATGCCCTATGGCATGTCCCGCCAGCCCAGGGGAACTGTGAAAGGATGGGAGGCCTTTGGTACCCCGGACTCAACAGGGAGAAAAAGCTGAAGGGAGGGGTATAATGGAAGCATCCCCCCCAAAATCCTATTTCAGCCGTGATGTGAGTTCCAGGCTGGTGGTCAGAGGAGGATCCAGGATCTTACACAAGCCACAGTTTAACAGACGAGATGATCTCAGGATGAAGGTGGCTGACACTTGCTATGGCAGGGAAGGCAGAAACAGCATCAAAAGACAACAGACTGGAATGTGCCAAATAAGCTGCCCGCACCCAGAAGGGAGAGCTCTGGACTGGGAGTGAAGGGACAGGGGTTCTGGTGATGATCGGCTGTGGTTGTGTCACCACTTTGTTCCGGGAATCGTTCTTTCCATTGTAAAATAAGGGGTTGGACAAGATCTAGGTCCCTCTAGAGCTATTGGCCATGAATCCATGCCAGTACCCTCTCCACAAACCCCCCACCAAAGATTACTCATTTGTATTCATTTAAAAAAAAAAAAAAAGCATCCCAAGTTCCTTTTTCCAGCTCCAGCTTGATTTTACATGTAACTTGCTTGGGAGATGCAAGCGTCAGCATATCCAGCGCCCCATCCGCACTGCCCACTCCCCAGCCTGCACCACCACCAGCCAGTGCTGTGCATCAGAGTGGGAGATGTATTCAGAGCAGCTGCTCCAGAGCCAGGGTGAGAGTGAGAAGCTGTCCCAACCAGGAGGTGCTGAGGTGTCTGGAATCTACACGACCCGAGAGGAGCCCTTTGAACTAAGCCCCTGAGTCAGGGAAGGTCTAGGGGGGAGGATCAGATGCTAAAGAGACTCCTGGTGGGGTCTTTGCCATTGTGACGGAGCCGGGAATCAGGAGATGGGCTGCTGTTAAAGGGGAGGAAGTGGTCCTAGTGTGTCCCACCCGATGCAGCTAATCCTTAGTGAAAGCAGAGGTGGAGGGCTTGGTACAGGGTCAGGAGGGGGGCAAAGCTGGGGTGGCCTGAGGGTGATGGGGGGAGCCCAGTTCCGCTCGGCTGCAGCACCAGAGCCCAGCAGGCCTGCCTGCTCCCTTTCCACTGCTGAGAAGCCTGAGCTGGGAGGAGACCTTCCCAGGGCAATGCTTGCCAAGAGGTGGTCACCCATAATGAGGCAATCAACAGGGTAATTACTGGGTAATTACTGGCCCTCCAAGTGTCTGGGAAACTGCAGGTGAGAGAACTTGGCCAACTCGAGGCCTCACGTGTCTCTCGTGAGCTGGAGGCCCAGCTGAAAATTAGACAGTGTGGATGGGCGAGGGTGAGGCTGCTTTGTGAACATGCATTTCATCTTTTCTTGCCTCTTTTTTCCTTTCCCTCTCCTTCTGGCACGGGTTCAAGGCTGTCGGCAAGTGCCAGAAGCCTGGGCATTGGCTGCGAGATCGAGGCTGCTGCAGATTTTCCTGGAATCTTTGAAGACCAGACTCAACCCCAGCCTACCTGCTTTGTCCCACAAAGTTGAGCTCCTGCACTCTCTGACGGAGGCAACTGCTTACAGGACTCCCACCCCAGGACCAAGGCTGGGACAGGCCCGGCTGTGCCCCACCTGCCCGCAGAGGCTGATGCAATCATGTCGCTGCAGGCTAGCGACTTGGTGTCAAAGTGCAGCTTCTTGCCCACCGACAGATGACTGGGTAAAGAGATGTGGCACATATCTACAATGGAATATTACTCAGCCATAAAAAGAAACGAAATTGAGTTATTTGTAGTGAGGTGGATGGACCTAGAGTCTGTCATACAGAGTGAAGTAAGTCAGAAAGAGAAAAACAAATACTGTATGCTAACACATATATATGGAATCTAAAAAAAAATGGTTCTGAGGAACCTAGGGGCAGGACAGGAATAAAGACACAGATGTAGAGAATGGACTGAGGACATGGGGAAGGGTAAGCTGGGACGAAGTGAGAGAGTGGCATGGACTTATATACACTACCAAACATAAAATAGATAGCTAGTGGGAAAGAGCCGCATGGCACAGGGAGATCAGCTCGGTGCTTTGTGACCACCTAGAGGGGTGGGATAGGGAGGGTGGGAGGGAGATGCAAGAGGGAGGAGATATGGGGATATATGTATACGTGTAGCTGATTCACTTTGTTATACAGCAGAAACTAACATGCCATTATAAAGCAATTATACTCCAATAAAGATGTTAAAAAAAAAAAGTGCAGCTTCTTTGCAAATGTCTTTTTCTCTCTTCTCTTTTGAACTCTGAGGACTAATCCCTTGTAACTCCTTTATTCTAGTTAACCAAGTTGGACTAGATAACCCAGAAAGAAATGGGAGTGATTAAACATGCAAAACGTCTGGAACCATTGAAGCTATTGAATAAAATGGGATTGTTTGTTCTGGCTGAGGGCAGGGTGGAGATTTGGGGGGGATGTAAAGATGAATGAGATAATTTTTTTAGTGTCTTTTATAGATGGCATGTCACTTTGTTAGTTTAGGATCATTAAAAATGTATAACATCGGGCTTCCTTGGTGGCGCAGTGGATGAGTCCGCCTGCCGATGCAGGGGACACGGGTTCATGCCCCGGTCCGGGAAGATCCCACATGCCGCGGAGCAGCTGGGCCCGTGAGCCATGGCCGCTGAGCCTGCGCGTCCGGAGCATGTGCTCCGCAGCGGGAGGGGCCACGACAGTGAGAGGCCCGCGTACCACAAAAAAAAAAAAAAAATGTATAACATAAAGCTGGTTCTGCTCATAAAGTGATCCTCTTTGGCATATTAAAATTTAAAGTATAGTTTATTCAGCCAGTAATTACACTTTTACTAATTGAATTTATCTTTAAATATTTCAAAGTTTTTAAATAAATTGAGCTACAAGATACTAAGCCTCAAGGTATTTGTATTCAGTGGTGTTTGAGAAATAGGCAAAACCTGGAGAACAGAAGAAATCACTAGCATTAGAGTAAAATGAGAAAAAGGGTTTGTTTTCTGGCATTTTCTAGTGCCCAGAAGGACAAGATGCCAAACAATACATGACACAGTGCTTTACTTTATAAGACTCCTTTATATACATTACCTTGTTTGATTTTCACAACAGGAGTCTAAGCAGAAAAAGCAAGGGCTGTGTATTTTAAGATAAGGAAAATGGAACTCAGAGAAGCTGAGTGACTTGCCCAAAGTCACACAGGAATGGCAGAGCTTAGATCTGTCTTCTGACCCCAGAGCCCAGGCTCACTCACCGTTAGAAAAGATTCCCCAATAAAATGTCCTCAACAGGCAACTGGATTGACAAAATGTGGTATATGCCTGCAATGAAATATCATACAGCCTTAAAAATTCTAATACTTGCTATCACATGGATGAAACCCGAAGGCATGATGCTCAGTGAAATAAGCCAGCAGAAAAGGACACATATTGCAGGTTTCCAATTACATCAGCTATCTAGAGTAGGCAAATTCATAGAAATTGAAAGTAGAATGGTGGTTGCCAGGTGCTGGGGGGAGGGAGGAGTGGGGAGTTTCTGTTGAATGGGTGCAGCGTTTCAGTTTGGGGTGATAAAAATGTTCTGCAGATGGACAGTGGTGATGGTTGGCACACTGTAAATGTGCTTAATGCCACTGAACTATACATTTTGAAATGGTTAAAATGGTAACTTAAAAGGATATGCCCTCTAATAATTAGTGATGTTGAGCATCTTTTCATGTGCCTCTTGGCCACCTGTATGTCTTCTTTGGTGAAATGTCTACTTAGGTCTTCTGCCCATTTTTTAATTAGGTTGTTTGTTTTTTTGATATTGAGCTTCATGAGCTGTTTGTATGTTTTGGAGATTAATCCTTTGACCGTTGCTTCATTTGCAAATATTAACACGTATATGTGGAATCTACAAAAATGGTACAGATGAACCTATTGGTAGGGCAGGAATAGAGACGTAGACGTAGAGAACGGACATGTGGACATAGTGGGGGAAGGGGAGGGTGGGATGAATTGGGAGATTAGGTTTGACATAAATACACTACCATGTGTAAAATAGTTAGCTAAGGGAACCTGCTGTATAGCACAGGGAGTTCAGCTCGGTGCTGTGTGATGACCTAGATGGGGGGATTGGAGGAGAGGTATAGGTCTAAGAGGGAGGGGATATAGGTATGCATGTAGCTGATTCACTTCACTGTACAGCAGAAACTAACACAACATTATAAAGCAATTTTACTCCAATTAAAAAAAAAAAAGAATATGCCCTGAACATAATTTTTGCCCCCAAGGAAGCCACTTTATTTGCTCAGCTAGTCTTTTCAGCACTTTCTGTTGCTTCCAAATACTCCATTCCTTCCCATTACACACTTCTTGAGAACAAAAGCTTTGCGTTGGTTACTGTAAGATTCTCTTCCATTACAAACCAACCTAAACCAATTTGGTCCTTTTTGTAGATAGTTGAGGGCCGTGCTCTCATTTGCAGGTGGTATGTTACAATAAAAACAAGTTTCAGGCTGGCTTCTCCCATGCAGACACAGATTTATTGGCAAGCTGGCCTCAAACAGCTTATCCAACAAACTCAGTGAAGTCCCAGCCTTCTGACCTTTGAGGCTATGTGAGAGCACCTTGCACAAAGGTGTGGCAAAATTCTAGGGATGGGTTAGGAGTCAGGCTTTTAAATTCTCTGACTAGTGGCTGTAAATAGAACTGGTTTGGGGACTTCCCTGGTGGCACAGTGGTTAAGAATCCGCCTGCCAATGCAGGGGACACAGGTTCGAGCCCTGTTCCAGGAAGATCCCACATGCCGCCGAGCAACTAAGCCCCTGTGCCACAACTACTGAAGCCTGCGCGCCTAGAGCCTGTTCTCCGCAATGAGAAGCCACTGCAATGAGAAGCCCGCGCACCGCAACGAAGAGTAGCCCCCTCTCACCGCAACTGGAGAAAGCCCCCGCGCAGCAATGAAGACCCAACGCAGCTGAAAGTAAATAAATAAAATAAATAAATAAATAGACCTGGTTTTAAATCTTAGGGCGCCATTCCAAAGAGCACACGTTACCATTGGCCTTGGTCAATTTATAGACCTTTCCCACGCACGGTGGGCAGAGCTCCTGTATGATACTTCTGGCCAGTTTGCACATGTCAAAGCCTACTTGTTTCTCCAAAGAGAACCATTTCTAACATTCATTATGCTAATGAGCAAAGCCTCTATTGTTGATAGGAGATAAAAATAGCTGAAAGTCTTGAAGTAGCTGCCCAGAGAGTGTGGTTTTTGCTTGGAGTCTTTCAACTAACCAGCCCTGAAGTCTGTATTCCTGATGAGGATTCTTCCCATGTTAGCTAATTGCCCCCTAGAATGTGGATCAAAAGGATATCTCACAGTCAGGGTTTGCCGGATAAAATATATATAATATTTGGGACATACTTACACAAAGAAGTTATTTGGTATTTTTCTGAAATTCACATTGAACTCTGCATTCTGTATTTTTATTGGCTAAATTTGGCAACTCTGCTCATTTTCTGTACAGTGCCAAAAATGTTTTGAAATGAACTACAGACAGTGTAACATATACCTTTGGTAGGAAAAAAATGTTATAAGTTAATGTTTCCCTGAGTTGATTGTGAACATTTCCAAGCCTGACTCATCTCCTGCTGCAGAAGGCAGACAGTTCTGAGCAGGTGTAACAATTTGCTACTTGTTTTTTTTTTTTTTTTTTTTTTTTTTTCGGTACGCGGGCTTCTCACTGTTGTGGCCTCTCCCGTTGCGGAGCACAGGCTTCGGACGCGCAGGCTCAGCGGCCATGGCTCACGGGCCCAGCCACTCCGCGGCATGTGGGATCTTCCCGGACCGGGGCACGAACCCGTGTCCCCTGCATCGGCAGGCGGACTCTCAACCACTGCGCCACCAGGGAAGCCCGCTACTTGTTTTAAAATCCACAGAAATGAAGGAATTTTCCTGCCTCTCTCCATGGTCCTTCCCTTCAATCCTCGATGCCTAGGAACACATCCATTGACACTGGGATCAAAATACAGCAAGAGCAGACCCACAAACAGAGAAAGGATTTCCTGAATCTCCTGTTTGTGTGTGTGTGTGTGTGTGTGTGTAATGATCTCGCCCCTGGATGCAGAAATGTGTCTTTTACTCTTGACTGTGAGAATGATACTGCACTGCTTGTTCCCGATGGACAAGAATTACAATGATCTGATATTCTAGGTAGTTTCACATTAAAATCTTTCCCTTGCATCGAGGGATTTAGAATTCATTGGTGGAGGGTAGGGAGGCAGAGGAATAATAAAGACAGGATAATAGCACCTTATCTGAAAGACTGTAGTCATCATTCTAAAATAAAATGAATATAATTTTTGCCCCTGAAATGAATTTTATTTTCCAACATGTTTCTAATTTTCATGTTTACCATTGTTCAGGGGGGAAAATGCTCAGGGCAAAAATAAAACAACATTGTCCCCCATTCCCATCCCTCAAGTATTTGAGGAAAGAAAAAAGGCAGGAAAGAAATCTTTTTTTTTTTTTTTTTCTATTTGGGGATTCAATGACTCCTTCCAAAGGCCCCAAAGCAGGTGAATTGTTTAAAAAAAAAGCAGTGCCCCTTCTGGCCCCTGTGTCTCCAGAGCTCCTGGGAAAGGTCACCCAGCAGGTCAGCCCCTCTCTGGGGGCCCAGGGAGCCTGGTCTCCCACCACCTCCCTCCCTGCAGCTGCAGCTTAATAAAGCTTAATAAAAGGTGTGATTGCCATGGCAACCTCAGTAACACTTTCAAATAGATAGCCAATTATTATTCACTCATTTACTGTTTACTGTGGCGATGCCAATCCCAATGAACACCAAGAGTGTATTAATGGAGATGTGAGCTGAGCTGGGCCCCTGGGGATTGGCATTGTAACGCCTCATTCATTTCCATCCTGTGTTCAAGGTATACTGGTGGTTCTTCTTTTTTGAAAACTCTCCACTCTACTCCAGGACCTGTGCCTTGCCATCCCCCTGCCACTCCACCCAGCCTGGCAAGAGGTCACACACGTTCACCTCATCCTGGTGAAGAGAGGCCCGGGCAGCGTGACTCCGTGAGATATTCATTTGTACTTTGCCCGGAAGGTCATTTCTCGCCCTCTTCAGAAGGCAGCAGGCATTTCCTAAAGCAGAAGATACAGGAAGACAACTTCCACCCTTGGTTTCTTGGAGGGATTTTGCCAGGCCTTCCCAGAGAGGGAAGGAAGAGGGCTGGGTGTGTACAGGGGGAGTTGAGGAATTTCCAAGGCCAGGCAGGGGAGAGGGTCTTCGAGGGAAGGGCTCGTGGGTGT
Organism: Globicephala melas; assembly: GCF_963455315.2. NCBI lineage: Eukaryota > Metazoa > Chordata > Mammalia > Artiodactyla > Delphinidae > Globicephala > Globicephala melas. The sequence continues at coordinate 90,870,717 of NC_083321.1, forward strand.
CGCCGAGAGCCTCGGCACGCGTCCCAGATCTGGTATGAAAGCAACAGAATCACCTACCCTCCAGGTTCCTGCAGGCCTGGAAACGGCTACATCAGTGGGGACCAGTGGGGACCAAGGGCGGAAGGACCTTCCCACAGCTTCCTCAGTGCCTGACCCTGGCCCAAGGGAAAGGGCCGGGGAGAGTCTCTGCCAACCTGGTGGATGGGACCCAGCGTCAGATCTCATTTAATTTGAAAGGTCAATAGAGCAGAAGCGTGGCCGTCCTTGTACACCGGATGCGTGGTAAACTCCAGACTCACTACACAGGCAGGCTGGCCGTTCTGGTAACCAGGGAGACCCCACTCCCAGGCAGCCTGCTCTTCAGCGGGCTAATCATTCTTGCCCTGCCCAGCTCCTTCCTGGGGACCTGAGGCTCCCAGCCCCACTCTGATGCCTGCAGCGGCTCCCACTCACTGTGCCAGGCAGGACCAAAGACAGACAGGGGTGGGAAGGTGTGAGAGTGACTCACTTGCTTTTGCTTGTCTTTGCCCATGATCAGGAGGTTGGGGCAGGAAAAAATTAATCTGGCATTCGTTAAAACAGCAAGGAAGACTTTATTCAGGGCTGCTGCGATAGGCAAGAGAGATGGGGCTCAATCGGGAATACAGCAAGGACAAGTGGGATTTTAAAGCCAAGGAGCAGAGTGCATGGAAAGTTACCGAGAGAGGAGACCTCCAGGCTAGGGGCCGCAACGCGCGGCTTGCGGGATCTTAGTTCCCCTACCAGGGATCAAACCCAAGCCTAACCACTGGCCAGGGAATTCCCCAGGGTAGGGGATTCTTGAAGGCAGGCCAGCGAGATCAGAGATCAAGAGTAGGGGGATTCGGGCTTCCCTGGTGGCACAGTGGTTGAGAATCCGCCTGCCGATGCAGGGGACACGGGTTCGTGCCCTGGTCCGGGAGGATCCCACATGCCGTGGAGCGGCTGGGCCCGTGAGCCATGGCCGCTGAGCCTGTGCGTCCGGAGCCTATGCTCCGCAGCGGGAGAGGCCACAGCAGTGAGAGGCCCGCGTACCGCAAAAAAAAAAAAAAAAAAGAGTAGGGGGATTCTCTGGAAGCTGGTTTAGCAGCATCCTTGCTCAAACTGGACTCTGCAAGGGATGGACTCGGAAGCCCGAGTGAGACCTAGAAGAGGAACAGGCTCAGAGGAGCCTGACTCAGGTTTGGTCAGGAGAGTCTTCATCACCCAGCACTGGAAAGGAGCTGGGGACGGCTGGGGGGAGGGCGAGCAGGAGAAACGGGACAGGGAGGCAAAACCACTCAATGGGCAGCCAGCTAGGAAGAGTGGACTGAACAGGGCAGCTCTGAGAGGGCTGCGTGAAACTCGGGGAGCTTCCTCCTGCACTGGCTGTAGGCCAGACTCAGGGATCCTAGCAGCCTTCACCATCATAAGTCAAGTCATTTCTGACACCCAAGAGGTTTGATGGCCTCGGCCTACCCTCAGAAAGGGATTCCAATCCTACCTCAACTTTTTTATTTTTTAGAATCTCTTTTATTTCCAACAATAGTAATTTCACTTCCTTTTATTTATTTATTATTTTTAAAACAATATTTTTGGCCACGCCACATGGCTTGCGGATCCCAGACCAGGGATTGAACTCTACTCCATGGCAGTGAAAGCGCTGAGTCCTAACCACTGGACTGCCAGGGAATTCCCTCACTTCCTTTTTAAATTTTTATTGACATAGTTATCAAAATTGGGAAACTACAATTCCATTTAAATATGTGTAGAAGGGTTCTATTTCTTAACAAAATTTAATAATAATATATATCTCAATTTTGAATTTTTTATGCAAACAACACTGGAACCTATTGTCCTGCAATGTTTCCTAAAGACTTTTTCATAAAAAACCAATGTATTCATTAAAAGTTGAATATTCTTTTTCTCTTTTTTTTGATATGTTATTATTTTTTGAAGTACAGTTGATTTACAATGTTTCAGGTGTACAGCAAAGTGACTCAGTTATACATATATATGTACATCTATTCTTTTTCAGATTCTTTTCCATAATAGGTTATTACAAGATATTGAGTAGAGTTCCCTGTGCTATACAGTAGGTCTTTGCTGTTTATCTATTTTATATATAATAGTGTGTATCTGTTAATCCCAAATTTCTAATTTATCCCTCCCCTGCCTTCCCCTTTGGTAACCATAAATTTGTTTTCTATTTCTAGGAGTCTATTTCTGTTTTGCATATAAGTTACTTTGTATCATTTTTTTAGACTTTTGCTCTCTGATGACCACGACACCCCCTCCCAGCTCAGTTTCCTTCTCAGGGAGGTGAGGGTGATAGTGGGACCCCCTAGGGGTTTGTGGGGTCAGTTGTATGGTGTTTATAACGCCCAGGAGAAGTGCTCAGTGAACGTGACCCCCCCATCCTCACCCAGTCCGGGAGGATCCAGTGAGTCCTAGGAAAGGCCCGTAGCCCTCCCAGAGGCACAAGGCCCTCCTCTGAATGATGAGGGGCTGGAAGGGATGGGGGGTGACAGGTCCACAGGGACTCAGAGAGGCCAGAGTCCCACTACCGTCACAGAGTAAGGCGATGGTCCTGCCAAGACTGGACTGTCGGTCAACAGCTCCTGAAGGAAAGAGAGCTAGGGGAGTTTTGGAGGGGGCATAGGTGGGGGTGGGTCTCACAGAGAACAGTGCCCAGAGAGCAGACCCAGGCAGGGAGTGTGTAGGGAGATACCTCTGACAGTGTGACTTTAACTGAGCTCAAGAAACGCTAATGCTGGCTCCCACCCTAGCTCTCATCAGAGAGGGAGCCTCACTGACCCCCAGGAGCCCTGTCTGTAAAATGGGGATATAGATAATACCACCTTTGTGGTTGTGCTGAGGATTCACTGAGAAAATATTATCAGCCACCCAACAGGGTGGTTCTGGCTCACGTTAGGTGTTCAAAATATGACAGTTCGCCTTCAGGCAAAATCATAGGAGGAATGTATTTGAAGCAAAAGTGAAGGGTGAAAACGAGTGTCTAGCTAACAGTAGGCACTCGAAAAATATTTGTAGAAAAGAATAACAAACTAAATCTGGATGAAGGGGGAGAAAGGAGTCAAAGATGATTCTGAGGGTTCTAGAAGGATCTCTTGGCTGGGTGTTGAAGGTAGACAGGAGGGAGCTGATACGGCTGCTGGGGGAGCCTCCCCGTCTGCTGTCCTGACTTCCACCAACCATTCTCCTCAGGTCCCGAAGGCTGCCTCGTCCTGCCACCACGGCCGGATTCTTGCCCTTGGGAATGTTCTGCTCCTATCAATATTTAGTTCCCTACACACTTTTAAAAGAAAATTAAAATGCATATTCACTTCAGCTTTCCATGGCGGATGGCTGTTCTGACATCTGGTGAAGGGGAGAGAAAGGAGAGTCGTGATCAGTAGGGGAAGGGGACTCTAGTTCATCACACGGCCTCTATGTGCCAGGCTCGGGAAGTATTCCACTTAATTCCTGCAATAAATTTATGAGTTTGGTACTATGACCATCGACCACATTTCACAGAAGAGGAAAATGAGGCTCAGAGAAGCTAAGGGACTAATCTAAGATCACACAGCTAGAAAGTAGGGAAGGCAAGGTCCAACCTGATTACCTGGTTCCAGAACCCTTGTTTTTCCATTGCCCCTTCTGAAGAGCCAGAGACTGAAAGAGAAAAAGATAAATGATAGTGTTTTAGTCCATTTGGCAGCTCTGATAAAATACCACAGACTGGGTGGCATATTAACAACCGAAATTAATTTCTCAAAGTGCTTGGAGGCTGGGAAATTCAAGATCAAGGCACCGGCAGATTCAGTATCAGTGAGGATCCTCTTCCTGGTTCATAGATGGTGACTTTTTGCTGCATTCTCACACGAGAATGGGAAGGGTGGGGGAGTTTTCTTGGGCTGCTTTTATAAGGGCACTAATCCCATTCCTGACCTAATCACCTCCCAGAGACCCACCTCCTAATACCATCCCCCTGGGGGTTAGGATGCAACATACGAACTTTGAAGGGGGCACAAACATTCAGATCATAGCAGATAGTAACACAGATGCTAAAAAAAAGTGTCAGAGTAAGAAAGATTGTAGAGTAGCTGTGAGGGCGGTACATGTATGATGGGTCCTACCCTTCAGCCTTCATGGGGGCAGCTGACGCCCACCCACCCTCTCCTTTTACAGCAGGTGCAGGCTGAGACCTGCACTGTCTACCTGGTTGTGTCACTCTGCACCGTATCCACTCTGAGCTCATCCCCTGGCCTCCTCCCACTAGCTGTCCCAGTGGCCCTGGGAGGCCTGCCCTCTTTTCAGAGGCTCCTCCTACTCTCCATGTGCTCACGGCCCTAGGGGGGCCCACAGACCTGGAAGCAGTCCACAAAGAAAACCAGACTGGACTGGTCCACCCAGACACCCTGGCGCCCATATCCTAACATCTGAAGGAGCTCCTGAGGCCTCTGAGGCTCAGTTGGACCCAGTGAGACCCAGTGAAAGAGGCACCTCTTCGGTGAAGCCTTCCTTTACCGCATCACCTGGAATAACTATTACTGTTACTGTGCTGTTGTTTAAGGCTTACTCTGTACCAGACATTCTGCAGAGCATCTTACATACACTTCCTCCTTTAATACTCACAGCAACCCTGTGAGGACACAGCGATGGAGGGGTAGAGAGGTTAAATAATCTGCCCCAAAGCCCACGCCAGTGAGAGAGTCAGAAACAGCACCTGAACCCAGGCCTGCCTGACTCCAAAGAGTTCACTCTTGTCCGTTACAACACCCTTCCTCCTACAAGCAGCTCTGTGCCCCCAACGGTGACTGGACATAGAGTAGGTATTTTAAAAAGAAACACACTGTCCTTTTCCACCCACAGGATACTTCCGACACCAATGTATGGAGGTTTTCCCCACACCAACTAATTCTCCAACTCTTCAGTGAAACTGGGTGTCCATTCACTCAACGCAGTTAGGGCACTAACTATCTGAGTTAGTCCAGACCCCACAGGTTAAGGGTTCAGCCCCAAGCCCTTCCTTCCAGCTGGGAAGTCAGATGCCAGCTGCAGGTCCAGGTTGTCACCTGCCCAACAGACTAGAAATCAGGCATTCGCATGACTCTCTCCTCAGGTTCAATAATTTGCTGTAATGGCTCACAAAACTTGGAGAAACACTTATATTTGCCTTTATTATAAAGGATAGAATAAAGAATACAAATGAACAGCCAGATGAACAGGTATAGAGAGTGAGGTCCAGAAGAGTTCTGAGCCCAGGAATTTCCGTCCCCATGGAGTGAAGGTACTCCATCCTCCCAACATGTGGATGTGTTCACCAATCCAGAAGCTCTCCAAACCCAATGCTCTAGGAATGTTTATGGAGGCTTCATCATATAGGCACGATCAATCTCCAACTCCTCTCCCATCCCCAGAGGTCGGGGGCGGGGCTGAAAGTTCCAACCTTCTAATCACACCTTGGTCTTTCTGGCAACCAGTCCCCATCCTGAATCTCTCCATGGGTCCCCAGTCCCCAGTCATTCATTAGCATACACAAGATCCTCCTATCCCCCAGGAAAGTCTGAGGGATTTAGGAGCTTTGTGTCAGGAACCAGGATCAAAGACTAAAGATATATTTCTTATCATGTCACCATATTCAACAAACATCTGATGAGTGACAAGCTAATAGGGCATGAGGATGCTGGAGCGGCACCATCAGCAGAAGTGGTGATTGGGTCCCAGGAAGGAGGGTCTATGGATCCGGGATGTGCTGGGGGCCCCGCTCAGCCCTCCCCTCATCTCAGTCACTGCTGAGATTGCCAGGAGGAAGGCAGGGTCCCTGGAAACAGAACCAGGAGATGCCCTTGTTCTCTACACTGATTGGGCCTCCTCAAAGTGTAATTCTAAAAAAACTCACTTAAATGCTCTAAGCCTTATTTTCTTCATCAGGAAAATGGAAGTGATAAGACTCACTCTGCAAAAGTCACAGGGTTTCATGGGGACTTAATGGCATAAAGTACGTCAAACACTTTATAAACTGTGAAATACCACACAAATGTGAGGCTTTTTCATTAATTATAGATGAGCACACACGTGCCGACACACCCACATCCACAGGCAGCTGTTCACTCAAATGCACACACTCTTCCTCCAAACAGAAATTAGCATCGTGCCGTGGCCCCTTGTGAAATCACATGCTGGAAGCTCCCTGTGCCCTCCGTCCTCCCTGGTCCATGACGCACTTAGACTGAGTGGGTTCGGGAAGATTGAGGAGGGGCTGAAGAGCTTCAAGGAGAAGCAGGTGGGTCTGGAGCACAGACTGCTCAACCCACACCTGCACGTTCTGCCCCAGTGTTTGGATTTGTTTGCATTTCCTTGACTAAGAGGCATGTGGAAACCAAAGAAACAGCCTACCCCGTTGGAGAAAGTACCTGGCAGAGCATGGCGAACCCTGGATAGGAGGCTCAGGTCAGCAGCTTTCTTTGGGTGTCTACTCTTCATTCATTCATCCTTCCATTCAACAAAATTTACCAAGCACCTACTGTATCCCAAGAGAAATGCACTTCCTGCTGGGAATCCAAAGACAAGCAAGTCATCCCTGCCTTTGAGGAGCTCACAAGGGCAATTACAGAAGCAGGACCAGGCTGTCTGATACAGTGAACACATTCAGGAATGGTCATCTGCTCTGATTGGACAGAGTAGATGGGCCAAGCCAATGGGGATGAAGAGGTCAGAGGCAGGGGCCCATCCCAAGAGCCCTTCGTGCCACACTGATGAGTTAAGATTCCCCCCTGTGTGCAATGGGAACCACTAAAGGATGTTAGGAAAGGAAGTGACAGGACTAAGCAGATTTCCTTTCTTTTTTTTTTTAAAGTATGTTTCCTGTATCTTTCTCTTTTACTATATTCCTCTTCAAAATTGGTAACAGTTACCTAAGTGTACTAAAACTGGTGAAAGAATGAACGCTATGTGAAGAAAACCTCCACGATTTCTCTCACTCCATTTCTATTACCCCTCTACACCAGTGATTGTGTATTCCCCAAAAGAATAGTATTCCACACAGGAGCTTGTTAGAAATGCAATCTGACTGCAATTAATAATAGTGTCTTGTACACATGAAAGTTGCTAAGAAAGTAAATCATAAAAGCTCTCATCACAAGAAAAAAATTGTAACTGTGTCATGGCAGGTGTTAACTAGACCTATTGTGGTGATCTTTTCACAATATATACAAATATCGAATCATTATGTTGTACTCGAAACTAATATAATATTATATGTCAATTATACCTCAGAAAAATTGAAAAAAAAAGCAAAGAAAACAGAATAAATGCAAGAGTTACCAGCCCTTCAGGTGATTCTGATGCTTACAAAGGTTGAGAACACTTGCCCCACACCCAGCAATTTTCCACACCTGTTTCTGTGTTCATCAAGCAAATATGAACATGTACACAATATAATGCCATTTTTTGCACTGATTTTTTTTCAAAAATGCATCATACCCTTTACTAAGAAACCTGCTATCTCATATGGCAACACACTTTCTAGTCGACAGATAAAGAAATAACTCATTTTTTAAAATATCTGTTTAATTCTCCAGTTCATGAATGTAGTAAATGTAGTCAACCATTTACTGTTGGACATTCAGGTCATTTACAATTATTTTGACACCACAATAATGCTACAATAAATAGCCTTACCCATGTGGTAGTATGTACGGGTGCTTTTATTCCCAGCAGATAGATTGTCAAGTGGGAATGCAGAATCAAAGGTTAGAGTATTTTTAATTTTAATAGGTATTGCTAGCTTACTTTTCCTAAAATTGTAGCAATATACAGTCCTATCAGTAAAATTAAGGATCCCTGTTTCATCACATACTTGATCAGCCCTTGATCTTATAGCTTTTCAGATGAACATTTTAGAAAACTCACTATGGCAATTCTGTTCAAAATAGATCTGATTCAATGGGGAGAGGGGCAAAACTGGAGACCAAGAGTCCAGTTGGAGGACTATTGAATTAGTCCAGGTGAGAGATGGTAAAGGCCTGAATTAAGGAAGTCACCATGGGCACTATTTACAACAGCCAAGACATGGAAACAACCTAAATGTCCATTGACAGAGGAATGGATAAAGAAGATGTGGTACATATATACAATGGAATACTACTCAGCCATAAAAAAGAATGAAATAATGCCATTTGCAGCAACATGGATGGCCCTAGAGATTATCATACTAAGTGAAGTAAGTCAGACAAAGACAGACAAATATCATATGATATCACTCATACATGAAATCTAATTTTTTTTAAATGACACAAATGAACTTATTTACAAAACAGAAACAGACTTACAGATATCAAAAACAAACTTATGGTTACCAAAGAGGAAACGTGAGGGAGAGGGATAAATCAGGAGCTTGGGATTAATATACACACACTACTATACATAAGATAGATAACCAACAAGGACCTGCTGTATAGCACAGGGAACTCTACTCAATATTCTGTGATAACCTATATGAGAAAAGAATCTGAAAAAGAATGAATATATGTATACGTATAACTGAATCGCTTTGCTGTACACCTGAAACTAACACAATGTTGTAAATCAACTATACTCCAATAAAATTTAAAAAAAAAGAAAAGAAAGTGGCTGTGGGGATGGGGAGGAGGGGCCTGATCTATGGGGGGTACTTTCACTAACTGACTCATTTAATCTACATAATAATCGACATCATCTATAGATGAGAATTTAGAGAGTTTGATATTGAGACACTGTGACTTGCCTACATGTCCAAGGGGTGCTGATCACTTCCTAACCCATCTATAGCTCATCCTAAGGGAACCTGCCCCACCTTAAACCCCCATCACCTAAGTAGCACATGACCAAACTCTTCCAGCCTGAGATAACTCCATAAGAGGTGAGCATGGTACCTAAGAAATACTGATCCTTACAGTGGCTAGTGATCTATGGTCTAGGAGGATAAGAAAGATCAGGTTCTTTCCGGGGTTTGAGCAAAGACTTTCAGAGGAAAACTGCTGTTGGTGGTAGTGGGTGATACAGCAGAAAGTTTGTGCAAAGAGAGGGCTGGGGAGGCCATGGGCACAAATCAGTTGAAATGATAAGTGAGGAGAAATCATGAGTAAGGGGTGTAAGCTGACTGAATGGAGAAGGAACAGAGCAGATGCACAGAGAAAGGCCAAAATGCTGAGAAGGAAAAACCAGGCTGCCAAGGGAGACAGAGAAGCATTTCCCAAGGGCCACTGTGAACCCAGACTCATCTTCACCTTCATCCCCCATGCAGCCTTGCAGTACTGCCGCCCCTGCCCTCAGACACCTATGAGATGCCTGTTTCCTCAATAACCTCTCCCCTCCCCTCCATACCACTTGAGTCCTTTTAGGGATCTCTGCCCCTTATAACCAACAGATCTGTCAAGAACAGCAAGGCCACCAGAGTTCATGAATATTTGAGTATTTACCGAATCTAAAATTATTTGACTTCAAGTGAAAGCTAGGCAAAGAAAAAGATAATATCTTAGTATGTCATTTACAAAGTGCTTTTATCAAAGTGCTTTTATGTCATTTTACAAAGTGCTATATTATCTATTTCAGCCTGTCCCAAAGAGGAACTAGAAGTTCAAAGAAATGAAATACCTTCTCCAAAAATGCACCATTAATAGATGGAGGGTGAGAGGCAATGCTAGAATCTAGGTCATTGGTTGCAAATCTCATATGTGTTCTACCCTGCCCTGCTGAGATGGTACCCAGCCCATTGGGGACCTGTTGCCCTGTCTCATTTCACTCTTCCACCTGCACCCCCTTTGTCACCTAGCTGTGGTTCTAAAGCCTCTTGCTCCATGCTTCAGCTGAGGAATGTGGGTTCCAGTTCAAATCAGGGCCTTGGCAGGCAGATCTAAACTTCACCTAGTGATTCACATCTGGAACCTGTGATGTACTCTGAGGTTAGCTGGAAGACCCCGCCACTCAAAGGGGATCTGTCCCAGAGGAATGACTTGGGACTAAAATCTCCATCCCTTTCTGGTAAGGCCTCTCCTCAATTACATCTCTGGAAAAACATGTCTGTTTTAACTTTGGAGTAAATCATTAGCCTCCACCCAGATAGAGGCATGAATAAGTTTAAAAACTAAAAATAACTAACATTTATTGAATGTTTATTATACTTCAGGCATGGTGCTAAGTTCTTTACATAAATTCATTTAAACTCCCAATAACCCTATGAAGTAAGTATGGTTACCCTCATTTCTCAGATAAGGAAACTGCAGTTAAACTAGGTTAATTAACTTGCCCAGCGATACAGGGCTAATACGTGGTAGAACCCGGATTTGATCCTGGAGAGTCCGCCTCCACTAAGCCTGTCAGATTAGCTGGATCCTCTTAGAGTGCAGGTCCCGCGGAAATGGATCAGGAGAGAGGGAAGTCTGTCCGTGGACAGAGAGCGAGTGGGGGACGCTCACAGTTTCTGGTGCTCCTTGAGGAGATAAGATCTGGACCAGGGCCTCAGGGATTCCTGAGCATCTGAGGACAGGCCAAGGGCACAGGTGACTAGGCTAGAGAGTAGGTATGTGATTCCAAGAGGAGGAGAAGTGAGGGAAGAAAATGTTTTCCCGAGGAGACAGAACAACCCTTCTTCACATATTGTTAGCTGGGGGCAATGGCCATCCCTCCCAGCTTTCTGCCATCCTTTGACTGCCTTGGGTCTGGTCTAAGAGACAAAAGGCTACCACATCCCTAGACAAAGCCAAGGAGCAAAACATTCCATCTGGCCCCCACCAATCACTGTCCAGGTGCTTCCCAGGGGAATCTCACTGTAGGATTCCTAGCTTTCACTGGGACTTTGCTGACATGACACTTTCAACTAGTTTGGGGCTCAGGAGACCCCACTCTGGACCCCGAGGAACCTCAGCTAACTCAGCTCTTCTCTCTTTGGTCTTGAGATTCCCCTTCTGAAAAACACAGGCATCTAGTGATACTGTGATGATGCCTCAGACTCCCACCAGTTCAAAGCATCTTGTAGAGAAAGAGGATCGATCACCAGCTCTGGAGCCAGAAAGACTTAGGTTCAAGTCCAACCTTGTTGCTTATAAGTTGTGTGACTCTGGGTGAGTCATATAATATCTTCGCACCTCACTCTCAGCAGTAGAACAAGACAAACTACTCTGCTGATTCCCCAGGCTCGCCCGGAGTGAGATTGTGCCTATGAAAATGCTTTGAACTTGGTAAAGCTCTTTACACGTACATGTGTGAGGAATCAAAATCTGTGAATTCTTCCCTTCCCAGCCTCTGCTAAAGCCAGATTTGCCAGGATCTCATCCATATCCCAGCTCCAGAGGGAACAGAATCCAGAAGGATGGCATGGAGCCAGAATCACCCTCTTCCGGGCCAGCCCCATTCAAGACCTTCACCCAGGGCAAGCCTCCTCCCAGCACCAGAGGTGACTTTCCTTTGCCACAAAGCCTGGAGGACTCTTCCTCCCTTCCTCTGCCCAATGTCACCTCTGAAAGTCAGATCTGCTCCCTGGACTGTAGTCACCTCCAAGCTGAACTTGGGGCCATGCCGGCTTGTGACAGGAGCTGCCCAGTCCCATCTGTCCTGGAAAGCAGAAGGAGCTCACCGCAACACCGTCTCACAGTCCATTTTTCAAAGTTTGACGTCAATTTGCGGCCTTAGATTGGTTTTTGTTTCTCCGTACTTTGTTTTCTTTTTCATGATGAATGGTTATTGTCAAGCCAGCTTAGAAGAAGCGATAGGCAGGAGGCGGGGGGCGGGGCGGAGACAGCACAGCTGGCGGGGGTGGGGGGGGTGGGGGTGGTGGTGGGGGTTCTTGGTTGGGCTATTGTGAACCTTTCTTTTTTTAGGCTAGAAAATGGAGTGGGAGGTACCTGAGGTCACAACTGGGTCAGATGAGACAGATACCAGGGTCATGCGGTAGCTGTCTGGTCCCTTCATCCAGGCTGGGAGATGCGGAGACCTCTGTCCCCTTCTTCCCCCCACATATACATGTCCGGTCTGGGGGACGGGCGGTGTGTCACAGCTGCAGCGGCTGATGCTGTCAACTGCAGATAAATACAACTGAAACAGACCCAGAAAATTATTTCCTCTTAATGGAAGAATTATCAGGCCCTGAGCAGCCTGATCTAAGGGCTTTTAGAAGTGCACAGTGAAATATACCTGAGTCCTCTTTCAACCTCCTCTGCTTCCCCACTGTCCCTCTGGGGAAAGCTCTGCAAAAAGCATCTCCTCCCAGACTCTGCTGGGGCACAGCACACACCTCTGGCTTGAAGACAATAGGATCTCAGAAGTCAGGGCTTAGGATCACAGAGTTAGGTTTCGTAGAGTCTTCAACAATACGAGCTTGAAAGCTCATTAGAGATCACCCTGCCCACCTCTCTCATGTCCCTGATAGTTACACTGAGGCCCAGAGAGAAGTGACTTGCCAAAGGTCCATGGTCACTCAGCAGCAGGACAAGAAACTGTTTTTTTAATTGAAGTATAGTTGATTGACAATGTTGTGTTAGTTTCAGGTGTACAGCAAAGTGATTCAGATATATATAGAGATATATATATTCTTTTTCGGATGCTTTTTCATTATAGTTTATTACAAGGTATTGAATATAGTTCCCTGTGCTATACAGTAGGATCTTGTTGTTTATCTGTTTTATATATAGTAGTGTATATCTGCTAATCCCAAACTCCTAATTTAGCCCTTCCCCCCCTTTCCCCTTTGGTAACGATAAGTTTGTTTTCTATGAAACTAAAGCTTTTCACTCCAATTTCCCTTCCCTATTACCCAAAACAGCCTGGCCAATACTTGCAGCTCTCTGAAGCCTCTGACATCACTCACTCAAACACAGGCCCAGGGACATTGGATTTTAGGCAGGTTAATGCCTTATTAAAGATGGTCTTTGTGGTACATTATATGATTTGTCCACAATCCTTCCTCCTTTCAGACTCCACCGTGTCTCACAGACTGCAGAGTAAACATCTCCACCCTATCAGCTCTGGGCTCGTGACTTGCTCTGTTGGGTGGGATGTGAGTGGATGCACGGTGAGAAGGAGCCTGAGTGGTTTTAGCTTGGTAGCTTGGGCCTCCGCCATCTGCCATGAGGCTGCGGTCCCAGAATTAGAGATAGGTGGAGCAAACCTGAACACAGTCCTCAGCCTGAAGCAGGGCTGCCACCTTCGTCTACAAACAGGGAAGAAGGGCCCAGAGACACTGATAAGGCTGAGAGGGGACCCTACCCTTGTAGAGCAACCTTCCCAAGTCCTCACTGTAGAGGCTGAATGTGGTCCAGGTCTATCTGTTTCTTTTTCTCCTCTGTCTCCCTAAGGGCAGGATATCTAATTTATTAGTCAGGACAGTTAACCGCTATCTCAAACTATCCCCAAATCTCAGTGGCTTGACACAGTGCATGTTTATTTCTCGATCATGTCACAATCCAATATGGTGGTAGGGTTGGGAGAAGCTCTGCTTCACAAAGTCATTCAGAGACTCAGGATCCATCCATCTATCTAATGTCTTTGTCCTTCTCTAGAGCCCTGGAGTCCTCTTCTGGATCCACTTCATCCAGCCAGTTGTTGAGCAAAGCACACAGTGTAGAAGACCTCAGAGGAGATTTCAGTGGCTGGGTCTGGAAGTGGCATACATCACTTCCACCCACATTTCATTGGCCCCGTTCATCTGCAGGTGAGTCGAGGGAGGGTAGAAAAGGTTGTTGAACCATTCCAGGACTAAAAGGAGAAACATGGGTGTTAGTAAGCAACCAATCTTTGCCACAGCTATAGTGTAACTCTCTGTCCATATCAGATTGGTTTCTCCTTCCCGTCCAAGGCAGAGATTACCCTGTAAAAATTCCCTGTGGCTAACTTCTCATGGGCTCCTAAAATTTCTCTAGCTTTCACCTGTAATTGGATTTCTGCCTCTCTTCTAGATGCCTGTTCCTGCTGCCTCAGATCCAAATCCCCGCCACACCTAGACTTGCTGTACGGCCTGCCTGACTCTGGTTAGTCCCTCCCAGGAGATTTCTTCTTAGTTCCGCCCCATCTCACTTCCTCCTCCAGACACTACAACCGCTCCTCAACTTGACCAGTCTTCCGAGATACCATACTCCGGCCATGCCGAGAGGAAAAGCTTTCATTTAACCCGAAAATTGGAAGCTATCTTGAGTTATTGACCAGAGATGTAACATTACAATGAGAGTAAGGCTTTAAGAAGAGTCATTTATGTACAATGGAATATCACTCAGCCATAGAAAAGAAGGAAATAATGTCATTTGCAGTGACATCGATGGTCCTAGAGATTGTCACCCTGAGTGAAGTAAGTCAGACAAAGACAAATATCATATGGTATCGCTTATATGTGGAATCTAAAAATGCGTACAAATGAACTTATCTACAAAACAGAAATAGAGTTACAGATGTAGAAAACAAACTTATGGTTACCGGGGGTAAGGGGGTAGGGAGGGATAAATTGGGCGGTTGGGATTGACATATACACACTACTATATATAAAATAGATAACTAATAAGGACCTACTGTATAGCACAGGGAACTCTACTCAATACTCTGTGATGGCCTATATGGGAAAAGAATCGAAAAAAGAGTGGATATAGGTACATGTATAACTGAATCACTTTGCTGTACACCTGAAACTAACACAACATTGTAAATCAATTATACTCCAATAAAATTTTTTTAAAAAAAGAGTCATTTAGCTGGATGAATTAGAATGGACTGAAAGGGATTGAGATTGGGGAGAGGAAGAAATCAGGAGATGACTGCTATCATCTAGGAGAGGGATGTCAAGGGCCTGCGCTGGAGCTGAGCTTGGGGGATGAAGAGAGAGGAGGTATTTAGGGGATGACCAGAAAGGCTGAGCCTGTGCTTGGAGGCACGTCTGGCTTCAGAGATGGAGAGAGGGAGGAAGCAGGGCCACTTCCCAGGTTTCTAGCCCTGGGCTGGCAGCACACTTCCCAGCGCCTCTGATTACCTCTACCCACCTGCCAGCCTCCCCCAACTCAGCCTCACCCAGTAGCAAGACTGCCCGGCCCTTCCAATCTATTTGGAAGGGACGTGGACTTACATTTAATTAAAAGTATCTACACAGAAACGAGATTAATTAAGTCTCTTTACCCAGGAGCCCTCTCTTTATGTTCACTTAAATGAGGTTTTAAATGTTGTCTCAGTGTTCTATCTGGGCCAGATTTCTCCAGACAACACTTCGCGTGGTTCTGAGGCTCCCGCGTAGCTGCCTGGAGATTATTCAGTGGTGCGAAAAAGCCAAGGACGGTCTTCTCTCCCCTCGTTCAGCTGAGTTCCAGGCAGGTGGGGACATTGGGCCACGGAAAGTGGAGTTTCATAATGAAACGGAGGGAAGTTCTCTCAAACAAGAGCTGCCTCCCAAGGCCACCTCTGGATGCAGAACAGGTGGCCGAGATGGTCTTTTGAGTCATGTTTATAGAGCGCCCCCCTGATCAAAGTTGTTCTGAATGCAAGCATGGCCTCTCGAAGCCGACTGGCGGTGGCAGCACCTCCTACAGGCAAGATGTCTCTTGCAGCCAGAGTTTTAGTACAGCCCAGCAAGGGAGTCGGGAGCCAGGCTGAGTGAGAACAACGCCGATCACCTTTGCCATCCCTCAGGCTGCTTTCCTTTGCTCTAGTAGCTTCAAATTCATTTTCCAGAAAAGTGCCTGGAGCTGGGCCATTCTCAGGAGGTACCAGCGGAAAACTGGAGATGCGAAGGGTACTACTGGGCATCCACCATCACGCAGAGGAAGCGTTTGAACCCACCACGAGGCCAGTGATTGGGCAGCATGCAGACAGGGGCAGACGCAGCCCTCACCACTACCTCAGTCCCATGACAAGTCTTTGCTAATGCCCAGACCCAAGGCCAAAGGAAGGGTGTATATATAAGACCCCCAGCCTTGAATTCATCCTTGAATCGTCCTCATTAGGACAAAGGTCTCTACATAACCAGACCATTCCCTCCTCTGGGTTCTACCATGAAAACACAAAGGAGATTTCCCTCTATTGCGTCAGATGTGCCTTTTGTAGCGAAAGATTTAGATATTTGGTTTTATCTGTATTGTCCAGACTTGGATCATTATTAATTTCATTTGATAAGCATTTATTGAGCCTCAGAAGAAGTGTGAGGCGTTGTGCTAGAGGTTAACATTAGGAGATCTGGTGAGTCAAAGGCCTCGTTCTTGGGCTTAAGGAACTTACAGTCTCTAGAAAAGATGAGCAGGCGGCATTTCGGAGGAGCAGGGTAGGTGCTAGGACAGGACTCTGCCTTAGATTCTGTGGGAGCGGAGAAGAGGGGCATAAAATCTGGCCTGGGGTGCAGGATCTTGGGGAACTTCCCAGGAAGAGTGTACGTCAACCCTTAAGAGATGAGTGGGGATGGTCCAGACAGAAGGGGCAGTCCAAAAGCATGACGCCCACTCCCCTTGGGGCGGGGGACTTGGAGGGGCTTGGCATGGAGCAAGAACCAGGATGCCGTAGGCAGCAACCCGGCTTCCAACTTGTGGCTCTACCACTTAGGGCCAAGCCCACAGCGTCCTCAACTGGAAAGTGAAGGAAGTAATTCATTAGGTACCTCAAAAGGTTTTGTGAGGATCCAATGGAACAATTCCCAAGCCGAGCCTACGCCAGACTCTCCAGAAATCTGAATTTCCTTCCTTGCCTCCTGTTCTGTCCGGTGAAATGCATAGTTGTAGTCAGATATGTTAGTTCCAAGCAATAGAACGGACTCTGGCAGATTTAGCAGAAAATGAATTTATTTAATAAAAGGTATCCAATAGTTCCCGGTTATCAGGAAGTCCATCAGGAAAACCAGGCTTGGAAATGGGTGAGTATGTGGCCAAGGGCACCAGCAAAATGAAGCTGAGGAGACGCCTGGCCCTCCTCGGATGGCACCAGCATCACCACCGGCGCCACCAGCCTCCATGGCCCGGATCTCCCTTGTCCTGTGTCTTTGCCACTGGGTGGATGAGCCTAAGTTTGGAGGACCAGATTGGCCCAGCCGGGGACATGTGCCTGTCCTGCTCGGAAAGCAAGTAGCTGGAATTGTCCCTTTTTTTTTTTAGAAGAGCATGATCTGCCTCTCACCAAGACTCAGATGGTGGGGACTCCCCATCCTACCAGCAAAGTACTCAGATGCCTCTGATCCCTCCCCCCCAAAAAAGAAAAAGAAATGACAGATGTCCATCACAACCGTCCACCACCCATCCTCTCCTCCACAGCAGTCTCCCTCTGCGCTGCCCACGGGACGGCCCAATGGCAGGCATCTTCCCTGCACTCGTGGTGGGGACACTCCCTGGGGAGGGTGGCCAGAGCCTGGACCCCTGGAGGACGGGATTCTCCAGCTCAGAGACTCTGCAGCCACATCTGCTGCTGTCACTGTTCCCCCCTCCCCAGCTCACTCCAGAGCCCCGGGCCCCCATTGATAGGTGAGCACAAGCCTCCTGTAGTCAACGATTAATTGGTGGGGGATTGGGAGATTTCTCTTCCATAACAATGGGCTTTTCCTCTTGTACTAATAAGATGCCAATTAGGATATTTACATTTTGGGTTCAACCTAAAGTTAGGCCCACTTTCCCAGAGGCGGGCCGGAGGGTAGAGCCCTCCTAGCTGCGCTGTCAAGAGATTGGACAGCAGGGTGGTCCTAGGATAGCTGAGAATGAGTTCCTCCCTGGGACACTGGAAGGCTGGGGGAAATTCACATGAAGCTGAGTCCCCCCCATCACATTTTTTTCAGTTTGGTTCCAACTCCTTGTAGTGGCTTCAGACAGTGTCTTATTACATATGCCAAGTGCTGTTTCAGAAAAAAAAAATTAAAAGACACAGAGAAAGAAAAACTCTTAGACACAAAAAATCAGTTCTGTTTTAATTTATTTTCACTCTTCTCTTTATTGCCCCCACCGCCTCCTCGAGATCACATCTAATGTCACCCTCACCATCCCCTCCACTGGGCAGAGCCTAGACATCTGCCACTTGGTCTTGGTCACTGGTCCTGCCTGGACATGGTCACCTCCATTCTCACAACAGAAGGGAAGCGCCTGCGTGGTAGAGTGTGTTTAACTTTACACCAATAGTATTCTTAAAGCAAAGGGTCTCAGGGTCTCTTGGGGAACACACGACCTGGGCAGTGCTCGGTCCTCTTCCTGGACCCTCCGCAGAGGAGCCAGGGCATTTTCCGGCCTGTGCTAGAAGCTTGACAAACTCAGGAATTAAGGTGCA
The DNA here is from genome assembly GCF_963455315.2 of Globicephala melas. Classification (NCBI taxonomy): domain Eukaryota; kingdom Metazoa; phylum Chordata; class Mammalia; order Artiodactyla; family Delphinidae; genus Globicephala; species Globicephala melas. The sequence goes on from NC_083321.1 coordinate 90,888,957, forward strand.
TATTTCATAGGCAGGCACTCCATCAGGCACTGGGCTGTTGGCCTTGCTAATTGTTTCACGCCTGGGCCTCCTGCTTCCCGAGCCAGCCTGTGAGCATCTTGAGGGTGTGGACCACAGCTTCCAATTCTCTGTGAAGTTCCCAGCATCACAGAGAGGGCTCAGTTCACATCAGCTGATTGGCTGAGCTCAGCAACATGCCCACTAACCTGACCCTTCTGGGGCAGGGGTCTTTCTCCAGGGCATTTTCCACGGGGGAAAATCCAGGATAATGTCCCCATCTCAAAATCCTTATCTTAATCACATCTGCAAAGACCCTTTTTTCAAATAAGGACCCATTCACAGTCTTCCACGATTAGGACCTGATATCTTTGGGGGTCACTATTCACCTCCTGCACTGCCCACCACCATCTCTTTTGATCTTGAATGAGTGTCCAAATGTCCTAGATCAGACCCTCTGAGTCTTGCTTATCCCTCTGTGGTACAGGAACGATGTTATGGATCTGCTGGCTTCTTCACAGAGTGGTGGTGAGGACTGAGAGGTAATATATATATTGAAAGCATTTTCTGAGCTGTAAAGCCCCACACAAATGCAAGACAATATTATTGCACTGGGAGAGTGGCAAGTTCAGCACCTGAGGAAACTATCAGCTTTTGAAACTTGTGAGGGGATAGGAAACCAATGTTATTCCAAAACCTCATTTACACCCCACACCAGAGCCTCCCACTCTCCCTACCCCGACTCTCTCCTGTGGCTCCAGGGGTGTGACAGAGGCCTGTCTTGGGAGTGGCCTTGTGGCCTGAAGACAAAGCATTCCTCACAGCTTGCTTCCGAGTCCAATAAGCCAGAAGGAATTGGTAGAGAGATTTAACAATATGTATTTCACGAAAAAGCTGAAAATGTGTCTCCTTTTAGGAGACGCGGTAAAAATGCGTCAGCCCCACAATAAACTCTGCAGTGAAGATGCATAGAGGGGAGACATGATGTAGTCAGAGCAGTAATGTCTCATGTATAGGGAAATTTGCCTCCCACCCATGCCCTATGCACAGCCTCTGAAAACTATGGGGTCTCACCCTTCCAGCTAACCTCCAGCCTCTGCAGGGAGCCTGTTGGCTCAAAGGCAACTTGGCCCTTGGTCTCCCTTTGAGGTCCCTATAAGATATTCAGGCTGAAACAGTTTGCAGACCAATTACACTAGGGGTGGGAAACTACAGCCCCCAGACCCAATCTAGCTGGCTTCCTGTTCTTATAATAAAGCTTTATTGGATCACAGCCACGCTGGTTTCACCTATGACTACTTCGGTGCTATAATAGGAGAGTTCAGTAATTGCAACTGAGATCTTATGGCCTGAAAGTCTAAACTATATATTTTTTGGCCTTTACAGAAAAAGGTTGCTGACGCCTGGGTGACACCATTAGGTTATAGGTTGTCTTTAGGCAAAACTGCCCATAAAGCTAATGACAGGACAACAGCTAATATTTTTTGAGCTTCATTCTGTGCCATGCATGGTACCATGCCCACAGGAATGTTACCCTATTTAAGTTCTCACGACTGGTCCTGTGAAGTAGGTAATACTAGTTGTTTGGAGAGATGAGAAAACTGAGGCTCAGGAAAGTAAAGCAACTTTCTCAAGGTTTCAACAGCTAGAAACCGTTAGAATTGGGATTCACAGCCATGTCCGTCTGACCCCATGGCCCTAGCTCTGGCCACCACTCTAGAGCATCTGGTTTCCAGGTGGGCAATTCTGAAACCCTCTTCGGGTCTTCAGCACCTTCCAGTTGTTTGGGATGTTATTTTCTGTATCTAATGTATGTATCTAATCCCCCATCATTAGCCTGCAGACCGTGTCCCCTCTGCTAAAGAACAGAGAAAGGGAGCTCTTCCGGTCCCACTCCACCCCTTCCCACCCTCTGCTCCCCACCCCTGTCCACGTGCTCCCTCCCACCGGCTCAGGTGATTTTGCTCCACGTTTCTCCAAGACCCGTATCTGGCCATCTTCCCTGCCTGCCCCACTCCTGGGTGAGTTTCTGACTGTTCTGAAGCCTCCAGTCTGTGCAGAGGGGACGTCAGCAGAGCCATGGGAAGGGAGGCATTTGCATTCCACTTCCCGGGGCTGTTCTGATCTTACCTGCAATTCTTCTGACAAATCCTTATCAGCAATGCCCATGGTGAAGTCTGTGGTGACTTTGTTCATTCTTATTAGCTCTGTACAGATTAGCTCTTCACAGCGCTTGGCTGCTTCATACCGATGCCTGATAAGTGTTTGGACTGATTTTCCTGACTTAGGAGCGGTTGGGGACTGGGGCTGGGGTGGAGGTGGAGCATCGTGAGGAGAGGGGTGCTGGCGAGGGGAAGGAGAGAAAATTGTGGCCAGGATTACATCTGGGCTCTAAAATATTCATCACACGCCTGCAAGAGCAGGGTCAGCACTGCTTCCCCGGGGACAGCTCCCTCCACCCGGGCAGCGCTTTGAAATGCACCAGCCCAGGCAGGCTGGTGAGAGAGGCTTCTGAGAGAAGGGGGCAGAGAAAGTTAAAAGGAAGGAAGAACAAGCAGGCCCACTTGGGTTTTCCTGTCCTCCTTGGTTCCTCCTTTCTCACCTGCTCTTCAAGAACAGCTTTTGCTGGCGGAATACCGATATTCCAGGTGGCTTCGCTGGGTCCTGTGCTGGGTTCCTCTTCTCCCTCACTGCTCCAAGAAAACTTCCCGAGAATTCCAGTCCACGCTACCTCTCTTTTCCATGAGTTCCTCCAGCTCCCATCTTTGAGGACTTTAGACAGTGCTGATAACAGTGTTTCATCACTATTTCCTGTATTTTCCCAACTAGGCTGGATTCTGCGTAAAGACTTACACTTGCCCTCCCCCGCTCCAAGTTCCTAGCACAGGACTGGGCACACAGTAGCTGTTTGAAACATCTTTGCTGAATTAGATATGCTCCTTTCCCTTGGCAGGGTTGGCCAGCAGATACCACTACCTGTGCTGTACCAATGTAGGCATTGCCAAATGATTTCTGTGTGCTTTCTTCCTAAACCTAGATGAAGAGTTCCAATTTTTCTCAACATGAGGCTCCAAGCAGCCACTTCTAATCAAATGGAATTAAGTCGGAGAGTTAAAAAAAAAAAAAAAAAAAACATTTGCCATGCTGGTTCTCTGATATCCCCCTGTAAGTTCCTTGCAATCAGACACCACCTTTATATGCTAAGAACCTGGTAGTATGTCCCATATAAAATAGGTGTTCCATACATATTTAAAGATGAAATAGATGACCGTTACCCTACCTAGACATGAGTGCGCACTCTAAACCACCCCTGGACCTACAAAAGAAAGCTATTCCACAACTTTCTGTAAGTACCTGGTCAAGGCTTAACCCTCTAAAAATTCTTTCGTATGTCTAACCCAAATCCTTCCTGCTGCAGTATAATTACATTCCTGGGCTTCTCTCCCATGGGAGGTAAAAGTCAGATGTTTTGATAAATATATCCTTGCTCACTGCCCTTTGCCACTGCCCAGGAGTTTAAACTCTGGCACCCAGCGCCTCACTCTGGAAAAGCCCAACTCACGTCAACCACATGCCTGCTCACTCCAGCCCCCCGGAAGATGACCCACACCCCGCAATCTTGAAGGCCCTCTCTTGTCACAGCCAAGTTTACTCATTAGCCTTTTGCCAGATTTATCTTCTTCCCGGTAGCGTGCAGCGCTTTGATTTGTCCTCCTGTCACCAGGACTAATGTTGATGGCAGCACCCCCTGGGGGCGTCGGGCTCTCCAGCCTCCTGCCAGAGGCCTCAAGGAAAATGGATGAGCAACTGACCTGCAAAATAAATACCAGGCTTCTAGGTTCTGATAAAGATTAAATATTGGAGGAGTCATTTCAAATGAATATATAAAGGCACAAGGAAGAAGCCTTTTAGACACCGACAGAGTGAAATACAGGCAAACAAAGAGAGATGTCTTCAGGAAAGTTCAGTGGCAGCGAAGTTGGAGGCTCAGAATGCATTCTGCCCACAAATACCCCAGCTGCAGGAAAGATTCCAAGACAGTCATCCCGCTTCCCTCCCCCTTCCTCACCCAGATCGTGAAGAAGAGAAAGTGCTAAGCTCCAAAAGCTGCTTGCCAGCACGATACTGAAGTCAGCTCTGCTGACGCTGGCCCATCCAACGAAGGGAGAAGCCCCATTACTCAACACCATCTGCCTTGGGCATGAGGCAGCCAAGAGCCAGGATTACTGGCGGGGGTGGGGCTCTGAGGCCCCAGAGGGGAGAGGGCAAGGTCAGGCATTGCCGAGACAGAACGAGGAGCCAGGAGAGAAGCCAGGTGACAGCAGATGGAGCCAGTGTTCCTTGAGCCCGGGGCAGAATGTGGTTTCTGGTCAGAAACATGTGCAGAGTGATTGCACATCCAGAAATCCCAGATTACCAGAATTCCATCTCTAGAATCAAAGGCTGTGATTCTCTAGATCAAAGCTGGAAGGGAACAAGAAGGGAGATGGAATAAGCGGAGAGAGGCAGCCTCAATCTGCCTGGTGCCTACAGTGCCAGGCCCTTTACACCCATGTCCACTTCCTCCTCCTGACAGCCCTGGGAGATGGGCATCTGCGTTGACACCTTACGGAAAGGGGGCCGAGGCTGTGGGGATGGATGACCACGAAGTGAGGTGCAGAGAGAAGGGGGCAGCTCACTGCCTGAGCTCTCACTCAGGCCTGGGCACTGCGTGGATTCTTCCTCTAGATCAGTGATTTCTTACAACCTGGCTGTGGGGACCACTGACCCCATTTTTACAGATTAGGCAACTGGGACTCAGTGAAGTCTAGAGGGTGCAGTTTCAAAACAGAAGTCCCAACTGTGTTTGGCTCCAAATTCCATTCTCTTTCTAACAGGGATGATTTGTAGACAGCCTTAAGGGAATGAGGAGATATATTAAGTGTCACTGAGTTTTAGGTGGAGTTTCCCACTTGGTTTGAGCTATAGAAACTGAGCCTTGGGACTTCCCTGACGGTCCAGCAGTTAAGAATCTGCCTTTCAATACAGGGGACTCGGGTTCGATCCCCGGTCAGGGAACTAAGATCCCACATGCCTCAGGGCAACTAAGCCCACGCGCCACAACTAGAGAGCCTGCACGCTGTGACTAGAGAGAAGCCCGTGTGCCGCAACTAAGACCCGACAAAGCCAAAAATAAATAAATAAGCCTTAAAGGGGTTTGTACACGGGAGGCAAAAGTGGGGGATCAGCTCCCCTCATCCTCTTTTTCAAGCAATGGCAACAGTCCATCCAGCTTCCAGGGCTCTTACTGTGCTGAGTAGTCACCAGGTTGCGGGACTGTAAGCCCAGTTTTTTGGCTCCTTGGGTCCATCCACAACACAGGCCATGCCTCCCCCCATCCCCACTCGGTTGGACGGCTGCCTGCTGCCTTCAGAGAGCCAAGAGCCCGCTCTTGGGTCCCTGGTGGCCCTGCAGGTCTCGGGCAGGCCAGGTTACTGGCCTGGCAACCACAGGAGAGGAGGCCTACTGAGTTAGGGAAGGATGAAGTGTCCAGAACAGTTCCCATTTCCTGGCCTTCACGCCCTCCATATTACTGTGCAACTGTTTCCTTGGGCACCAGGGCAATTTAGCGAGTGTATTTTGCATCAGTCCAGCAATTTCTGATGTTAACTCTCGCAGGGCTTTCTCGGGGCTGCCTCTCCTACATGGACATCACCTCTCTTGGCTGCAAGAGTCAGCAGCGGGCACCACCTGGGGCCAGCCCTGCTTCCCTAGAAGACAAACCCACTCCAAGCCGGACTCTCTTAGAGCAAGGCCTCGTGGCTCTTATGGCTGGCTGGGACCTTTGATGATATACTTGCATTACTTCCAAGCACTGTGACAGCAGATACGATTGGGCCCATTTTACAAAGGCAGAAGCTGAGTCGCACAAAGCATACTTGTCCGGCCACATTGGGATGCTGCCTACTGATTCCACATCTGCTTTTGGTTTTCATTCCCCCATTCTTCTTTCCATCTCCCCTAAGCGAAAAAGCAAAACTACCCCCATTTTTCTCCATGCTTTGGCCTAAGGTGATATTCAAAATATTTAGCATCCTCTAAGACTAGGGCACAAAACAAGCAGAACAAATGCCTTAGGGCCCAGCATGGTCTTGAAAGCTCCCTGTTGTGCCAGGTTAACCCTTTAGTGTCTACAACTGAAATTAATGTCATATGGTATATCGGCTATACCTCAGTATGATAAAATTAAAAAGGAAAAAAAAAAGACTCTTAGCGTGTACCCTTTCAAGGCCCATGGGTTTTAAGGCAGAGACCAGAGCAAGAGAAGTGGGCGAGGACCTCAGGGCAGTGAGTCCGTACGTATTTCAATATTTGATCAACTCCCATAGTCCTACTGCTGCAGTATCAGCCCCACCTGTGAACGCTAATACTCCAGCATTCAGTTTCAAACACGCCTTCCCCACCCTCTCTCCCTCTCCTTCTCTCTCCCCCCCCTTTCATCCACCCTTTCTCATTCTTTCCTTTAAATATAAAGACAAAAGGGAGTTCCCTGGTGGCACAGTGGTTATGAACCCATCTGCCAGTGCAGGGAACACGGGTTCAAGCCCTGGTCCGGGAAGATCCCACATGCCGCAGAGCAACTAAGCCCGTGCACCACAACTACTGAGCCTGCGCTCTAGAGCCCACGAGCCACAACTACTGAGCCCACATGCCACAACTACTGAACCCGCGTGCCTAGAGCCCATGCTCCGCAACAAGAGAAGCCACCGCAATGAGAAGCCCATGCACCGCAACAAAGAGTAGCCCCCGCTCGCCGCAACTAGAGAAAGCCCGCACACAGCAACGAAGACCCAACGCAGACATAAATAAATAAATAAAATTTAAAAATTTATTTTAAAATAAATAAGTATAAAGATGAGAGAAATTGGAGGATTCCTTCCCATAATTTGAGATCCCTTGCACAGGATGAGGACATGCCAGGATTTGCAGATGAACAAAAGGGAAAGTTAGAAGAGGCTGAAAATTACTGCATGCGTATTAAAAATCAGCCAGGCTCAAGCAGTCCTGACTAGCAGACAGGGCCTGTAGCTCCAGGGAAGTGGTACTTAACGGAATTTGCAATTAAGAGAAGCTTGGAGCCCTGCCACAGACCGCTTCCCTTGCCTTTTTTTTTTTTTTTTTAATATATTATTTAAAAAAGAATCACAACACAGGGACCTAAATGGAAGATGACAATAATGTAAGGTGACAGACGCCAGTCTGGCAGAAAACACCAGGAAGACCAAGCTACTTACCTGTAGCTGCCACATGCTCGGCTCTCCATCTTGGTCTGGGAGGCAGAGTCTTGGTGGCTGTCCAGGGACAGCTGTCCAAATTCCCAAGAACTGGGTTCAGCATCCAGGCCCCTCCAACTCACCCTGGGTAAACACCGGCATCTGCAGGCAGGAGACACAGCTCCGGCGGGCACGCCTGCTTCAGAAACCCGGCCCACCCAGCTGTCCAGCAGGGGTGGGAGCTGCCACCTCCCACACCAGCCTTTCCAGGGACTTGGCAGCCCCGTCTGCCAGGAGCCACATAAATCTTTAAAGAAGGTTCATTTCTGTTTTCAGAAGCAATTGACACAGGGGCCTAGGAGGGAAAGTTTGTAGCTAAGGGCTGGGAAACTCAGGAGAAAGAGGGGCTGCTTCTGAGGACTGGTTTTATGAGTCAGCAGTCCCTCTCTTAGGGATTTCCAACTTGTTGTCCATCAGAATAATCTGGGATGCTTTATAGAATTATAGATTCCTAGCATCCAGTTTCAGATATCTGGATTCAGAGGAGCCTGGTCAGGGCCTGTGGCGCTGTGTGTTCTTTTTTTTTGAAACTCCTAAAATGTGATGTGTAAGCAGGTTTGAGAACGAGTGGACCATATGACAGGATTTGGAGGTCTTCTCCCCCTAAAAGCCCCCCATTTAGGGGTGCTGCCTCAGCTGCCTTAGTGCCTCCTTCTCTGGGATAACCCTTGGTTAAGGTGGAGGTACTATGACACCTTGATTAGCCTTCTAGATCTTTTCCACAGTGGCTTCTAACTGGAGCTGCCATTGCTGGGGAAAGGGGTGTGTGTGTGTGTGTGTGTGTGTGTGTGTGTGTGTGTGTGTGTATCAGGGGGAGGATATCAACCACAAGGGATGGAGCAGGAAACTGACACAAGGTTGTCTCCCATCGCTGTGGGGCACCCTGGCCTCCCTGACATGATTCATTGTCACTTTTTAGCCCCAGTTTGATCACCTGCCCAAGATTGGTGATTGCCTCCCACTGGAGCATGACCAGTCACTTCCCTGTTACCAATCTTTAAAACTTAATCCCAGTCATAGCAACATAGAGCACTTTATGGTTTGCAAAGTAGTTTTCACATGCATCATTTCATTTCCTCTTTATGGCATCTGCTACAGACTGAATGTGTCCCACCCCCAAATTCATCTTTTGAGGTCCCAACCCCAAATGGGATGGTATTAGAGGTGGGAGATTTGGGAAGTGATTAGGTCATGAAGGTTGAGCCCTCGGGAATGGGATTAGTGCCCTTTTATAAAAAGAGGCCTCAGGAGCTCCCAGACCCCTCCTGCCATGTGAGGACACAGCCAAAGGACTCCATCCATGAATCTGGAAGTGGGCCCTCACCACAAGGAATCTGCCGGCACTTGGATCTGGAAGACTTCCAGCCTCCAGAATTGGGAGAAATACATTTCTGTTGTCTATAAGCCACCCAGTCCGTGGTATTTTGTTATATCAGCCCAAACAGACTAAGACAGCCACTCTGAGACAGCTGGTTTATCTCCATTTCACGGGGCAAGAAACAGGTTCAGAAAGGACAAGGGACTTGCCCCAGGCACATGACTGGTATGGGTGAGGCAGAAGGAGGCCTCACTCTAAATGCTGTGTCCTCTCCAAGGACGTTTGTAGGCATTCAGTGAGCTGGGCTCAGGGCACCAGCACTCAGCAGGCCAAAGGCACTGGGTTTATCAGGGTTGGAGGTTGGCATCTTCCCCTAAATAACCAGAGTAAGATCTTACACCTTCCCTCAAGAAGACACGAATCACAGGAGCATTCAGCTCTTGCCTTGTACAGCGGAGAGTGGACTCTTGTCAGGATCTGTAGCCTTTAACAAGATTCTCTGCTTGCCTTTTGGGGGCCTGAAACCATGGGGTGCATAGGGCCACTCTGACAAAGTGATGTCTCTCAGGCAGTGGAGATGACACAGGTTCAGGGTCAGGTTGGAGGCTGCCTCCTGCTCCATGATTATGGCCAGATGGGGCCAGAGCGCACATGCGAGCACACGTGCAAGTGCGTGCGCACGGACACACACACACACACACACACACACACACACACCAGGCCTCTAGAGCTCAAGGACAAGAGCTCACCCCTCACCATGCAGGAGACTCTACAAAGGCAAAGATGCAGCTCACCTCCCAGGCAGATGCTCAAAGAGACTTGGGTTGGGGACTGCACGTCCCAGGCATGGGGTCATCATCCTGGACTGCTGCAGGAGATTGGCTAAAACGTGGTGCAGCTGGCTGCCCCGGGAATTAGGGGTCCTGGATTCCAAACCACCTCTGCAGCCTAGTGAGCTGCACGACCTTGCAGTAGCCGCTTACCCACTTCTTGCTCAGCTTTCTCAACTGGAAAACGTAGATGAAACAGCCTTTCAGGGCCAATGCAGTGAGTCCGTGACGTCTTGAAACCTCTTAAAAAGAACAGCTCACGTTTACCGGCTCTGTGTGCTAAGTGCTTTGTGTCCATCCTCTCACTGAAGGCTCATAATGAGAAGCAGCTTTTATCAACCCTGGTGAGTAAGTAGAAAACAGGTGCAGAGAGGTTAAGTCACTGACAACATCAAATGACTGTCAAATGGCCGAGTGGGGCTTGACAGTTGTAGGTCTTGCTTAACCGCCGTACTGTCCTTTTGCAAACTGATTACGAAAAGTATTTATTATTTTTTTCTTTTCGAAACAATATTCCACTTCACAGAAATGAAAGTAGTTTAGGTAAGAAGCAGCAAACTTGTTATATAATTGCATTCAATGCTACCATTCAACCAGGACAGTCTCATACATGATTGTTTGCTAAGGTTTTGTCCCAAAAGCTCTTCTCTCAGATTCTATAGTGGATGCTTTTTGTTTTTACTCACCAGCGGCATTCAGATGGCTTTCTTTGGGGGAAAAGAAATCCACTTTCTCTCTGGGGAATCACTCCTACCCCTGCCTTGGATGTAGCTGGCTCCATGGGGTGGGTGTGTCAGGTAACCCTGGAATGGTCAGTCATTTCCCTGGCCACAGGGATGGTTTTGGAGATGCTCCTGTGACCTGGACAGATCCAATGAGACACAAGACATTCAAATGTGATTTTTTTTTTTTAATGAGCCTGTTGAGAACTCTTTCCTCTGTGTGTGTGACATTGGACTTGGCCTGGCAGGACGTGGGCTTAGAACTGAGGTGAGTCATATTGCCACAACCTCAGCCCTGCCTGAGAAAGAAGCTGACATAAAAAAAGAGAGCAGAGCTGGTGGATGGAAATGTCAGACACCCCCATAGCCAGCTTCTCCTGAAAATCTAGGTCTATCCACTGGAATTTGCAGTTACATATGCCAATAAAATCCTCTCTTGATTTTAAGCATGTTGGAGTCTTGTGGTCTATTACTTACAACCTGAAGAGTCCTAATTGACCAAGAAAAAGCAGTTACAGGAGTCAAGAAGCCCAGTTATCTGGCTTCAGCCCCCATCCTGGTTAGAGGTGAGGCACTTCCATTCTAGAAAAGACCACAATCTGCTTGGCATTTCTGGGGATCCCTGATCCTCTGAACTGAGGGGTGCCTGGGCTTTACCTGATAATCAAGGCTGCTTCTGGGGCCAGTGGAACACCTGGCTAAATGGTACAAAAGCCCAAGAGTTGGTGGTAAGAGCAGATGGTGAGACATGTCATTGCTCCCCTGGGGAAGGGGGTGGCAGTGCATCTGCAGCAGTGCCCTCCTCTCCCATCAAGCCACTGCTGGGAAAGTCTAAGGACTGGGGAACACTTCTGGAAGGAAAATTAAAATTAATAAATGTATAACTCAATGTAAATTCATTGTGCCCCTCCCACCCCGCCATTCCATTTATTGAAGTCCTAACCCCCAGTACCTCAGAATCTGACTGCATTTGGATTTAGGGCCTTTAAAGAGGTCTTTATGGTAAAATGAGGTCATATGGGTGGGCCCTAGTCCAATATGACTGATGGTCTTAGGAGAAAAGGGGATTAGGGGACACACACACACACACACATACACACACACACAGGAAAACCATGTGAGGACACAGAAGAAGGCAGCTGTCTACAAACAAAGGAAAGAGGCCTCAAAAGAAACAGACCCTGCAGACACCTTGATCTTGGACTTCCAGCCAAGCCCCCTCCTCCTCTGCAACCCTCCCCCCCAGTCTATAATACTTTGTTATAGCAGCCTTAGCGAACTAATACAATATATAAAGGAAATTATGTAATAGCTATACAAATAGGAAAATGATATATACTTTTAAATATAGATGCGTATACATGTGTATATGTGTGTATCTGTATCTATACATCTAGGACCCTATCTCTCTCTGCATATGTACGTGTACTCTTGCATGAAACCTCCATTGCTTCTCCATGGTCACAGCACAAGATCTTAATCCCAGAATTGGGGGCTCTCCTTTCCTTCTCAGTTTCCAGCACTCTCCTTGCACAGCTTCACCGTCACCCCACTCGTGGCCATCTCCCAGACAGGTCACCCTCGTGGCACAGCCGTCCCCAGCTGGAAGCGCCCGGTCTCAGACTGCCCACCCGATGAACTTCTGCTCACCCCGCGAGGCTGCAGAAGCTTTCATCAGCTTTCCGAGAGAAGCTGAGTCACTTCCTCCTCTGCGCTCTCCCGGCATCTGGCACACACCTCTATTAAGACATTGATTCCATTGTGTGGTAGTTATTCGTGTATCGGTTTGTCTCCCCGCAACAGCCTGCGAGTCCCTTAAGGAAGGAGCTGGTTCCTTGTCATCTTGGTAGCGCAGGCGGGTTTTGTGTGAGGGAGGAGATGCTCCCGCCTCCCCGGGCAGCCTGCTTGTGGGGTGAGCTGGCGCCCCTCCAGCGTTGTTTTCTTCCTCCCCCTCTAGAGGAGGATCAAACACACAATTCAGTGCGCTCCACCCTGGGGGGCGCCCCGCCCAAGGGACAAACAAAAGCCTGGGGTTCGACGACAGGGAAGGCAGAGAGAGAATTACAGGAGCTCTCGACAGCAAATCAGGCATTTAGAGCCAAGCGCTGTGGCTTTCGGAGATTAAATGCATTATAGATTTGCTAAACGCGAGGCGAGCTAAAGAAAAGGTAGACAGATCATTGCTACCCTTCAGGCAGCCTGGGTGGGCCGGCGGGGGGCGCGCAATCACGCCGGCATGAACGCGAGACGCGCGGGCTTAATTTTTCATTTGCAATCAAAGCCACGTCCCCCCTTCTCGTAGTTTCAGAAACACCGGTCCTTCCTCGGGCTCTTTTCACAGGCCGAATTGCCGAGAGAAGGGAAAATTATCCAGAGATAATGGTGCTGATTATGGGACAGCAAGTGGCTGGAAATGCAGCCGGCAGAGGATGCGCAGGGCGGGGGAGGCTCGGGGCGGGGATGCTGGGCGGCTCAGTCGTGTATCTTGGCGAGCTCGAGGGTCCCAGCGCTCCTGCCCTGACTGAACTGCAGCCGGGGGTCTCGTGTCTCTTCCTTGAATGGTGACACGTTTAGGCTTCTTGGAAAGTTCTTTTTTTCCTCCAGTTCATACCCACCCTTCTTTTAATCCAAAAAAAGGAGCAAAGAATGTTTTATAATGCAGAGAATTCAGAGAAGGCAGAGCGCTTGGGATTACAGGAGGCTGGATCATGGGAGCCAGATTCAGGGAGTCAGAGGGCCTGGGTTCTGGTCCTTGTACCTGCCACAGGTGCATCTTCATGAATCTGGGGCAAGGGCCCCTCTGGACCTATGGTCTGCTCCTCAGAAGCCGGTGTAGGATCAAGTGAGCATCACTCTCCTATGCTTCACAGCTAGAGGGAAAACGTCTTTATACTTCTGAAGAAATATCAGAAGGAGACTGGGCGATTCTCAATCTCTTCTGAAAAGGAGACTTAAGAAAATTAACTTGAGTTGCAGCTTGAGGGACTCAGGCTAGACCTGAAAAAATAATTAACAATAGAGGGGAGCTGTTAAAAACATGAAACTGGATACTACAGGAAGTTTCAAAACTTCCTTTTTGGTAGAACTTTCTAGAATAGCAGAGTGGGCTAGACTCTGAATGTGCCTCTCCTGAGGTGGCGGTGAATCTATCTGTGAAGTTCCTCTACGGGCTGGGCCCACCTCCGGACGCTCTTGGAATACTGTTTCAGTATCCCTCCATTCAGACCTAGCAGGTGGGTGTTTTATCCTAAAATAAGCACACAGAAGTTTGGCGGCCTTGCCGAGGTCACCGCTGGCCAGACATGGGAGTTGAATCTGAACCCGAGTCTGACTGGTTTCAAATGTCTCTCTCCCCCCAAGGCCCGCGTCCTCTCTTGCTAGAAAGAGGCAGCAGAGAAGGTGGGCAGCGAAGGCTCTGAGGGCATTTCTGGTCAGCCTCAGATGGGAACCAACGTAAGGCTGAGCGCCTCTCCCCTGCGGTCTTGCCCTGCCTTGCCATTGACAACCAGAGAAGGTGTTCCAGAGGGTTGTTTCCAGGATTGCAAGTGTTGTCTTCTGCTGCCTGTGTTCCCTGACCTCCTCCTGGGTCCTTGGGCCCTTTTACAAGCTGCCACGGTGAATGGCTGGACCAGTGGAAGGAGGCTTCGTACTGCCATTGGCCAGGGACAGAGCTCTGGGCACGGGCTCCTCTGCTTTCTGCAGCGGAAGCTGGGCAGCTGCTGCCTCCCCCAAAGTCTGGGATGTCACAGAAGATATACAGACTGCCAACAAACACATGAAAGAATGCTCAACATCATTAATCATTAGAGAAATGCAAATCAAAACTACAATGAGATATCATCTCACACTGGTCAGAATGGCCATCATCAAAACATCTAGGAACAATAAATGCTGGAGAAGGTGTGGAGAAAAGGGAACCCTCTTGCACTGTTGGTGGGAATGTAAATTGATACAGTCACTATGGAGAACAGTATGGAGGTTCCTTAAAAAACTACAAATAGAACTACCATACGACCCAGCAATCCCACTACTGGGCATATACCCTGAGAAAACCATAATTCAAAGAGTCATGTACCACAATGTTCATTGCAGCACTATTTACAGGACATGGAAGCAGCCTAAATGCCCATCGACAGATGAATGGATACAGAAGATGTGGTACATATATACAATGGAATATTACTCAGCCGTGAAAAGAAACGAAATTGAGTTATTTGTAGTGAGGTGGATGGACCTAGAGACTATCATACAGAGTGAAGTAAGTCAGAAAGAGAAAAACAAATACCGTATGCTAACACATATATATGGAATCTAAGAAAGAAAAGGTCATGAAGAACCTAGGGGTAAGACGGGAATAAAGACACAGACCTACTAGAGAATGGACTTGAGGATATGGGGAGGGGGAAAGGTAAGCTGTGACAAAGTGAGAGAGTGGCATGGACATATATACACTACCAAACATAAAATAGATAGCTAGTGGGAAGCAGCCGCATAGCACAGGGAGATCAGCTCGGTGCTTTGTGACCACCTAGAGGGGTGGGATAGGGAGGGTGGGAGGGAGAGAGACGCAAGAGGGAAGAGATATGGGAACATATGTATATATATAACTGATTCACTTTGTTATAAAACAGAAACTAACACACCATTGTAAAGCAATTATAGTCCAAAAAAGATGTTAAAAAAAAAACAAAAACAAACAATAAAACTTCAAATGCAAACCGCTCTTCACGAAGGGAACTGGTGGAAGGGTGGGGACGCCTCAGGGCTGCACCACCCCCATTCCTGCCACAAGCAGGATGCTGGCTCGAAGGCCTTTCCCAGGTCCAAGGGCTGTGAAGTCAGCTGTGTCACCCTCGGTTTTGAAGGGGTGCGAGCCCATCACGAGTCCTCTAGAGGCAGGGACCTGTCCTTGTCCTATCATCTAATATACTGGATGTTTGTGTTCCTTTCCCCAAGAAAATGTAAGTTTCATGAGCGCAGGAACTTCATTTTTTTCTTAACTTCTGTCTCCCCAACACCCAGAAGAGCACCGGGCACATAGTAGGTCTCAATAAAAATTGTTGGGCGAAGGAATAAATTAGCAGCATTATCATTCCACCCCACTCCCATTTCATAGATGATGAAACTTGAGGTAGAGTTGGGTTAATGAACTCAAGATCCCTCCTAGCCTTGGGCTTTTAGGGAAGGCGTGCTTACCAACTCAGTACTCCCTGGAAGTTCTTCTGCTAGTCTGACTCGCTTCCCTCCTAATTCAAGGAGGGCCCATTGCCAGCAGTGAAGACCAGCTGAGGAGCACATTCATGGGGTCCCTCTTTAGGTGAAGAGAACGGTTTCAGGTGAGGCTGCCATCGTGGAGGGAAGGTCCTCAACCCCCATATCCACATGGTTGGTTGCCACAGGAACGGTATGTCTGTCTGTTAACGGGAGGAAGGGGAGGGAGACTTGAAATGACTTCGGCTATAGATCTCACAATTACTCTCCCTCTCTCTAATTTGGATGTTAATGTATTAGCTGCAGCTTTGCCTTCTAGGCCAGAAATTGTTTTCTGGCCTCCCCCGGCCTGAAATTGTACATCCAGATAGAGTAGTGTTCATTAAAGTAAGATTAGGAGAGGATAATATGTGAGAGGTACGTAATCTTTCGCAAATGGTTAGTAAATTGGAACTACCCCAATTACAATCTTGTTCATCACACGGTGCTGAATTACTCTTCCTGGGACGGGAGTCTCCGCCGCAGCTCTGCTCGCCTCACATTCCATAAATATTGTAGACACATGATACTCTCAACCATCTGCTTCGCTGGTCGCCGAGCACATTTTCTGACTTTCTGGTTGACTGCAGAGAGTGGCAGGAGTGAGGCGGCCATCATGCCAGCCGGCCTCAAAGCCCAGCTAGGCCGGCCTTCATGGAGGGCTCTGCCCATGCCATGTGCCTCGGGCACCTTCCCCCAGGCCGTGCCCCCGCCGGCCTCCTCTTAAGGGGACACACCCCCACTAATGCCTCCTGTGGCTCCCAGGTTCTCACCCAGCAGGGACCCGTGTGCAGTGGGGCTAGGCTGGCGGGGATCATCTCTAGAAGGGGTGGGCAAGGCTGATGGAGCTGACTTAGAGAATAGCCCAGGGTGCTGTGGGGTGCAGGCAACGCCCTGGTCATCTGAAGTTCTGCCTCTGCCTTGCAGGGCAGACGGTCTGTAACAGGGAGTGACGCACCCACGGTTCTCACAGGCTGTCTGTTCAGCATCAAGGCTGGGTGTGTCTCTTCCTCTCACCCCTTTGGTTCTGGCCAGAGCTGTTTCTTCTGATCACTGTGTGTCCCTAAAATCCTATGTCTTTCAAAGAGGCAGTGAAATGTCGTAATTAAGAGTGAGGGTCTGGCATTGGAGTGTCTGGATTTAAATCCTGCTCCATTATTGACCAGGTGTGATCCTGAGTACATAGTTTAATCAGTCTGTGTCCAGGTTTCTCCATCTGTAAAATGGGTATAATAATAATAACCTATCTCAGAGGATGGTGGTGAGTTAATATTTAGAACAGTACCTGGCATACAGTAAGTGCTCAACAAACTTTAGCTATTATTTTATTGCAAAGGTATTTTGAGTCTCTTCCTCAGATCTCAGCATCCCCCACAAAGAACATGCAGAGTCCTTATGCTAGAAGTAAACTCCAGGCAGGAGGGAACCAGACAAAGAGAAAAGGCTGGATCCTTTTAGGTTAACAGTGCACCAGGCAGCACGTTTTACAGAGCTTATTTCATTCTATCCTCACAGATCTTGAAGCGTGTATATTATTATGCCCATTGTACAGATGAGGAGGTGAGGCTCAAAGGATTTTAAAAAGCAGCTTTCTTGTTTAAAACTTTCAGTTAACCTTTTGTTTTATAATAAATCCCCAAATTCTTGAATGGGTTATAAAACCCTCCATAGTCTAGTTCTCACATACCTCCTCGTTCACCCTTTGCTCACGCCTGGTCCTATCACCTCGCCAACCCGTTCTTTGTCCATGTCACGCATCCTCCTGCTTCAGGGCCTTTGCACGTGCTGTTTCTTCTGCCTGGGCTTGACCTCCCTTCCCTGTTTGCCCAATTAATTTCTATTCATCCCTCAGGTCTCAACCTGCACTTCTAAGGAGAGGCCTTCCTGGAGTCCCCCAGACTTGATAAGGCCCCAGTAATGTATGCTTTGATAACAACCCCTGTGTCTCTTTCATTAAATCTCTTACAACTGTGACTAAACACTCAACTGTGTGTGTGTTTTCTGTCTTATTAGAGTGCAAGACTCATAGACAGAGTCTGTGTTAGTCAGGAGAGGCTGGGCTAAGCAGTGGGAACATAAATTCCAAATCGCACGTTTCTCTCTCCTGCTACATGCCCCATGTGGGACGGCAAAGTCCTCTACTCCACCTGGTCACTCAGGGATCCAGGTCATTGGAGGCTTCAGCGCCTTGTGGCTGCACCATCTGGAACACCAAGGCTCCTTGGAGGCTGCAGTAGGGGAAGAGAAAGACTGGAGAATCAGGTGTGAGCAGGGAAATTATGGGCTCAGCCCCAGATGATGGGCACCCCTTCTGCTCCATTTCACATTGTCTGCCCAGCTGCTAGGAGGCTGGGATGTATAGGGGAACAAGTGAAATATTTGCTCTGCCACAGGGACCTGGTCCAGCTTGTTCGCTTGTGTGTTTTCCATGCCTAGCACATTGCTTGGCACATAGTAGCAGCCCCCCAGCCAATATCTGCTGAATGAATGAGCATGTCATCGGGTGTAGGTCGAGAGCCTCCCAGCGAGTGCACTGTGGAGGTGCTGGCTTTGGACCATGATCCTCCCAGGTTCAAAACCTTTGGCCTGTGCGCTCTACCACATCTTCCCAGGTTTACGGCATGCTTCTTTTCTCAGAATATAGAAAACAGAATATCTTGCATTTAGGCCTTAATAGATTTGTTTTTCCCGATGAAAGTGATGAAAGTTGCATGTCCTCCAATCAGCTTTGCAATTAGCCATTCAGCCACTCACCCAACACAAGTGGCAGCTCAAATTCAGCGAACGTTTCCTAAGTGCCTGCTGTGTACCAGGCGTGTCACCTCGGCTAGTGTGCAGGAAAGCCTGGCGAGGTGAGCCCTGCTTCCTACTTTCCCAATGAAGCTACTAACGCTCCCTAGTGAGTAGGACCTGGATGTAAAGGCGGGTTTGCTGCCTTTAAGACCAGCGCCCTTTCCCCTGTAGCAGCCAGGGGCTCTCCTACTAGAGCAGGCATCAGAATTGCCTGGAGGACTCCCTGACGTACAGAGGGCAAGGCCCCATTCCCAGTTTTCAATTCAATAGATACAGGTGGGGCCTGAGAATCTGAATTTTTAATGAGCTCCAGGGGACACCCTGCTGTAGGGTCTGTTGCCACCATTGGAGACCCTCTGGCCTGCAGTGTGCTGCCTGGTGGTGAGGGGCAAGCGCCCTTCCCTCATGAACTTGGCTCAGGAGTCCCGGCTGGGGGAGGTGGGGATCGGCTCGGCAGCACAGCCCCTGGGTGGCTGGTATCTGGTCCTTGTCTGTGAGGCTGCCTGCAGTCCACGTGTATAAAACCAGGGGGTCGCGCCGCAAGCTCTGAGGTGTTCGGCAGATCTGACGCTCTGCATTCTGTGATTGGATGAACTCAACCAGAGCTGCAGAGTCCATTGAAGTCTATTCCTAGGTGGGCAGCGCTACAGATGGAACACTGTGTAACAATAAATGCCCAGGGAAGTCAAGGAGTTCTGGGGGAGCCATTGTGTGCTCGGCGTACCCTGGGGCTCTGGGGAATCCAGGACGAGTGTGGGATGAGAACCTACTGTGCGAGGCACCAACAGCCTGCTGTGGTGACAAAACACATGCTTGAAACCAGGGGAGGAAAATGTGTCAGCATCTAACCAGGTGCTCATTGGCGCGAGTCTGTTGAGGGGCTCCAGGCAGGGTTTGGGAAGCCCCAGGGAGGGGTCTAGAACGTTGACGATAACCTATAACTACCATCTGTGAGGCAGCGTGGCGTGTACCTTCGTGGTCCCCACAGCCTGGTGGTAGGTGGGTATTTTAAGGATGAAGAAAGAGACTCAGAGTCTTGCCCATAGTCAAGACTTTGCCCATAGTCAACTTTTATTAAGTGAAGAAGTTGGTAGCTGAACCCGGCTCTACTGATAACAAAGCCCACGTTCTTGGAAACATTGGGCCGGGGAGCAAGGACAATTGTGCAAGTGAGGGGGTTCTCAGTAGGATGAAGTGGCCCAAGAGGCTGGGCGGGTGAGGTGCATGCTGACTTGGTAGAGACCCCAAAAGCCTCCCTGGGGTCCCTGAGTATGATGGGAGGCTCAGGATCGTGGAATGGCTGCAAGAAGTGTTCTGTGTTGCTAACTTTGCTGTCCAGGGCTGTCCATGGGGAGGGGTCGGGGCCCAGCTGGAGCAGTGCGCACAGTAGCTCAGGTACTCGGGATCCTGGAGGCTCTGGGTTTCCACTGCTTCTCTCCAGGTCGCTTCTCTTATACAGCGTCTTTGTGAGGATTGGAGAAAAGGCACGCCTTCCTCCAAGCAGACGCACCTGGGCATCAAGTTCCCAAGTTTCACTGGCAGAAGCTGGGCTGGATCTCTGTCCCCCCTGCCTGCTTGATCTGATACTGTGGTCAAGTGAACGATCTATACAACTTATTTTGGAGACTTGCTTCCCTCCCACTACACGTGCGTGCACGCGCGCGCACACACACACGCGCGCGCGCGCACACACTCACACGTGGACCCGACACCCTCTCCTTGCCCAGGGAATTCACTTCCCCGGAGGAGACTGGAAACCTGTGTGACTTTAAGCACTTCATCCCTCTTTTCCCGCGGTCTTCCTAACCGAATCTCTTCTAAGAGGGGCTGCTGGCTGGGCTGGGAGCTGCCGTGAGAATAAAATCCACAAGGTCAGCGAGAAGCAGAGCAGAAAGCAGCGATGCTATATCTGACTTTAAGGCTGGAGTAACAAAGGAGAGAGTGTGGAGAGGCACCGTCAAGGGCAGACAAGGCTTTCGAGGAGCCCCCTTCCCCATCAAACTGTAAACACAAAATACAATGCTCAAGTCTTTATTAGAAAAAAAGAAAAGAAAAGAAAAAGGGAGCAGCAGCTGAAGAGCACGTGCCAGCAAGGGGGGAAAGAGGGGAGAGCCACACTGAAGTCAATACTGGCCAGGACAAGCATTACCCCACGCGGAACACCTCAAGCCTCTGCCTAGAAAATTTGATTGGATCTTCAGAAAAACCTATTAGTGTGTTGTCAGGACCTTCTGGTGATAACTGACCAGCTCTCTTCAATCGATGCTCTTCACTGGTGGAGCTCCTGATTTTTTAACAGCATAATTGTTTTTTTAATAACCGGCTGGCTCACCCACTCCAGCAAGCGGGGAGTCAAAGTCAGACTCCCAACTTAAAATATAGAGAAACGTGATGTTCTTAATTACACAATTACGTTATGGAGCGCCAGGGACAGAGGACGGTGGCGGGCGTGAGGTTTTCTTCGGCTAAGCCCAGTTGTTAAGAAAAGTCACAGAAGTCATTACACAAGTCAAAATTATTTACTAAATGACATCCATTCTTCACAAAGGAGCCTTTATTTATTTTTAAAGAAGAATGGCATAACCGGGATGATTTCAGCATGGCAAGGGTACCATAAAGCGACAGCAGAATTAGTTGTCAATTATACACCTTTTTAATTTTCAACTCAAGAGCTGACAACACATTTTATTTGGGGTTTTAAACGCACTATAACAACAGCAGTACTTTACCGTGCTTTGGACCTTAGATGTCAAAGTACTTCACAAACAAGTAACTGGAAACACGTTGGGGTGGAGGCTCTTTATAGCTGGAGAGCGGGGCCCACAGAGGAGGCGATTTGCCCAAGGTCACGGGCTGAATCAGAGGCACAGCTGGAAACAGTACTCATGAATACTGGTTCCTAGAGTGGGAGCTCAGCACCACCAGCCCACCCCCTCCCACACACACCAAAACAAACCCCCAAAGTCAGGAGATAACAGCAGGGCAGAGAGGTCACCTGCCCAAAGCCCAACATGTCCACGCTGACAATTTGCTCTACAGAATGGAAGCTGGGTGTGCAGGTCAGATGTCTTCACAGACTGCAGTTGCTGAAACCAGGAAAAGTAGTTGCTAGTGAAAACGTATAGGGTTCTACGCTTATTTGGGTCAGCCTGGCTTCCATCCTGAGCTTCTGAGTACGCTCATCAGATTCTTCAAAGTGTCAGCCTTCCAGGAGGGCTTGATGGCTCACACCACAGCTGTGCTCAGCCCACCTGGCAGGTCTGGGCCTTTCTCTGGGTTGGTTCTCTCCAGAACCTGGTCTATGTGCCCAGGGTTGGGGTGAGAGATTCAGAGAAGGAGAGGAGAAAGAGCATGAGAAAGGGTGAAAGAGAGGAGGAAAAGAAAAAAGAAACGAAGAGAGAGGAAAAGGAAAGAAAGGAAAAAGGAAAACAGAGAGAGGTGGGCTTGTTTTAAACCTTTGCGGGCCCCAGGACCTCTTTGTAAGGAAGCTGTGCCCACAATGTATCAAATACGTTACAATCCCACACTGAATACAGTTTATTCCTGATTATTTACCAGTTCAGTTTGGTTGCAGTTTGCTGGTTGACAATGGTATGGTTTTGTAGATATTTAAGCATTTAATAATTTTGATTTTACACTTCCCTTCTCTGTCTTTTGGAGCTCATATTTTTTCTTTCCAGGCTCTTGAAATGTTTATAAGACATAGACACTATACATATTGACCTTAAAACAGGCCAGAGGGCTAGAAGAAGGGAGAGATGAGAAAGAAAGAATGTTGACTAGGACAGCAAGAAACAAAATCAAAACCACACTGAGACAAACATGTACAAAGCAGACAGAGGGAGTTCTCGAAACGATAGAATTGCTGGTTAGAAAGAAGAAAGAAAGCAGGCCTTACCAGGATATTTCTAGGGAAAAAGATGAACAGATGAAAGACCAATCCAACCACAGATGAAGAAAAACTCTCTCTGATTATTCAATAATTTATTGAGCACAGGGCCAGATACTGTGCTTGGCTTCCAGCTCCAGATACAGAGCTGGATGAGACACAGTCTCTATTCTCAAGGAATTTACTGTTTTATTGAGGGAGACAGAAAGGTAAACAAGCAGTTCAGGTATGTGATAAGGACATGAATTGCAGTAGGCATGAGAGGTTGGGAAAGCACAGAGCAGTAACCTAAGGGAGGAGATGCTCCCGGAATGTTCCAAGGCACAGAGGTGTGACCAGTGATGAAATGGAACTTGAGGGGAAGTCAGGTAGGGGTCGGGGGGCAGGGGGTGTGAGTGGAGGTGGAGGGTCACAGGGTGGGACTGAAAGGCCAGACTAAATTGATAGCAGATCGTGAGCATTTGGATTTACAGTAAGTCCCCTACATACGAACCAGTTACGTTCTGAGAGCGCATTTCTAAGTCCAATTTGTTCATAAGTCCAACAAAGTTAGCCTAGGTAGCCAACTAACATAATCGTCTATATAGTACCGTACTGTAATAGGTTTATAATACTTTTCACACAAATAATACATAAAAAAACAAACAAACACAAAAAATAAAGAAGACATTTTTAATCTTACAGTACAGTAGCACCAGCTACGTCACCACTGCTTTTACACTTGCTTCTGGACATCCTGGGCTTGAAATAAAGATACTGCACTACTGCATTCTATACAGTACGGTCAAGTCCATAAAAGCACAACCACTTGTAGAGGATGCATACATGTGACAAGGTACGCCAGACACGTGAACTAACTTACATGATTGGACAGGCAAATGCACTTTCACATCTTTGAAAGTTCGCCACTTGAAGGTTCATACGTAGGGGACTTACTGTATTCTGCAGTCTAAGGTTAACCAAGAATGGGTTCCAAGCAGGGGAGGGACCCCATTCACTCCAGTTAGGGCTGATGATGGAGCTAGGGGCCGAGGCACTGGGGAACCAGAGAAGAGGCCATTGCATTCCTGCCGTTGAAGGTAAAGGGCCTGGACCAGGCACATGACGTGGAAATGATGAGGCTGGGTCACCTTGGAGAAGTGTTTAGGGGGCAGCAGGCAGGGTTCAGGAACCAGATGGAAGTGGGAGATGAGGGTGAGGGAGGAATCAAGAATGACTCTCAGGTTTCTGGTTCATCTGAATGACGATGGTTATTCATTGAGAAAGGGGATATGAGAGGAGAAGAAGGTTTGGGGGGCACTTTTCATTTCCCCAAAGCCTCGTGATCCTAAGGCAGGTGCTATGTCCCAACGGGGCCCTTGAAAAGCAGCCAGGAAAAACCAGCAAAACTCTTTAAGAGGTGGGGAGAGCAGGGATGTGGAGAGTCACTGGTAGACTATGTGTTTCTCTTTGGCCAAAACAGAAGCATGACCCAGAGACCAAACCCTAGAAATCTGTCCATTTGGCTTCAAGAAGAAAGGGGCTTGAAATCAGTAGGGACCGAGAGGGAACATGACAGGTGCCTCTAAGGCTATGTTGGATGCTGGACTGGGGCTCCAGTTGTGATTCATGGGTGAAGGGAGTTTATTGGAAGTTAGCTCATGAAAGCTCCGAGCTACACACAGAAATCTGTATCCTTTCTTGGCTAGCAACAGAACCTATGTAACAGCTAGTGCTGGATTGAGACACAGACATCTATCAATCATACCAAATTCACTGGGTTAAACTCCATCACCCAGAGCTGACCCTTTCCTACTGGAGGAAGTAATGAGCTAGAAATAAGTACCATCTGAAGCCGAGTCTAAGGAAACCTGTGATCACGGACGTTTCAAGCCACAGCTTCAGTTTGGGCTTTCAAACAGATGGACACTCTAGCATGAAACTACCAAGATTAAAAAGAGAACACTAGCTTAATACACATGGCTGGGGAAGTGGCCGGGGCCATCCATGGAGCTGGGTTCCTAAATCCTGGCTCAGGACTTACTCAGCATTCATAGGAAGAAAACAGCCCCAGAGCAAAGCAACCACTTTTCTTTCCCGGTTTTTGATGTTGGCAAAGGGAAGACAAATGAGGGTTCTCTGGTTGGGGGACGGCGTGAATGAACCACACGCGTCCATAGATAAACCAGGAGCCCTCCAAACACGCTCGTTTGTTCACACAAAAGCTAGGCTAGCAGCCCTCTCACCAAGCCATGTTCACAGTGGGATCTTTAATGCATTGTGAGCATTCAATCAAACTTTTAGTGGTGAAACTCTGGGAGCAGAAAGCCAGCTAAGCCCAAATGGTCCCTTGGCTTTTCCATCTTTTGTGGCTGCCTGGCTGTGTTCTTGTGGGTTTTGTTGTCAACAAACTCCTGGCTTGCCTCTGAGCGCTCCAAATTACTGAAAATGACTACAGCTTAAGACTGGCAGGATGATTGTTAAAAACAACCCTGGCATTAATCATAGCTTAAGAGCTTTTGGAAAATGATTCTAATTCAGAAGGGGTGGCTTACAAAGAGGCTGGTTGAAAGCAAAGCAGACATCAAATTCTGAAAGGCCAAAAACCTCCTTGGTACCCACACCTGGCTTCTTCCCAAAATGCAGCTGGCAAAAATGTGTGGTTGGTGGCGTAGCTTACCCCACAAGCTCACCCTGAGGCCCCCTCGGGTCTTCCACGAGTCCCACAGCATCTCCCCCCCGGGTCCCACAGCATTTCTCCCCCAGCTCTGGGGCCCTTGAGATGGGAAAGAGTTCAGGGAGCGCCCACAGTTACAAGTTTACTGGCGGTCCTCGGAATAAGGAAGAGGTGGCTGGGCGCCTCGTATTCTGTCAACAGTCGGATGCCTTAGACTGGTGCTAAAATAAGCTGTGTGCATAGAGGCAGCTGCGTGGGCAAACACACGGTCAGCATTTGCAAGGAGCCAGGCAGGGCAACGAGCTAATACTTCTGCCTTTTGCCTGCCTGGAACAACAAAGGAGAATGATTTTTGCCGTCAGCGTTCTCCTTATCACGGAATCATTGCACAGTTTAGTATGATTAATGGTTTCCATTTAGGAGAAGCTGAGAATGAAAACAGTGGGGGAGTGGTAGCAACTTGGCTGGGGGTGTTTGTGGTTGCACCTTGGGTAAGAGGGTGAGGGAGATCTGGCTGGTGGTGGCCTCTGGCACGACTGGGGAGGCACTCTGGGGCGAAGAAACGCATGGCTTTTGACATGCATTTGCAGGAACAGTCTGAAAGCTGCAAACTTGTGATGCACTGCTTGCCGTTTCCTCCTTGCAGCCTTCCAAACACTTGTGTCCGAGAAGCTACTCCCTCTTGACCTGCCAAGGGGAGGGTGTTTCCTTCCCAGAGGTTCCTGACTAAGGGCTGGGTCTGGGAGGCAGCATGGTGATGGGGCTGGCTGGCTGAAACTCAGAGGAACTACCTACACCACTTCTTGGCATTTCTGATGGCCACGTGGGGATGCCACACAGGGAAGGACCCCACCTTTGTGCTAGTACGGTAGCGGTGACCTTCAACATGGCCACCTCTGTCTCTGGAGCCCGGCTGGTGGACCTAGTCTCAGCTCTCAGTGGCTGGCTGTCCCGGGAGTTCTTCTTCTCCTCTCTGCAGCATCCCTTCCTTTCCACTTCTGTAGGCGCTGCTTCTGGTCAGATCTCACGGCTGCTGGAGATGAGTGGTGAGACAGAGGCCGCTGTAGCCAGAGACTTGTGGGTGCTGATAGAAACCAACCGGGAAAACACAGAGGATTCAAGAGGGCCTGATTTTTTCTTTTTTAAGCAATAGCCTCTGTTACTGAAGCCAGAGAGGGAGAAAATTGGTGATCTTGGCTGTGTCTAGCGTTACTCAAAACCCTTCTTGATGCATTGGTGTCTCTGCAAGGAAATCTATTATTTTCCATAAACTGTCTTAAGCATCTCCCGGGCTACATTTCTGGCTGTGTTAAGAATCAAGCCATCAGGAACAGCTGTGAACGTTATACACTTTCAGCAGCAGCAATGGGCTTTGGCAGGGAAGTAGGAGCAAAAAAACCCAAGTAGGACATTTCGGTTGACAGTAATGGCATTTTCCCTTCGTTGTCCAAACGATAAAAGATTCATGCTCCTAATTGCAACACTAGAGCTGCCCCCATCACTTTATTCAGGGAGAGGAGGTTAGAGAAAACAGGCCTAGAGAGAGGGAGAGAAAGAGAGAGAGAAAGAGAGAGAGACAGAGAGAGAGAGAGAGAGAGATGGATAGTAATTTCGTCACTAGCTAACAGAGACTGATTAGTACAGAAGGCTCCCTTCCATAGCAATACTTTTTAATCAGGGCTGCTGTGTCTGGGCAAACAGCTTTTGTGGATTAGCTAGACCCGAGCCTGCCAGCATCCGTTGCAAGTTTAAATGATGAAATACACAACCACAGAGAAAACAAACCAAAAAGAGTAATGAAGTCACACATTTCAATATTCGGTAACCATGAAGGGATTTAAATATTCGCTTGCTATTAAAGGCTTGCAATATGCTCTTCCGACACCAGCTCTGGAAGACTGAAATGTCAATTACGGATCAATTTCCCCCTAAGTAAACACTAATGCACGATAAACAGTAGTAGAAGATGCAATCGTAACATTGCTGACTTTAGGATGGATTTCCTGCTGGTAACAGCACGTTTAAGCCTGGTGATTAATTAACCTGAGAAGGTAGCACTTACGGAAGGTTTAAGGTGATCATGTCTGAAATATGATTGTGAGCCGTGCACGTTTGGAGGGCGGCTGGAGTCCTGCGTCGGTTTGACCCTCAGTGGTAGTCTTCATTTTCCCCGGAATCACCACCCACAGCTCAAGACCTCCAAGGATTAGGAGGGAGTAAAGTGGGACTTGAGGGTGGGTGTGCGTGTGTGTGAAGAGAAAAAACAGTAGACTTTAAGTCCCGTTCTTTGCTAGAATTAATTCTGTATTTAAATATGGAAGATCCGAGTTGCATTTCCTGCACTGACCACCAGGGGCAGTAGACATGTTATGTTCGCTTTGGGAGGAAAAATTAAAAACACAAAAAACAAACCAGATAACATCTCCTGTGTACAGAAGAGCCTGGAAGCTGAGGATTAGAAGACTTGAAAACAGAAGATTCTGGCTTTCAAGTCTCAGTTTTGGGGTGCTGACATTATCCTTGTGTCTAACACCCTCTTGCTGGCATGTGTAACGATGTGGCATGGGGATGGCATGTGGCTCTCATGGAGGCGCACTTCACAATTTTGAGATGAACACAAGGCAAGGAATATGGTTTGAATGTTTGCAACATGCCATACCTCATTCTGAAGGCCCCTCACAATGTATGTGGGCAATGGTGAGGCTTTGCTTAGCCATTAGCAAAAATGTCATTCTCTGTAGGGAAGAACGATATTCTGTCCCAGCGGGTCCTTGAGAACGATGGGACTAATAGCAATAAACTCAGGGCTGGCTGGCTAACTTGTTCAAGGCCAACCCGAAGGCTACCTATATTGAGGATGGACTTCTAAATGTCAGGGTTGAAATACAGAATTGGTGACCTGTTCAGACTAAGTATAAAGTGAGATTCGGGCAACCAGATGCTTGGGCTGTCTCCCTGTGATGATCTACTACTTGCTACGTGCCTACTATGGGCCTACGACTGACTTCAGTGTATTGCCCACAGAGTCTTTTGGATGACGGCCAAGAGTCCCCTCCCCTTCTCCTGCACAGTGTGTCAGGACATCCAAGTACTTCATTCGGGAAATATTTCCAAACCATACATGTGCAGCTGTGGATACAAATTTCACTCTGAAGGAATTTGGCAGCCAGCTCTTCATGACTAAGGGCCATGTACTTGGCATCCTGGCAAAAAGGTGTGAGTATAAAAAGGGTCTTGGGCATAATTTTATAATGAAACAAAATGCCTTCACTTAAGCAGGGTCCTTCCACCTGTAGCATGGTGACTGCCTGGTTGCTTTAAAGCTCTGGATGACAGAATCAAAGGAACATTTCTCTGTGGACTAAGCCCACAGCAGTACAAGGATTACGTTGCCAGTAGATGGAGGACAGTGAAAGATTGCGCCAATTACCATCCACATAGCACCTCGGGGTTCCAGTTGATGTATTTGGAGAAGGCAAGCAGGCCAAAACATTCATGAAAACTCTCTGGAGGAAATGAGGGCCACTTGCACTCGCACACCGAAGGAAGGACTGGGCAACTTATCAAGCTCCTGCTGACGGGAACTGCTTCTGGAAGCTTCCCCTTGCATACCCTGTGGGACCCAAGTGGCAAAAGTGCAGCAAGATGCCACCCCACATCTGCCTCCGTTCACTGAACACCCCGGGTCCCCCTTGTCTGCAGGTCGCAGCTGTATCTGGAGCATCACGCTACAGACAAGGGGAGAGGGCTGGGGACACTAAGCATACCACGTGCCACGTGGACTGGAATAACTACCCTAGTGAGTGTTGAGGACAAAGGGGTCCTTAAACACGCTAGGGCAAGCTCCACAAGGGCACGAGGTGTCCACAGGAACCCAGATGGCTCCCTTCACTTGAGTCGTGACCACTTCTTGGTAGCCTTGGGTAACCTCTGTCTCTCTAACCACCATTCGCCTCTAGCCTGTGTTATGATTCACATGTAACATGTTTACTCTGCATCTGGCATATTATGGACTCAGCACTTACTGCCAATCTCACTTCCCTCTCCTAACACGGTGACCCCCTCCCTTACAGAGCAGGAGACCAAGGCCGGGCAGGTTGGGGAACTCGCCCAAGGTTTCACAGCTAACAAGCGGTGGAGTGGAGATCGGAAGCCAGGCTGTCTCTTAGCACGAACTCTTGATCTCTAGCCTCTATCACCTATAGGTCTTTTTACAGAGCTATGATGAATCAGGGCTCCCCACTGCTCCCTGCCTGAGGGCAGAGGCTGGGAGAGGCCCCTGAAATCTTGACTCCTGTCTGGACTTTGAGAACAGCTGGAAGATTGATCCCACGCTCCACACCTCTCCTGATTTTGCTTTTTTCTTCCCATGCGAATCAGCGGGCTGGCTGGGCTTACTGCCGTCTGTACCTCCGACTCACTTCGCTCTCCACTAGCCATCCTTTAAGGTCTAGCTGGAATCCCAGCTCCTCCAGGAAGCTGTCTTGACTCTCCAGGCTTCACTGATTTCCGTTCTCCAAGAAATTTCCACGGCACTCTCTGGGCCCCTTAACCATAGTTGGGGTGCCCCCCACAGCTGGGGACCGTTTCATGTGTTTATGTGGGTATAACCGATGCCCTGGTTGGTCTCCAGAGATGATCTTACACTTCCCTGTGTTTCTCGCGATGCTGAACGTACAGCAGTCGCCCAGTAACTGCATGTCCAATTAGCAGATTTTTACAGAGACAGGCGAGAGACCAGGCCAGGATGGAAGGGCTGAAATGAAGTACGCAGCCTTTGGTTTTTCTGGAGCTTACCTTTTCTCCCACCGCTGAACCTTCCCCACCACCTGCCTGAGAGAGAAAAGGGGAACTCAGCCACAGCTGGGTGAACGGTGGGAAAGGGCCATTCGGGGTGGCTCACGTGTGATCTGAGCATTTGAAAGATCGGTCACCATGAAGTGCAGTCATTGCTCGCCTCGGCCTGCAAGGCAAGGGGGACGGTGACAGACTGAATCCTGCTGTACACCCGGCCTGGAAGCCCCAGCAGCCTAAACAGTAAGTGAGAACAATCTTCCGTTGGCGGCCAGGCTCGTCCTCTGCAGATCACGTCTTTTTGTTAAAGGAGAGAGAACTTGAAATGAAGAAGGATGAATTGTGAAGACACGAAATCCCAAAGGAAGAGACAAGTGGAGCAGGCAACACAGGGGAGTGGGTGTGGGGTGCTGGGTGGAAACAGGGGAGTGAGGGCGGGAGACGCAACCACGGGAGGGGCCGTCCTGGGCCGGCCCGCACTGCAGCCTGCGCACCTGCACAGACGGCTGAGTCCGCGATGCCGGAGCACCTGGCCCACCTGTCCGCTGAGAGGGGAGGAGAGATCAAGGACAGGAAGGATGAGCAGAGGAGGAGAGAAGGCGGTCCCGAGAAGCCCAGCCGGCAGCACCTCCTAGCATCTACTGCCCCTGCTCCTGGCCCTGCGCGAGGTGCTAAGGAGGAAGCCGGACCAGGGGCCCATCTTCTCCCAGGCCGAGACGTCCGTAAGAAGTCCATGATGAGAAAAAAGGATCACTTTGTAACATTAATTTTTTTATTAAGAAGACAGATATTTTATAGTACTTCTTTTTTTTTCTTTTTTTTTGTAAAAATGGTATACATGAACCAATACAAAATGGGAATGGAACATATGGATATGGAGTTTCATACACCGTAACATCGTTCATGTACACCTCAAAACCAGAACTGCCTAAAGGGAAAAGTCAGACGTTGGTGTGACTAAAGAACAAGCTTATTTGGCATCAATTATACATCCTTCATTATTTTATATTCCTTTAAAAAACACAAAAAACAAGTTTGTTCTTTCTTCACTCTAAAAAAAGTGATCAACCTGTACAAAGTAATACTCAACAATACATTTCAAACAGTGCACTGTATACTTAAGAAAAAAATACATAAACCAATATACAACTAAAATCCATAATTTCCTGTTTTTGCTTTGTTTTATTATTATTATTATCTTTTTCCAATGCATGGGGCCTACACTTCGCAATCTACCTGAGACGGAAAACACCAATCAAAACACATGAACCTGAGACATGTCAACATTGTAAGCCATAGAGTCACATCAGGAGCACTGCACTACTGTACACTTTTCAAAACGGAAAGATGGGAGGTCCCCAAAATGAGATGCCAATTCAGTGAGCAATGGTAGGGTTTTGTGGGGGGGGTTTGTTTTTTTTTGTTTGTTTTTTTTTTTTCCTAAAAAGAACAACTGAGAAAAGCCTTTCAATGACATGCTAAATGGTTCTCACCCTTCGATACGATTACACTATGGTCGGAATGGGTGCTAAGGGCTCGGAATAGAGCTGCACATTATAAAATTCACTGAAGAAGGGATGTTTGTTGTGGCTTTTTGTCTTGGTTAAGTGCCTAGGGATAGGAGAGGGGAAAACAAAATGCTGCTCAATATGGATTTTCTTTTACATACCAGTCCGTTCCCAAAAGGCCCCCATGTTGCAATGGTTCTATCAAAGGTTAAAATAAAGACAAGAAAAATAAACACGCTTTCAAACAACAAAGAGTTGACACTTTTTTTCCCCTTAAATAAATCAGCGTAAGTTTTCCACATAATGTAACAATAGTAAAAATGCATCTTGCAAAATCCAAAATTACTCACTGAAAATGTTATATAATATATATTTATATATATATAGATCTATCTGTTTTTTGATGCCATCTTTCCATAGGGACTGTATTCTGGAGTCTGGAGCCTTACCAAAACGTACGGTAAGAGTTTAGTTTTCGTCCTTCGGGACTACTTCTAGATTTCCTAGACATTTCAGTGAAAATCCCCACATTTCTTTAAAAAAAGGTAAATGGTAACTTGACTCCTCTACCTCTTCCCAAGGCTCCCCATCCAAGATATGTTCAAGGTAACTTATTTTAGTAGCTATGCACTATGGCTGCCATCATGCGAGGATCAGTAATTTTTTGGCAGACGGTTCTTAAGGCTGAGGAAAGAGGCCAAGGCTAGTGTATGAAAGGTAAAAAGATAAAAACACTCACATTTGAGTTTTGATTAAGTAACTGAAAAATCCCTACATGCTGTTTTTCCACCTCTGCTCTGACCTTTTGAGAACTGAGATGGACAGCAGACCAGTCTGAGAACAATACTGGCCCTTCTTTTGTATCTCCTGCCTTTGTCAAGCCAAATCTGAAGGAATGAAAGTTTCACACGGATTCGAGTTGGAAATCCCAGCATGACAAATATCTGTAATATACAGTACATGCAGGCCACATCCTACTGCCTTCCTAACTAAGCACAAAGCAAAAAACAAAACGAAACGAAAATAAAACAAAATAAACCCTGTCCCATTCAGTCATTCGCACACGAGACGGACTTGCTTTTTCCTACAAATTAGTGAGAAGTAAGGCCGATTGGGAAAGGTGGATGGAATCATTTGGAACAGAAATAACCAGAGCAGAACTATCTTTCCCCCCTCCCTACTTCCCTTTCTGTGGCAACTCAAATTTGCCCACTTATATAAATGGAACAGACCTCACCTGTCACGTCTGTTTAGGGCACTGAAAAAGGAGGAGCCCTTTCCGCCCCAAACTTTTCTGGACAGCGTGGGGTATCTATACTGAGCCGTCTACAGATACAGAATTAAAGACAGATTCAATCTCATTGTGACACACCTCACTTGCAGATAACCCTGTACAGTAATGTAGTTCCACAGCAAACAGAACAGTTTCTGAATCACAGTCTAAGTTTTCTAGTCTTCACTGCTCTAAGTATTTGAAACATGGGCAGCAGCAAAGAGTTCTCATTGTTTGTTCACCCAAATCTTTACGACAACAGAGAAGAAATGCATTATGGATACACTAAATTCTGAACTATGAAATCTAAACTGTGCTGGTTCTCCTTTTATGAAACTGAATTTTGAACAGAAAGCAGTTACTTCAAAAAATAAACAAAGGAAAGGAAAAACAATAAGAAAATAAGGGGGGGGGAAGATTCTAAGGAATCCCAGCAGGCAAATTCCAAAATGGGAGATTTTGGAAAAAAAAAAAATCCAAAGTTTTTTTGGAAAAATAAATGAGCACAAAGGAAGGAGGAGAGGAAAAAAAAAAAAAAAGGAACACAACCAAGAAACGAAAAACAAGGCACAGAATTTTCTGCAATCTATCCAAACTAAATCCAAGTATCCAAGTTTGACTTGGTAGGAAGAAATAAAAATTGAAAAAACAAACAAACAAAAAAAGAGGTGTCAAACAGCAGAGTGTAATTTTCAAAGAACATTTCTTTCTTTCTTTCTTCTTCTTTTTTTTTTACACAGCAAATCCCAAGCCTTCCCAGTCTCACACCTTTCCACCCATTCGTAAAAAACCACACGAATTTCTCGCAAATTCCAATATCACTGTCTCTTTATCATCTAAATAGGGCCAGTTGGACACCTCATTGAAACAAAAAGGCTGATCTAGATGAAGTACTCTTTCTTTTCTTCAGAGTTGTTCTGTCCTCCTTCTGCATTGATTATAGCTGTGTCTGCGTCTGCTGCGTCATCGGCTCCTTTGGCTTCATGAGTGAAGTATGTACCTGAAAGATGAAGGGGTAAAGCACCGTGACTGTCTGATGGCCTCTGTGTAAAGTGGTACAGAGATGGCAACCTGCTTTATGGCCATCATCAGCCGAAGTGGTGTGCAGGCAGCAGAGGGGAAAAAACAATTGGAAGAAGAGAGCGAGGTGGGTGAGACAAATGGGGATCCGGGGGTTCCAAAGGCACCACTCCAACTGAACCGCTGCGATATAATTCAGCAAATGAGAC
Source organism: Globicephala melas (assembly GCF_963455315.2). Classification (NCBI taxonomy): domain Eukaryota; kingdom Metazoa; phylum Chordata; class Mammalia; order Artiodactyla; family Delphinidae; genus Globicephala; species Globicephala melas. The sequence continues at coordinate 90,922,529 of NC_083321.1, forward strand.
ATTAGAGCCGTGATTATGACCAGAGGATGTCAGCAGAAGAAGACGTGAGTGGGAGCTAAAAATGCAGAAAGCTGGAGAGCTGCTGACAGTAAACGCCCAGGACCAATGGCCAGATATGTACACGGACATGGTTAAAGACCAAAGCAAGGAAGAGCAATTAGCCAATAAATGAATTAGGGCCCTGCTGACGTTCTATTATCATCTCACATCATTTATCTGAACCCTCGTCTCCTGTCTTCAGGAAGCACTGTTGCCTGTCCGTAAGTGAAAATGTGCTTCAACTTGCACAAGGAGGTTTGGTTTTCTTCTGCCTTCCATCACAGAGTGGGGTTCCAGATCAAGAAATAATCTGATATTGTAACAGCTGGAATCAAGGCGTGGGATCTGCCTTAAGGAACAAGTGATTCTCGCTCCTGATGTCACTCTAGCCCGGACCCAGATTCATGGATTTGCTAATTGGCATAGCCACTTTATAATGACAATAGACAGAACGTTAACGGAGTTGGTGACACTCTTTATCAGCAAGTCCCAATGGTTTACACGGAGAAAGACAAGGGTTGCACCTCTGTATGAAATACAGGTAGAGCTTCCACTGCCCGTCATAATCAAATCACCCTCCTCCCATTGGCTATTGTATTCTCCAAGAGTCTTAAGTAAGAAAGGCCAATCTATTTGTTGTATTTTCAAGTTTTCAAAGTGACAAGTCTGAGAAGGCAGGCGGTCAGATGGTTCCCCCACGTCCCTTTCCGCTATAGAGTATGCCCTCTTCCCTGGGTCCCCTCAGCTTCTGTGCAGACTTTGGCCCTGCTCTCTGGCCAAACAGACTGCCTCCTGGGCGTGGGCGGAGGGTATACAGAGTGCTGGGCCTGTGCAGCACTCATTGAGGGACCCCCAGTACTGAGGGCCCCAAACCGTTTTACGCTCAAGACGGGCACTTCGGATTTTAAAGGTGATTGTCAAACACCTTGGACCTCTGTTGCTGTGCTCAGGGGACCCTCCACAAGCCCGAGTTCTACAATCAAGCAGACTGCCAGTGCCTGGAGTTTATACTATAGGAAAGGCTCGGGAGCCCACTGCACAGCACTTGAGAAAAATACCCAAGAAAGACAAGGGCCGACAAACAAAGGGAAGGATAAATTATGGAGGGGAGAGAAGAGGCTCAGAGCAGCATGGGGCAGAGAGGAGGAGCCTTCCCGAAGATGATTGCCCATCCAGACGGCACAGCTGATAAGTGACATGATTAATGGCAATTTAAATCAATTGCACTCATAATTTTAAAAATACATATTTATGTGGCTTTTAAGGCACATCAAACCAAGAAAGTATCCTAGCTGCTGTGACCAGCTTACCCAGAGTTAGGGGTCGGAGAGCAGGACTAGTCTACCTGCATCCCGCAAAGCAGAAGGTTATGCAGCTGCCTTTTCCCTGTTTATCATTTAGGGGTTTGATAAACCACACCTCACACACCAGCCCCTCCTAATTTTTACTCTATCCCCAATAATGAACTGTAGAATAACACACCTATGAAGCTGTTCATTTAGAGAAAAACCCAAATCAAGGAGTGCTACTCATCACCTCTCAGAGTCCTAATCAGCCGCTGCTAAGATTTCTATTTTTTTCTCTCCCAGTTTCAGGAATCAAAGAGGCTGTGTGGCCACAGAAACCGAACTGCCTATCAAGGACAACCTCGCCAAGTCCCCCAAAGGCAGGCGCCGTGGTGCTACGAGGCCTCCTGGCTGCCCAAGCGCCTGGCTTACCTTTATGTCTGGCAAAATAGCGCCCCAGGATGATGAGCAAACACAGCATGGCAAACACCACCACGGCCACGACGCCGCCAATCACGGCGTGATCCACTGCCCTGATCGCGCCTTCTTCACCTGCTCGAGAATCTGTTGAAATCAGAAGAGGAATAGGGATGTAGAGGGTATTGTGAGACACCAGTAGCCCTGGCGACACTGCCTCCAGGGTCAGAGGTCACCTTCTTTCTTAATGGAAGAGTCAGAGAGAACAGTCAAGATGGATCAAGTTCCACCGAGGGGACCTGCTCAGCGCTGCCTCGATCTGTGCTCCCCTCGAGGCATTTCATTCTAAGCGGCATCGGATGCTAACGCATGTAAACAAGCTTAGGGCGGAGGGAGAGAAGAAATAGAGTCTGTCCAGTCCTGACCTGGTCTTGGCATTCCCTCTCTCTGTAACCAGCTGCAGGTCCTATTCAGGAGGCCGACCTATTTAAGGGCGCTCAGAATGGCACCTTCAGGCCGTCACGGGAGCTGTGGAGGGCTGGCTGGAGCATCTTTCTAGAGATGCCCAGGGACTTATTCCCTGCCAGGCATTTGCATGGGAAAAGTAAGGAGCTCAAAAGCCCCAGCTGCCTAGAGATAAAACAAGGATTAGGGAACTAGAGGCAAGTGACATACCTGCTACATTTGGGATGTATGAGGGAGTAAGCCTCAGTCTAAAAACCTATTTCAAAAAAGACAGCAAGGAATAATTGTCCATTGCCACAGATGGCTTTTCTTTTATTTATTTAACACTTCATGATGCAATTAATTCTCCTTTATAAGCATCACTCCCTCGGGATGTCTTCTTTCGACTGGGGAACGACATGTTTGGCTGGGGGACAACTCCAGAGTGAACCCCGAATGAGCTATGGCCATGCAGAATGGATGTATGGCAGTGTGAACAATTTTAATTTAGGAATGTGTCTACCTCACCCCTTGCTGAAATCCTAATGGCACCCGAGATTTACAATGTAGTAAAAAACAATTATTCTCCCGTTGATTAATACATTAACATTTTGGAGTGGAAGCTAAACCATTGTCTTTTTTTTTTTTATTGAGTCAAGTATGACACCTCCATTAAAATGATTTACTAGCTGCACCTTACAATTTAAGCACAGCAGCAACAGAAACGGTAAAAAACTTTTAACTTTACATGATTTGTGAAGTCATATGTGAAGGATTTACCATTTAAATCTTTCAGTACAGGAAGCGCACGGCCTATAAATCTGTCCCCGTAGCAGTTGCTGGACGCCTAAGAGAAATGCATTTCACCAGGAAGACGGAGAGTGCAAATTCGAGTCAATTTTTAAGAAAGATTTATCTCTGTCTCTCTCCAAAGAACAGAGCAAATCTCTGAAGCCTCCACCTCTAATAATATTTGAAGTTTATCGATCAAGTGTACAGATCCGTGACAGCTAAAGGTAATGGTGCTCTTTTGAGCCGAAACCTGATACAACGCTCTCAGCAGGAGGGCACGATTTACACTTTCTATCGATATTTCCAATTCTACTCTGAGATTAAGCACTGAAGGATGTGGGGAAACAACTCGTGACTGAGGGTTCCATGAAAAGTGCTTTAATTAAGAGTTTAAATTAAAAAATGAAGTATTTAAAGTATTTCATTAAGTTACCTTTGAAAGGACGACAAAAAAAAAAAAAAAAAATCCCCAATCCAAACCCAAACAGAAGTGCCAAATCAGAGGCAGCAGCGGGTCGCCCAGGACAACAGGGTGAAGGGAGTTTAATTGGAGAATGGAGATGGGTTGGAGGCGGAGTGCACTGCAGCCAATTAGCCCACTCCGTGATGTGTGGGCCCCTCCAGCCACATGTCTAACAAGCTCCGCTTGAAATGTGGCAGAGTGGAATCTCCCTCCACAGCCCAACGCGCTGCCTACTGCAGAGGCAACAGCCTCTGTGTCTTGAAAGTCATTTCAACGAGGCAGAACTCTGCTACGGAAACTTTTTTTTTTTTCTTTTAAGACAACAGAGCTTGTTGAAGGGGAGCGTGCCCTGGAGGGCGCCCCTGGACACGGGGTATCTGCTGGAGGATGGTGCTTTACATGCTGGAGACCCTCACCCCAACTGCACACGTTCAAAATTGCTCAGTGGGAGACCAAAGTCATGGAAAAGCCAGAAAGTTGTGCTTTCCTTAGGGAGCTGTCAAAATAGGGGACCTTGTGGGAATGAGAATTAGCTCATCTCCAATGGCCATGAGCTTCAGACCTATTGAGAGATAAGGCTCTTTCAACTAAGGCTCTTTCAACTAACTCCCTGTGTCTTAGAATTGGGTGATGCCAGCTCCTGAGCAGCGGGGAAAGTTAGGTACAAGAGGCGAGAGGTGAAGAGAGGTCCCGTCCCAGGCAGATGGAGGGGAGGGAAGCTGCCCCAGCACAGGCTTAACCCACCGGGGGAAGCACTCCCCTGTCCTCTGTTACAGGACTGACTTCTCCATGCCTAGGCACAGGAACATTCTAGAAGCCTAGGAAAAGAGAGCCAGAGAGAGAACAGGGGCGAGGGAGGGAGAGAGGGAGGAGAGATGAGGAAGGAGGGGGAAGCTCTGTGATAAAGAAGAACCAACCAACCAACCTCACAGGATACGGATCTGTGGGATTAATTTTTCCAGCCAAAACCATTCTTTTGACCTTTGCTCCCCATGAACCTCAGAGCTGAAGAGGCTCAGTGCGGCTCTTTCCTCCCTGCCCTGTGCCCACATTAAATACCTGGGTTCTAGTTATCTTCCCTACCCTCAAGGACATACATATTTTACAGTTACTTATTTATAGGGGTAATCTCTCCAGCTATCTTCTGATATTCACTTTGATCAGAAAGTTTACTACCACCAGTTCATCCCCGAGACATCTTCCCTGCCTTCAGTCACTGCAGACGGACCCAGAAGGTAAGTGATGCTGCATTTACAGGGCACAATGTGGGTTGCAGCTCTGTCCCGCCTCTTCCCGCCCCTGGCCTGCCCCGGGGTTTACTGCAGCGGGCACTGATGCAGTCCTGGCCATCCTCCAGCGCCTGGCATGGCCTGGCGTCCGCTATGAAGAGTGGCGCTGTTTCCAGACTCGCCTCACTCCTTTTTGTGTGTCCACGTGTGGGTTGGGTGGGGAGTTTTTACAGTGCCGTTGATTGGTCCAAGGTGGTGAGGGGTATAGTTGGAGGCTGGTTACCTACCCCTAGAGGCTGTGGACTGGTGCCTGGCTCACTGCACAAAGCAGTAACACAAGATTCTACACAGAGAGGCACCGGGCTAAGGGAGTAGTAGGATGCAAACTGGAACCCAGGGTAGTATCAGCCACCAACAGGAGCACGGCTCTGACAAAGTCCATCGGCTCTGTGGCCTTTCCTGTTCTGCTCACAGAGCAAAAGCTCTGGCCAGTTCCGTGAGCGATTACCTCGAAGACAAAACCCTGGGAGAGTCTATGACTTTCACCATCATCCACAGATCCCTCTCCTCTTGGGGTGCAGACCCTTTCCCTCAGGTCCCATGAACGTGACGGGGGACATCCTCTCCAGATCTCGGGCTACTTTTCTGAATCAGGCAGAGAAGGAGACCTACAGATTCTGCAGCTGTCCTCAGCTTCTACACTGAAAACTAAACACTAGCAACATGGCCGATCCTCAGGCACGTGGACAGCTCTTTGGTTCAGAGGGAGTGTTTTCCTGTCTCTAAGAGACACGATTGCTCCTCTCAGTAACGGGTGTAACAGTGTTCGTCCTGCTGGGACTTAGCTTTTCCCCGTCACCGCAAAGAGGAAAGCCACATTTTGACTTGGTGTACATTTATGGCACAGAGGTTATTCCAGCCTTGAAGAACCAAGCAAGTTTGGGTGACACGTTCCGACTGGACTGTGGAATGCCATCCCGGATCACTTCACACGGGATTTCAAGTAACTGAGGCGTTGTCCTTCCATGAGCCTGATTTTCAGGGGCACTTTGTAGATGCTGGGAAGTGTCAACTCAGAGTTGGGGCCCAATCCTTCCTGCCTGCACTGTCCCGTGCTGCAGCCCCGTCTATGGCTCTAGGTGTAACACGAGACTCTTTAAGGACAGCTCAGTCATGAACTGTTTAGTATTCGTGAGTTAGCTCTTCTTTGGGCAAAAAGCTGGAACAACTTGGCTCCAGGTGAGGGTTTACTGAGCTGCTTGCAGAATTCTAAGTTGGCTACTACTGCTTGGGTCACAGCTTCAACCACATGGGGTTCCCATTAGCATCTTAGAAACCGCCAGGACAAAAAAATTCAAAGACTCTCCCAAGAGTGATGGCCCAATCTGCTCAGTTTTCTTTACTTTGGGCCAGGTGGCCTGGCTTGATCCTGTCCTCGTGGGCAATACGCAAGGGGGAGTTCTGAAGACGCTCGTTCCTTAGGGTCTGACAAGAAGAGTGACGGCTAGTGGAACTTCAGCCTCCTTCCCCTCCCTGCAGGGGCCTCCTTTTCTCTACTTGTTCTTACTTCTCAAATGACTGACTGCCGGGGCTCCGGCAGTCACGCTGCCTAACAGATCCCGGTTGCTATGGCTACTTTACCACCTGGCACGGGATGCCTGACATCAACTGCCATATGAATGCCTTAATCATGGATCTGCGAAAAGCCTGGGAGGCTCTGTTGCCCGAGGCAGAGATCCGTGGATAGCTAGGGAATGGCCAGGATGTCCTAGACAAGCTCCTGGCAGACAGCGACGTGGGCAGAGGGGCTGCTGAGCAGACTGCCCGCTGCAGCTGCAGCCGGCCTACCTTCAGCCCAGGCGGACACTCACATTGCCACCTCGGAGGAGCTGAAGTGTGATACAGTAATACGGTTCGAGCACATGGCGGAGGGCGGGAGGACCACCCTGCCCTGGCTTTCCTTCACCTTTCAACCCACCCTTGGCCTGGGCTAGAAAGCACGCTTAAAAACTTGTGAAGAGCTAGACACTCCCCTTAAATGCACATACTATTTTTAAACAAAGGTTATAAACTACCTGAGGTCTCATCTTCAAAATTAATACCTAAAACATAGGGGAGGTTCTAAGGAGATGGGTCTTCCTACCTCTATTTATTGGACAATTCATATGCTCAACCTTCTGTAATTTCTCTATCGATGAATAGCTGGGAAAAAAGTGAAGCTGTTGACTTTTCACAGCAGTTCTGTCACTTGCTTTAGTTCTAGTCTTTTTCCTGGGCTGCTAGACAAGCCAGTTTAATTAGAAACTTCGAGAAGCGGTGTTCATGGTGGAATCGCTGCCCCCTGCTTCCTAGGGCTGTAGGGATTAGTCTATTGCATAGGAAGCTTAGTGACTATGATGTCATTTGTTACTTCTTACTAGAAAGAAAGAAAAAGCCTGACAGTGGATTTTCCACCTCTGAGACAAAACCAAAATCTGACCTCAAAGACAAAACAAAACCAAGCCGCAAACCTGGCACCATCTGCAAACCGCAGCTTCTCATTCTCATCACCTATTGCAGCTCCCACCATGGCAACAAAAATAAGTGTGCATTTTAAAAAGCACAACTTTATTACTGAAGGGGAACAAACTGAATGGCATGCGCTGACAAAATGCCACATTATTTGCTAATCCTAATATGTTATTCTTCTTTAAGATTTGCTTTTCTCAGCAGCAATTCAATTATAGATGCTACAAATCCTTCTGACATTTAATTCCCTCTTGTCAGAGAGTAGTAAATGTATACAGTACATGCACAGCTTTCCCATTAAGATGTTAATATATATTGGAGCACACTAGCCTCCGTGCAGCATAACATTTCTTTTCTGTCTTCTGAGAAAGTGGAAGGGAAGGAATAAATGTAAGGCAAGAAAAATCATGAAGGTTCTCACACAGCATCCCAGGCATCTAGGACTACCCTCGGCTGCATCTCATTCTAGCAACGTCACTGCAGCTATGCTACTGTTTCAAAGGAACTATGTTAAGCTACTTAAAGGAAAACTGCAGTCATCATCATCATCATCATCCTGCCACCCAGAGCTCCGCAGGTATTCACTGAGATCAGAAGTACCGCACACGGGCTCTTAGGCGGTTACTGCCTATGTTATCCTCCAGAAACAGGCCCGAACAGGAGATGCAGGAAGAGTTAGGACCTCACATCCTGTATGGCCCGCTGGGAAGTGCACTGGACTTGCCCACAGATCTGGCCTAGAAGCTGGGCTTCACTGCTCTTCTGTGAGACTTCAGGCAGGTCAATCAGCTACTCTGAGCCATGGAACACCATCATACAATTCACAGGGGTGTTCTGAGAGGCCAGTGCGTCACTGAATATGAAGGGGCCTCTCTGGGCCAGGGCTTGGCATATCATAGGCCCTCAAGAAGTGTTTGCCAAATTGAAATCTGCTGTAATAAAGCCTACAGAGGGCTTTATTCCAGTTCCAATCACTGATTCCAGGCAAATACTTACTAGCTCTTGGGGTAAGGGTCGTACTGCACACTCAGCATTGTTCTCAGAGGGTAAGATGCCCCATAGACACTAGCTGAGTTGAAGTCACCAAACCCCTTCTTTTCATTTACGTAGAATGGCACACAGTGTGACTGGTGGTCCTGGGTGGTGGTCAAGGCTGTGAGCCTGGCAGTCCTGTGAGCCGCCCAGTCCAAGTTATCACTCAGGTGTACCATTTAAGTATCAGGATATTAAGCTCTTGCTGTCAGCTAAATATGAGAACAAGATTTTTTTTTTAATGTTGATTTTTCTCCCTTCTCAAGTAACTTGATTTTGTTAATGTAACCAACAGTGGAAATGACTTGATGCAAATCCTCCCAAAGACATTAATCATCACCAAAGAGACCACAAGGCACACTCCCAAGTCCTCCCTATTCATCTAACAATAAGGACTTAGAAGTGTGATTGCCTTTTCCATTTTAAGCAACAGGAAGGCACTGAGGATGAGACTGGAGTTTTCCTTAAAGGAGTATACATCTGATAAAGAGAACAGGGTTGTAAAAGTATTTCTAAACATACATTTCCCACTAGAATCTCTCTCTGGAGAAAGATGCTTCAGTGGACCTCAGGCATTTGGGGGTGTGAGGATGGATTAATGAATATGGTGAAGTCACCCCAAAGCAGTGTCCAACCTGTAGAACTGGAATTCATATTTCGTGTTGTAGCCTGCCAACTCTTTAATTTGGAGGAAAATTTCCTATTTGATGGTCTCCTTCCTCCCCATGGGGGAAACAGCAGCATGTTGGATTATGGGAAGATCAGCAATACCATGAAATTCAAACTTACATCATGGTGGCAAAGTCATGGCCAAGCTGGCACGGACCCAATATGATTTGTCAGTCCACTGCCTTGTACTAAAAGGAATTATAAAATAAGGTAATCTACTCGTTTTAACCTTCTGCAACTCAATACTTTCCCATGGCATTTAGGACCGTCTCAGTGGGAAATCCATACCATAATTTAGGAGATCAATGGGACAATGGCACTGAAAACATCTGAGCAGAGTTTAAGGTCCCCTTTGAATGGGAACGAGCGTGATTCAACGCTGGAAGAGATCTTTCCCCGTCGTCAGCACGTGGCTCTCTACCTGATGGGCTCTGGAGAGCTCAACATTCCCTGCTTCATTCCTTGGATGCACAGACTGAATCGAAAAGGGTCCAAGAGGGAAAGAGTTCCCAAGAAGATACCAGGGCAAAGGAAGTGTGGATCTCACAGAGGAAGGATAACCACTTTAAACCTAAGTCTCGGGCTTCCCTGGTGGCGCAGTGGTTGAGAGTCCGCCTGCCGATGCAGGGTACGCGGGTTCGTGCCCCGGTCCGGGAAGATCCCACATGCCGTGGAGCGGCTGGGCCCGTGAGCCATGGCAACCTAAGTCTCTGTTTCCTGAAGAACCGGGAAGACCCATATGTTTAAATTCTGATTCTGTCTCTTGAGTAAATTATTTTAACCTCTGGAGCCCCAGTTCCCTCATTTGTAAACAACCTCTTCCTTAACAGTCTCCCAGGATTTTCATGACGATCCTCCCATGGCTGGCTCATGCTCATCTCTTGGTCTTCCTGTCCCAGTGGCCTCCCCTGGTGAGCATTTCTAGGCTACCCTCCACCTCTTCCCAGCCCCAGTCACTCACTTTCACTTTACCCAGGTTTATTTTTTCCCACAGCATTAGTCTGACATTATCTTGTGTTTTGAGCTTGTCTCCCTGACTGGAATGTAACTGTATGAGGGCAGGATCCTGGCACGTGAAATCCAGGGCAGCTCCAGCCCCTGGTTGGTCTTGTTCACTGCTGCATCCCTGGTGCCCAGGCCTGAGCACAGCACACAGGAGGAGCTCAAACAATTGTTGAATGAATGCGGATCAAATGAGATCCTATGTGTGCATAAGCTTCCTGAGCGGTCAAATACTATACAAATACAAGCTAAATGAGACCTCACCTGCGATTTAGGGGCCAGATCTTGAATTTGTCTACATAGTCCAGCTGGTTTTTGATGTTTTTCTTTATCATCATCAATATTACTACTAGCCTAACAAAAAAATGCAATTGCCTGTTTGCCAAGTCTGGGCCATACTTTACGTGGGAGCCAGTAAGGAAAGAGTCCCCCCAAATGCTATGTCTATTGACAGTTTCTTACACACATTTCAAGCAAGTTCAGCCGGACTTTGCGGACACTCACAACAGCCAGATGGTCTTATATCCCACCCCAGAACTGATCATCTGGATCTGAAGGCCTTTAAGTGCTTCCATGAACTACATCTAGACCATATTTTGAGCCCGTTTCCTCTGTAATCCACTTAAGGGACTATAGCCGGCTCACCTAGATTCTTCCTTAACACCTGGCATGGATTATCAAAGCCACTTAGAATCTGCCTTCCATCCGTACTTTTCTATGGACTGTGAGGGAGATGTTGATTTTTCCAGATCACTTTCTTGTATGTAGGGCCAGAGTTGAAAACGTGTCTCTCTCCGGGAAGCACGAGAGCTCTGAAATTTCTTGTTGGTGCCTTTGCTTCCAAAGCAGAAGCCTGACGGATTGCTCTGATTGTGCCGGAGGGCCATTCCCTGGCACGCGGCATATTCACCACCACACTCCACTAAACAGTCCCCGAAGGACCTTCCATTGCTGAAGGGAGGGAGGCAGTTGGAGGCATTGTTTTTAAAGTTTTAAAATAAAATAGAAGGATAAATAGGCTTGAAGCTATTCTATTCCACATGGGTGGCAATAACCACCAGCTGTCACGGGGAAATAGCAGATGTAATTGATAAAGCAACGCAAAACTCTTGTGGATCCGTCATCAATAAAGTTAACACCCAAAAAGTCAATGAAAGGGTTCAAAGTGGAACTGGAGAAGCTCCCCAGGTCCTCCAATAATTAAATCACTGAACTACACACAAGCATAATTTTTTAATGCAGATTAAAGAGGAGGATCAGCTGGGCCACTTGCTTTGCCGGGTGAGGCTGGGGCACCATATGGTGCTGAGGAAACCGGCATTAGCTGAGGTGGCACTGGTGTATGGGGGAGGAAGCGGGACAAGGGGCCGGCAGAAGACGGACCATCATTATTGTGAAGGAAACGCAGGATATAACATTTATCCATAATAAGGAAAGAATGAAGTTTCTACCCAGATGGAGCAGGGAACGGATGGTAATATTATTCATTACCACAGCTTAGCATTAAATGTACAACACCTCCTCTAATTTATTGATGGACTGTTTAAGACGGGTGTTAACCTGTTTGTCTTGTATTATAATTGAATTCAGTCTCTAGGCTACAGAAATTTAAGAAGTTCATCCTTTCTCAATCAATATGCTCTCCTTCAGTGACCCATTTCAAGACAGCTTCATAAAAAGTAATGTATTTTGTTTTAATAAATTTAAACACTATGACAGCTGCTCAATTTTTATCGGGTGTTTTTTTTTTCCCCTTCAGATGTCTCTTTGCTGCCGAGTGAAGCCATGCTCACAATCAATAGTAATTGATTAATCAGCATCCCCTTTGAACAAAGGTGCTAATCAGTTTTTGATTAGTTCATCAAACCAGATGCAAAGGCAGCCCGGCCCCAGCCTGACAGATCGTCAGGGTTCTACTTGACTTATGGCTCCCTCGCAATATACAACGACAGCGTTCCTGGACGGGGGAGGGGAGGGGGACAACGTAATTATTAATTTAACCAAATTATTATGAACACAAACAGTTGTTGGCTTATCACTCCCGACTCAGGGGTGATTGATAGAGCTGCAGCAAGGCTGCCTCTGACTTGGTGCAGAGCAGAGAGACCTGGAGTATTCCTTCCTTGATGATGCTCGGGGAAGGGATAAGGGCTGATTTCGTCCCATTTTCCTAAAGAGGAGAAAAATGACTCCTGCATATGAGTGATCCTGTCTGGCTGATATGCTGAGAGGGATCAGGGCCAAGGAGAACTTGGTCCCTTCTTCGGATCCTTGAGAAGATACAATTGCCACTGTGTCAGAGGGCCGTTTTATTTAGGGCCAGGATCGGAACTGAGGAGTCAGTCTTCTTACACTCAGCATGATATTCCAAGCAGGGAGAAGGACTCATTTGCTCTTATTTCCCAAAAAAAATCAAGCTAACATTTTTGAAACTTCTCTAAATATACCACCACCAAGAGGCAAAAATAAAACACTCCTTTGATGGCTGGCTACGTTTCTAATCTTCTATTTATTTATCTATCTAAACTCCTTGGGGTTTGGAATTCATTTATTCGTCCAACAAGTATCAACTGCGTGCTTATGATACGACAGGTGTACAGCAGTGAACAAAACCAATATGGCCTCCTGGGGCTTCCACTCTGTGGGAAAATCCATCAGCCAGGTTCAAACTGGGACATGCTACATAGCAGAAAAATAAAGGCGTCCCTGAGGTTTGACAGAAGCACAGAGGAGGCAAGAAATCTATCGCTTGTGAAAGATAGTGGTACCATCTTATTCTCTCACTGGGTAAGACCTGTAGTTAAAGCTGCACCTTAGCAACCAGCTATTCAAGGGAGCTGCAGTGAAATCTCTTCAAGAAGGGCAACATGGAACCCTTGTTTCCAAAAGGCTGGAGTCAGCATCTACAGTCCTCTGCCTTGGTTTCTCCTGATGAGGAAGGGCCCTTCCTTATTGACTTATTAAGAAGCAACTGATCAGAATGTTTCAAAAGCTGCAGCTGGTTGGCAGTGAAGTCCCACAACATCATGGGAGCACATATAATTGTTTAGCTCTGACCATTTTAAATCTCCTTCCCCTCCTTTATAGGATATGCTTCTTATTTTGGATTAGTAACACCTAAATCCTGGAATCAAGCATGAAACCTACTTTTGCAAGAGCTCAGTGTGCTGTGAAAAAGGTCTGAGGTGGATAATTAGTTTGCATCATGGTGTGTGACAAAACAATTGCCCCCTCTTTCCTTCCTTCCCCTCCCCTCCCCCCCTTCTAAGATTAACTATGACCTGGCTTTTCTAGTCTATTCCACAGAAGGAGATGGTCAATATGAGGTTTTTTTTTTTAATAAAGATCTTGTCTCATAATCCAACATCCTTAAATAGCTTTGAAATAAAACAAATTTCTCATGAACCATTACATGCCTAGAACATAAAAATTATTTTAAGCCACTGAACAGAGTGGCTTTGGTTCAATCCCAAAGATGATTCAACCTGGAGGTCATTATTGACCTGGAGGTCTTTACAGCGGTCAGCCCCCAATCTGAAATATACACACAATATACAACCTGAAAATACACAGGGAAGAGGGGTGGGGGGAGGAAGAAAGTGTTAATAAAAATCTGTTTTTTCTTGAGTCTTAAAATCCACAATTGCGAATTGACTGCTCAGCGATCCAAATGGCTGTGTTGTGGAAGTGGATGGAGGGCCCACAGGTTGGACACTGCAGAGCCTTTTACCTAATGACTAGCCCTTACCTGAGAGGTCCTCACTGTCCAGTTCTTCTGCGGAATTGGGCAACTGAGTAAGGCCTTACAAGTAAAAACAAATCGTTTTTCTTTTCATTCCTCAAGGGACATAAACAAAACACTTAAGAACTGAGGATGAATGTCTTAAAAAAAAACATGAGCCAAATCTCTTGCCATCTCTCTCTCTTTCATGGATAGCTTGAATGTATTAATCCGTAAGTACGTTTCTCCAATCATTTCATTTTGTTATAGATACACAATTGAGGCAGAAAGATTCCTCAGTCTCCACTTTCAAAGCACATGAAACATGAAGGTGAATGTTTCTAATCACTCATTCATAACAGCATGCAGAAAGCAAAAAAAATAAAGCCTGATTGTTAGCTATTGATGTTCTGATAGATCTCTTAAATACAAATAGATTGAGATGTTACATACGGATGTATGTAAGTTTTAGTTCACATTTCACTGTAAATTGAAATCCTTGGGCAAGAATGACAAACACAGTTCATTATCAATTGATGATGATCTGGGATCATCGATTTCAAAATGGTATGGCATCTGCTAACTGCAGTTTGCCTTCATCAGAAAATCTGATTTGCAAAATGGTTTTTTTTTTCAAAAAGAGAATTTCAAAAATCAGTGGTATTCCTGAAAAAATGAAACCCTCAAAGCTGAAAAAGCAGTTAGGTCAGGAGATAATCGAGTGGAGCTTGAAATGCCTGTATCCGAGTTAGCACCGATGTTGGCCAGCTGGGATGGCTCTCGGCTAGCTCTGCCTGGAAGGAAAAGAGGTGACGGGGAAAGCAGATAAACCATGGGGGGCTCAGTTAGGAGATGGCCTCCCTCTCCTCTTCCTGTATTTGCAGGCTGCTCCTTTAATGAAGTTAAAAACACCACAAAGTCGTGTCTGGTTTGTGCAGACCTCCAGGTCTTCTCATTGGCACAACAACTGGCTAATCCTTCTCTGATGAGATTTGTCACTTTTGAAGATACTTGTGGACCTATTAAACAGGAATGAGGGGCATGCCTTGTTTCTTTGTTCATCTTTCTCTTCTCTTATAGCCGAGCGCAAAAGGTAAGCTCAGTAAGTATTTGCTGAATTAATGATTTGGGAGTAATGCTTAGTGAACTACCAACTAAAACAAATGTTCTGGAAACAAGCAATGTCAAACTGACCGCACTATTCAGAAGCTCCCAAATCAACAGAAACACTTAATGTAGAAATGGACAGTAAAAGGTTGGATTTTGTGAGTTGTTTTATAAAGAAGCCAAAAGAATATTGAGAGCTAGGTTGGTGCTGTGAAAGAAAGCGTCATACCAGCTCTTGAAGAATTTCCATCATGACCCTTGCCAATATTCAATGGCACGTGCCAATTAAAAATGGGATGATTTGAAGTCCATGGATGTTCCCAAACTATGGATTTAGGCAACTATGGGAAAGCAATGAGTAATGCAATAAATTATAGAGGCAACTGAGTAGGGATGTTATCCACTGGTTCTGAAATCTGATTGGTTGAAAGTGTTCCTATTTCTAATTGGCTTTATTCATTGTATAAAGACCGATGAATACAATTATTTGAATAATTGTTATAAATGGGCAACATAAAGTTCTCCTCTGTAGTTAATTATGAATTTGCAGTTCTCAGGAGGCTAATCCCTCACTTCTACGTGGCCCAATGAATATCAAAGCATGCAACACACATGCTTGGCACCCACTGAACCATATTGAACGAGGATGTTTCAAGTAGGCAGTTTTCCTGCTGAAGGCTTGTTTCCCTGGGGAGGGCATTAGAAAGCTAATTTAAAAAAAATAAAGACAAATATGTTTATGAAATATCATTGATATGCAAAGTTTCCCATTAAAAAGCGACAGACAGTTTATACACACCTCATTAAAGATGAAACTGTCATTTTTAATGGCATAAACTTTAAAATATACCAAATCCTCTGGAATCTACAGCTCAGATTATATCCAAAAGTGGGAAGCCATCTAGGTTAGTGGTTAAATTTGTTTTTGCACTACTATTGTATTTTATGAATCTATAGTGCTCCGCCATAGCTGGATAATTTCAAAATAAATATAATTAGGAAGAGTTTACTGAAGCACTGAGTGTACAAGCAAAATTTACCTCCTAAAATTACTTTGACTTAGGTAGTTTTCTTTCGTGATAAAAATTATACAGCTTTCATTTTTCTCAAAGAAAAAGATGCATTTTGTGAGGCAGAGAATAGTCTTCAAAAGGAAGCTCCACCATTTAACAATAAGTGGGAAATTACTTCTGGGTTTTTCTCTTGAACTTTTCATATCATCCGCTCAAGCCCTTCCTGGTCACTTCAATTAAAATGTATTCAACACATTTCTTTAAACTTTGTTAAACAAATGAAAGTTTACTTTTGGTCCATATGGGATTTTCTTTTGAGCAATTAATGAAATCCTAAGGTGCAAACATGATAATTTAATACACGCACGAGAATCGTCTCTTCCGCAGACGTGATTTTTGCTCCTTCGTGATGCTATCAATCACGTGCTGCACGTGCCCTGAGCCTCCTCAGACAGTGCTTCTGCTGTTGGTATGGTTACTTCTTTCCAGCAGAAATCGCTGGCTTCTAAAAATGGTATGTATGGCGTAGCAATTTTGAACCAGGTTAAGGAAAACCTCAAAAATTAGAAACAGCAAGAAATCCTAGAGTTAGTTAAATTCAAGGTCAAGGTCAAGTAAAATCTAAATGCTTGGGGCTCAATTCATCAGGGTTTCCTTCTTTTTTTTTTTTTTCCTTAAAATTTTAAAACAGAATGATCAAATAAAACCTCTAGGAAACAAAAAAACTTCCCACTGGCCCTAGTATCATTCCCATTATGAAAAAATAGGCGATGGTCTCTCTCTTACCTAAGCAGCATATGTCTGATCACTTGGCCATATTATGGAATCTGTTACTTCCATCACCAGCCATAAGAGTTCAGATGCCCCGGCAGTTTTAATCTAAATGCTCAGTCAGTCATCCTGTTCTTCCTGCTTTGTCAGCTTTTGTGGAGAGTTTTTCCCTTGGTCCCATTAGCAGAAATTTGGTTCACGCCGTTAAACAGTAGCACATTGTTTCCAAACTGCATATCAAGGCTGAAACACAATCTTCAGGTCCTGCAGCCATTCGTAAACCTCTTTAGCTTTGTTCTTGAGTAGAACATACAATGTCTGCAGAGTCCCTTGACTGAATGACAGCCTTCGAATGCCACTGTTGTGTACTCATACAGAGAGATGTGCAGAGGGGTGCATACACGGATGGTGGACATAGAGGTTGTAATAATGCGCACTGCTGGCTATTTTTCTTTAAAATGGGCTTCAGAATTTCCCCACAATTGAATAGAAAGATAAGAAATTTCATGTGCTTTTAGAATTCCATCACGGCTTGCACGACTTATGAAGTAAGTCAGGGAAAGGGAGATCCCTGGGGTAGTTGCCTAAGGGCAGAGGTCTAGGGGATAAGCATGTATCTAGCACAGGCCAAACATTTTGAAACCAAAACTGAAAGTGAAAAATTATGTCAGAGGGGTTCCCAGTTTGAGTCTCACTACAATTGCATACTAAATTAAAAACTAGTTAATAACTCATTTGGGATTATAAATTCATGAGATCATCAGCTTCTAATGTACCAAGAGGTAGCAAGCAAAAGGACGGGTAGACTTGAAAATAATGAAATAGCGGTGGGGCAGAGTGGGGGGAGAGACAGAGAAAGAGAAAGACAGAGAGAGAGACAGAGAGAGAGAGAGACAGAGAGAGAGAACCCCAAACCCAGAGGAAGCCAGCTGACTACAGTGCAGCAAAAGCACAAGCACTATTCCAGACCATGGGCATGCTGTCACCCAAAACCTCACACGAGGGAGGTGGGTGGGGGAAGGGAGAGGGGACACACAGGGCAGAAAAAGAACAAGGCACAAGACACTTACAGAGAAGCGCCCCACATTGGAACAAACAAATAAAAACCATCACACGCACCCACACATCAATAATCATAGGAACGAGTACACCATCCGTGCTTAACGTCACTCATGCATTTCTGCCATAAATTTCAGACCATGTGGTACCAGGATTTGGCAGAGTGTTTTTTGCATTTCTCAACATGCACACATAACACAGGATTCTTCCTGTCCAGGCCTTAAGGATGAGCTCCAAAAACACAAATGCTCAAGATCTTTCTTCAAAGATCCCTTCCATCGCCCTAGTCTAGGAATCCCACTCTTACACTCACATTTATCTTTACTGTACTATCAATTATATCCTTAAAGACACATTGTGGCTGACTGTTGTTTGGTTTCTTTTTGGAGAAAATCCATTTGCTTTTGAATCATGCCCATGCACTTCTAACCTCCCAACACATGCTTATTCTAATCAGATATTGGTAAGAACAAAAGGTCAACATACATAAACAACTGATATACTTCATACATACTCTAGCAACACAAGCTTGAATAAAATATTTTAATGAGTCTTCAAAGGGAAAACATTTTGTAAAATTAGTTTTTTTCCTTTTTAGAAAAGAAAAGAGAAGTATGGAAAGAAATCCAGTATGAAAACTTTTAAGACCAGTACAATGGTCACAACCCAGGACGTCTTGTCATTTAAGTTGCCAAGTTATCAAACCACAACATTTTTCTAGGCCCAGATCTCCAACATGAGCATCTCAGGATAATTCTCAAATGAATCTAAGTCACATGGTTGTTATATGGAAGAAGCTGGCTTTTACCCATAAGTCACTTGAATAAAGTCAGTTCTGTATCCTCATCTCCTTGGAAATGTGGTCCCCTGCTTTGTAACTCCAATCATATTCTATTGCCTTTTCTATCCTGACAACTGACCTGGAAGACTTTCTCCCCCTGTTAAGTAAAATTCTAGATATTACTTTGGCTTTCATTAAAGCTTTTTGCTGTGGGCTGGAGAGTATGCTGTTGAAAAGAGGGGTCAGATCCCTTTGGGAGGATGCTGTGAGGGTTTTAGACAAG
This sequence comes from Globicephala melas, assembly GCF_963455315.2. Lineage (NCBI taxonomy): Eukaryota > Metazoa > Chordata > Mammalia > Artiodactyla > Delphinidae > Globicephala > Globicephala melas. The sequence goes on from NC_083321.1 coordinate 90,941,145, forward strand.
TTGGAGCATGTATTTATAAATGCATTTTATAGGAATCAACCTGGATTATCACTTCTCTCTACCTGCTAAGGAATCATATATTATATATGATGATCATATATTTATACACACACACACACACACACACACACACACATATATATTATACTATTCTTACTTCCTTTTTTTTCTCCCCTAATTTCTTGGCTGTAGGTATACTTCTCATTCACTGCTGGTCAATAGCATCCTACTGGGACATTGCTGGCTTGAACACTATCCCTGAACTAGTAAGACAGTGGTTGTTTCTCACAGTACACAGGCATCTCTGTTTCCTGTCACACGAATGCTAGAGTCCTATTCCAAGTGTCTCTTTATTATACCACAAAAAGAGATCACCTTCACTTTCTTTCTCCATAGAGAAATACATGTTCAAATACTAGTATCCTAAGATCAGGACTGGCTCCCTAAATTAATTTCTCATTTTTCAGCTCAGGGGACATATTTTTTTTTCTGTTATTTTTTTGTGTGTGTGGTACGCGGGCCTCTCACTGTTGTGGCCTCTCCCGTCACGGAGCACAGGCTCCAGACGCGCAGGCCCAGCGGCCATGGCTCACGGGCCCAGCCGCTCTGCGGCATGTGGGATCCTCCAGGACTGGGGCACGAACCCACGTCCCCTGCATCGGCAGGCGGACTCTCAACCACTGCGCCACCAGGGAAGCCCAGGGGGACATATTTTTTACCTTGAATACCCCACCCAACTCCAAGACCTACAACTATTAGAGTCAATAACTACACAAATGTTACTGAAGGGACCTAGAAAACAGAAGCCTGGAGTCTTGAGATAAATGATTAGTATCTCTTCAAAGATCTCACAGAATTCAGGAATCTTATGATTACATTTGACCCTGGAGTTAATTATAGAAAGCTCAGAACTTAAAGCATCTTAAAAAGAATAGAACAAAAATCTCTTGAACTACATTAAAATAGCCTTAAAGCTCTGAGAATAATCGATAAAAGTCAGGAAGTGCTCAATTAATGATGAAACCTACAAATAACTGAGCTTAATGGAGTGCAGTGTCTGAGATGCAGTGAGCACCATGGGGCATTACCTTGGAAAGTGGAAGTTTTTTACCTAATTGATTTCTCATGATTGTTGGTGTATCTGGCCCTTTAACTAATTTTATGAACTTTTCCCTTTGTGCCAGTGACAGGGAGGGCAGGGGGAGGTGGGTTAGGGTGGGGAGGGATACTGCCCCATACCCAAGTTTGTTTTGCTTTCTCAGAATTTCTCATCAGAAGGTCCAGATATGGGGGGTGGTCAGCCAAGCATAAAGGCCTGACCTTCAAGGACGGCTCACACAGCATAGGTTTTGCTCAGAGATTTCTAACTGGTTAAGTCCTCAAATGCAGGTCTGTTTAAGAAGGTCAGTCGTGCTGGGAAGAGCTGTTTCTCTAAAAGTTGAATGAACACCATAGGGTTGGCTGATCACCTCTTGTCATTTAACTGATAGATTTCAATCCTGCACAATGTGCAAAGCGACGTAATAGGCCCTTTACCAAATAATTCCCTTGAATTCAGTTATTAAAATTCAGCCCATTTTTAACTAACATATCTTTCTCCAAAGCACGATATCGCCAGGGTGAGATGTGAGCTAAGTAACACAGTAATACACAGATGAAACGTGATTCTCATTTTCTGATTGGAGACATATAGAAAAGTGAATGGACCTATTCCAACCTAGGAAGTCAGTGGATTAATTCGGAAAAGGATTTCCTGATGCCCCCTGCTGAGCTGTATTTACTCGGTTTTTTATCAGCTTTTGGCTAACATCGTGAGGAGTTTTTTTTTTTAGTATTTTGCCTACAAGGTACCCACACACAAATGGTTTTTTTTTAAGTCCCCGTTAATGCTGTTGAAATGTACATATGGTATCATTCTTGTTTGGAGATGTTTCCCGCCAAATGGTCGCATAAACTTTTATGCACATGTGGAGATTAAGGGTGAACCTGCAAGAGGTCGTGGAGGTAAATATGATAATTAAAGAAGAACAATGTTCTTCCTCATCCCTACGTCATGAATTTAAACAGGAATCTTCCGCCCTGACCTGTCCTTCAGTCTCGACTACTAAGTGGCATAAATGACTCCTCTTCAAAATGTACCTAAGATTCTAGCCTATGAACGAAGAAAGCAACTGGGCCTTTAATTCAGATGCTATGATTTTTAGGCAAATATTAGGTGTTTTTTTTTGGAGTCCCTTATATTTCAATGTCTGGCGGCATTATAGAATTAAGGGCTACGTGCAGCTAAAACTCCTGCAGCCCAGCCAGCCGACAGGGAGGCCTCATCTCAGATTGCAACCATTGAACACCGAACTCACAACAGAAATGACAAGACTCGACATCCTTTCAAGCCTCACAAATTAGAGTATATTTATGAGGTCAGTCTACTCGGAACACAGTTTCCCTTGAAGACTACATTTCTCTTTTTCCCAGGCTTGCCTTGCCGCTCAGCAGTGCTGAGAAGGTAGATAAACAGTAATGTGGTACCAACCGTGGACTGCTGGTTCTGTCGTCGCCGTGGTGTCTACAGACGGGAACAGAGGATTGGAGGAAGGGAAGAAACAGGAGGAACGGCATGCAAAAAAAGGGAAAATGGAAAAAAATGGAACAGATAATATATGAGCAAGCTTTCAAAGAACATCGCGTGACAAGCAATAATAAATGAAAAGCCAAAAGCATTTGAAGTGAGTTGCACTGTTTTAAGACATGCCTTCAGCTCAAAGCTGCGAGCCAGTGAGGAAAACAGTAGATTCTTTGGTTCTGGGGGTCTTGCCAGGATACATCTACTTGCTAGTCAATAGTCAGGGGAACATGCAAAGTGATGAGAAACACCAGTGCAAACTCAGTGACTGGTAGATGGCTCTGAACGCACCAAGGCTCAGGACTGTGACAGAAAAGCTCAGTCGGGAGGCTGGCTGAACAACAGATTCATACATTCAAACATTGCCTTTGTTTTAACCCAACCCACCCAGGCACTCAGGCTTTACGACTGCCAATCAGGCGTCGCTGAATCAATTGCACATTTAGGATCCTTTTATGGCTCATGCGCAGATGCCTGTAGATGAATATATGGGTTCAAGTTTTCCATCCAGTGTGTTATTTCAGCAGGGTTCAGCTGGAAAGTTCAATTAACTGGGAGGCCAGGGCAATGAACATGTTAAAGGCTTTCAGATTAGTTTCTATACACACACACACACGCACACACACACGCACACACACACACATGCACTCATACTCACCACTCAGCCATCCTCCACTCTGCGGATCTTACTATGTTACAATCTAAGGGCAAGAAGTCTTGCATGGAAAACACCCAAGTCCACATAATTTGCCAAATGCCACTTCTCATCATGTGACATTCCAAAAATTAAAGCATCCAGCCGTCCCTTTGCTCACGATCCAGAACCACATTCACTGCTGTGAGCTGCCAGGAGTCCTGCCTTCAGGGTGAATCAGGAGATGGCACGTGAGGTTTTTTCACTGCCAGATGCACTTGTTATGGAAGAAACCGTGGTTTGTCTCTTCTTCTATTTTTAATGCCGTTCAAGTTTTCTCCTTCTACCAGGCTTCAAAACCAGGCCTGCTATACTGGCTCCTCTTCACAGGAAATTCCTCAGGGGGCTCCAGAAATTTTCCTTTTCTTTTTGGCTAGAGGGGAAGTGGGATAAATATCTAACAAAATGCACGGCAACATTCCTCTCCCAGAGTCGTTTTAATACCCCTCTTCTAGCCAACTTCATTCCAATGTCAACCCATCTGGCCGGGTTGTAATTTTCAGTTCTACCTTCTCAAGGTGTCTCCCTCCACGATGCCTTTCTGGCCAGAAAGGAGTGGAGACACTCACACGTGAGCCGGTCATGTCGAGCTGTAGTGGGATCCTGGGTTGACACTGCAAGTAGTTACCTGTCCTTTTTTATCATGCAGCTATTTAGCTGGTAATTATTTTCATGAGTTCTGGAGACACCAAAAGACGCCTTTGGACTTGACATAGGCAATGTTTAAATGCACCAGAATGCCAAATGTAACATTTTTTTTTTTTGGTCCAACGAGCCTGGTGCTTCTGATTTATAAATATGACACATGAATTCACACCAGTGTTCCCCTTCAATTCCCCTTTCCTCAGAACCCTAGACCATCAAAAAATCAGAGCCCTTCTAAGGAGCCAGAATTAACCAGAAGTCCGAGAGGCCACTACAGCTTAATAGAACTTATAGCTGAGTTTCTGAAGAACAGATGAAGGAAAGAAAAACATAAAATAAACCACACCAGAACGCAATACTTACTTACAAGTCTGTATGCATAAAAAAGCAGTTAAAAAACAATACCGAAAATTGTTCAGATGAAACATCTCTACATCAGATGCTCATGACACGTCTGACACGTCTCCTTACTTGAAACATTCAAGTCAAGTGTTAGTTTGAGGTGCTTTCAATTGCAGGGGCAAAATCAAATGCACATTTGTACAGAAACACTTATATGAAAGTTAATATATTTTATGGCTAGACACTGGCTTCTTTCCAAAATTAATTTAAAAAATAGCAATAAACATTTTGGCTCGTTATTTTTGTAGCAGCACTTCTAATATGCTTTATTTTCACCAGGTAAATCATTAGTATAAAATGAAAGAAGTTGGAGTAAAATCTAAGGGTCCTCAAAAATGTCTTAGCATTAACCGACGACTCCCCAATTTACTGTCTGCCTACATCACAACATCACGTCAGCTTTATGATGAAATCAAACTAAGGGAAGCTGGGTGTACGCTTCCCTGTGGGTACCAGAGAACAAATGAAGGGAAGTTCACAGGGCAGCCTGCCTCCCCATTCTGGGGATGGGAAATCCATCAATTGCGCCCAACAGGGAAGAGAAAGGGATGTTGAGAAGGAAAACACACAGTTCTAAAACAGTGAAAAGCAAACACATGTTCAAGTCAAACAACACAGTTACTGCAGCTGGGAATGGCAAAACCAGGGATCAGCAATGGAGTGGCAGAGGGCAGCAGACACACAGGCTTGGCTACAAAGTTGAGACCGAGATTGAGGGTGAATGGGGGAGTCGCTGATTCCATTTCTCTAAGAGCATCTGGTGAGGTATCTGAACAGAGGCTATTTCAAGTAAAGAATGAAAAAAAAAAAATCTTTAGAAGTGACTTTGTGCTCCCCGCAGGAGAGCACTGTGACAGAATCTAATTCTCCTTCATAATTGCATTACGACGTCATGCAGAAACCAGAGACACCCTGGCTCTGAAGTGAGTGCGGCTCTGTGAAGTAGGATTTATTAAGGTATCTTAATCAGGAGACTGGAGAGATGTGCTAGCCCACCCCTGTGAATCAACTTGTGGGGTCACTATATTGTTTGATAACATTCTAAGTGTACAGGCAAAATGCAAACAGTAACTTTCCAACAGAAGATAACCTAGGCTCTAATTAACTTGAAAAATGAGAGTGCCTAATTGCCCTAACAGAGGCTGTTTCAAACTTCATTCTGCGGCTGCCTTTAAAAAATAATCTTTGCGCTAGGCCTAGGAGAAAAATAGGTCACAGAAAGTTGAGATGGACTTACGGTGGTGTAGGGTTATGAAATTAAAAAAGCCTCTTTGAGCTACTGTCTCTTTTAATTTTAATTACAATGAGGGAGAACTTTATTGTACATCTATTTTTATATGGTCAAGAAAAAGCAATCCCACGTTCCTGCAAACCCAGTAAGTGTGTATGGTCTTAATAGTCACTCTCTAGCTGTTTTATGAGTATAATTAAACAAGGTATCCAAGGGCAGGGCCTGCACTGCTATTTGAAAGATGAACATTTCACTGAATATCGACTTTCAGTCTCCCAGCCATACAAACAGTTTATGGGACCCTACCTTGAATACATTAAACATCACCTATATTTCACAGTGGCAGTATCAGATATTTTCAAAATCAAAAGGCTCAGACAATGTGTCAGATTAGAGACACCATCCATTTAACCAAGTAGCAAAAAAAAACCCAAACCAAAAACAACAACAACAAAAAAACCGCATGCGAGGCAGCTGGGCAATGTTTAGCTGAAACAGTCATGTGTAAGCTCCACTGTGGCACATTCTAATCCTTTCATATGGATTCTCTCCAACTTAGAATTGTTCATTGAGTGTGACAGACTGGGGGTTTAAAACTAATCCATAAATTAGTCCGTGGTCTCAAACACAACGGGTGTCATAAATGAAAATGAAAATCCAGGAACGAAATTAAATTCACAACCTTAAATACTTTTTCTTCTCCAACTGCTCTATGGTACTCCTGCTTTATAATGCCCAGATTCACTGCAAGGCTGCATTTGGGGGGAAGGGGGGACGGTATGAGTAGGCTGCACATTAAAAAATGCATAGGGTAATAACCCAATCTGCTCAAAAGCAGAGCTTAATTGTAAAGAATTTAAATTCTGCCATTTTGATTGTCATAAGCGTAAATGAAAGCATACTAAGCAGTCCAGACATATTTTAATACACTTTCTCTCAGTTTATTTTCTTAACTAAAGTCAATAAGGAGCCAATGGGTTTTCTTAATTGAATTCCCCTTCAGTTTGTGTTACGGAGTTGCTTTAAAGCTAGACGCTAGGGTAGGCAAGGACTTCCCCTGACGGTTTTATTCTCACGATGGTGCTGTGCTGGCCAATATATATTAAGTATAGTTCCCTCTTTTTCTTTCTTCTTGACATATTTGAAATCTATTGAAAGCAAACATACCTGCTGGAAAATTAAACTTTGAAATTTATTTTCTACTGGTTTCCTGGTTAATTTTCTTTCCATCTATGTTCAGCTTTAATTAAACTCCCATTGCTCAGGGATGGGAGAAATGGATAGGAACGGAACTGAAGCTAAAAGGCCCGAGTAGGAGACCCCTAAGAAAGCTTTCTTCTGTCTTCCTGTCATCTCCCCTTTGAGTGAAGAGATTGTGTGCCAGGGAACAGCAGGAAGGGGAGTAGGTTGTTGTTGTTTTTTCTTTCTTTTTGGTTAATTTCCAGTTTTGTTAAAAGCTTCTTCAGAATTGTTCACAAGTGCTACTTTGTCTCATTTGCAAACCAGATGTTCTCAAAATAATAATAATAATAACCACCAGTACCGTGGTTTCATTTAACAAGGAAAACAATTCCTATCCTATGTTGTGTCCGTGCTGGGCGGTAGGAGGGACAGAGAGGGGTGAGGCACCGGTGAGGGGAGGAAAAGAGAGGGATGCAGGAGGGTGATGGTGGGGAGAGGGCAGCAGCTCTAGAAGTAGTAGTTTATATTCATCTCCTGGAGGGCTGGGTCCTTCCTGCCAAGTCCTTTATTTCCCACCACTGAGATAGCTCCAACTTTCTAATCCTAAGAAACCTGTATTTATGAGATTATTCTTTTGCACTGTTGTGCATGAATCTTTAGTATGAAAACATGTCAATTCCCTCTCTCTTGGATTATTTTTCAACAAGGAACATAAGAGCATGGAAATGATGATAGAAGCATTAGGAAAAAAAAAATCTCACTGACTTCCCATCTCTCATTCCTTTTTGAAAAAAATGCAGAATCAGGTGACCTTCATCACTAATTTCTTCCATTCCCTCATAAGTCAATATGGGTCAAAAACTGGTTGGCTATGATGCTATTTGTAATACGTGTATCATCATCAAAAAAATAAAAATGTACACACTGAAGACAGTATGGAAAAACATGGTCCACGCACCTCTGGGGCAAAAACTTGGAAAGGGAGCTCGTGACAAAACAGGTGGCTCGTGAGTGTCTACTAGTGCCCTAATAATATTCTTGTCACCAGGCATACTGGTATGTATATCACTAACATTCGATAAGTATTCAATAAATGATGAATGAAAAACAGGCTTGATGGAGTAGATGCCAACTCTAGAAAAAAGGCAATTTAGTAAACATCCTAGGATGAGAGATGTGTATTTCCTAGCAACGATGGCTTAATATATATCCCAAATATAAATACACACAACAGACACAAACACTGACGATGGATGCTTGAAGTAAAGTTAGGCCTTCAGGCTTAATTTCCAAAATGCCATCCTTTCTTATCCACATTCTATCCATTCTTTGGTGGCATAGACCAAATTCTACGTCTCCTGTGACAGTCTTCAATCTTCTGAATCAGCCCTAAGTGCACAGTATCTCCTGCTTAAGGAGTTCCAATGGGTATAACCTATTTCCTCAGCTATATTTTAAGGGGTCCCAAGAATTTTCTGTCTCCGTGGGCACTAGCACAGTGCTGTACATATTATGGGTCCTTGATACGCGTTGAATGAATGCCTAAAAGCATTACCCCTTATGTCATGCAGATATCAATAGCACAGAGTAGGAATCATGACGCTAAGACCCTGGAGAACAGACAGCTCTATGTGGAGCAAAGCTCTCTATTGTAACATAGCTGGTCATGCTACAGAGTCAGTCTTAAGACAGGTGTACTTCTTTCCTTTGTATTTAGGAAACTGAAAACATGGGCTTGGTTGTTGAGTTTCCCCAATTTGGCATCCGCCGGAAGGATAAGGGCTGTTCTCACCTTCTTTATTTATGTGACCTGACCCACGTTACACACACAAAAAAGCTTATGATAGGAGGCTATGAATGCCAAAATAATAATGTGAGCCTGGGGGTGGGACTCACTTTCTCCAAGCTATATTGGGTACTGAGTGATTAGATACCAATAAGAAAAACCTTACTGTTTTCTTTTCCAAGAAACACAAAACATTTAATTGGATATGGACTTTCAAAAAGAGAAAAACTCATTTATAAATGACCTACTTCATTCTTATGAAAGGATTCTTAAATGTGTTTCAGAATTCGGCCCTGTAGCTATTCATTTCTTATTCTAAGGTGATTTTAATTTTTTAATTTATGACAGTCACATGTATAAATGTGACCTACGGGTTGAGCTCCTCCTGGCCTGAATTTTATATTTAAGCTGCTAAGGGTGTTTAAAACTGAGTGCTGAGTGTTTTCTATGGTACTTCTCATCAAGTACGTAACTCAGGGCAAAACCAGGCAGAAATAAAACAATATCCACATTAACTAGGGAGGGAAACACAGAATATTTTCCTAACATGATTGATCCAACTGGCAGACCGGGGCAAAAGCTATCACCAAACACAAAACCAGGTATTTTTATGTACATCTAATATACAAAGTCAACTAATTTCAAAGAAAGTTCAAAACAAAACAAACAACGCCCTCCCCCCTCCCCACCCTCCCATGGCAGTAGACTTTTCTTTGATTCTGGGTTTTGAAAGGAATTTGCATGGAGGCCTCTTGCCCCGGGTAATGGTTGGCTGTCTCTGTATTTTCACAGAGGATGCCGGGGATGGATTCAAAGTGCAATTTAAATTAGGCATTTTGCTCTCCTATAATCTAGCGTATATCTTCATGAGTGACAACCACATGGACAACTTGATATTAAAAAAAAAAAAAAGGGAGTGGGGGTCTGCCAGTAGCAATAGTCAAAACAGAAATATATGGTCAGAAGATTAACGTACATGAAAGAGAACAGAGACACCAAAGAATCTTATGGGAAATCACAGGAGGCTCTGCGCGGCTCCCATCCCAATTTTATCCCTCAGATGGTTTCTTATTTGGAAAGCGATTCTAATGACATTAGTGGCTGAACAGTTATAAAACCATAACAATGTTGATATGGCAAATTGATATCAAATGCTCCTTTCAGTACTCTAGAGCCTGCAAAAATTTTCTGCAGGTGAATCTATCTTTAGATGTGGCCTTCACAGGTAAGTCAGGAGAGCTTCCCCACGCAGGACGGATGGGAGGCAGAGGCGCCCTGCTCCTCCCACCCACCTGTGATTCTGGGTGGGCAGCATCGGGTCAGATTGGGCTTACAATTCCTCTTTTTCAAGGGCCTCCAGGATGAAGGTTTAACATATTTTGAGGGAGGCAGGCGACTGGGAACTCACGAAGGCCTGCCTCCCTAACAGGGAGAACAATTCAATTATTCTGGTTATGAAAGATAAAAGATAACACTGGAACACTTCCTTTCAGAGACATCAGAAATCAACTATGACCTTTCGAGTTTAAAAACATTTTTCGATTGCATTTAAAAACAATTTGTACGTTTTTCTTGTAATGAAACGCTGACCTAGGGAATGGGTTTCAGTCACTGCATTTGCCTGGGAGAAAAGAAATAGATGCCCGTGGGCTTCCTCTTCCTCTTAGTTTTTTTTTAAGCTGAGGCTTTATGTTAGTATCACTAGATTTAGCTGTTGAAGCTTTTAAGGCTAATGGTGGCTGTAATGTACCAAACAGTACAAGAGAGAAAATGAGTGGAGATTAATTTAGCTCTCCATTTGTCAGGATTCAGTCTGGAAGATTTCTTAGGAACCAATCTAAATCTAGGGGATAGCCTGGACCTTTAAAATGGGACACGGAATCATTCAGCTCCATAACCTTTAATCTGTTTGAAGAAAGGACCAAATGTTAAATTCCACAAGTACACTTTCTGGGCAAGATAAATATATATAAGACTGCTTGTTAAGACACAGCAAGCCTGTAAGATCACATCCATTAAGGCAGTGGATTCTACAATGTTGTTTTAGTGGCAATTTTAGTGTAACGACTCTTGGGTGTGCCAGTGAGAATCAGGGCATTCATCACCACAAATGCATTTTGTGTGTAGAGCAGGTTCAGCTGCTAACATCAAGAGGCCAAAGTGCACCTATGAGATCATCTTATATTACCTTGAGCAAAGAGGCCAGGAGGAGAGGAAGAGGAGAAGACAAGTCCCTATAAAGGTACCTGTGATGTGGACAGAAATATAGCATTGTTTGTTTTTAAAATTTCCTCTTAAATGGAGTCTCTGTGGTTGTAACTGTGATAACAGTGAGTTGTAGCTGTTTGAAGACGTGAGATTAGCTTTAGTCTGGAGTGAAGGTTTAGGAGCTGTGAACTGAAGCGCCTCTGCTGAGTGTCTGAGATTGATGGTGAGGGGGGAGGAGTTCAGGGAGTGTTAAGAAAGGTCTTTTTTAAAAAAGCCTAAGCTAGTGAGAGGCCAGCCACAAATGAAAAGTGCTGTTTCATATCAAATCCAAAAATGGGCAGAAGACCTAAATAGGCATTTCTCCAAAGAAGACATACAGATGGCCAACCAACACATGAAAGGATGCTCAACATCACTAATCATTAGAGAAATGCAAACCAAAACCATTATGAGATATCATCTCACAACAGTCAGAATGGCCATCATCAAAAAATCTACAAACAATAAATGCTGGAGAGGGTGTGGAGAAAAGGGAACCCTCTTGCACTGTTGGTGGCAATGTAAATTGATACAGCCACTGTGGAGAACAGTATGGAGGTTCCTTAAAAAACTACAAATAGAATTACCATATGATCCAGCAATCCCACTACTGGGCATATACCCTGAGAAAACCATAATTCAAAAAGAGTCATGTACCAAAATGTTCATTGCAGCACTATTTACAATAGCCAGGACATGGAAACAACCTAAGTGTCCATCATCGGATGAATGGATAAAGAAGATGTGGCACATATATACAATGGAATATTACTCAGCCATAAAAAGAAACGAAATTGAGCTATTTGTAATGAGGTGGAGAGACCTAGAGTCTGTCATACAGAGTGAAGTAAGTCAGAAAGAGAGAGACAAATACCGTATGCTAACACATATATATGGAATTTAAGAAAAAGAAAGTCATGAAGAACCTAGGGGTAAGACAGGAAGAAAGACACAGACCTACTGGAGAACGGACTTGAGGATATGGGGAGGGGGAAGGGTAAGCTGTGACAAAGAGAGAGAGAGGCATGGACATATATACACTGCCAAATGTAAAACCGATAGCTAGTGGGAAGCATCCGCATAGCACAGGGAGATCAGCTCGGTGCTTTGTGACCGCCTGGAGGGGTGGGATAGGGAGGGTGGGAGGGAGGAAGACGTAAGAGGGAAAAGATATGGGAACATGTATATATATAACTGATTCATTTTGTTGTAAAGCAGAAACTAACACACCATTGTAAAGCAATTATACTCCAATAAAGATGTTAAAAAAAAAAAAGAGAAATGTGGTATTTATGCCGAATGCATGAAGGCCTTGACCGCCTTAAAATGTAAACCTGACTAGCTACCTAGACGGAACCTTCTACAAGGAGAGGTAATCAAGGCTGGCTCACACCAGCCTTCTTCTTTGCAGAAGACAACTTCTGCAAAGACAAAACAGACCACAGAAGGGCTTTCTTAATGGGTTCACACATGCAGAGGAGTAGCGAAAGGGGTGGTGTAATTTACACTGACATCCAAAGGGCCGTTCATAGGAAACTATGAAAACCTGGTAACAGCAGCTCAAGCTTAATTGGTTTACTACCCGGATAAGAGGTAAGAAATCATGAAAGGTAAACACCTGGTTCGCAGCAAGGAAAGTTGTTAGCGTGGTTGCTCTGGAAATCAGTCAGGGAGGAGCATCTTTGTTGCGCTTATTAAGGATGCAGAAAGTGGGAGGAATCTGTCCGCACTGCTAACAAACTGAGTTTACTTAAGAAGCAGAAGAAACTAACAAAAAGCTAAAAGGCAAATACACACAGACAAGAATTTAGGAAGCAGCCTGGATGGAGCCGAGTTTAGGGTGAGACACAAAAACCAACTGATGGATTTTCAGAAGCTTTTCAATTAAGTGCAGGCACTGATGTTTCCGCAAACATCATTCAGAACCATGCTCTCTAGTGGCTTATTTAAAAGTTCTTTGTTCCACTCTAATGGTTAGAAAGGTGAAGAAAACTGAAATTAGACAATCTATTGTTATATTTCATAAACTGATGAGGCCTCCTCTTTCACTGAACACTTAGAATTTTCATCATGTCTATCACACCAACTCCCGTGGAAACTGAAAATGTCTCCGGAAAGTCAATGTAAAGGATGGTCTTACCTAAGGAAATCTTGCACGTCTACTCGACGTGGTGCGGCCATAACCTTTCCCACCCTGGTCGGCAGAGAAAACAACAAGTCTCCCGGACAAGCGACATCAAGCACTGAGAGCCGCTGGGGACCAACCAGGAAGGGGCTGGAGGACATAACCTCCTCCCTCAGTGACGGTCAGAAAAAGGAGACCGCGAAACTCACTTTGAATAGGAGTTTCAGACAGTCCAAAGAGCTAAACCACAGAGTGACAACCGCAGCGGCTCCTCCAGTGTTTAACGGAGGGCAGGAAGGGGTACTCGAGTGCCCAGAGTGGAACAGACGGTGACTCCCCAGGTGACACACGGTCAGTGGGTACTCTCTGGGGCAGGAAGGATGATGCATGTAGGAACATGGCCCACGTGGACATGTTAAAGGGTGTGTATTTTCCTTCATGTGGATTAAGATGAAATTAAGGCAAGAAGAAGATCCGAAGCCGGGATACTTACCATTTCGTCAACCGTGGCTCAGCACAAGCTATCCGCGTGTTCTCTAAGAGCCAGGCTGCCATTTCCCCCCTAGCATTTTTCTTTGCATGGTGATGCTTAAAAAAGAATTCTGCAAAATATCTGATCTACTGTTAAATGCTTGGATGTTAAAGTCTTTTCTGAGGTCCTTAAGAGTCGACTTGAGAACACAGTATCTAATGTCTTTCAAGTTCCCAAATAAAGGAATAATTCTATTCCAAGGAGTTAAAGGGGCCTTTTAGGCTTCTTGTTATACATACCAGAAAGACAGTGTACATTCAGGACATCTGCAATGGCAATGAAGGTACCATACCTGCGATGATGGTAAGGATGGTGGTGGTGGTGGTGGTGGTGGTGGTGGTGGTGGTTGTTGTGAGAGGAGGGATAGTTGTGGGGGGATCTGGATAAAGAAAAAAAGGAGAATCAAACCCACAATGCTGAGCACAGCGGTGATCAGTAACGACACAACAAAGGCGTGAAGACGCTGACATGTTGTTTGATGACTTCTCCCTTTAAAAACCAAAGACTCCCCCCGCCGCCCCAGCCCCGCAAAAATTTATCTCTTATAATCATATCCCAAGGCCTTATTTGGAAGAGCTAAGAAAAGAAGAAAAGAGATTTGGGGGCTTCCCTGGTGGCGCAGTGGTTAAGAATCCGCCTGCCAATGCAGGAGACACAGGTTTGAGCCCCGGTCCGAAAAGATCCCACAAGCCGTGGAGCAACTAAGCCCATGTGCCCCAACTACTGAGCCTGCGCTCTAGAGCCCACAAGCCACAACTACTGAGCCCACGCGCTGCAACTACTGAGCCCGCACACCTACAGCCCGTGCTCTGCAACGAGAAGCCACCGCGATGAGAAGCCCGCGCACCACGACGAAGAGTAGTCCCCACTCGCCGCAGCTAGAGAAAAGCCCACGCATAGCAATGAAGACCCAACGTAGCCATAAATAAATAAATAAATAAAACAAATTTTAAAAATTTAAAAAGAAAAGAGATTTGTATCAATGAAGTGAACTAGGGATGAGGAGATGAGAAGTAGAGAAGGGAGGAAAAATCAAAACATATGACACGCCCCCCCACCCCCATCCGATTTCAAAGGGTGAGGTTAGACCAACTCAGCCCCTGAGAGGGTCCGATGGTTGTCATTTCATTTTATGCTTTCACCGGTGGGAGAAAGGAGGAGATGGCACTGATCTATCTAAAGGGCTCCTATCGGCCAAGGGAAAGTGTGTGCCTGCCTCTTGGTCTCTGACTGTTAACTTCATTATTCTCCATCAATACATCCCAGCAGGAAGTAAAACTACTTCTATACTTGTAATAAATACACAGAAGAGAGAATGTCACCACTAAATATCAAGTTCCAGGCATGTGAGATTTTACTGAGATTTTATTTTCTAAAAGTCAATAAATTTTACAACTTATAAATATTAATCAGTTCATTGCCTTTGCTCAAGCCTGACCTACGTGGGCGACAATGATAAAACTGAAGAACGTTTCCATCTTGTAAACAAGAGAATTAAATATAAACAAGGCTTAACCCTCCAAGACAGGAATCCGATAGGGAATCATCTGTCAGGTGTCTGATATACTGTATATTCTTCTATCATCTCCAAAATTATTTGAGGGAAAAGAGAAGGCAAATATGAAACAGAAAAAAAAAAATCTCAGCCCAACTGATCAAACTGAATGTGTTAAATTGTCAGCAAGACTTTGACTTAAGCAATCATTCTGCTATGATAGAGCGTAAGACGATTTGAAGGCTTTTGATTTTAAATTTTATCTAACGCCCGTCAACTTTTTCTCTGTGACACATCTGGTGTCCTTTTATCTCCAAGTGAGCTCTCAGACTGTCGAATTAATACATCCAAACCTTAATTATATACCGTGTCTTTGTTGGGTTTGGCGGAACTTCCTGGAAGTTTACGAAAACATTATCTTGGCGTTTGGTTATGAGGTCTGCTTAAAAGATTCCTACCGTTGATCAATAATCAGTTTTAATTTTCCTCACAAACTTCTCTCACACGTACACAAATGTACGAATTTGACAGGGAAGAATCAAGAGCAAACCTGTCTGTTTTAGGGGAGACTCTGTTCATTGAAGTTGGGGATGCCAGCAGTTTAAACGACTATTGAAAGCAGCCTCACACATGAGTGCAAAAAAAGAATCCATTAAAAAAAAAAATCTCATTCTCTTCCAAGAAGTATAAATGATTCATAATTTCAAACTACCTTGTTAGAAGAAGAACGGACAGTACACGTTCAGTCTTGCTTTTTGGAGTACTTTCTTATGGAGGCCACAGGTGGGGAAGCATTTTGTGACCTGGGAGACCACTGGATGCACCTACATCCTGTGGCAGGTGCAGGTACAGGTGCAGGTAGGGACGCAGGTGACTGGGGGGCACCAGTCCCTGAAGACAACCTGCTCTCTCCATGCCCCAATTCAGCTGTACCCAGAGATGTGCCTTCTCTGTTCTGATTCAATGACAATATTTATCACTGAAAAGGAACATCTGTAGCTGGTATGCTACAATGCTATTTCTGTCTCTATTTCAAAAAGTATTGGCACAAAATGTGCGATGTCCACGATACAATCAAAGTGCACCTGAAGGTGATTTGAAATTACCATTACCAACAGGAGTGGAACAGAGACTGACTAACGAGGGCAGAGACTTCAGAAAAAAGGTCACTAGTTCCTTTCATTTTGTGAAAATCACACACTTCCAATTATTTTCATCACTACTGGGGTAACTTGTCCTTCACATGTGGCTCAAGTGACCTAAATGAATTAGATTCCGTTATCAGGTGTAATGCCTAGATCATTTCTAGCGATAAGAGCAACGTGAGGTCACTATTTAAGAAAATACAGAGTTGGAGCTAATAAGCTATGTTTGACACATAGACGCTAGAAGAACAAAAGCAACTGGGGCTCAGGCGCTAACCAGATAGATTCGCCAAGTACAGAAGTTACCTCTAGAGAATTAAACATTTTAAAAGCATGTTAACTCTGAGTTCATAAAGAACTTTGAAAGCTGCTGTAGTAGGACAATAAATTGGCTTTGAAAAGAAAACCTACTCACCATCTTCTCAAACTGCTAGAATATTTTATTACTAGACAAGCAACACCTCAGGTGAGTGTTCTAGCCTGTCATCCCAAGCATTACTGCTAGTACAGGTTATGGGAGGGAGGTAGCATATTGTGCATCTAGCAAATTCCTAGACCAGGCGAAGTGCACCATCTTGGGTTGGGGAGATAGGTGGAGGTAGATGTGCTTGCCTACATGGGCAGGTCTCTGTTTCCTGGCTTTCAAATAATGCATTCTGGCCCAGCGAGTTCATTCCCAAACGACAATCTTGCATTGGAGGGAACTGTTCTACCGGGAAGCAGAGAGAGTAAGAGAAACTACAAAGAAAGACACACATTTCACTGTAGACTTTAGAGTCAAAGTTATCGTGGCTCTGAAACATATTTAGTAACCATGTGAACTTGGGCAACTTATGTGACCTTTCTAAGCTTCCTTTTATCATCTGTAAAATGGGATGGCGCTTACCTCGTCATGTTATCGTGGAGATCAGAGGTGATCGTGCATGTAAAACTGTCACCCTAGCGCATGGAACGAAGTGCGCAAGCCCTCAATAAATGCTAGCCAGAGCTAGGATCCAAAATTATTCAAATCTATCTGTCAAATCCACAAAACGCTTCTCATCTTGAGATGTCGGAACAGTGGGTACAATAAGTCAAAATTGTTTTTCCAGATAACTGAGTCTTCTGAATCAAGGAAGCACATAATAGACTGGTGGAAATTTGTCTCTGCTTTTCATAATCTGCCGTTTTAAAAAAGAGCTGAATGAAAGTCGTCTGTAAACCTGGATAACAGCAAGGCTGGGGCCTTGCATGAGGCTTAAACCCTGATGTTGAGCATGGGAGGGATGTAGAAGCAAAAGGGGGATGGCTGGAAACGGGGCACTCGGCACCTCCTTGCACCTACATGGAGAGCCATTCCCTTCACTCTGATCTCCTTAACTACCAGGGAGAATGAATGCTATTATGTGTAGACCACAGACAACATGGGTAGTGTGCAAAGAAATCACACCTCAGAAGTCTATACATAAAGTGATTAGATGTGAGCCTTTAACTTTGCATTATGCTAAGGAAAACAAAACTCAGGTACCGGCTAAGAATTCTATTTTAATATCCATGTAGATATGAGGTAAAGCATGCTTCTATTCATCAAGGAGACTGCTACTCCTATTTTCTTCATAAGGAAAGTGGCCAGGTTCTAAGACGTTATGGTGTGAATATCCCATATGTAGATTTACATGTGTATACGTGTATATTCACATACACTTACACTTGGATTATTTACCTGGCTCACATGAAGAGAGAAATGCACACACATGTTCATATATTTACAAGATACTGAAATTGTCATGCCTATGGTTACTCATTCTGTGTCATGTCAGCTCATGACTATTTTTCCTGGTGTAAAAGTAACTGAGAGAGTCAACTGGACAGAAGAGACTCAATTAGTCATCATAAGACTAGACAGGCAGTGCACTCCTCAACTAAACAGAGAATATTCACCAGACACAAAATTGACCATGAGCTATAAATGGGAAATAAGTTTAAAATGGCTGGTACAAGTAGGTGCACAATAAATATTTGTTGACTAGAAAGTGAAATTCGTGATCATATGTTTTAATAATCCTGCAAAAAGATATTAAGAAAACAGACAAATTTTTTAAAAAAGCACTTCTGTCTAAAGCAGTAGCTATAGGTGGTTAACAGAGCTACCAAGGACCTTCTATTTTTTTTCCAAGTATTTACGGGCTTGCGACATATGGAATGTAATAGCTTCATGCTGAAAGTAGGATAGTTGTGCTCATCAAAGCAGGAGAAAGGCTAGCCCAGGTTTCATCGGAAAAGACCACTGGGAATAGACTTTCTGAGCTGAAAAGCCATTAATTGGTAAGGTTGGATTTCGCAGTCATTATTTCTAACATAATCTCCATAGCGTGCGCCTGAGGACAGAGCTTTCCTACTCAGCATGACCAGAGCCTGTGATCTAGAGGGAAGCCCCCAGGATTAGAATGGGAGAAGAAAAGTTGCTGTCCTCCTAGTGGTAGCACTGGGGTCCACCTTGGGCCAGGCTTCTTTAATTCTTGAAGGAAACAAACTGTTTTTTTGGTTTTCAACTTGACCAAAAGCTCTAGGAGTGAATCACAAGCAGCAGCTACATAATAAATGAGTCAAACGGAAGAGGGCTTCATCTTCTCACGTACCGTATACATACAGCATATAATCCGAATGAGCTTTCCCCACTATGTTGGAAGCCTCACAGCGGTATGTACCATTATCTGTTTTGTTTAGGTTATTGATGAACAGGTTGGGCCCCGACAGTACGGCGTGTTGAGGCATTTCATCATCGACTCTCACCCAAGTTACCATCACAGGCCTGCAGAGGGAATGGGAGAGAGACAGGGTGCATTACAATTTCCCACCAAGATGTCTGCATCAAACCTCCCACCCACACAGTAAATGAGTCCCATGCAGGATGACACAATTAAAGAAGACTTATTGTAAGTTCAGAGAATGAGAGCTGTGAAGGCTTCACAAATCTGTTTGGAATATCATTTTTTTAAAAATATTATCAGGTGTTGAAAAACTTTCAACAGACCAGAAGCAGGAGTCTCATTATTTCCAATTCGTCTTCAACAAATCAGCAAATAAACTAATGTGCCCTGTTTTTATGCCCTGCTGTGTGCTTTCACACCAATTCAGACAGGACAGAGCTCACCCATTGTTAATCATCTCATTAATTAGGGGGAAAAAAAAATCAAATCCTGGGCTAGTGATACATGCATTAATCTCATGGTTACTAACACGCCGAGATAGTGGCATAGAAAGTTGTGATATTTAAGTGGATTTTGAGTTTCGCAGAAAGGAGTGGACTTTTACAGCTGAATAGTGCTTTCTTTGGCCTCTGCTGTTTGGAAAAAAATTACCTCTTCTCATTCTGGAAAGATGTAATCACTTCCTGTCCCCTTACCCCCTACCCATAACACACCCTCCGCCAACCCAAGAACCCACCGCACCTTCCGAGGCCCCAAGCCACCTTATCTATGTGTTCCTTGGCAAAATGCCTGTCTTCCCTGGCTCTCCAAGGCCCTCACACTGCTCCCCTTCCCCTGTGTGTGCACCTGCAGGTCCCCAGCTCGAGGGACAGGCTCCCAGATCAATGGCTGTGGAGTGACAGCACCTCCACGTGAACTCCTGGGGTCCTATGGTACTTGCTCATCAGAGGGGAGTTTATTTTCGTGATTTAAAGACCACATTTGTATCCATCAGGAAAAAGCAAATTTCACAAGATGCTCCAGGGCCCAAATTGCACACACACCGAGTCTTTTTCAAACTCACTGAATTTATAATCCTTCAAGGCAGCCCCTATGAAATCGAGGCCACATCTAGGGCTGGGCCTGAAAGCTGCCATTTTCCAGGCAGGGCCACAGAGATTCGAGCACAGAAGCAGCTTCCTTTCATTTTCTGCACTGCCGCTAGGAGCAGCATCAGAACCAAAGACCCGTGCTTCGTATGAACGGGCACTCAAGACAGCCGTGTCAAGTAGCACTCCGGTTTTCCAATGGGATGTGAAGTCACAGTTTTTCTTTAATGACACGTGGGTTTGTTATCACAACCCAGTAAATTATTTTAAAATGAGCCCTGCATCCGTCCTCCTCGCAGGCAATGGCGAACGGCTCTGCCTGGCAATCAGACCTACCGTCCCGCTGCTTGAAACCACCAGTGGGGGTAAATGCTGAGAACATTCACAACATTTAACGGCAAGTTAAATTACCATTTTTACTGTATGCAATTTCTTGAGAAAATAAATAGGGGATATGCTAGAAGGGCTAGCAGTCAAGTAACCCGTGCTTTTCTCAGACAACCGTGGACCCGGGCCGATTTGAGAGGAACAAGCAAATACCCTCTCTGGCATCAATGTCCTGAAGGAAACATACAATTTACTGTCCCCGTGGCACATGCGACTGAACACAGTACCTTCTTCAGGGGAAAAAAATATAGAAACAAAATAGAGGTTAGCAAGCCATAGACTGTAAATGTAGTTAATATGGTTGGTACTGTAAGTGGCAAGAGGCCTGAGAGAATTTATTTTTTTTGCCACTGGACCGTTTTGGAAGGAAGGCAATTTGCTACCTGGGGCCTAATTCAAACAGTTTACACAAAGAAAGAGCTGAATCTTTTGCAGTGTTCAAAGCAGAAGAAGACTGCTCTGGTAAAGCTGGAAGTACTTAAAACCAAATAACTTCGAAACACCCAAGGAAAAGCGAAGCAGAAGACCATCTCCTCCTTCCTAAAGGCCATCTTTACAACACCAAACGGTGAGGAGAGAGAGAAGCAAATCCTCGCCCCTGGAGAAGGACACACAAAATAGGGAGGGCTGACGTGGGAAGACAGCCCACTGCAGCCAGGCTCCCTCCGGCTCTCTGTTTTCTCAGAGATCAGCGCTTAGCTGTCATGGGGAGAATTCTTTCCGAAGACTTGGGGGAAGCTTTGTGAAAATGCTCTGAGGTCCTTGTATGAATATGCTAGTTAGCAAAACTCTGAGAGGGGGAAAAACATCATAGCGAGGGGACAGCAGAGGGAGCTCAATGCTGTTTTTTGTTGGGGACCAATAAAATCTGACTGCTCCCCATCACTACGTTGACCTGTTGTTCCATGTGACATGGAGTGTTTTCTCCCTCTGAAACAGTTAAAAACAATTTTCACTCTATTAGAAAGATGAAAGGATTCTTCCTCCTCCCCAAACAAAATGGAATAATAGCTAAGGTGGTAACCACCACATGGCTTTTGCTATATTAGTGATAATACATGTAGTTTCTCTAATTCACTTTCATTAATTTAGCAGGGGCAAGTGAAGTAGCTTTTTTTACACTTTTCGATAAAATAAGAGTGCGAGTCTTTTCCCTTATGCAGTATGTATACATATTCCTTGAGAAAAATTCCCAAACCATTCCTCACTAACAAAACTATTTCTAGTAGTCACTTTTCCTTGAGGGAAGAAGCAAAATGAAAAGTAAGGCAAATTCATTTGCCTACAGCTGGCCCTACACACAGCAGCTTAATTTAAGTCTGAAAACCATCTTTCCAACGTCTTAGTTAGACATTAACACAGAAGGTAGCAAACATATCATTAGATTGTGGGCACACTACAAATTTATTAGGATTATTTTATGTGGGTGAGAGAAAATAGTTCTGACAGTCATGTTGATGATAATAAAAGAGAATTCGCTGAGATTTCAATCTTAGCTGGCGTTTCATTTTTCTCCCAATCTTCACCCTTAAGAACCACAGATATTTATTCCTTTTCACTGAATATTCTTTTAGTTCCTGAAAAATCTTCCATCCTTTACAGCAGGAGACAGGTGACAGGCCAATGAGTTGTGAACGCACATCTGTGTGTTGTGACATTTACTGCTCCTGACCCTCTGCCAACCTTGGCCTTCAGAACTTACTGGGGCTTCCCGATGGCTTCACATGTTAACTCAAGCGCGTCCCCTTCCCGGGTTAGGCCTTGTAGAGGATAAGTCATCTGAATATGCACTTGAGGCTTATCTGTGTGACAACAACACAAAGTATAATGTTTAGCAAACGATATCATCAGGCAGAACCAGACTTGCACGCTGTCACAAACCCCATACTACCAGCACTCACACGCTTCCCATCCTCATGCCTTCAGTAAAATCCTTCTAATTAGTAAGTAATCCTGGCATTTGCTCAAATTAAACTAATAACTCTAAGAAGTGAACCACAAATAGATAAGAGATTCATAAGCCAACCACGCCACATCAAACATTTCCTGTGAAATACATTTTGTTACATTTAAGTTTATCTCCAGACTCACTCAAGCTAAAGGAAATTCATTTGCCTTCATGCTGAGGTGAAGCCACAGATATCTGCGTTGCTCAGAACTGATACATTTTATCATAGATCATATATTACTATCTGTGCTCAGAATTGATACATTTTATCATAGATCATATATTACTATGTGACAATATGTTGTGACACTGCATATTAATAAGTCTGCCACTTCTGTGCTCTTGTTTTCAAATGGGAAAGGCAAAACTTCTGAATTCCACTCCAATGTCTAAGAATAAAGAACTGGGAGGTTTTGGTGGCCCCTAATGAAACTCTATGATGGCTCAAGGTAAACATATCAGAAGGAAGGAAACTGATGGTTACCGAGTCTACTATGGTAGGAACCGTCCTTGGTGGTGGAAAAAGCCCAGTTTTAGGGACGAGAACATTGGTACCTAGAGAATGATGTAGGTTGTCCAAGGTCATAGAGGTAGCATAATGAGAGACGGCCCCATGAAATGTACGTTTGGAGGGATTATTGATTCAAACCCACATTTCCCAATGGCAATCCGTAATTAAAGCCAAGTATACCGAGTATAGCTTCCTAATGCAGTCAGGTATTTAGGTATTCCTAAGTGATGTATTCCTAGGCGTAAGTGAATATTTCAGTGATGTAGGTATTCTTATTTCCACTAGCTATTTAAAAACTGTGTTTGTGAGTTCGTGGGGTTGTGGGTATGAGAGAGGAATGCTAGGAGGTACAGGGAACGGGGAGGGAAGGGGGAGGGGTTGGAATTAACTTAGATACACACAGAAATACATTTACAAATAAAACCTGAATGGAATTGGGAGGGTTTTTTTTTTCCCCTTTGCTGAACTAATAAGCTATTAATCCCTAAATCATTTTTCTCATTTAATTTCATGACTTTGTAAATGTATATTTTTGGAAATGTACCCAAGAGGTAATAAATGTGAGAGGGCAAGACATCAGTTGGCTGAAAGGTCAGAACAATTGCCACAACTTTACTTTCTCGGACAATCACACCACCCAAACAACAGCCCCTCGGCCTTTTACAAGCAGTGGTTCGCTCATTATCATTCACCCTATGGTATCAGGGAGCAAAGAGAAATATGGCGGGGCTCAACCACCTCTCCCTGTACACAGCCAAACAAGCTGCACGAGGTCCTCTCTAGGGATGGCTGTTTTCTGGATGTATTTTTACAGTCGTGTTATTAGCACTGGATCTTTCTGTCTCTGAAAACCACGTGGCATTCAAAACCTTTTAAGAGAGGCTTCTTGTACATCGGTGGGCACTGTACACTGAATTGGTAATGCTTAGCTTCCTGAGGAGCTAAGTCACTTGCCAGTGAACATAAGTTAACTGGGACTGAAAGGTCCAGCTGACCCCTGAAAGTAACACGATTCTATTCTTAGACTTGTTGGCAAAGGCAATGTTTATGAGGAAAATGGCCTAGAGGTCTCCAGATACTGATAGCTGGGTGGGGAAGCTAATCATTAAAAAAAGGCAAAAATACTCAAAAAGGATAAACAGGATGACCTTAAATGAGCACTGGCTGCTGGGCAAGTGTCCTGGGCACCCACCTTTGAGAGCTACAGACAATACTGTAGGCTAAATACAACCATTGGGTGACATGTGTGGGTCTATTATTTTTGGTGGTATAATACACTTGCACACAGAGCTAGTTGGTAAAGTTTATTAAAAAAAAACAACCCACAAGATATCAAAAAAAAAAAAATGGTAGAAGGTTATGCCACTGAAAACACAGACAACAAAATACCGGCTCCCCTGCTCAGAAACAGCAGCACTTCTGGAGTTCCTGGTTAGGGAACCTCTGTCATCCTTATCCAACCATTCTGAGGAAACCTAAATTTAAAGCCCCGAATTTGGGCTGAAACGTAACATTTTCTTAGAGGTTAATCTCTGATCCACAGAAGGTCTACATTTTCCATGCACTGCCGACCTCGGCCCATTAATTAAGGAGAAGCAGAAGGCTTGCTGGCCAGTGTGGAAGGCTCTTTTGTTCTCTTTTCTCCTTTGTGTAATTTACAAGCAAACAGAGAGAGTATATTTTTCAGCACAGTGCACTAAGGGTTTTCACAGGCTCAGCTTCCATTAATAATAAAGACGGTGTTGAAAATCTATCCACCCTGCCTTTTCAGTACCACTGAGTTTGTTTTAGTTAAATGCTTTTTATGTTCCTAATGGCTGTTTGCCAGTTGTCAATTACTCACATAAATTAGGAATAACAAGCTAAGGCCTTGCTATACCTGGAATTTACATTTAAAAAATCATATACTAAGCCATAGGAAATACACCTTCAATTTTGATAACGGATTTTCCCAATTTACTCTCTAGGTTTCTGGAGAAACATCTACCATCTACTTATGGGTACAGCTGCCACAGTCATCTTAATAGGTCGCTGGAAAGGTAAACATTAATCTTGCTTGTATTATACAGAAAAATGTCCTCCTCTGTTGACACAGGCAGTATTTATAGGCATATTATTCGACCGTGGGCAGCTGAGCTATCTTCACGCCCAGCCTAGGAGCCAAATAGAGGGTCTGTGTGCCAAGATCCATCTCTGGGTGAAGGAAACTTAAAAAACAAATTCAATTCCCCCTCCTTTGCCCTGAAAGAGGAACTGGAGCCTTCCCAACAGGCGGAATAGAAACCCTGGGGCTCCACTGGCACCTCTAGAACCCAGGGCTGCTACGTTTTCCCACGATAATCCTGACCACAATCCGACTATGTCAAAATACTGAACACTCCAGATGGCTGATTGAATAGCCCAGAAGCTCATCATTTATATTTTAATTATGTCCATAAATCAAACGTTATAACCCACCAAATCTTTTCTGAAACAGGACCAGACTCCAAGATTTATTTTTAAGTAATGAGGTAAGGCCCAGAACATTTTCTGGGTGATCATTTTACGCCTCGGTTGGTGTTGGAAGGCACAAAAGCCAGATGACACTTTCTGCCCAAGTGCAATAACTGTCTAGAAATGTACTGCAGAATGGCTTAATGTCACTATAAAATGGAACTGCTATATAAAAATAAGAAAAATAGTTAGGTCTGTGCACTCATGGAACATTACAGTTACAGAGATGGTACCACCAACAGCTAATAAATTAGGTCGAGGGATCTGGGGTTTTCATAATCCACTGTAATTTTTTAAAAACCCCGTAAAAGACGTTTAGCAAGGCTACTCCAGCAGACAAAATTCATCCATTGGTCCAAGGCGCACAGAGGGTTAAATACCAGGAGACTTTAGGTCACACTACAGTAGCAGCCAATTAAAAAAATCATCTTAGAAAGACATTCTGATCTGATGAGACTTTCTTTAGATGGACTTTGCTCTCTCTATAAAGGGAAAAAATATATATATAAAAGGAAACTCTTAAAGAGGTTAGAATGGCTTGCTGGCAGATTACAATTGATGTCATGCCAGTCTGACCTTGTACCATATTCTATGATCTTTTCAGAAGATGAAACTCAAGACTCTGGAACCTGTATTTCGCTTTCCTATGTAAATGAAAAGTCACGGTCTCCTTCGCTCTAGATTACTGCACTAACATATCAGGTCTTTAAAATTTCTTAGTTAAAAAAAGTACACCGTGGT
Organism: Globicephala melas; assembly: GCF_963455315.2. Classification (NCBI taxonomy): domain Eukaryota; kingdom Metazoa; phylum Chordata; class Mammalia; order Artiodactyla; family Delphinidae; genus Globicephala; species Globicephala melas. The sequence continues at coordinate 90,967,107 of NC_083321.1, forward strand.
TTCCTTTTGCCTGGGATATTATCCTCCCCATGTACCAGAGAGGAGCATTGCTGAGATAAGAGGGAAGGCGCCCTGACACCACGGCAGGAGGAGACCTGTTAGCCCAGGGGCTCCTGACGCTTTCCCTGCCTGAGATTTTCTAAATCAGGGGACGTGGGCCTCAAACGTTCGTTCATTGATGTGCTGACTGCAAGCAGGCCCAGGAACCCAAGTGCAAATCTGTTCCTGCAGGCTCTTTGCATCCCTTACTTAGATTTCATCCAACATTCTGAAACACCTGTTAGAGTGAGACTGGATGCCTGTTGACCAAGTGTTCATTGTTTTGGGCCTACCAGGGAGAACTCAAGGGCAGTGTGGGCCCAGATGGAATCAGAATGGCTGGGTTTGGTTTGGGTCAGTGCCTGTGCATTCAGGTGGGGAAGCACTGACAGAAGGGTCTTTGTCAATCATGGGGGATTACTGCAGTTTGGAGGAGCACGACAATGCCGAGATGCACCTGAGATTTGGTGAGTATTAGGGGCTGCTTGAGCTCAAAGCAGAATCAACCCCTATAACATGGCTGCCTAAGCTGTTGGGAGAGCCCAGCTTTGCTCTGAAGGAGGGCGATGTATCACGAGGTCATTGGGGCTGGTGAGAGAACACAGTCACAGCGAGCTCTCAGAGGACTTAAAAAGAACATCTTGCAAAAGGTTTGCTTCCCATTGCCATAATACATTCACGAATAATTTTCACTGCCATTTATTTTGTTTGTTTGCAAGGTGAAGGACCTCCTGCTGTTACATCTGTTGTATGAACTGGAGCACTTAAACTGCTATTCTTGAGGAGGGCTGAGCTATGATGAGTGGGATGAGTCAAACCTGGGGGGACGGATGTGGGACCGAAGAGCATGTGCCACATTACACAGTAAAATGCAGTTTCCTCTTGTTGCAACTTGTAAGTAGCTTTGTGGATATTGAAATTACTGTTTATCCAACAGAATCAAATTTTATTCTGTGATGTTGTGGCGGAGAGTAGCTTCCAGTGCCTTTGAAGTGGGGTGCACACTCACCCACACAGCACTCTTCCATATCTTTGAGAAATCTTCAGAATTAGAAAGTGAACACTGGGTGAGAAAATTCTCATAGCAAGATTTTCTGCACGAGAACGTTAGCTCTGTAACAAGAAAAGGTTTTGTTTTTTGTATCCCTGGTGCCTAGAACAGTGTCAGTGCCTGGCACACAGTAGGCGTTCAATACATATTTACCAAGTGAACGAATGAATGAGAAAGTGGGGGAACACTGGGGCATGGACTTCTAGCTCTGCTACTGGTTAAACAAAAACAAAACAAAAACAAGCAGACCATGAATCCCTCGAAGCCCTGTTATAAGATACACAAGGCCCATTAAAATTTTCAAGTGTTTATTTGAGCATCCATTTGAACAGGGCAGCCCAGACTGAAAATGCTCCAATAGGAGCTGGGGGAAAGGTTTTAATAGAAAAGACACGGAAGTAAAGCAAGTGAATGATCTGATTGGCTGAAGCTTGAGCAGTTGCCTTTTCTGGGAAGCCTGGTTAGCTGTTTGTGATTGGCTGGGCCTAAGTTTCATTGCCTTGGAGTGCATTGGCTTTGGTTTAGGTTTTGGTTTGCCTACATAAGCTACCAAGGTATCAGAGTCACCTTATTAGATTGGTCTAATGGCCTCCTTGTTTAATCACTTTAACAGCCCTCATTGCAAAATACAATTCTATTTTTCTTTTAGAAGGTTAATCCAGCTCCCAAAATGTGAGGTCCAACCCGCGTGTCTGAGTTGCGCACTTCCACTTCACTACACGTTTATTTAGCATTTTGGGTATATTCCAAGGTGGCATCTCCAATGAAATCATAAAGAATGTTGTTGAACCATTCTTTTTATTTATTTTTTGTTAACCACCTTAAGTATAGGAAGTTTTGTTTGTTCAACATTTTTAAAAACATATTTTTTTTTAAATTGAAGTATAGTTAATTTACAATGTTGTGTTGGTTTCGAGTGTACAGCAAAGGGATTCAGGTTTACATATATATATATATATATATATATATATATATATATATGTATGTTCTTTTTCAGATTCTTTTCCATTATAGGTTATCATCAATACAAGATATTGAGTATAGTTCCCTCTGCTATACAGTAGGTCCTTGTTGGTTACCTATTTTACATATAGTAGTGTGTATATGTTAATCCCAAACTCCTGATTCATCCCCCACTCCCCCCAGCGATCCCCTTTGGAACATTCTTTTTAGATTTTGAGATGTTAGCTTTACAACCATTGAACCTTCCACAGAATCAAAATCTGACCTTGAGTTAAAAACCATTGAGAGAGCACATTAGAAGACTAGTTTCACTACATAGTATTCAATGTCCACAGCCACAGAGACACATCTTTTCCAAATACATTAGGTCAGACAGTGAGATGTGGGAAGACAGATGTGGGAAGAGGCGTCTTTCTACAGGGTGTGGCTTCAGAAGGCAGGGATGATGGCAAAGTCTTTCTTCCCTAAGAGTCATGTCATTCAAGTCTTGTTCACAATGGAGTTGGCCCAATATTTACTCTTTGTTTTTTGAGTACTAGTGACTCAGCCTCCTGCACCCTTTGGCACTGCAGAATGCCTCACTAACACTCTATAGAGTTAATGGCATCAGGAACTTGGACCCGCTTCTACTGTGTGTTAACACAAAAAATGATAGGTTAAAACATTAGTTTGAATCAGGGGGGTCTCCATGCCTTGATTATTTTTCAGGAGGAATAATAAATACTGAAATAACTTCCCTGGAACTCAATTCATTGCTTTAAAAAAATAAAAGAAAGGGAGAGTGGGAGGAAGAGCATATTCTGTTAAAAAAAAAGAGACCGGAGGGGCTTCCCTGGTGGCGCAGTGGTTGAGAGTCCCCCTGCCGATGCAAGGGACCCGGGTTCGTGCCCCGGTCCAGGAAGATCCCACATGCCGTGGAGCGGCTGGGCCCGTGAGCCATGGCCGCTGAGCCTGCGCGTCCAGAGCCTGTGCTCCGCAGTGGGAGAGGCCACAGCAGTGAGAAGCCCAAGTACCGCAAAAAAAAAAAAAAAAAGAGAGAGAGAGAGAGAGACCGGAGATCAGAGAGAAACAGGCCAAATATGAAAACTCCAGCTATTACGCTTTGAAGAATATAACCTGGGAATAGAATTGATGGGGGAGAGGATGGGATGTGGGAGCTGCCGTGGTAAACTGTGTCTTATCCTCCACTCCAAACAGGAAAGATTTTCCCATTTCCAGGTTTTTTCTCCCTCCTTCACTGCAGGACACTATCGATACCAGAGAAACATTTATTTTGGCACAAGGAACAGGTTTTGATCATCTCCCTCAATGCCCAATTTTCCCCCAATTGAGGGAATGAAAGAAGAAAAATCTAGCCTTCTGTGGACCCTCAATGAACAGGAATATGGATTTACAAAATATCTGGCTACACTGAGTCGATAAAACTCATTTGGAAAATGATGTCCACGAACACAATTAACTGGCAGATGATAATCCAAGCAGGGAAGGCGTTCAAACATCCATTTTTTGAGTCTTTGGTTTCATTCTCCCTTTCAAAACATATCTCTTAAATTTTTTTTTCAGATATGCACACACACACAAAACCCTCACTAGATGAGGATTTTTGCAAAACATTTTAAAGAGCAAGGCTACGATGGGGGAAAGCAAAAGACACACAGCAGTAATTCCAGAGCTTCGGATACACCTCGGTCCAGAGTAAGGCTTCCCCCCTTGCACAGCAATCTGAATTCCATACTGAGGGTCACACCTTTTCTTTGAATTCCCAGCTTATGTCGCTATGTGTTTCCACCTTGATGCTATTTAGACAGTTTTCTTTTAACGTGCAGACAGTGAACTGTTCTCCTTTAAACAGGCTTTTATTTGACAAGAGTACGTTCGCTCAGATCTGAAGCTCCACTAACCGTGCTACAATTCTACCACATTCTGCTATAATCAACCCTGTTGTAAATTTGAGCAACGCTATATACACAGACATTGGAAAGAAAAAACTGCACAGAAAGAGTTTAGGGTCATATAGCTCAGAACATTAAAAAGCAAAACTGTTCTCTGCCTAACATCTAAGGAAAGAGAGCTTTGAATTCCAGCTCGCGAGCACAATTACTTTCTGTTTTAAACATTTAACTGCGTGCTGCCGTATCCTTGCTGAGTCTTAGAATGAAAGCTAGAAAACTAAGAGCCCTACTGTATGTTCTTCCTTCCCAGCAACGGTCCTATGAGAAAACCTTATTAATGAGCTTGCAAACGAGCACCCAACAGGGAAATGCCACAAACAAGAGCAGCTAATGCCCCGGAAAATCAAATAACCGAACACTTGGCTGATTGTGGTGCCTTTCATATTTTTAATAAAAAGAAGGGAGGGGCGACTTTAATTCACTAATTCTGAGAGGTCAACACCTTGCTGAACAAAACAACTCACTTGTTTATGTTCAGAAATTTCCAGATGATAAATTACATGGACGTTAATCACTTCAATGCATACTACACAATTAATATCTGTACTCACCAAAAACTTAAGGATTATTTAAAGCATGACAGCATACACATCTGGCTGATTTTTCACATAATTGGGCACCACAATTTCTCCTGGTACCATATACAAGTGGCTTAACAAACAAACACTGCAAAATTCTGTGTTCAATTAATTAGGACTTAAACCCACACGACAAAAGGGATTCCAAGTTGGAGCTCAAGCCTTGTCTTCTAGACAATATGGTGGCTCTCCGTGTCAAGGGGAGTGTGCAACCCTTCCCTTCATTTTATCCCTCCTCCTTGCTCCTGTCATTTTTAAAGTAAGATATTTAGTGGCATACAATGTAGGTTTTCATTTCCTTTTTAAAAAATAGTATTTTCTAAAAGGACATAATTTATACAGCATTCAAATCCATTATCTGTCATTTTACTCTGTTCTTATCCTGATTAATATCCATCCATCTTAGATGAGGTAGAGAGAGGTTTCCAAAAATCTTCATGTAGCAAAATGGGCCAAGGTTGAACTGAGTATACTTAACACCAATCCTATCAGGTTAGATTTGCCTCGAAGGTAGTCTCATTTCCCCAGAGTAGAGTAATTCTTAATCTGAGGTCCATGGACCAGCTCAGGATGTCCTGGTGATAAACTAATGTTTATCACTGATAGTATAAGAAATCTTTTTAGGTGGCAAAGGAAAGGACATTAAAAAATAATAGTTGTATATTTATCTTAAAGTTCACTAGATAGAATATACATAGCAAATAAAACTCATAATTTTACAGGCGTTTTTACACAGGTCTTGGTTAGGTTAAAGCAATAAAATGACTTAAAAATTCTAAATATGATACGAACACAGATGACCCGTGGATTTGGTAAAACTTGTGAATGTGGCCCTTGAATACCTAAAATTAGGAAAACTGTAAATACACCCCTTATACTGGAAGTAAAATGTGGTGAATGTCATCATTTCCAGCTCTATAGCTGTCAAAGGATTTTAAAGGGGTCAACGATCCCCAAAAGTTTAAGAACTGCTGAGTCCAGAGTTTGGGCCAATTAAAAAATAATGGTCTAATGTTACTCCTCAAAGAGTATCCAAAATAATTCACCATCCATGCACACTGGCTACTGAATCTCAGGCATTCAAGTATCTCTTCTTTTTACATGGCCATCAAGAATGTATGTATGTGTATAACTGAGTCACTCTGCTGGACAGCAGAGACTGGCACAACACTGTAAATCAACTATACTTCAAAAAAAAAAAAAAAAGAGAGAGACATGGTGTGGCTTGTCTGCAGAGAGGGGCCTCCTATGGGGGGAATGGAGCTGAACCCCCAACACCACTGGCCAAGGTCTGAGAAAGTTCTAGTGCCCAAAGACTGAGTGCCTTGAGCACCTGAGGCACGAGGCTTTTTGTTGTCCATAGCTGCTGGTGTTCAAGAAGAGTAAAGCTGGTAGGTGATGAAGTAGAGAATTCCAATGTGTCTGAAGATGCTACGTAAGGAATTCCTGGCTGACTCCACAAATTTTTCAGTAGTGCTCTAGAGAGGGAGGGTAGTGACCTGTCAGGTGACTTTCTTGAGCATGAAGCATCATATTAAGATGCCAGATGGGACTCTAAACTCCATTCAGATTAACACATTGCTTTGTAATCCTTAACCTTCTTTTATGCAAAAAGACATTTTTCCTATATACATTCCAAGAAATGGAATATCAAAGGATAAAATGTTTGTGTGGCTTATGCTGGGTAAAAGAACAGAGTCTCCCATAAAAAGGTGACATGTTAAAGTTAAAAATGACCCAGGGATGTGTCTCCAATTTGGGGAAGGCATTAAAGTCACCTTCCTGCAGTTAAGGGCCAGCAGTACTTTGTAAGACTGAAGTCACATGGATTCAGATACACAGCTTTATTCCTTTTCTTAGAAGGACAAATCTCACTTGAATCTTCAAAAGAAAAGGCTTTATAAAGATCATTGGCAAGTCTTCCAAGGGGTAGGAGGTGTAGTGCTTGAAATATTTTGCATTTGGGAATGAGTGTAATTTTGTAGGTGGGTGGGGCTATATTCTATTTAGAAGATACTCTGGGAAACTAAGAGTTTAGGGGTGGGAACTGGGTGAACAGCTACTCAGGTCTCACAAAGGAGCTAATGTATTATTAAAGCTAATGGGCCCCTACAAGGAAAGTTAATGGATATTAAGTTTGCTTAAATGAATTACATATTAACAAAGTCACAAGAAATCTACTATCTGCCAATTTAGATAATATCTGATCTTTTCTGTTTTCCCATTATAGGGACATTACACCACAATAGTTTTAGTGATATGAAAATTATAAGCATGATGCCCATAATGAAGCTACATAATGAAGTAGATGAAATGAATTAACAAGAAAAACTGGCATTACGTAATGTTCAATTGAGCCAAGCTCACGAAGTGGAATGGGATGGCTTTGTAGAAGCAACTTTTTATAACTTTCTCCATCCCCTGTTTTGCTCAGGCAACCTAAGCAGGTGATACAAATCATAGGGGGATTCATGGTGCCCACCCCTGCCACCACCAAATACATACCTAATTCCTAACCTCTGGAACCTGTGACTGTGGCCTTATTTGGAAAAAGATTCTTTGCAGATGTAATTAAGTTAAGGATATTGAATTGAGACCATTCTGGGTTACCCGGGTGGGCCCTAAGTCCAATGACAAGTGTCCTTATAAGAGACACACAGAGAAGAGAAGAAGGCCAGGTCAAGATGGAGACAGAGAGTGGAGTGATGTGGCCACAAGCCAAGGAACACCTGGAGCCACCAGAAGCCAGAAAAGGCAAGGAAGGATCCTCTCCCTAGGGCCTTTGGAGGGAATTTGGCCCTGCCGACACCTTGATTTCAGACTTCTGTCCCCTAGAACTGTGAGAGAATAAATGTCTGTTGTTTATTAAGCCATTAAATTTGTGGTAATCTGCTATGGCAGCCCTAGAAAATTAATAGAATAATTCATAGAGAGTAATGCTTTTCCTTTATCTGATGCCCAATCATTGACATCCAAACAAACTCTAGTAACATTTTCACTAGGCACACCCAAAGGCCACCTGGAATTTTGCAGAGGCCAAGTTACAGAAGTCTTTTGATAAAAAGTGAGAAGCTGGCTACTCAGCCACAACTTTGGTGCAAGGATAATTTTGTGCAGAAAACAGACATTTTTTCGACAAGTAGGAGAGCCCAGAGGAGAAGATGAGGAGAGCATCTTTAGTCCATAGGGCACAGTGAGAAGAAACCTCACTCACCACGATCCAGCTTTTACTGATGAAGCCATCAAGACCGCGGCACTCATCCCAAAGAGTTCCACTTTTAAACTCATCGCTATAATTTAAGCTAAAATAGAAGAGAACTTGCAATCTAAAACAAGATGCTGATGTTCAGTGGGAATAAAATCCCTTCTATAAAAAAATTCAGCACTTATGATGGGGTTAATAAAGCTGGGGGCGGGGGGCGGCTGGAATTACCCTAGATTTTGAAGTTGGCATAGAAATGATTACAGTCAATATTCACTAAATTTAATTAATTAAGTCATGCACTAGAGCAGATGGAATCATTTTCAAGTTTTACATTTGGGTTAAATGTAGTATTTTCAAAATCCTCATTGGCACTCTATAATATGGCAGTGTTTCAGTAGAATAATCCTTTGATTATTTTTCTACCAAGACAACAAGATGAAAATTCCACCTAAACTATATAAAAACATATGTATTCAATAAGTGGCTTCTGAAGTGTTTTTAAAGAACTGCTACTCTATACCCTCAGGATAAAATACTTGGGTAATGCTATGGTTTGAGTGTTTGTGTCCCCCCCCCCCCGCAAAAACTTATACGTTGAAATGCTGATCCCCAATGTGATGGCGTTAGGAGGTGGGGCCTTTGGAAGGTGATTAGGTCAGGAGGTTCGTGAAACCCTCATGACTGGGATTAGTGCCCTTATAAAAGAGGCTGCAAAGAGCTCTCTAGCCCCTTCCACCATGTAAGGACACCGTGAGAAGGCGCCAGCCATGAAGCAGGAAGAGGGACCTCACTGGAACTTGACCATGCTGGTACCCTGACCTTGGACTTCCCAGCCTCCAGAACCGTGAGCAGTAGATATCTGTTGTTCATAAGCCACCAGCCTGTAGTAGTTCGCACAGCAGCCAGAAAGGACTAAGACAGGTACTCACACTGTACTTCTAGATACCGCTGGGTCTGCAAGTTTCCAGTGACGGCAGGGTGCTCCACCTGACAGATCACCGGGACCCCGTCATCCTCCTTGTGCACCTTCAGCATCAGCTGACTAGTCACGGTGTACATGTCTGACCACTCCTCCACCTCCGATTTGCCTGGGGGGACATACCAAGAAACCAGAGCTGAGTGAGTCTCACTCTTTTCTTAAATATCCTCCCCTCCCTCCCTCTGCCCCAACGTTACTATTTTAATAAACATAATGGAAGTCACTCCAGATAAGGGTAATCTGGGGGTAGATAACTGATAGAAGGATAATTTCCTACTTTTCAGCCTTGCAGGATAGTATTTAAGATAATCAACTCTACATACTATTTACTATTTTTATTTAAATATATGTTTCTTCTGTCTTAAATTTTCCCACAAAAAAGCAGCTGAAAGTTGACCCATTTTGACATTTGACTGCTCAGGCCCTAGAGAGGAAGAAAAGAGAAGTGCTTTTTCCCCCTACAACCATCTGAACTTAACACATCTACTAGGCTGTAATGCGGTTTAAAAATTCCAGGACGTCATCCAAATCCCTTAAGTAATTTCAATCAGGAGTAAAGATATAAACAACCCCCTTTGCCCACGCCCATCAGCAATTAACAGGGAAAGCAACGACAATTAAATGAAATTGTAATTGAAATGTTTAAACTCTGAGACTTTTGGAAGAACACAAAAAAATGCAGTGGCAGTGGGTAGAGCAAAGTAAGATATAGGCTTCAGGCCAGAAGGGAGCCACGTCCTAGAACACCCAGAAAAGGGGGGGAGGAGGCTTCCGGATGGGATGAATAGGCCAAGGAGGCCTCTTTCCTGAACTCAGCACTCCCTGGGACATGACGCACCATTAACTTTCTTTTAATGTTTTGTACTTATTGGTACACATTTAATGGCTCAATTCACTTAGACAGAAAAGCAGAGGGGAAATGAGAAATTCCTTCCTTCCAAAGCCATACCTAGGAAATAGGAGATTAAAACAGAGCAAGCTTTTTGAAACTTAAGCCATTATATATAGATTTTTCTGTTTCTAGATATAGATTTTTATATCCTCTTTCTAAAAGGACTTTCTTTTCTTCCTGGAACTATTTATTTATTTAACAAGCACATACAGAGCACTTACCTTGGCCCAGACACTAGCCCCATGCTTTACAAATATTCACTCATTTCATCTTCATAAGAATCACACAAGGTATGTAAATATTAATATCCCCATTTTAGAGGAAATTGAGGCACACAGCAAGCATTTCTGTCAAATGATCAGAGGAGTTCAGGCCCTGAGTCCTCTGTCCTGGGTACTACTTGCAAGGCAACCTTTTGCAAAGAAAGGAATCGGAATGCAGACATGCATGAGGAACTTAGGATAACTGGCAAAAAGAGAGTCAAAAATAGGGGCTAGGCTGTATCCTTCAGCCGATGCAGCGGCTAAGAGGGCAGATGTCCGAGGATCCAGGAATCAAATCTGGATGGCCCGGTACTGAGGGAGAGACAATAGGAGCAGGGTTAAAAAAGTTGCCTGTGCTGCCAGCACAAAGTCAGAAACGTTGCAGAAGAATAGGCTGCTGACATGGGCAACTGAATCACAGATTTCTCAAGAAGGGTGGTGCCTGCAAGTTCGCTATGAAGATAGATTCTCAGCTGCTTAGCACAAGCACCCTTGCAGGAAAGCCCATTGTCAAAACAACCAATAGTCCAAGAGATGTTAGAATGACTTGGTATTCACCATGGCCAAGACTGCTATACTTTTTTTTTCAAGGTGTAACACAAGAATCTGGGGTCCTGACCCACCCTGGGTCACAGGGTAAAAGCAAGGAGAACTAAGGGTACAGACATGGCCAGCCTGAGCTCAGGGGATACCTCAGTGATTCTAACTGGTCTAGCGAGTTCTAGTTTACAGGTCTGGTTCTCTCTGAGCCTCTGAGTAAACACCTAGCAGCACATATCACCATGAACCCTCAAACGACAGAATGAGGATATGAATTAGAACAGTAAAATGCCGTTATGCTTTGGGCTCAGACACACTTACTAACTGATTGCAAACCATATGTTAGGTTGGCCAAAAAGATCGGTTAAGAAATACATTGTTTGATAAAGTTCTTGGTGAAAATGAAAAATGTGTCTTTCATTTTTGCTTATAACAGAACGGACTTTTTGGTCAGCCCAATATAAATGAGCATTTTTGTTCAGGGGTGTGTTTTGCATTTGTCTTTAACGTCCACAAAGATATACTCCTGCTGGGATCGAGTGTGGACTGGCTTCCTCAGTACCAGGCAGTTCGCATCTTACCTTTGAGCTCCTTGTTCCCTTTGAACCACCTGATGGTCGTGGCTGGTTTGCTGGCCATGGCAGTGCAGTTGACTTCAATCTCCTCACCTTCCACCGCAGTGTCTTTCTGGATATCGATCATCAGATTACGTGGTGGGACTACAAATTAAACATGTGTGCTTTTTAAACACAGAATCTATTTCTGGGCATATTCTTCTATTCATTAGAAACTAGGACCATTGCTCTCAAAAAAAGGAGATAACAATAGACATTCCTGATGGGAATTTAAAACAAACTGCCACTGGAGGAAACAGAAGAAAGACAAAGTCATTACCAAATAAAGCGAGTTACGTAAAATCCCTTACTTCAGAATTCGTCCTAAAGTTATCTGATAAAATGACCAGTCTTCCACTCCTAAGTTATCAGTGACCAAGTTATAAAAATATAGATACTAGATTTGCTATCAATCGGTCATTAGAAAATTGACCAGAAAGCAGATATAAAAGCAAGAGGAGTAAACACTATTGACATTATCCTCCTTACCTGGAAGTCTCTGAGAGGAATATTTGTCCTTAAACTCAACCCTTGGATTTCAATCTTCATATGAAAGATTCCAAAGTCAACCAGCAAAGATCAAAAACATGGAGTCCCGTAAAAGAATCACTCCCCATAAACATACACAGAAAAACTGTGCCTCAGAGCCACTTCCATTCAATTCAAAGTATTTATAGAGATCTAGAAGATGATCTTGACCTCTGATGGATGGCGTAGTAATAAGATCCTTTAGCTATGAAGATGTAGTAATGTAGGAAACGCCAGTTAATTTGTAATGATTTTCTATTTCTAGATTTTCTGAAATCTAAAGCTGCAAATTTTAGAAACCAAAGGTGGAAAAGACGATTGAGTGTAGGTTAGATTTCCACCTCAGAATTAAAACCACTCTTGTCTAAGCATATTAAACATATATGTAATAAAATGATTAGAATAAAATATTTGGGGGCTAAAATGCTGAATATCAAATAAAGAGTAATGACGGTGGTTGATAAAGAAAGCATGTTATCTTTTCGGAAACTGAGTTGACAATGAAACCATATAAGTGCAACCTTATGTCAAGACTGAGCTTCTTGAAATAAAAATCAATAAGAATACTGAATTCAGCAGACTGAATCTAAAAATATATGTCCTGACCACCATGAATAAGCAAAGATGGTTCTAAGACTTATGATTAATAAGTTTCTCAACTCAGAAGAGAAACAAGAAATTGAATATGTATAAACATGCCATCCTGATGATCAAGTTGAATAATAAATCTCTGATACTGCTTCAATAAATTATGGGATTAAACCATGTATTTGAGATTTCCAACTGTTCTAGTCCAATGTGAAAATTCTACCCACAGGAAGACTTTTACACTGAATTGAAGCAGTTGAAAATTTCTATAGAGAATTATGGAAAAGGAAAAGGAAAATGATTTATTGTGTATGTTTCTCAGCAAGATAGTTGGTAGGGGGAGTGTAACTATTGGAGCAAAATCACGTCTCTTCTTTGTTCCCTGTATCACAGGAAGCTAACACAGTTGCTCAACTGGACGTGTTGCTAAAGTGATGTGGCCCCAATGAGTAGTTAAATATGGCAAAGAACTACCCTAGTTTACATTTTAAGAAAAAATAAGCATAAAGAGAGATAGTCTAACATCCAATTTGGAGTTGCACATCTGCCAACATTTTAAGAGACAGAAAGGCAGGTATAAAAGTAAATGGGATGATTTGGCTAGCTATTTCCTCAACGCAGTTTATCCTTCCTAGATGACAATCAGGTAGGTTAAAGATTTTCATTACACGTACCTAGATAGCTGATATGGGGTACACAGAGAGACTAGATGTTTACGCCCAACAAATACTACTAAATTCTGTGTGCCGTATAATAGGAATATTGAAAAAAATGCTTTTGTTAGAGCAAATGTCAGAGGAAAAGACTGTCCAAGCCTAAAGAAAATAAGATCTTGGTGAGCTATGGGGAACAGAAGAAGAGGCTTAGATAAAAAGGGAATAACTAAGGAGTAAAAGAGCTAGGAATGTCCTCCCAACAAATGTAGGGCTGAAAGTCAAACAGTATTAATTCTTTTCAAGGTCCAGGCAGAAATAAAAATGGAGTGATGAAAATAATTTCTGATATTGACATGTGCAATGATTTTCAATGAGAAAAATGTAATTGAGTAATGTAATTGATGGGATACTACTCAATTTAAGCAAACTTAAATTGAGACGGGATACTCACAGAAGGGTTCTCTTCAGATGAGAAAAAGAGGGCAAATAGCTAAAGGTAATGTGTAATACACAAGGCTCTCTTCCTTGGAAAATACTACAGGATGGGATAGAGCAGATTTCAGTATGCATGGATAACTTTGGGAGAAACACTTTGATGGTCATTCTGTGGTAACCTGGGAATCTTCCTGATGGGAATAGATCCAGGAGCTGTTAAAAGGTTCCAGCAAATATCAATTGTCAGGTCTTGACGGCATTAAGGTTCAAACATAGTCTTTGTCAGATATTAGTTTTCTGTGTGTTCCTGAGTATCTTTCCTTTATCCTCTCCTTTCTCGTGTTGAGTCTGAAGATACTGGAGAGCTCTCTCTCCTCCTCACAGGCTTCTTCTAACCTCCACTAGCAATTCACCTTCAGTGGTACTTCTTAGTAGAGGAAGTACTTAATTCTCTCCATCAGATGGAGAAGGTCATAAGGATGATGGCGTGCTCTTTTCACATTATCAATAATGTCTGCTATTTCAAAGTAAGGAAATGGTGGGGCTTCCCTGGTGGCACAGTGGTTGAGAGTCCGCCTGTTGATGTGGCAGACACGGGTTCGTACCCCGGTCCGGAAGGACCCTACATGCCGCGGAGTGGCTAGGCCTGTGAGCCATGGCCAGTGAGCCTGCGCGTCCGGAGCCTGTGCTCCACAATGGGAGAGGCCACAACAGTGAGAGGTCCGCGTACCGCAAAAAAAAAAAAAAAAAAAAAAAGGTAAGGAAATGGCAAGTGGTACGTATAAATTAGGCCAGAGGAAAATTTACCAATGTCTCTTAGATTTTGTTTGGGTGTTGAGAGTGTGAATGGCAGCAAATAGGTCCTTATCTAGATTACCTGTTGCTTGGTTTTATCCATGTTAATACCTCCTCTACTGCAGCAGATATAATCTACACTTCCCTAATCCTTCCCAGTGATTCCTGTACTAATGCTAGCTCCTCCTGGAGAGCTGACATCACCTGTAACTTGACAGCCAAGGTAGACATGTGGAAAACTTCAAAAGTGGTGGAAAATATGACCAGTGTAGAAAAATAAAGGACTTGTTTATTGTGGAGAAGAACATCCTGAGAAATGGCTGAATGACTTTTTCCAAGTCCATAAACAGTTTTCTCAAGACTGTGACCAGTATTACTGATCTTTACGAAGTTTAGAAGAAGAAAGAGTCAAATGTAGTAGGAGCTGTTTGGTTTACAAATATAAAATAAAATGTGAGTCATAATGGTTCACTGATATCAGTTATAAAGTTAACTTCTCTCAGATTTTTTTTGAAAGCAAGAAAGCTTTAGAAAATATAGATGGAGTGATTTAAGTCTATCTTTCTGAAAAAAGGGGGGGTAGGACAAGAAAATCTTAAAGTTTATTTTGGTCTATTCATTCTCCCGTTTTTCCCTTTAACTTCATAATGTCTACTCAAATACGAAAGCAGTTAGTAAGGTATCAAAATCCATTTATAAGAAAAAAATGAACTAGAACTGCTACTAACCAGAGAATACACTTATACATGGTCCACTAAACAGACATATTTAGTGAAAACTGCCTGCAGCCATTAATGAAAACAACCAAAGATATATCTAAGGAGATGCCTAGAGATGGAAACTTGAATAAAAGTCACGTAGAGGGAAATACTAGAAAATAGCAAAGAAATGTTGACGTTCTTCTTAGCTAACTTCACATCTATAAGAGTGCTAATTATAAACATTACGCCTACAACATTAAAAAAATCAGCAATATCATGATGAGTCACGTTAATTACAACAAAAGAGGAGACTTAAAGCTGGTCGGTATGTGGAATCTCACTCTAAGACCCTTTAAAATAATTAGGTTCTCCTGCTCCTGGAATCTTGAGTGAACACTAATCTTAGAAGGACAGGACTGTAATAATATTAGCTACTATTATCAGTAACTATACTAATGTTAAAGCAGCATATTCTCTCTCTCACTCATCTCCTTTCATGAACAGTAGTAGGATCTGGAGAAAGAAACAAACTCATCACAAGTGGGAGAAGTGAATGAATATCCTAAAAGGCATCCAAAGGCATGCAAAATATCACAGGGGAGTTTTCGGTTTTTACATGGATAAGATAATAAACAGAATAGTATCTAACAAATACCCATCTCTATGTCTTATAATTATGCTGAAATTTTTGCTGAATGCTTCAAACAACTAATAAAGATGCATGCACTAAAATGAGCATCTTCATCCGATCAGGAAGTTTGACAGCTGTGTAAGTACATATGGGGTCCTTTTCAGAGAACCACAGATAGAAACGAAGATGATGCTGATAGATCATTCTTCATTCATTATGATACCTGAAAACTCTAAACCTTAGGAGGAAGCTTTGAATATATGACTATCAGTGGAAACTGTCAGATTTTGGAATATGAAAGACTCAAGTGCCGATAACAATAATTTGACTCCGTCAAGGAATCCTAGAATAAATTCAGTGGAAGGAATATTAAATGAATGCATAATATCTGCAAAAAGAGAATTTACCAGCATTACTTTCAAGTATATTTAAGTTAATGTTTCTATACAATACAAGCAAGGAACCTATTATTTCTAGAATAATCAGACCTCCAAAAGGATTACAGGCATAATGCTTCTCAAAAGCCTAGTGCTGGGTGTATTCCGTCCAACTGGCCCAGTCTAGCGAGTCTGAGAACA
The DNA here is from genome assembly GCF_963455315.2 of Globicephala melas. NCBI lineage: Eukaryota > Metazoa > Chordata > Mammalia > Artiodactyla > Delphinidae > Globicephala > Globicephala melas. The sequence goes on from NC_083321.1 coordinate 90,983,095, forward strand.
AATGTACCAAACACTGAAAACTGACAGGCAGTAACTGCTTGTCAAAGACCAGATACACTCCTGCAAACAAAAGATGTGCACCTTCAGGGAGAAAATCTTGAAACAGCAGCCTTCAGGATTTTGTTGAAAACAACCTAGACTAGAAGACCCAGAGGTTCTGAGGCAGAAGAGTAAGGTCTGCTTCGAAGTCTAAGATTCTTGATTCTCACCATGTGCTTTGTAAGCTGGGCAAGACGACTAACCTCTATTATTATCATCTCTTTCTTTGAAATAAAGACATCCATACTTAAAGGTATATGCAGCGAAACATTCTGAAAATGCAAAATGCCGTTAAGTATATTCCATCTAATTGCCGTCACTTTTGTGGACACACCATAAACAATGGTGGGTCAATGGGAAGATGGCCTATTTGAAGTTTATGCAGCTGATGACTTACTCCAACAAGCAAACAGTGTTTCAAAGACCTCTCCAGAAAACTTTCAGTACACCTGCCAAATTCCAAAACGTTCATCCTAGCCAAACCTTCCACACTTACTATTTCTGCAGATCTAATAGGGATCAAAGGCGCAATTAGAGATAAACACGTACACATCACCAAACATAGACCACAGCAGAAGCAACATGGCCAGACATGAAACCTGACTGTCTAAAATCAGTGTTCCTCTTATCAATAACATATATGTCAGCATTAGGGATATGTTTTTAGTTTAATGAATTAAAAAAATGTTCCCTATTACAGCTGTGTTTAAATAAAGTAATGAGGCAGCAGATCAATACATACACCCATGAATACATATATGTTCACACACACTAAGCAAAAACAGCCTTCATATTTATCTTTCCCCTTTAATCTTCATATCGTTACACTGAAAAGCTGCAGTCTGCCGCCTCAGATAGGCTTTGATTCATCATCTTTCCGAAGGTATAAATCAGAGATCTTGCCTCATGCTATAGTGTAGGTCCTTGAAAACTCAGTTTCAAAAATCCAAATTGGCTGGTGTTAGGCACTGTAGTATATGTTTGTCTAAAAGGTGACTAGTTCAGACCACCTTCACCGCAGGAGTATCTGCTGACTCTATCAAAACACACACATGGAAACCTGGCTACCGGGATTCTGCTGAAAGTCGCAAGCTAGCCATCATTCGTGAAGACACTTAACCCGCTAGAGGTAGAGGTGTACTCAGCAGCCGATCCACGGTGCTCGCTTATTATCAGCCTTCTCTCCCTAGAAGCTCTTCATTCTTTTACATCTAATGGTTGCAATTTGTGGCAAAGTATGTGTTCATGGGGTATGATTTTTACAGCATAATCTTGAGTGGGAGCAATAAATGAGGCAATAAGTCAAGCTGAAGAAAAGGAGATCAACAATATTAAACGAGATGTAACTCAGAAGGAAAAATCATTAAGTGGATTTCATATCAGAGCTCTGCCACAGGGTGCAGATGTGGTAGCCTGTTTCCCCCTCTACTGCACAGAAGGGGGGGAAAAAAAGTCCTGGGAGGTAGAAGCAACGACATTACATGTGGCGAGTGATTCATTTGAGGGCTCTAAATTCTCTTGATCTTTGCTTCTGAAGCTTGAGGGTTGAAACCCAAGAGCAGGGGAAATCTAGAGAGCCTGCTGATTGCCATTCCTTAGAGTGTTTGGTAAAATAGACTATTTTTAAAATTCAGCAAGATGGGCGCTGAGTCTTCCTAAAACAGTAAAATTTACCGTTAACCTTCTCCTAGCTGCTGGAAGCCATCTGGCAGTAAGTACCACCCCCTCGTTTCCCAGGACAAGCCCTGGTGCATTGCTTACCCAGGACTGTGATCGTGGTGTAACTTTCCTGAGGGGGGTCAGTGTAGAGCTGGCAAAAATATCTTCCTTCGTCAGAAATTGAGACATTTGTCAACGACACTTTGAGTTCACTGCTTGAAAAATTCAGCAGCTGGAACCTGCTGTCCTTCAAAGCTGGAAAACAAAACACAGAGTTAGTGTTGTGGGAAAGACGACAGTCTATTTGCCTTCCCGAGGGGAGGCAAAAGGCAGGTGACTAGAAAGGCAGCTACAGAGCAGACACACGGATTAAGTCTTTCTGCACCTGGTGGGTACTTCTTTGTGCTTCTTGAGTTCCTAGTTAGGGCTTCTGCAATAACTGTTTGTAGACACATATATATATATCCCTGCCCAAAAAGGAAACTCACACACATGGGTGTGTGTGTCTGTGTACACATGCATATCCCTTGCTGTCAGTTTTGAGCACTTATTCATAAATTGTTTCGGATCGTCTATCGGAGACAGGCAGAATGAGAACAGGAGGAAAGGGCAGGCAATGAGCCCCCTTTGGCACTGAAATTTCAGGGAGTAGAACCTACAGGCTTTTAAATTGTCTCTAAAAATCTGAGGCCTTAAAAGAAATAGAGGTTCTAATATTATGAGAGAAAATTTTAAAAAAGCATTATTAGTAATTGCAAAAGCAAAATGAAAATCATTAAAAAAAAACTTTATAGCAAAACAATCCAATTTAACTCTGATGCATCTTTGTGTTTCATGTGGTTTGAGGTGGCACTGCCAAAAGTCCATGGCCTGGGGCCTTCAGGGGCCTTAAGACCTTACCCCATTTTCTAACTGCATTCAGCTCCACAGGGATGAAACTGATTAGGCATAAAGTAGGAAGTCAGAGTCATCCCAAAAGTAATGTATGCGGGCTTTTTATTGATGTCTAATATTCACTTTTAAAATCCTTATATTAATTTGGCAAAGGCTAGATCAGTATATACTAATGACAAAAATTCATTCTAACAATGAGAAGCTGGCTTCTCTCCTTTTACCCTCCACAGTCCTCTTAATGTTCCTTATGTTCATAACTCTTTCCACAGGTCATGAATGTTCTGAGGTGTTGGGGAGAATGGGGACAAGTGGGCAGGAGGCGACATGCCTGACACCTACTTTGGTTAGGCACCAATGCTCTCAAATCGCAATTTTTCGAAAGACCTGATTCTTGCTCTTGCCAAACCCTGACACCCATTTGAACCATTGCTATGATATACAATTAAGTTTCGATTACTGGCTTTTGTGATCTTATATTTGGAAGGATTTCAGCACATGGGCACCTCCATCTACCACAGGCTATGATGACAGGAGATTTGGTTTTGTCTTTATAGGTACAGATTGCCTAGGAAACTTCAGTCTTCAAACCAAACAGATTACCTTTGAGAATGCTATATTTTCCTTGCTTTACCCTATTTGAGTTGTTTGTGTCAGCTAAGTATTTGGGACTCAACGGCAATTCACCTTGAATTACTACAATCAATTCCTATTGCAAAGGAAGACTGCCTTACTTTTAAAAAAGGACCATTCAAGGTTTCTATTAAGTAGGAAGATTATGATTGCATGTCTCTTCTTTCCTCTGAAGAACTGATTAAACTTTAAGCATCTAACATTAAATTAAAAAAAAGAAAAAAAGAAAAAAAGAAAAAAAAGGAGGCCTTGGCAATCTCTTTATCAAGACAACGTGTAGGAAGAAAAGTTGCCATCTAACGCTATAGAGATGGAAACTTACGCCGGAAGTCCCTGAAATAAATGGTCTGTCTGTTGGGATTCAGTAGTTGGATAACAGAGTCGTCACTCTTGTTGACCTGGCAGCTGATGGTTGCAACTTCTCCCTCGATCACTGTCACATCTTTCGTAAACAAATTCTGTCCATCACCTTTACAAAAAGGAGAAAAAAATTCCATCAATTAAAATTTGGTTAATAGGATCAATTAAAATGAGAAACAAGAAGTGAATTAGAAAGAAACAAGAAGTGAATTAGAAAATAGACACGATGGGAATTCCCTGAAGGTCCAGTGGTTAGGACTCCGAGCTTTCACTGCCAAGGGAGCGGGTTCACGCCCTGGTCGGGGAACTAACATCCCACAAGCTGCGCGGCCAAAAAAGAAAATAGACAGGAGGAGCCACATTTGGTAAGGCTCACACACCTCTCTCCAATAGTCCACAAAACGAGTCTATTAAGCTGAGCTAGATCTAGGGGCAAAATACAACTAAGCCTGGAATCAACGTGCTGTCAGAAGTTGTGATGTCCATGCTCCAGCCTCCAGTGTTTTTACTAGCCAAGTAGTACGCTGGAGACGTATGGAAAGGTAAGAGTATTGGCTGTCATGAGGAACAGCAGCTCCCACAAACGGAGTAGGGGAAACATGTATACATCAGCCTTCCTCATCTGCGGGTTCGGCATCCACAGATCGAAAATACTAAAAAAAAAAAAAAAATTCCAGAATGTTCCCCAAAGCAAAACTTGAATTTGCATGACAGCAACTATTTACATAGTGCTTACATTGTTTTTACCACTATTTACATAACATTTACATTGTATTGGGTATTATAAGTAACCTAGAGATGACTTAAAGTATACATTTCTTTTTTTTTTGGGGGGTACGCGGGCCTCTCACTGTTGTGGCCTCTCCCGTTGCGGAGCACAGGCTCCGGACGCGCAGGCTCAGCGGCTGTGGCTCACGGGCCCAGCCGCTCCACGGCATGTGGGATCTTCCCGGACCGGGGCACAAACCCGTGTCCCCTGCATCGGCAGGCGGACTCTCAACCACTGTGCCACCAGGGAAGCCCTAAAGTATACCTTTTATAGAAAGGACTTGAGGATCCTGAGGTTTTTGGTGTCCGTGGGGGTCCTGGAACCAATCCCCCATGGATACCAAGCAATGACTGTACTGAACCTCAGCTCAAATGCCCTTGAGCTATTTGGTCACCTCACAGAAAACTCAAGGGGTCACTTAATAGAAGTAGGTGGGAGGGCTCAGTAAACAATCTCACCTTGTTAGTGGATGTCAAGATTCCCAAAGTATAGGCAGTTCCGTTATTTATTGCGTAGGGGTGGGGACCTGACTATGACCCTTTGGAAACTCAGTAAAATCATGGGAAGCCTTACAGTTCACTTTATTACTCTGTTCTCAGAAACTACATCTTCATGTAGTTTCAGGACTGCTCCAGGCAGTCCTGAACCACGCCCCTTCTACAGACTACCCCCTTCCAGCCATTTAGAAAATCTCTTACAGAACATGTCAAAAAGTCTAGGCTTTCAGATCCACTGATATCTGGATTATCTCCAGATCTGCTCTACTTTGTTACTTCTAGGATAAGTGACAGTAGCCAGGGCCCCTCATAAATGTCCTAAACGATCCACAGCACAGGTAGGAGGAGAGGAGACTTCAAAAGCAAAAGATGAAATAATTGTTGAATGTCCAATTCCGCACCAGGCATAGCAGGGGATTTAGTAGTATAAGATACTGTCCTAGCCTCTAAGAAGCTGCAATGTTGGTGAAAACTGATCCCTAATTCCCACTTACAGAACAAAAAGTATAATATAGGCAATAGGTACAATGGTCAATCAGGGAGGGGACAAGAGACATTGCTTTTTAGCTGTAAGATTTTAGGCAAACTATTTAAAGTCCCTGAGACAATGTCTCATCTGTAAAGTGGGGATAGTAATTAAAAGCTATCTCACAGAGCTGTTGGGAGGATTAGGAAAGATAATCAGGGACTTCCCTGGTGGCACAGTGGTTAAGAATCCACCTGCCAATGAAGGGGACACGAGTTCGAACCCTGATCTGGAAAGATCCCACATGCTGCAGAGCAACTAAGCCCGTGCGCCACAACTACTGAGCCTGCGCTCTAGAGCCCGTGCTCCACAGCGAAGAGCAGCCCCCGCTCACAACTAGAGAAAGCTCGCGCGCAGCAACCAAGACCCAACGCAGCCAAAAATAAATACATAAATAAACAAATTTAAAGAAAAAAAAAGAAAGATAATCAGTGTAAAGCATTTAGCACTGTGGCTATCTTCCGTAAAACTGAATAAATCGTAGCTGCTATCATCATCACCACCATCACTTCTCTAGATGTCAAATCCCAACTAAGCAACTGTACGTGTTGCCAGTAGTGTGGATACAAGAATGAAAGCTCACGGTCCCTGCTCTCAAGGAGCTCTCTATGTAATTATATATCAACTCGGGGTGGCTTATTCACTCTCTAAAAAAAACCTGTCACATTAAGAAACAAAGGTCAAAGATAAGTACTATTCTAAAAAAAAAAAATGAGACCGCATAAATAGAGACGCAATTTGAGTAAATGGAGGATTTCCACCTGCTCTCATATTTCTGCTGAAGGATCCTTTCTTGGCAGGACACAGTTGGGAAGTGTGAGAAGGGACGTCTAAGATGGCTTTAAGCCAAATCCACCTAGAAATAGACCAGCCTACGGGAGAGGATTAGAAAAGAGGCAACTAGAGGGATAAGGAAAAAATTATTAGAGGCACAGATAAACAAAAATTCTTGAAGCTTGAGGAGCAGAGCAAAAGCAAACCCAACCTTGAGACCTCTGATCCAGGGAAGTAACCTGGGTGTGAGAACGAGGCCCACAGGGCTTGTAGCAAGTGTAAAGGTAAATCTTCCCTAGCTTGATCCAGCAGTGAAAGCTTAGTGGGCTGAAGAGTGTTAGAGAATAATATCAAAGAGGAAGAGTGATCAGAGGAGACGAAGTCATGCTTATTTTTTCCTCAGTGGGTCACCGTGACAAACACAGAATTCAGAACCAAGCTGGGGGGAGCAGTTTATTCTCAGATCTGAGACTAAAACAAGGGAAAGGGAATTCCTGCCAATTGAGCAAGCTTTTCAAGGTGGTTTTGCTGGCCCTGGCGGGGAGGTCTGTACAGAAAGGACAATACCCCATTTCCTCAGGGTAACCCAACCTAGTAAGGAAACATTAAACTGCATGATTCAAATGCTATTCTGTCTCGAAAAATGGGACTTGCCTTGAGGAGGTTAGACTATCAAACCAGTCTACCGGATTGTGGAGGAGATTTCTTCTACCGAAAGGAAGTTTATTAGCAACACAAATAAGAATCTTCAGCTTATAAAAGGAACACATGGAAAGGCTACCCAGTGAAAGGCCTTAATCCCTTTGGCCTTATAGATCCTGACTACCATCTTGCAGATGCTGGGACTTAAAGCCAAGTGCAATTCAATTAAGCTCTAATAGAATAGTTACTGTGGAAATAACCATCCACTCTAATTTTAGTCTTTACTCAGAACCCTAGTATATTCTGTCTATATTCATATTAAGGCTATAAAACATTTGCAAAGGAGACAGGAGCAGAGGAGTTGACTGTGGTTTTGTATTCAAAGCAAGGAAAGTAATAAAACAGAGCCAGAGGGATTTTTTGTTTGTACGTTTCTTAAAAAGTCTAAACATTCTTATTTATTACTTATAATTAAATAATATAAGACCAGATCCCTTTAATGTGTCATTACTGAGTAAATCATTCAGGTAAAACTTTTGCCATCTGCAAATGTTTGCCCTTGCTGTGCTCTGGCACATAACAGGCTCTGCAAATCCACGGTGGTATCATCATCACTACTGTATTATTTTTTGAAATTGCTAAGGCCAACCTAAAATCCACTGTCTCAGAAAAGGACAATACGTAGCTATGTTAACATGGTTACAATACAAATGCTAAAAAATTATAAGTGTTGCAAGATATCAAAGTGCCTTGACTGATGGTGGTGGCCCAAGGATGTCACTCTGTAAAAGTCACCAATAAATTATATGGGTCAGCTGGACAGTAGTTATATTACACAGAGCTCCATGCTTGGAGCATCATAAGATGGCTGCAATGGAATAATAATGACCTATTTAGTTGAGGCAAAGGAAGCGAATGACAGTGATGAAAATATGATATGTATGTCAGTACTCCTAACCGCCTGAAGCCTTTATGTAAAAATAATTTCTGCTCACGTCCGCAACTATTTCTTCCAAACAGAAGGGTGCACTGTGACTTGATAAATTTCCCCTTGAAACAGATATCATGACAATTAGGTTGTTACAAAACACAATTTGATGTGTAGCAGAAGGCTACAAACAGGTAACTTTGGTGCCTTTCTTAAATAATCCATTTAAAAAACTCTTCCGATTTTCTAAAATTCAATTAGCAGATATACCGTCAGGGCAGAAACAGCACACGTTCTGGGCAAAAGAAATCAAGTAGGTACAATATACTGTAGCCATTAAATAAGGCTGTTATCAGCAAGGTAATTTATTTTAAGGGTGGAACAACGTCTGACACGTATAGACATTTTTGACTGCTAGTTGGTATATGTGGGTGAGGTTTAAGAGACGGAATCAAACTGGCTTTTAATTTATACCAGCAACTGTATTCCCTATAACTTCCCTATCTGACCCACAAATTCTAAAAATAAAACTCTGGCATTAGAGAGGCCCATTCTCTCGCAAGCAGGTCTCCCAAAGTACTCTAGAAGTTGCCAGGACATTCATTACAAGGAAGAAAAAGCATATTACCTAAAGCAAAAAAAAAAAAAAAAAAAAAAAGATAAAATTTATTTTGATGATCAGTAAAGACCATTTCAGCTGAGCTGGTTAGGGCTGGAGTGGGCTTGGGAATGCAGTGGACTCAGAAATCCCCCATTAATTCAATCATCAGTTGACTTAACTCATGGATTCTTTCCTGAAACCTCATTTTGTTATAAACACTATGTAAATGCATTACACAGAACACTAAGCCTGGGTTGGAATCTATTTGACCAACAAGAGAACTGCCTGAAGGCCGGGGTGATGGGGCAAATCTTCGAGCAAGAAGCTGAAATGAGAAATAGCATTCTCAGGCACCGGGACTGGGAGAAGGGAACGTATGTTGCTCTGACGCTAGGCGTTGTGTTAGTGGCTTTGCACGCTTTTCCTTCTCAAACTCCTGGAGTTTTCAATGTCTCCACTTTAAAGATTAAGAACCTGAGACACGGAGAAATTGAAATAAGCTGCCTAATGGAATTCAACTAAGTGGCCGAGCTGGTGTTTGAACCCAGTTACGTCAGATTCTCCAGCCCATACAGTTTGTACTTTTTAACCAGCCAACCTCAAGATTTGTTGCCAAGGATCTACTGGCTCTGCCTTGGAAATTTTACTTGTTTTTAAAGAGGGTGATTTCCCTATGAGCAACTTCTGAATTTTTTTTATTTCCATAATTTATCCAGAACACAATTACACACTTCAAGATGAGAGAGAAACTGTCCTGAATGTAAAACACCTTGTTTACTACTGCTTCCTTCTTTTAGCACTCAGCACACTGCCCCTGGAGAATGCCTTTATTACCAGTGCACGGCCAGCGTTTGCCAGCACCGAGGGCTCTGGCCCCCTGCTGCCTGGCTGTTAATAAATAAAGCACTTCATTTACACCGGGGAAGTCTCTCCAGTCAAGTCTATAATAAAAGGGCAAGTCACAGTTGGAACAGAATTCGGTTTATACTATGGCAACTATGTAAACTCTTCCTGACTCGAGGAGCACCAATGACTCTTTACTGGGAAGACAGCTTGACCAGAGAAAGAGCAAATAAGGTCCCCTGTTCTAGTCTTTCAGTTGCAAAATCGTCTTAGGGGAACCTTTCTTTTTAATCCTCTGCTGTGTGGAAGACTGAACCTAACATGAAATCAGCATAGTCAGGTTGTCTAAATAGGCAAAAGTCCAACCAACAATACAGGCTGTCCAAAAAAACCCAACCAAACCAACAAAAAAATCATCCTGCCAATGATCAACGCAGCCATTAAAAAAGCCACCAGAGTTATCGAAATTTTACACTAATTAAAGCTTTGGGGTTATTAATTCTTCCCCTCCAAATGGTACCTAAGTTGAGACTTTCTAAAGAGGCAAAAAGCTTGCATGTTTTTGAAACACTTATTTCTTATTGGTATGTGAGCCCTGTGTCTTAAAGCTTCAAATGGCTTTTCCCCCATTCTCATTTCTGTTGGATCCCATTTTTACAAGCATATCAGTTACGTGCCCAACTTGAAAGAAAAACCCCTTACCCCAACCCAAATACAACCATCACCAACAGAGGCTCTGCAATTCCTGCTAACGTTTCTGAGAGCTAGCCTTAGAACTGAGTACATTTCAGGAAAATGAAAAAAAAAAATTAAGATTCTGCTGAAACCCAGAGGGAGAAATCTTTCTAACTGCACATGTTCCTCCAAGTCAACGTAAACACAGCGTTCACTATAAATCATTAACAAAGCCATTAAGATGTGATTTCTATCTAAGCAATTATTGTCAGCATATTTCGTACACTTCCTTTAAAAGACTCAATCCTATCTTTCAATTCATTAAACTGTTCCTTGCATTTACAGAGTTTTATATCAAATCAGAAACCTATTTGAATTAATAAGAATTACAGTAAAAGTAATTTGAAAATAAATTATTTGAAGTTCAAGCCACAAAAGCTTTTGATGAAAGAATTTAGACCCCTTTAAATATTACAGTAACATTTTCAGTCATCCAACGTGCAAATAAAAGACAGTGAGAACCTGTGTCAAAAACGATGGGTCCAGGACTTCCCTGGCAGTCCAGTGGTTAAGACTCCACGCTTCCACCGCAGGGGACGCAGATTCCATCCCTGGTTGGGGAACTGAGGTCCCACGTGCCACGAGGCGCGGCCAAAAAAAAAAAAAAAAACCGAAACAGAAAACGATGGGTCTATCAACCATGGATTAAGGTTAAGGGTGAGCCCTCTTCAACATAAATACAATTCTTTATTTCGAAGAGAGACAATCCTTCAACCTTTGTGAATACTAGAATATTTATTTAAAATCAAAAGCATTCAATCTGTCTGCTGTTTACAAAGCTACTCTTAACCTTTTTGATCCTCATCCATGTTTTGCTATCCCAGACAGTAAAGTGGAATTTGTTGACTGCTCCAAGGACTGTCTACTCAATGGTCAAAATAAGCATGAATGCAAACCATACAGTTCACAAGCTCAGAGTTAAAATAAGATAAACCAACTCCACAGATAACTGAGTGGGCAAGAGTACGTCGCACGGACCAAAGCATTTCCTCTGTGTCACCTTCTTTTTCATAGAAGCCTTGTGGAAACCAAGGCCAACAGAACTAAAAGGAACCTCCAGATCAACTCTCTCATTTTATAGATAAAGACAGTGAGGCCCAGGGAGGAGATATGTAAGTAAGATCACATGGCAAGTATGAGGCCCCATCTCCTGATGGCTCATCAAGGTATTTCTATTCTTGGTTATTTCTAAATAACATTTATTGATTTGCTTCTAATTACAAAAGCAAGAGATGCTCAAGGTTTGTTTGTTTATTTATTTATTAAAAGCTTTGTTTCAAGTGTAGTATTCATAACACTTTATCCTATGGCATGGAGATGGTCAGGATCTCCTAAGAATCTCCTGTTATATAATTACTGCTGTATCACTTGAGCTTATGGAAGGAAAAAAAAATATTGAATTTAATCTAATCTCCTTTTATAATCAGTAAAAAGGTGAGGCAAATTTTTGAACGGCAAGTTAAAGAGTAATCTTCCCTCAGTGCTGGTTTTTTCTTCAATTAAAATTGTTGATTTCCCCTGAATACAAAACAAAAAAATATCATCTGACACAACATTAAGCAATTCATGAATATTCTGTATACGCATTCTTGTTTAGTTGACTAATGGCAAATTAACGTTCTCTATTTTGGCTTAAACACATACTATAGGTATGTTTGATTAGCATTGAATTCCAAAAGCTGATTACTATGCATGCTTTGATTATGTAATTACATAATAGAGTATAATGGCTCCTTTGGAGTCATTATGATCTATATTGCAAATATGTTTCAGTTTTGCTATAGTTTAAAAACGTTGAGATGAGAGCTCATAACAAGGCTCCACTTTTCAGTCTTACCAGCTAAATGGGCATTTCCCCATTCATCCCAACATCTCCTTGACACCAATTAAGGCCTATTGTGTCAAGCTGCATACACTTTTGAGAAGTTCCCTTTGTTTTCTCAGCATTCAAAAAAGGACATTGATTTTAAAAGCTGTATGATGCAAAAGGCCTGGTTTCAAAAAAAAAAAAAAACACAAGGCTGAAATTCCATCCTTCATCCATCCTTTGAAAGGTCTGCAAGGAATCACATCTAGTTCATTAATCACTGTTCAGACAACCACAAGGGGGTTAAAGATGGAATTTCACCTTTAACTCGAAAATGCACACGAAGGAGGGACAGCCAAGAATACTGATGCTTATAGTGGTGACTTGCCACAATGCGTTCAGCCACACCAACTTACACAAAGGTCCAGTTCTGCAAATCTCATGTCTTGCAATATCCCTTTCAGAAAGGGTAGCTCTGAAAGAGCACGGCCAGATTTTGCCTTCAGAGTTCCCAAACCCAGGTTTTGATGGATCTAAGGCTAACAAAATCGACCTAGTGAATAGATTTTGATAATTCCACCATCACCTTACAAATTGGAAAGTTCAGGGTTTAAAACAGGACAAAAGTTATTGCAAAGGACCATGTCAAGATTCTCTTGTCCCCATGAAATCCTTTAATCTTGTGCTATTTCATTTGTAAGAAGAGCTGTTTCTGCTTTTCTCTTCCAAGAGAATGAGCTCTTATACCATGCCAAACCAAAGGTGACCCGAGCCTTAACTTTAAAGACGAATAAGCATCAAGCTGTTTTTACCTTTGGGTCTATTGGTTTTCAGCATTAAGGCTGAAGAACCGCGGTCAAGCAGTTCAACTGTATTGACTGTTGGTCAATACAGTCCAACTGGTATTTACATATAGGATGAGAATCTCTTTTGTGAAAGGAAACATTGATTAGATGTGTGAAAACTCTTTTCCAGGAATACTGTGACAAAAGAAAGTAGTTACAGCAGCTGCGCCTATGCTATTTCAGTTTTAACCATCGCATTAGAAGCCTTCCTCTTAAAAGACTGAGCTCAATAGGACTTTTTAATCAGAGCCCACAGCACCAAGAGGGCCAAGCAATTACGATGCTTATGATCTGAGCTGCCTGACCCCATAAAGCGCAGAGGTTCAATGCCCTCTATAGAATGTTTGTGGGGAGTGATACCCGTCCACTAAACATGAAGATCTGAATTAGCTTTTCCATTAAAATCCACTTATCCAAGAAGCGAAGGCAATCAAAGAAAGAGGAATATAAGAATAAACCATAAAAGATAATAATAATCACTGAATCCTTTTGCTCTTCACAATGAAATGTGAAAATCCCAGACTTTCTTCTCCTCTCACTCCTTTTCATAGCTGGACAGGTTTCATGGCATTTTCGTTCATCAAAAAGATAGCATCTTTTTTGGAGAGAAGACAGCCTCACCCTGAAGAAAAACTTCCTCCAGTGGACACGTTTTCTGAGAATTAAAAGAGAGAGGAAAAAACAGAGCCCCCAAAGTAGGAAAGTCACTGTTTTATTTGCTTGTGAGATGGCACTGAAATCACCTTGTGGAACAGTCATTTTAAGCCTGCTAAATCTTCTTAGAGGCTCTTGGGAGAAAAGAGGCTCTTAAAAAAATATTAATTAAAAAATAACCACAGCCATCCAACTTGGACCTTGGAGGAGAACAATCTGAATACAGAGGCTTCTTACAAAACTAATTGTGTTGGCAAAGCAAGGAGTTTCTTCTCAATGGATTTGATTCTGTGATGCTCGTTTATGGCAAAAGAAGAATAAAAGAACAGTTTTATATTGCTCTGCTGCAGTAGCAATTCAAAGAGGGGGAGTGTTCCAGCATTTCAAAATACATTGTCTCTTTCAGACAGAGCGTGCTGAAGGCCAACTGTTGCTCTTCTGCACCAACCACTTTGCTAATGAACTGATAATATGATATTCCATTCCCTGGGATATATTAAATGGCTACTTTGCAGAGTGAAAACTAGTTGTACAGTTCTGCTGTCCATGAGCATGGACTACTGGGAAAGAAAATCACATTCTAAAATGGATGCATTGTGCAGGTGGAAGCCAGTAACTGATGAAGCACAGACCCTCACACCATCCAGTGGGGTGGGTGGTCACTGGTCCCAAAGTTAGCTGAAGCCTGGGAGAATGGGAATGGACGATTTTAATTCATATAGAGAACTATCCACATTTCTCAAACCATGAGCTCTTCATCATGAAAACAAAAGGTTTAAATGATTAAAACTCAAAATACGCATTAAAATATCTGAAAACCACAAAGGACGACACACATATTAGGTTCTATTATTCCTATAAATACTTAAGGGAACTTGGACTTCTTCCTTACCCGGGAAGAGACCTTGGTAGCCAAGTCATTTACTATACACACTGCAGCAGCCGCTGGTGAGCCCTCACTCTGTAAGAAAATATAATGTTGCCTGTTTTTCTAACCAATTGAAAAGAAATTCACAAATTTCTGTCTCAAAGCTACGGAGACAGCAGACTCTACTGTGGTCTCTTCTTAACTGATGCTTCTCAATTTCCCTACAGGCTAAGCATATTTAGAGATGAAGATTGTTTACAATAACTGCCCCTCTACAAAGTGCTTTAAATTGAATTTCCTTCCAACCCTTAAGCTCAAGTCTCAATGGAGATGGCACGTGCAGTTCCCTTATTTTTTATACCCTGCTTTTAAGCACCCAATTTAATATCATCTTTCCCTTTGATGAGAGGTATCATTATTAAAGCCGGGCCACTTGCTTCAACTTACTAAAAGCTGACTTTTTTTTTTTTTCTTTACGTTTGCCTCCAGGGTGTTAAAAGACTAACAATTAGTGTAAGATATTTAAAATCACAAGGCTTATCCCATGTAACAATGATTACTACACACAGAAAAGAAAAGGGAAGTGACTGCTTTTCTCCACGTCTGGAGGCAAGAGAAACACATTTCTAAAGCGTTCATTATTATTTTAATTTTTTTAATATCAGGAAAACTCCCATGATTTCTGGAGGGAGCATTATTTTAATTATCTGTATGACAACAATAGCTAAATACTTTAAAAATGTTTTCTGTGTGCCAGGCGCTATGCGTTGTTTTTTGTGTTATTTCATTTAATCCTCACAACAATCCTATGTGGTTCAATATCTTATCATCATCCCCATTATACAGATGAGGAAACTGAGATTTAGAGAGGTTAAATAAGTGGCTGGAACCAATATCCAAACCTCCGTCTATTTAACTGTGGCACTAGTCACAATTACAGTATGTTAATGAGGCTTTATTTTATGATGCTAAAAGAACGGTGGGGAACTAATGGAAGAATCTACTGTATCTGATTTCTGTGAGTTAGGACTAAAACTAAACTAATACAGCTTAGAAGGAATTTGAAGCCTATCCATCAGCAATCAGCATGTTCCAATATGTGACAGCGATATAATTAGCTCTATAACCAGAGTCCAAATACTGGTCCTTTAGTATTTAGAGAGAGGATGTCTGTTCTGCCGAATGATCCCGACTCAAAATGCAGTTCAACTCCAACTTCAGGCATTTAGAGTGTCTGCTTCAAGGGCATTCATTAGTATTGACAATCTATGTGACTGAAATTTGGCTGTAATAGCAGTCTCTCTCTACATCTCCTCGTTCATTTTTCCTGCCAACAAGAGCCATTGAACACCTTCCAAATTTAAAGCTTAGAGCCGACAGGACAAGCAAGTAAGGATATCAGTTGGAACACATCAGATATGGACTCAGAGTGAATGTCAACCTCAACTGACATGACTACAGAAACAGAAACCGGGGAAATGGGAGGGGATAGATGTTTCATATTCTTATTCTAGAGGGTATTCCGAGCGTGTGTAATATGGTTTGTTGAAGAAACAGCTGTAAATCCATGATAAGCATCATGCTGAATAATGTGGCAACATTCAACTTATTCACATCTCCTACCAGGAATCCAAGCAGCTTTGGACTATTTTATGAAATGACAGTTTCTTAGCTGGAAAATTGGGTTCTGTGACTAAGGCCCTTATGGTGAGTTATGCCCTCTATCATCCGTCAGTCACAAAGCAAGTGGCGGTTTTTTAACCTCTGGGCTCTTGAGTTGTTGGTCCCAGCTGAGTCTGAGAAGAAACATATGAGTTAGAAAGCTCTTCTTAAGCCAGGGTTTGATGAAGGGATTGCATATGGAGAGTGGCCAAAGGAGATTCCAGATTCTACTTTCCTGACTGCCGAGTCCCCGGCGGAAAGCCTATGTCAGTCAGAGGGGCCCTGCCGCTAACCAAAGCGGTGTCATTATGAAAATAACTTGATTAGTTATCATCTGAATGTGGGCTGCTGATTAATCATCATTGAAATTAGAGATATGTGATAAGGACATCACTTGTACCTTATTTTCACTTAAGTGGGCATCTAAGGAAAATGAGACCATAAAACTCGGAAAAAAGGAATTTGTGCTGCAGTTCTGAGCTTACTGGTGGTGAAACCGGGAAAAACTCCGAATCTGTTTTCACATTTTCAAAAGGGTAAATGGCATCTCTCCTCCAAGGTTATCATGAGAATCGAGTGAGGAAATGTGAGTAACAGTATTTTTTGGGCTCCAAAAATGCTAAATAAAGGATATAATCTTTTCCTTCTCCAGCTATCTCCATGCAGCCTCTGTCTATAGTGCTTGGACCTTCTTATGAGCTTCCATGATCTGCTGGAATTCTTTTTTTTCAATTTCAGAGCTTTAGCGAGCATTCTTTTCATTCTAAGGCTAACTACAAAAGCACAGAGTAAATTAAAACATCTTCATCACTAACGTTAAATTGCAAACTAAAACCATCCTCAGTATGAAAAGTATAAGGTGAATAGCAGATGCAGGCAGAGGAGTGAACATTTAAAATTAGGTTCAATCTATAGCACTACAAACATGACTTATTTTCTGTTTTCCCTCCTTTAATTATATGGTCATGATTAGTTCAGTGGACAATTTCCGTGTTCTAAGGTTGTGTTAGGTTAGTCATGTAACACACAACACCCTTGCTGGAAAACCTCAACCGTCAGTCAACACCTCAGATATCAAGTTACTGAATACGCTGTTCCACAAAAGTGAGCTTTCCATATCATTGAATCTCTCTCTGAAGGCCAAAATTAAAACGAAATGAAATGAAACAAAAACAATTTCCACAGAGCTTGCTGACTTGCCACTTTGTCCTATGCTCCTATTTAAGGAGGATGACATGAGTTAATGACACACGTAGGACTATGTGGCCCTTCTCTAAACAATCTCAGCTGTCAGGCCTGTATATGTCCTTGCTGCTTCCCTCCAATGCTGGCTGTCACTTCTTGAAGATAATTCCTTCCTTTATTACTAAGTGCAAGGGCTTTGAGAAAGCTACTGGTACTAAGACCTTTCCTGCTTACTAATCCAGGATGTTTGAGGTCTCTAGAAACCTAACCTTCACTAAGTGGTGTGTCACTGTGGCATGAGGGGGGTGTAATTTCCCCCTTCATTTGACACTGGAGGAAAGAAAAGTGCACAGACAAAATTCAGTTAACAATAATATTTGGCTTAGTTTGACAATAATACTTTGACACTAATAGATATTCTTTTTTTTTTTTTTGGCGGTACTCGGGCCTCTCACTGTTGTGGCCTCTCCCATTGCGGAGCAGACTCCGGACGCACAGGCTCAGCGGCCATGGCTCACGGGCCCCGCCGCTCCGCGGCATGTGGGATCCTCCCAGACCGGGGCACGAACCCGTGTCCCCTGCATCGGCAGGCGGCCTCTCAACCACTGCGCCACCAGGGAAGCCCAATAGATATTCTTAGGTAAAAATACACCTTTGAATGTAGGAAGCAAACCAATAAAAAAAAATTGGTGACTGAGTCTAGTTTGTTTTTTAATGTTATTATTATTAGTTCAAACCCATCTATTACTAAGCTATGTATAAAGGCAGGTAAACTGACCATGGAGGATGCCGCAGGATCCAGCTGGAAGTCATTCGCTTTCCCCATGAAGCTCTGATACCGCCCCACGTTCCTAGACTTCTGGCTCATGGTGTGTTGTAATTGTCAGTCTCGGCACTTATTACACTGAGAGTTCTATGGTCATTTATTTACAGGGTGGTTTCCTTTTTAAAAATATTTTGATCTAGGTTCAACTGCTAGCACTGCCAGTTATTAGCTAAACCTTGCAAAAGTTACTTAAAGCCTCTTGAAGCCTCAGGTTTTACACATGTAAAATGGGTCTAAAAATTATAATTATTGTATCTCCTTGAGAACAGTCATACTATCTTCTTCATCTTTGTATTCCCAAAGCATAATAGAGAGTCAGTTTACAGAGAAAGTGTTTAATCAATGCTTGTTAGGGGAGTTACTAAGACCTTCACACTGAGGCAGTCTCATTTTTGGAGACAAGTCTCAACATCAAAACATTAAGTTGTACCCATATCTCTCATTAAATATAATTGTGAACTTCAAATGAACTTAATTAAGAATTTCCTTAATTTTGCTTTTGAAATGATTAATTCCAATTGTCTGTTATATTCTGAAGCTAACCATTTGCTTTTCCATGGCTCAGACATTTTCACAAGGTCGAAAAGAAACAGCCCTAGTGCTGTGTCTCCAGTGGTCAACAGAGTAAACAGCCCAGCTTTAAGAAGTTCCTGATGTATATATGTATTGCATCTTCTTTATCCATTCATCTGTCAATGGGCATATATACAATGGAATACTACTCAGCCATAAAAAGGAACGAAATGGGGTCATTTGTAGAGACGTGCATGGACCTAGAGACTGTCACACAGAGTGAAGTGAGTCAGGAAAAACAAATATCGTATATTAACGCATGTATGGGGAACCGACAAAAATGGTACAGCTGAACTGGTTTGCAGGGCAGAAATAGAGACACAGATGTAGAGAACAAACATATGGACACCAAGGGGGGAAAGGGGCAGGGGTGGGGGTGGGGGTGGTGGTGGTGGTGGTGGTGGGATGAATTGAGAGACTGGGATTGACATGTATACACTAATATGTATAAAATAGATAACTAATAAGAACCTGCTGTATAGAAATATAAATAAAATAAAATTCCAAAAAAAAATGAAGTTCCTGATGTTGCGAGGGAGACAGACATGTGTACGTACAAGGACAGCACAGTGTGGTGAGACTCATTAGCCACAAGGATGCTACTGCACTATGGGAAGCTGGAGAAGCCAGGAAGGACCCTGTCAGGATGGGGGTGCAAATTCCAGAGAGGATGAAGAAGAGACACTAGAAAGAAGGATCGTGGTGTGTTTAGAACAAAGGGAAGAGTGTGGTATGCTCTGAAGGGTGCCAGGAAGGGGCGCTTTCTAGAAAGGTCATTAGGTCCAGATATTGAAGGACACTGTAGGCCAGGCTAGGGAATTTGCACTTTATCTTGTAATTAATAGGGAACCATTAAGTGATTTTAATCCAGGGAGTGATATGATCACACGTGTGTTCTGAAAGATAACGTTTGTGCAGAGAGGGAGGGAAGATGGGAGGTGGGAAAACGCTGGAGCCAAGAAGATCAGTTAAGAGACTTCAGCCACAGAGTACTCGAAGCTGATAAGAGCCAGGTAAGGGAATCCGGAGGGGGGATGGCAGAGCTCAGGGTGGGAGGAGGGAGAGTGAGGAGGAGTGGGGAGCCCTTCCAGGTGAGGCACATTAGTGGGCTTTCAGCTCCGTTAAGCGGGCCCTGGGTGTTCCTCAGTCACCTCTGTTCAACTCCAGTTAGTGTCTAGTGGCTTTCTAAGGAAGGACCAGCAAAGAGCTAACTTTCAAAAGGAGCTGGACGGCAGTTCACACACCCATTCTCATCACCACTGTTGTTCACCACGGAGATGGGTTTTTGCAGCCTCACTTGTACCAAAAATAGAATTAGGGTACCTGGGTGTCCCTCCACCCCTGCAACCCTCACCCCCAAAAGAGCCCTTCTATTTCAGTGTGGTCGACCAGTAGTTTTGAAAATCCCTGAGAGATGATTAAAAATGAAGAATCTCAAACCACACCAGACTGACTGAGTCAGAATCTGCATTTTAACAAGAGACTCTAATCATTCATGTGTGCATTACAGTTTGAGGAGCTCTGGCCTAGAGTACAGTAATTCTCTCATGATCCTAAACATTGAGAGTGATGGCTGAACCAAGGAAGATCACAGAAAGAAGTGTGTTGTTCCTAGACAACAGGTTTCAAGGAAACTAGTGAATCAGTGAGTCATGGGGTGAAGAAGAAGGTGAATCCGCACCACCAAGTGAGGCCCATCTCCAGGGAGTAACATGGCTTCTCCTTCTGTAAAAACCGACTTCAAGTTTGCACGATGACGATAAATTGATGTGAATCGTTCATGAAGTCAATAGGAACTAGAACCTTGGGTTCTTTTCCAAGTTTCACAGAACCACCACTACACAAATGAAAAATCCTCTCCCAAAGCAGCTAGCTGACTGCAACCAAGGCAAATAGATTATTCTGCATTCAGCTGCAAAAAAACCCGACTTCTTCCAGCTGGTGCTCCCACACTCAGTGGGTTTGTAAGTTTGCATGCCGCACTCTGGTTAATTTTTGCTTCTTTGGTTTCATTGTTACTGTATGTTTTGTGCTCGTGTGTGTTGAGCCAGTGAAGACAAAACAACAAATAGGGAAATAAGGCAAGCAGTCCAAAATGAAAACTGAAAGAGGCAGCCCAGGTTTGTTACAAAAGTGATGAGATTCAACTATACAATCTGAAGGGAGGGGAAAAGAAATCTGTACTACCCCATTACAGCAGACTTTTTCACTCTGTGTCCAGGACATAAAATTTGCTGCAAAAGCACTAGTTACAATAGCCAGGACATTGAAGCAACCTAAGTGTCCATTGACAGATGAATGGATAAAGATGTGGCACATATACACAATGGAGTATTACTCAGCCATAAAAAGAAACAAAATTGAGTTATTTGTAGTGAGGTGGATGGACCTAGAGTCTGTCATACAGAGTGAAGTAAGTCAGAGAGAGAAAATCAAATACCATATGCTAACACATATACATGGAATGTAAAAAAGAAAAAATGGTCATGAAGAACCTAGGGGCAGGACGGGAATAAAGACACAGACCTACTAGAGAATGGACTTGAGGATATGGGGAGGGAGAAGGGTAAGCTGGGACGAAGTGAGAGAGTGGCATGGACATATTTACACTACCAAATGTAAAACAGATAGCTAGTGGGAAGCAGCCGCATAGCACAGGGAGATCAGCTCCCTGCTTTGTGACCACCGAGAGGGGTGGGATAGGGAGGGTGGGAGGGAGACGCAAGAGGGAGGAGATAGGGGGATATATGTGTATGTACAGCTGATTCATTTTGTTATACAGCGGCAACTAACACAACAATGTAAAGCAATTATACTCCAATAAAGATGTTAAAATAAAATTATACTCCAGTAAAGATGTTAAAATAAAATAAAATAAAATAAAATTCTGGGTACTCTGGGAACACCCAGAAACCGGAATTGTGAAAAAAAAAATTGCGGCAAAACTGTAGGTAATGACATAAACAGAGGTTTAAGGGAAATAATAAGAGTCATAAGCTGTAGGCAGAAAGAAGCAGACACAGAAAGAGCCTCGTAGAATGTTCAGGGGAAGAAAAGGTAAACAAGAGTTTCACTTTTACACGGCCTCTTAATGAACATCCATGGATCAGCCTGGAGCGGATGCTAGAGTGAATGTGCCTTGCCTTCCGGATGCAGGCTAACAGCATCCTTAGCAGCAGCTCACAGGAGGAAATGACACTTACCTTGAAAGCAAAGAAGCAAAGGTTTCACCTAAGTGTAAGAACCTCAGCTTGGAGAGGTTCTCTCCTATCACGCTGAAACTTAAGTATATAAAGTTTAGAATTTCAACCATTGTGTAAGTTTCCTAATAAACTTTTCTAATTTTATTTTACTTTTTTGGTGGGGGGAAGAGAGGGTGGAGCAGCACAATGGTCATTGCCACGATCTAGTTTCTGTTCTTCCTGTTCCTTAATATATGGCGATTGCAATTGGTTCGCACTTCATTCCCCCAACCAATGTGTTCTTATATGAAAGCTTTCAGGGTTTTTACTCCTGGCATACCCAGATGGCTTTCCTGCAGTGGGAGAATACATCTGAAGGGTTTTCTGCTGGGTTACTAAAGTGCAGTTTCAGAGAGAATAATGTTCTGAATTTCAGTCTCTTAAAAAAGTCGTTGGGTTTACAGGCAGTCACGCTTGTCACATTTAGCGTGTGAATTACGTACTTCGTGGACACAGTTAAACTGCCACAGTTGTGCACAGCCATAATTTCTACAGAGAAAAGACCAACAATTGGGGAACTTTATTACTACTATTTTTCATTTTTAAGAAGCCAAAATCAACCCTCCTAACATTATAAGATAGTTTTTCTTTTTAAAAAAGTTTTTTTTTTCTTAAATAAAGAGAAAGAAAAAAAGAAAACCTCTAATGGGCTACTTGCTGTTCTATTCACTTTTTAGATTTGTCAATTTTTGAGTGACTGCCAGCATCAGGGACTCTTTGTAACACCTTGTACTTGGGATATAATGAAAACATGAAATGATTAAAAATACTGTGAGTGTAACTGCAGAAGGGACTATATATTCTGGGCCCTAAGGAAGGCCGTTTCTTTGCAGAATCAGACAGACTCCATTTATGTTATTAAATAGTAGCACTATTCACTGTCCAGGCTGGAAGCTTCCCGACATGTCAAAGGCACTGATATCGATATGTCCAAAGCACACATTCGAACATTAACCTTTAGAATGCTGGTATCCTCTAGCCTTGTAATTCAGAGTGTAGGAATTAGATATCCAGTCCTATGACATTGCTTACATGTCACAAATGTCTATCTGTCAAAAAATGTTTCTTTTTCCTACTAATTCACCTGAGAGTCAAAAAAAGTATGAGGATTGTAGAGTTTGTAAGCAGAATACATTATTAATATAAATGGTAAGGCTAAATACTATTAATAATTTAAAAAAGCACCAATTAAATGCTGCTTCTTTGAACCCTAGCTCTGTGCCAGGCACTCTGTTGGGTGTTTTGCCACACCCGTGGTTCTCAACTTGTTTTGGCATGCATCAGAATCCTGGGCCCTACCCTGGGGTTTTTAATTTGGCAGGTCTGGGGTGGGGCCCAAGGATTTGCCTTCCTAGTAAATTCCCAGGCGATGTGATGCTGCTACCCTAGGGACCACACTTTGAGAACTGGCACACATCATCTTATTGAATCCTTCACTGTGTCCGTTTTATAGGTGAGGAAACTGAGGCTCAGAGAGGGGCTCTGCCACTTAATAGCTGTATACATTTGGGCAAGATACTTAACTTCCTCACGTCTCTGTGAGGGTGACCATTCCCATGAGGACTTTTCCCATGGCCAAATCTCGTCCTTTCTATCTAAATGCCCCCCTGACTTTATCCGAATGTTAATCCGTGTCCCTTTTCTACCGCCCATTACTAGTACCATATCAGCTCAGATTTATGACCTGCCAGCCGTGTTGTGATTAGATGTCATCCCTGTCTTTCTATTACTCCGATATTGATAGATAAAATTCTGTGGTGATGCATCACCTGCCCTTTCAAAGGTTACTGCCAGCAGATGCTAGGAATCAATACAGTTCTTATCTGTCACAAACCACAAGAAAAGCATGGTAAACAAGGCTCAATGAAAGGCCTGTGAACAGGTCAAAGAGAGAATCCCAGCTGCACGGTGTCACGAGTTTTTGTTTCCCTACCTAGTCCAGAACCTGGCTTTGGCTCTCAACTATCCGTTTAAGGTTTGGACCATATAATATAGTGGGGCTCAGAACTAGGCCCTGGGTCCAACACCATCTCTAGTAACCCTTGACATGGACACTGCGAGGTGAGGCCAAAAGGCTAAAAATCTAATTTATTATAACACGTGACCAAGATCAATAAGATATTTGAGCTCTTCGGAGGCAAAGGCTAAATAAATCTAAGGAGATATGGTAGGTTCACATATTTTTTGTTTTCTCCATCCATCTTTCAATAGGAAGAGTCTTAGCTTGGGTGAAATGAAGATAAAAAGCACTATATATATATACATACACACATATATATATTTTAAATGCTTGCTGCTCAACACATTAAGAAAACATCTAGTTATAGATGTCCTAGAAACCTTTTTTTTTTAAAAAAGGAGGCAAGTTAATTTTCTAACTTGATTTTTCTTCCCCAAGGGAAAGTTGCTTTATCTACAGAAAAAAGCAGGTCTAGGGTCCCCACCTGGCTGTTAGAAGTCTGCCGCTTTAAGTCTGAGTACAGCCCAAGTGGAGCTAAAGGAAGGGTTCCTCAAAAGACTACAAGCAGAAATCATGCCATCCAAAGATCTCCTGGACTCTTCTGCATCACTGCCTCCGTCTCCCACTCCTGGATCCATGCCTCTCCCCTCCTCATTCCACCTTGGTTCTAGCCTCCCATTTGCTCAGTTCTGTCTTGAGCTCTGGTGCCTTTATCAACTGACTTGCTTCTCCATCATTTGCTCCATTTTCAAGATGGCAGCTCTTCTTCACCCTCTCGTTTGCATGTGCTTAGACTGACCTTTCTGGCTTGGTCTTAGGACAGCCTCTAATGATCTAGGGACATAGAATGAGTCAGGGGCAGGCCGGGCTTAGCATTTTAAGAACTGTTCCCCCTTCCTTGGTTTGAAACCTAAGCATATTGTATCAAGAAGCTCCCAGTGTGGCCAGTGGGCTTCTACCTTTGTGCCTGATGGCCTGAGTGGCCTAGGTCAGACCTAAGTCTTCAGAATAACGATGGGCACAGTTGCTCACAATAGGTGAGATAGTCACATGAGAATGACCAACACCGATAAATGAGGGACCATGCTTATTTACCAGGTTGTAACTGATTTTAAGAAAAAGATTTCCAAATGCTTTTAATGAGACTATCCGTACCTTTTAGGAATCTGCAATGTAGAATTCACTCACTTGCTACACAGGCCAAACACTTTTCAATGCCTGAGATTTCCAAGCCGTGAGAGAGGAGCCATGAGGTGGGCTAAGTGTCCTGAGGGTGACCTATTTTGGACGCAATGTTTTTTTCCTACACAAAACCATCAAAGACATTGTTTAAAAGCATACTGAGAAATGGTGCACAAAAATGAAGCTAATATAAACTTATTATTTATGCCACACAAGAAGAATGAGGCCAGCTTTCCTGAGAATCCTCTGGAAGGATTCTCATCTTACTGAAAGCGTTGGTGATTCAACCACTGCATTAGGAGTCCTGGGACCTCTACCTGACCGCTTTTAAGAATTAATACCCTTCTCAAAAATTTAACTTGTATCCTAATTATAAAAATTATATATACTCATGGAAGAAAAAGTAAAATATATATATACTCATGGAAGAAAAGTAAACAAAAAAATACCACAACTCTGAGATAATTATTATTAATAGTTTAGTATATTCCTTTCCATATATGGGACATGCATGTGTGTGTGCTCGTGCACGTGTGTGTGTGCTCGTGCACGTGTGTGTGTGCTCGTGCACGTGTGTGTGTGTGCTCGTGCATGTGTGTGTATAAAATCCTTAATTACTGTATTATGGCACATCATATAAGTATACCAGAAAAGTAATTTAGACATCCTGCTCTTGTTATATATTTCGATTGTTTCTAAATATATAAAGTTTTATAAATCATAAAGTTTTATGATTCTAACAAATGCTGCAATGAAAATCCTTCTGCAAATATATTTGTTCTGATTTCCACATATATCGAGAACATCTTTTTAACATCATAAATTTCATGCACTCCAGTATAGTTCTACTCTTCAATTTTTTTAAAATCACAGCAGCATCTATATGCTCTACGTTACATATTTTTTGTTGCTAAATATAACTCAGAGTAATAGGGATTCCGACCCAAAGGAATCTGAGGCCCCTTTGACCTCATACAAAAACTCTCTGCATCTCTCGGGATCTGAGGCACACAAAAACACTTATGACACTATTCTTACTTTTAAGGCATTCAGAAACTAAGAAGATGAAATCAACTTCAAAATTTAGGTCGTGAGTACATCATTCCTACAGAGAACACTGAACACACTTTAAACGAAAGACTAAACAATGGGTTTACTCATATTACAAAGAATGACCAGGGAGCCCTTATAGTCTTTCACAACTGGGTTAAGCACCACTCCTACGTGCTCCCGTAAGTACGCCACTTGTCCTATTTCAGCACCTGTTTAAACCTTCACATGCCCCACTAAACTGTGATACTAACAGAAGCAAGTGATGACCAGGTATCTCCTCTGACCAAGGCACTGTACCAAGCTCTGCAAAGGAAGAGCATGTATGGATCTTTTACACCACCACCATGTCCTCAGGATTCCATACAGTGTCTGGCAGCAAACATTTGCTGAATGAATGAACAAATAAATGAGGGAATAAAAGAGAATTCCATTGACCATTTCTTTACCTTAAGCTTTCTATGCCCTTGAGGTGTTATTTTCTTAACATTTTATTTGGAAATGCTTTAAGACTTACAGAAAAGTTGCAAAAATAGTACAGAGAGTTCAAATAAACTCCCTTCCCCTAATGTGAACATGGCACAATTATCGAAACTATAAAATTGACACTGTAAATACCACCACATCACCCGGACAGTTTGAAGAGTACTGGTCAGCTATTTTGTATGTCCCTCCATTTAGGTTTGATTAACGTTTTCCCATAAATGGTTTGAGGTCATGGATTTGGGGGAAGAGTACCACAGAGGTCGTGTACCCTTCTCACATCACATGAGAATAGACACGATATCAGTTTCTACTGCTGATGTTAACCTTGGCCACTTGGCTATGGTGACATATGGAAGGTTTCACCACTGGAAAATAATTATTCTTCCCTTTCCATCTGTTAGAATTGGAGTCACCGAAGTCCAGCCCACTGCTCCCGGGGAGAGGAATTCAGCTGTACCTCCTAGAGGGAGAAATCTAAAGAATTTGTGGATATATGTACATGTTCAAATCACTAGAGCAATTAATAAATATTTGAGGGGAGATACTTTGAGGCTATGCAACTATCCTGTTTTCTCCTTCAACTTTTGCTCATTAATTTTAGCATTCATGGATGGATCTGGCCTGTAGCACAATCACTACTATGGTGTTCAAGTGGTCATTTTTAATTTCTCCCACTCCTTTAACTGAAGTTCTTGTTGTGTAGAAGAGCTTTCCCTTTTTTCCTATCTATTTATTTTTTTATTCAGTCATTTATTTATATTAGTATGGACTCAAATGGATGTTTACTTTATTCTTTGGCTTTAATCTGATAACTAGCATGATTAATATTATTGTGCAAATTGTTCCACCTTGGCCATTGGGAGCTCTTTCTATTACATTCAGCACAACAAAATTAGGGAGAACTTTAAAAGTTACCAGGAACCAGTAGAAATAGGCAAACAATGAAAAAGACAGAACAGCAAAAGAGTCAACTGAGGAACATTTTTGAAACAGATGTCAGAAAAAGATAAGGAGAGGAAAAGTACATCGCTTCCAACTAAGAACAACAATAGCAAAAGATCTGGGAATCTGCTGTCATACTATGTTTATATAAACCTTTTCTAATTCCAGTGCGAAGGACCATTTACATTCTTGTAAGGCAGCTGGGAGGTAAGGGCACACTAATAAGAGGAGGAAGATGAGACAGAGAGTCAAATTCTAAGAAACTCAGATGCTCACTGCAGACTGCAGCCTCCACCCTGTATGTTTAAATACCACTCAATTAGGATCAACATTCATTTTTTATTAATGCTCTTCTGAGACAATGGCTCTTTTATCTGCGTTTTATCTTCCAGCTACATTAAGACCAAGGACACTCGCACAGAAGATATAAAGGAGGAGACCCTGATGAATTGGGAGTTTAAAATACAAATGGAACTTCGTCTGTCTTGACTTGTTTTATTAACATCTGAAGGTTGATTTATAGCAGATTAGCAGGCGGGAGAGGACTGTTTGTGCAATCATTTTACTTAATATACACAATTAGAAAAAACAAACATTCAACAATGGCTCCCTTCTATGGGCTAACATATGGCACATTCAGTTCTAAAATTCACTTCCATCTCTGTCACCTATTGCAGTGACCAAGGACAGGTGTACCCTATCTCAAGACCACAGAAAGACATTCTGTGCAAAGCCCTGGTTTAAGAGACCTAGTGTCTCCACAAACACAATGAAAGCTCCTGTACAAGGATGCGTGTGGTAGGAATGGTGAAGTCAGATGGATTTAGGCTCAAGTCCCCTTTCCACTTGTGAAGCTTTGTGACCTTGGGTAAGTAATTTCACCTGAGCCTCCATTTTGTCATCTACAGAAATGGAACTATTACGACAAATATTGTATGGTATTGCTTATATGTGGAATTTTTTTAAATGAATGATATAAATGAACTTATATACAAAACAGAAATAGACCCACAGACATAGAAAACAAACTTGTGGTTACCAAGGGGGAAAGAGGGGGAGGGATAAATTAGGAGTTTGGGATAAACATATACACACTGCTATGTATAAAATAGATAACCAGCAAGGACCTACTGTATAGCACAGGGACCTATACGCAATATTTTGTAATAACCTATGAGGGAAAAGAATCTGGAAAAGAATATATCTGTATATCTATCTATCTATCTATCTATATCGCTTTGCTGTACACCTGAAACTAACACAACATTGTAAATCAACTATACTTCAATTAAAAATTTAAAAGAAAAGGAACCATTGCAGAAGACTACTGTGAAGATTAAAGGAGAGGATGACTGTGCCCGGGGCCTGACGATATAAGGGTTCAATAAACACTGGAGATTGTATGATAATGATGATTTCTCTTACTATCCTCATTTCCTAAAAAACGAGGATAAGCTGCAAGTGGGGTGACCTTACCAAATAGGAATGCCATGGAGGCAAGCAAATGGTTGCACTTCTCCACCTCTTAGGAAGGAAATGGATACATGCAAACCATTACCTTAGTAACGCAAAGCCAGTCAGCATTAAGGAAAATTAACGGCATTCAGTAGACTGTGTTTTCACTTGAAACGAAGTAGACTAGACAGCCTCGGCTTTATCTGGAGAATAATGGTCTGATAATTTTTAAAACCGAGGAATCCTAACATCTTCTTGTTTTTAGGAATTCAATACCAATATTGAAATCTTCCTCTTTTCTCATAAGAAAAAAACTGAGTCTAACCTCTATGAGGGAAGGAACTTGTGTGTTCTTGGCTCCTTCTCCAGTGCCTAGAATAGTGCCTGGCTCTTTTTCTTAAAAAATTTATTCTATTGAAGTATAGTTGACTTACAGTGTTGTGTTAATTTCTGCTGTACAGCAAAGTGATTCAGTTATACATATATATGCATTCTTTTTCATATTCTTTTCCATATGGTTTATCACAGGACATTAAATATAGCTCCCTGTACTATACAGGGAGCTATATATACTATACATGTTGTTTATCCATGCTACATATAATAGTTTGCATCTGCTAATCCCAAACTCTCAATCCATCCCTCCCCCACTCCCCCTCCCCCTTGGCCACCACAAGTCTGTTCTCTATGCCCGTGAGTCTGTTCCTGTTTTGTGGATAAGTTCACTTGTGTCATATTTTAGAGTCCACATATAAGTGATATCATACGGTATTTGTCTTTCTCTTTCTGACTTACTTCACTGAGTATGGTAATCTCTAGGTCCATCCATGTTGCTGCAAATGAGAATAATGCCTGGCTCTTAATCTTCCTGGGCCTCTATGTCTAATGCCAAATCTGGGCACCGTGGCTGGTCCATTCCTACTGTTGTATTTTTTTAAGCTCCTACAGTTTCATCACTGCTCACAGCAGTCACTGAGTGCTGTTTCTATCCATATGGAAATGCTTTTCTGAACCTATTTCTTATGTTCGTACATGCCCCAGCACTGATCCCTCATAAAATTGTGAAAAAGATTTCCTCCTCTCTGCCGTTGACCACACCTCCCTGTGCCTAGCACCAACGCTCCTCCTACAGTATAGATCGTCTTATCAGATGTCTTTGGGGCCAGCAGTTCATTGGTCAAAAACATGACACTGTGGGGAAGCACAGAAAACAAAAACAATTTTTTTTTTTTAATAAAGCTGTTCTTACTATCTCGATTCTTTCTAGGGTTGCATTTACATTTTTTTTTTACATGCTGTAAATATTTTATTTTAATTTAAAACATATAGCTGTACTTTCGTTGACCAACCTCTTGGTGTAAAATCCAAGCCTTTTCTTTCAAATGGTTTGAGAATCAGTGAGGTTGCTTCTTGGTGAGCATATAATAACTCAACTAGCAGGACGGTGTCCTTAAATCGTGGTCCCTAGACCACAGTCTCACATCACAAGGAAAACTTGTTAGAAATTGAATTCTCAGGCTCCCATCCAGACCTACTAAATCAGTAACTCTCTGGGTGGGGCCCAGCAATCTGTTTCAATAAGCTTCCAGGTGAGTCTGATGTCTCCTGAAGTTTGAGCAGCACCGTGGTGAGAGATGAGACCTACTCGTGTAGATGAGTAGCATCCACCTGCCAACGTCCAGTGTGTCGTGAGCATCCGCCAATAGGATGTGCAGAGTGCTTGGGTCCACTGGTTACTACTCCAGTGAACCGGTTACTGTACTTAAACACAGCGTTATAGTCAGCTGTGCCTTAGTATCAGGCAACTGTCCTTCAGAGTGGCTTCCACGGATGCTGTTCACAGCTGCGAAATGTAACATCTCTGAACCATAACTAACATTCACAAGTCCCAGTTTTTCTGGTTCTCAGCTGGGATCGCTGCACAAGGCTTACTGTGTTACCCTACTCTGCCTCTGGCCTCCTGTTAATCATTTCTATGGGAGATGAGAGAAGCAGCCAGTCATCCTGACTGCTATGTCTGCATCCATCAGCCAGTGAAACCCAGTGTGGGGGGTGGACTCACACCCCCAGCCACACAGGACTGGACCACAGAGGATGTTGGATACCTCCCCATGAAGCACACCACAACGTACACTGTGTGTTATCTTCCATATTCACCAACTCAGTGCCTGCTCTATGCAAACCAAAGAACAGCACTCTTTCTTCTATACTTGCTAATTTATAGCCACATGAGTATAAACATTTCCTGGGTTCTTTTATCATTCATAACGTTGTTCTGTCAGTAATATCTGTCATCCTTTGTAGTTCGGTAAGCTCTTTCAAAGCCGAGATATCTTTATTTCTAAATGGAATCTGAGATGAATTTTGATAAACATGCATTTTGTATCTTAATAAAAAAGGGATTTTCTCCCATAACTACCCGAATATATAAATGTTTAAAAAGTTTCTGAAACCTGCCTTTGCATCTTACATTGAAAATTCAATGTCAAAATAATATTAAGAATACATAGAACTGTAGGAAATTGTTTTAACCATGATGTGATAAATAATAAATCAGAATAGAAGTTATTCTGCAATTATGGGGTTTCTCCATTCTTTAAGCTTCTTGCCTGTTCCAAATCAGTGGATCGACAGCCCTTTAGTTTAACAATTAGGCACAGAGGCAATCTTGTTAGGACTTGGTAAAACACTGTCACTGTCTTTGTCCCTGCCATGCAAAGATGCTACAGTAAAAGCTAAAATGTACCAAGCTGCCTGCACGAAGGCGATGTGCCCAAACAAGGAAGTCCAAAGCAGAGTTCCAATGGGTTGAATATAATTTGAAGTGCTGGAGGGCTAATGTAGGCGACATCACCCAAATATGACTTTGTTTGTAGGTGACCCTCCAAAATTACAGCTCAGACTAACCTTTAGCGGGTTGGGCTGGCTGGTCCACCGTGCCCCCTTTTGGAAGCTTATGCATTTCAGGTGTGGAGCCTTTTCCAAAAGCCAAGAGCTGCATTTTGAGCAGTGTAGTCTCAGCCACGGCCAGCCAGCCCGCTATCTCCTTGAGGGATATTTACTTACATATTCAGTTCAAATTTACAGTACCTGGCTTGCAAATGAAATGCCACTTAAGAAGACAATGCCATACCATTGTGGGAAATAAATCAAATAAGCACTTCTTATTTTAGCATACGCTGGAAATCACACATTGTGGAAGCTGTATGTAGGTTATCTGCCCAACAGAAACACGTGCCACCCCTTTCAGTGCCTTTCCCTGGCTACTACTCAAACTAACCTAAAATTGCTTTCTTCCACACAAATCTCCTTACTGAAGAAACCAATTAACCCCTCTGATTCCTTTAAAGAATATGATGACTAGAAGGCAACCGAGCTGGGTGGAAAGTTTAACCTTTGAGAAGAACACTCAAAAGAAGTAAGATTGGGAATAGCCCCCTTGGAGGTCAGAACTGTGTTTATGACATGGTCATGGGGCTGAATTCAAACCTCAAGGGAACAAAACTCAGTAACTAAGGTTGGTCTTGTAAGCAGAGGGTTATTTACCACTGAGAATATATTGTTAACACATAGCAAACTCAGAGAAGTGGTGATGTCACATAGCGGCTCCCTTCTGCGATGGTTTCACGGAATCATCTTTCAGTAAGTCTTTACTAAGAATTGTTTTGCCAGTGGTGTTGATGGGTTTGCACTGAATCATCACACTGCTGGCCTTTCAGGTGACAGCCCACACATTTGGGGGGCACCTGCCTGGGGGTAAGAGGCTGGTGACTGGAATTCTCAGCTGTGGATACATGCTCACAATTCAGAGATGCTCTATGTCCTTTGAAGACATTCTTGATTTTTACATTTGAGCTCTGGGTCCACTTGGTCTGGCCACTGTACTAAAATATTTGCAGACCTAGGGATATGTATTTCAGCTTGGGAGGTGGGAAAGTTGCTAGAAAACACTGGAGGCTTATTCTCAGAATATCCTCTTCATGCAAAGAAAAAAAAAAAAATCCTCACCATCATAACAAAGCCAGTCTCTCTCTCTCTCTCAGCTCTCTCCTCAGTCAGTCTTAGAGTACCTATTAGTGCCAGGAAAGGGGCCACCAAAGACCTCGGGCTCTGTGCTCAGTAAAAAAGCCCCAGGTCTGGGAGGAGCAAAGGACCCCCGGCCCCCGGCTCAGTGCTCTGGAAGCACTATTGAGAGGACCTGAAGCCAGGCCCAGCACTGCGTCCGTTTATTGTGTGCACATTTTCTTCTTTGCTTTCTTGATGAAACTGTCAATCTTCATAATGGTGTTAGCAATCGTAGGGATGTGCTGCGAAGCGGCTTTAAAGACATCTGATAAAGAGAAAACCTGTGCTCTCCTGGTCCTGAGCCCCTCTTTAGAGTCAGTTACCGGTGATAAGGTTGGGCATTCTGACTCGTACAGAGGACGAGAAATTTGACTTGGCAAGTCAAACTGCCACCAACTCGACAGGACACGTGGGACCCCCAAGCTGCCCTCCTTTCAGCCCCTCACGTGGGTAGATCTTGACATCACATCACTGCCCCATTCTGGTTGTCTGCACTGACCAGCAGGGGGTGAAAATGCTTGGGTATCACATAGGGACGGGTATTTTTGGATGCCCTGGCTCGAAGTATTTCTCTCCCTTAACATGGCTCCTAGACTGGTGTTCCAAGAATAACTATCCCCGCCATGGGACTTCCCTGGCGGTCCAGTGGTGAAGACTTGGTGTTTTCACTGCCGCGGCCTGGGTTCAATCCCTGGTCGGGGAACTAAGATCCCACAAGCTGTGTGGTGCGGCCAAAACAAAGAAAGAAAGAAAGAAAGAAAGAACTATCCCCACACATGATCTAGCATCGTGGTGTGACGTCAGTCCGACGTGCTGGCATTCAAGCAAATCCAAACTAACCCAGTGGTCCACACTGTGCTCCTGTGAAACGTTGATATGGCAGGAAAGGACCCCAAGGGGTCAGTGAGAGCTCCCCAACTCTCTAAATCCCCCCTAACTACCATCAGAAACAACCCGCAGACCTGAGAGAGCCTGGCGTTTCTTCCCAGGGCAACTCTACACCAGCAGCTTCCCCCAGCCAAGTGGGCAACTCATCAAACTGCAGCCGGCTTCAATGTCTCCTTTGTAGGCCCTCCATTTCCGTCATTCAGGTCTCCTAAATTGTAAACCATTCAAGGGCAAAGTGAGGTTGGTGCTCCCAGTTAGTTATTCTGGAAAACCAGGAGCGGCACTACACATTCGAAAAAGAAAACTGCTCAGTACCTACTCTGTGGGGTTCTCCAAACGGCAGGTGATGCCACACACCATCTGTGATCCCAAATCTAAAGGCACTGGGGTGGGCGGGGGGGAGGGGAGGGCAGAGCTGGGGCCTCCACTCTGACTCCAAACCACAGAAGCCAAGAAATTCGGATTCGGAACCGCAAAGCGGCATGAGGTTTCACCAGCAGTAATACCTATCGGGTCACGTGACTTAAAGCATCTGTCACCAGCCGGGCCTGCTTACACTCTGCACAGTGGAAGAACCCACGCCCATTGGTGCACAGCTGGACAGGAGCCCCCAGAAGGAAAGTTAGGTCCCTCTGGATTTTAGGAGGCTTTTAAGGAACAACTTCTCTGCTCTAGTATCTTAGAAAGAAAGTTGACTGCACCAAAATAGGCCATTTGTCAGGCAGTTATGTGCTGTGTTTTTCCTGCTGGAAATTATGCCTTCCTCGAGGAAGGTTTAGGGGATGAAGAGGATTTGTGTAGAAGTGTGCAGTAGTCAGCTCCCACGATTTCCTTCTCAAATACATCCCAAAAGGGACATGCATTTAAGTAGCACAGCAGGCCAGTGTGACCAAAATGACAGTGCTCTTTCCAATTTATACTTCTAAAAGAGAATAAGCAGACACAATAACAAAAGCCTTTAGTCTAGATTTCATATCAGACACTTTGATGAATAGTAGCCTAAAGGGCAACATATTTATAAGTTTTAAGTCTCTCCTGCAACACAAACTGTCCTGATTTATCCCTATGATAAAGGCAGTTCTGAGCGCTCCTTTACCATAGTTATTATTTTACAGAGGGGGAAAAATGTTGATTCAGCCCTCAATCTGCCACTGTTGGGAGTTATAAATGTTGGTAAGAGACCAGTGCTGATGTCTATAAATATTAATCTATTTGTCATAAGTTCTGGGTGGCCCCTTCCCCTTTTCTTCCAGAACATTTCCCCCTTATTCTTGCTGCACCTACAGGATTTGCTTTATTGGCTTAAACCTTAAAAGGACTGGAAAGGGTGGCCTCTTTGAAGCCCATTACTGACTGGGTAGGTGATGGTCCAATAAAGCTCCAGTTCAATGTTTATTTAAAAGAAAGCTCTATGGACAAATGTCGATACCTCTTTTATTAACTGATAAACAGGCACTCTTATCTGCCTGTATGTACTCCCTACTCTTACCTCTACTCCCCATAAAAACTTCAATATGGAGTACAATCTAAGATGATTAAGTTCCTTTATTTAAAATAGAATCCTCCTTACTTTGACCCTTGAATTAAAAAAAAACGCTCCCACTTTCTCTAAAATCCCGTTTTCTTGGTTGAAGACACAGTTAATAAATCATTTTGGGGATACACCTCAAGTTGCTGCTTCCTTCAGACACCTGTGAACCGTTGGGAGTTTATTCATTAGCAGGTATGAAAAACATCTGAATACAACAACCAGCCTGTGTTTGTCGACAGTGTCAAAGTGAACCGTTCATTAGCATTTGTGAGAAATGACCAAGTCACCGAAGGGTATTAAGCCAACCTAGATGAGGGATAGAGGCTTGCGGACTGATGTGTTAATTCACTGTCCTGGATTAAACACCAGAGACAGGTCCTTAGTAGAGCTTCATCGTCGCTGGGCTAAGCACGGGGTTACAAATGGATGTCTTCCCAAGAGGTAAAGGGCCAAGATATATAAGTATAGCCATTGCCAAGTAATTAAATTGAAGTTCTTCTACATATAAGATTTGGGGCTAGGTACAGTCAACTACTTACTCTGTATTGCTGTATCTTTGTACCCATTACAGGTGAACATAGGTTATAATCTTCTCTATTCAAAGGAGTCCTTCTTGGAGATAGGGACTCTTAAAGAGAGACTCTACAATACAAAGAGACTAAGGATTTTCAAGGCACTTTTCAGAAGTTTCACTAATACCATTCTTGGCTAAATTAGAAAAATGCTTGGCATAAACACTGTATGTGCTGGTTGGATTGGCTGCCAAAGACCCACTGAGATGTGGTATTCCATGTGGATATGCATCTTTAATTAGTCTCAATAGATTTTATATGTATTCAACATTAATCTATACCACCTGTCCCAGACTAAAAGCATGAAAATGGTTCTTCTTAACCCCTCTTCCTCAGAAAATTATTCTGTCCCTTCTTCCAATAAATTCTGAAGGCTCTCTGGAAGGTCTTAAATGTTGGTTTAACAACAGTTCTTCTATTATAGATTTTTTTTTTACAAACTTTCAAAGACTATTGCTCTATGATTTTGTTAAAGGCAAAAGAAAGCAGTTCAAAGGCGCGTTATTAAAATCCTGACCTGAGACACCAGCCACAGTCTCACACCTGCATTTTAATTGTAGTCATTGCATTTCTCATTTCTATTAAGCCTCCTAGCCAAGGGATTATATTCAGCTGCGACATGTCTTCAGCTGTTGTATCCCAGCTCAGAAATCGGTTTTTTGAGCTCACTCACTCTAAACAGATTTTTTTTTTTTTTTTTTTTGCGTATGATCAACTAATTCCCTTAGGCTTCAGGTTTAGTCAAGTGCATATAAATAACTGGTGCTCATATTTTAATATGCAAAAAACCCACAAATTAATTTAAAAGTCACTTAGAACTAAATGAAACTTACACAACAACCAGATCGTGATGAGTTTAACCTCAAAAAAAAAAAAAAAGAAAATCTTTTAACTCTCCAGCATTCCACAAAGCTTAGGTTTTCAATAGGATCCAACAGGAGTCATTGCAGGCGGACAAATTCCATGATATTCAGGAATAACTCAGTAGTTGTTTTTCAGAAGAGACTCAAAGCAACAATATTCCTATGACCAAACACTTGAGAAGAGACCTATTTTGATGGAGTTTTATTTATGTCTGGAAGAAAGAAAGCAACATCACAACGCTTATACGATGGAAAGGCAGACAGAGAGAACAACTTTAACTTCTGCTCATTGGTAAGCAAGTCAGAGGACTTCATATCGGGGTGGTAGGGTCAAGACAGGGCTGGAAAGATAAACCACTACTATACAGGCCTGTTTCCTCAAGAGCTACTCAGTTGTCTACCCAGGAACACACAGTAGATATCCTAGCAAGATACTAGAAGCTGTATTTCTGGTCTGACATGCAGGCTAGAGAACAAAACTGTTTTGCTGTATTAAGTCACCTCCTTTATGACCATAAGTGCTCTAAAAGGTCTAAATGGCTATCTCCATGCTAGATGTTGGAATACAAAAAAAAAAAAATCAAACCAAAAAGTAAAAGCCCACAAAACTTTGCCCGACCACGATCAACAGGCTTGAAACACCATCACCGTCTAAGTATGTCTATACCTCCACGGTGGTTTATCATTTTGCTATCACATTAATTTTAGAAACGCCTCTTAAATGTTCCTCATTCACTGAACACATAATTCAATTCTGTGCTAAATTTCAAAATAGCTCTTTTAACTAGAAACGAGAAACAAGAAGTCATACCAGATATCAGCTTGATAATTAAACGAGTTCACCGATGTTTCAAAGACAGAGGGGGGAAAAAAAAAGAAACCCACTGATCTTTGTTACTAGAAACGTCATGATTATCACAAATTTAACCAAAGAATTAGGTACCTTAAATGCCAGATACAAAAATAAATTGTGTTTGGTTTTTAATTAAGTCTTTGTGTAAAAAAAAAAAAATTTAGGCCTGGGGGTTTAGATTGTCATTTTACACAAAAGTAAATGGTAAATGCCTTTCTACATGCGAAGCCATTAGATATAATTATGCAATGGGCAAAGCGTGTATCACGCTGTAAATGTCATTTGGTTTTACATTTATGAACTCATCAACATTTATCAAAACATCGCCTGGAGAAAGAGGACGCCTAGAGCGAGTGACAAATTTAATGCCATCTTTGAAAGTACATGACAAAGAAGTGTCACCAAAAGACATACAACTGACATACTACAGTGGTGATCTGCACGCCCATTTAATAGAAATTCTGTTCTCTCCAGAGAAGTCTCCCAATCACAGTACACTTCAGTGGGGTTTCAAGATCTATTTTCCTCCCTGGAAAATCATACCCCCTTCCCCACACTCCTAAATATTGCCATCAGATGTGTGTAATCCCAGCCAACTTCTGCAGGTAGAGGAACGTGTGAATTCATCCAGATGAGCTTGCGGGTTTGATTCAATTGCTTATTCAACCACAAACCTTAGTGCTTCTTAGTTAGTAATCTCTTAATGGAGTTGTGTTCAAATGGAAACCCAGGGACTATTCCTGCCAGGTTCTCTTTAGACAACCGGGGCTTGTTTCTCATTTCTTGCTCTGAATCACGGAACGGCCCAGGTGCTTAAGCACAAGCACCAGCTCTGCTAGCACACTGTGTTAACAGTTCTCCTTTCTGAGTGCCATTTCACTATCCCCATCAATCCGGTAGTTATCACCCAGGGAGATTTGTCCTTTGAAAAACAAAATGGCTGGACTTAAAAAGAGTCTACTTCTCCCCTTGTCCCTATTTCAGTTTCACACAACTTGTTAATATAAAATCTTGACAATGGGCCAGGGTAGTAATGCCGTTGGCAACGTTTCTGTCCTTTGTAGCTCGGTGCCTAAAACCTACCGGGGTGCGTGACAACAACGGCAACAAAAGCTGGGAGGAACAATAGCCAGCTCTCGAACTGGCGTAAAAAGGAAGTAGATCCCTCGGAAGAGTTGACGTATATAGTCCTCATGCTGTTATTAACTTCATTTTACCTTTCCTTACCAGCTACATGCTTCAAGCATCTCTATGTACCAGGATTTCCTGGGTGGGGTCGCTTCCCAGTGACCCAGCAGCTGCAATAGGAGTGCAGAGCTTGTGTCTTCTCCCCAACCTGGACTTGTTTCCCCACAAGCGCTCCTCCTTTTGTCCCTGTCTTGATTTTTCCCACATGTGCTACTTCCTCTACAAACCCCTTCCCATGAACTTGATTCAGGACACCCTCCATCCCCACCATGGTCCCTTTCAGCAAAGGTACATGAGGTATTTTTTCCCATCAATCAAGATTACACATTTCAGTCACTCTAAAGGGTCAGCCACCATTCTCTTGAGATTCAGAATTATCAAAAAACACTTGGGGAAACCCAGTTCTTTCAATTCCACACACACACAAAAAAACCCTTTCTCATGTTGCATCATTGCTCAGCATCATGTTGTCCCTTCAGCTTCGCCATCGTTGCAGGGATACAGCTATTTCTATGTGTTCCCAAAGCAACCTGCTCTCCCCTACTTCCTTCACACCCCTTTGCTGCCTGATTAATTCCAATTCATTTTTCAGATCTCTGCTCAGATACCATTTCCTGCATGAGACCTGACCGGACTCCACCTTTTCCAGATGGGCTCAGGATTCCTATAGGGTCAGTCCCACAGCACCCTGGGTTTCCCCATCTCAGGACTTACAAGCTCTTAAATCACTTTACAACATAAGCTTAGGAAACAGATGCTTTAGTGTTTCCCATCTATAAGACAGGGAGAAAATTCTGTCAATTAAATGTGCATGGCATATAAGATTGAAGATGAAAGGTATATACAGTTCTTTGATAGCAAAGAAACATATGAATTCAAGATATTATCATTATTTGCTCCTCTTGTATTTTGCAAATCACTTATTAACTAACAAGTGAAGCACAACTAAACATAGAAGTATTTTTAAAGGGATTTTAGAGGGGGGTTGGAGGGAAAGGAGTAGAAATGTGTTATAGTTAAAGGTTCATTTTAATTATTCTAAGAGGACTTGGTGAACCTTAATAAGATGCATTAGAGGATAATGGTGCACTTGCTATTTAAGCTTCTACATTTCTTGCTTGCCACTAACAGAGATGTATTTTTTCTTTAAATTCAAGCTGATCCCATTAGCACCAATTTTCAATTTCCCAGTCTTTTCAAATAGCCACAGAACATCCAGAAAACAAACTGTCTATTCCATGATTGTTTAGCAGAAGCTTAGTTATTACCATTACCTGTGTTTAATTTCAAGCTTGCCAACTCATAGCTTTGGAAAGAGGGAAGGAGAAAACAGGTTATTTAAAATGGATGTGTTTTATCATTACCCATCATTAAAAAATGATGCTGTTGTACCATTTCAGAAGTGGTAGGCAGTGAATATTTAATGCTCACGCTAGTATTTATTAGTTTCGCCTTTCTACAGTTCTTTATAGAACGACTATTTTAAATGACTATGATTTCTATTTCTTACAGATTCTCTGGCATTTCATTTCTACTCGCAAAGCATTTGTATCTGTGCTTAAGAAGCTACCCAGTAATACCTATAAATCGAGGAACTGTTTAAAATAACAGGCACCATCAAGATTAGGTGGGAAAAAAGTCACACGTCTGGGCCTTTGTTAAAGAGACAGCGTACGGGAGAAGAAAGAGTAGTTGCAGCGCGCCACTCACAAATCTCTCTGTGGAATAGATTAGACCAACAAAACAGAGCCAAGGCAACAGACAAAGCTAGGTGGAGACCAATAGAGAAATATACATGAGAATATGCAGTACAGCCTCACAATGAAAAATAGAGTATTATTTATAAAGTCGTACATTCCGCCATACCACTTTGAGGGTTATCAACATATATGTTTTGTGTTCTCATCACATCATAAACATCTGGACGGCAAAAGCTGTTTTTGACATATACATTTATTTTTCATGTATCTATAAACTAACTGACTCCATTTTTACTGACAAGTATACCCTCTTTGATAATTAGTTGTTGATTGAAATGCTGCAAAAAGTTCCATGGGTGCCAATGAGCTATTTCTAACCGGTGTGCTCAAATCATCTCTCTAAGCCGGCAGTCTGGTTCTGAGCACCTGAAAACTCCCATTCTCCTGTCCTCATACTGTCACCTGTCGCCTGTTTCTTCCCCGCACTAAGCATCCTACCAGCTCTGCAAAAGCGGACAAAGAAAATTCGATCTGTGCCGAACCCTAATAAAGACCACATTTTCTCAACGAGATTGCATCCAGCAAATTGTGAGCCTGAGGGCAGAGTACAGAGTGGGGGAGGCTTGTCAGCAAGGGAGCATCTCACAGTTGGTAGCCAACAGCCAGCCTGAGTAGACAAGAACATAGTGCTGGCCAGCAACACCATGCCCACCACAAAGGTGGCCATAGACATCTCTTCTGCTGTGATAAGTTTTTGTTTTGTCTTACCTATTATTATTATTATTTATTTTACTTTATTTTTTTGCGGTACACGGGCCTCTCGCTGCTGTGGCCTCTCCCGTTGCGGAGCACAGGCTCCGGACGCGCAGGCTCAGCGGCCGTGGCTCACGGGCCCAGCCGCTCCACGGCATGTGGGATCTTCCCAGACCGGGGCACACACCCGCGTCCCCTGCATTGGCAGGCGGACTCTCAACCACTGCGTCACCAGGGAAGCCCTTACCTATTATTATTGTACAGCACTGACACTCTGAAAGCTGACGATCGGCCACTGTGCTCTAATGTTGCTACAGAGACTTGATGAAAGCACAGCCTGACAAAATACACAGGGCTCACAACTCCCTGAAATGCAGGCTAAAAGAGTAAGGTATGCTTTTTTCAACTTAGGAGCACAGAATTGCAGAACACCATCATTAACAATGACAACAACAACAGTCCACTGAAATCCTGGCAACCATTCCACTGAATGTCAAGATCAAACCAGAACTTAACTAGTAGGATTGCTAGTTATAATCACCCCAATCCGTCCTTTCTCATGACAGAGGTTATGGCGATATAATGTATGTGGTCAAATTGGTAAAAAAAAAAAAAAAAAAAAAAAGGCGGGCGTGGGGACTGAGAAGCCCTTCTGTACTCTGTAAAGTCCCTCCTCCAGATAGGGTTTCCACACTATTCTCCTGCCTGCTTCACAGGAAGGAGGCTTCTACTGAGGGAGGGAAGGCTGCCTGTTACAATATTTTAATTTTTTGCTCCATGGTCATCATCAGATGACGCTGATTGTGCATGTACTACAGACTGAATGTTGAAACTACAAAAATGAACTGGCTACATTTCTCTTTCTCAAGGACCTCAGGGTTTAGTGGTAGAGACAGGACAGACAAGTAAAAAGGAGCAGAAGAATACAAAGCCCGTTGTGCCGAGTACTGAGTGAGGGTCGTGGGCACCAAGCTCTGTGGAACTCCTTTTCCTGCTGCTTGCCGAGGTGCAGTGTTCATTCCCATCCTCAGTTTCTTTCAACCCTGATATCATACTTACAGTCCCATGTATTGCTCTACCTGCCCTGCAATTCTCGCCCCCTCCCCAATCATGTCCTCATGCCCCTGTTTCACAGCTGCCCATCTGTACAATAAATTCCCTCCTTACCATGTCCTGTGGATTCTCATGAAGCCTTGCCTGACTATGTTGCAGAAAAGTAATCCTTCCTGCCTCTTTGAATTCCATGTGCACTGTTATAAATGGAAATAATAATAATACCTTTTCATGAGCTAAAATGAGAAAAAATATGTACGTAAAGCACTCAGAAGAGTAATCAGCACATAGTAAATGCTCAGTAAATGTCAGTTGTATGTATTATTGGTCAGTTGATTATAATGGCATGTGGTAGATATAAGTAAGTTAAAGAAAAAGCACTTGTTCTCCAGCAATTCAGGATTTAGTAGGATAGATAAGACAGGTCTTCAAAGAATAAGACAGGATATGTCTTATAAAAGACAGGATATGATAAAGATCCTGTGAATGTTCCAGAGGAATGGGCGAAGCAGGGCCTTACTTGGAGATGACGATTGAGGGCTCTGAACGTCGGGGAAGAAAATACAGCCTTTAACCTTTGGATGCTGCAAAGTGAGATAAGGTGGTTAAGCCTATGAGTGTGGATGGAACGGAGTGAAGAGGTATCATGTACCACACCATCCTCCAGGAAGAGGAATTCCACAGAGGTTAGAGATGGATTGAATGCTGTGTGTGTGATGAGGGTGGGAAGTGGGGGGGCCACAGACGTGCAGAGACTACCCGAGAGGTTACTGGAGCATTGCCAGGCAAGCTGAGGCTGGCCTGAATGAGGGAGGGAGGAGCAGCAGGCATGAAGAGGAAAGATCAGATCCTAGAATCACAAAGGAGAAGTTACACAACCTGGTCTGAATGGTGGTATGGGAGAAGCGTGGAGAGAATGCATGTAAATGCCAAGAGTGAGTCTGGAGGGCTAAGACTCATCAATGAAGATGCGAGGCCTGGAAGATACAGGCAGGGAAGACAGATGGTGTATTCAATAGCTGAGTGATGTGTAGCTCTACGTTTTCAAAGCATAAAGAAAGATGTGGGGCTTCCCTGGTGGTGCAGTGGTTGAGAATCTGCCTGCCAATGCAGGGGACACGGATTCAAGCCCTGGTCTGGGAAGATCCCACATCCCGCGGAGCAACTAGGCCCGTGAGCCACAACTACTGAGCCTGGGCGCCTGGAGGTTGTGCTCCGCAACAAGAGAGGCCGCGATAGTGAGAGGCCCGTGCACTGAGATGAAGAGTGGCCCCCGCTCGCCTCAACTAGAGAAAGCCCTCGCACAGAAACGAAGACCCAACACAGCCAAAAATAAATATAAAAATAAATAAATAAATTAAAAAAAAAAAGGCAGATGCGGATTTGGGAGTCGTGTAAATCAAGATGACAGCTGAATCAGGCCCTCAGAGGTCACTGGAAAGGAGGCAAAACAGGATCAGGCAAGACAGTCTCTAAGAAGAATGTCATCCCTCCCAAGTCCACCTCCTACTGGGCCCTTTGTCAACAGACCCTATAACAACACACAGATCAGAAAATTAGATGCACTAGCACTTATTTCTAATTACAGTATCATGATATAGATGTTCTTAGGTTACAAAAATGGAGTTTGGGTACAGTCGATGCCTATTAATGGGCTATCAAGTGAAATCGGCCACATTTAACATTTTTGACCCCTCAAATCAAAT
The DNA here is from genome assembly GCF_963455315.2 of Globicephala melas. Lineage (NCBI taxonomy): Eukaryota > Metazoa > Chordata > Mammalia > Artiodactyla > Delphinidae > Globicephala > Globicephala melas. Next base: position 91,026,901 of record NC_083321.1, read on the forward strand.
ATTTCACAAAGAGCACCTAACATAAAAGTGTCGGGCTACGAAAATCCTGTGCTCAGCCTTGATCTTTGCTTGAATATTCAAGATCTACTTTACGCTAAAATTGCTTTTCTTTTCTAAATGAAAAACAGGTAAGAGCCCAGGGATCTGTACCTGGGATTCTGTATTAGATAATGCAGAGAAATTATGCTCTTTCGTTTTCCACCTTATAGGAGAAGTCTGAACTCTTCCCTGTTCATCCAAAGAAGAGAAATATTTAAGGGCCAGGGTAACTGTTGCGACTCTCCAGATTTTATTGTGTTGTCCCGTATCAGTAATGAAATAATTCCTCTGCAGGAAACAATATCCAAAACAAAAGCCCTTCAGCAAGGATGAGAGGGGGGAAAATAGTTTAAGAAAATACACGTAATTTTTCACACATACCCCAATATATTAAGCACATATGTTGCCACAGGCACCAGATTCAGTTTAATTAGAACAGTATTCCTTCCTACATCTGAAATATTTAGCTCCTACCCAGCTCACCGTGCTGTAATGTTCCCTGGTCCCCAAATGAAATTACAGCAAGCCAGCACCCTAGGAGGAGTGTGAGACTTGAATACTGTAGGGCGGTACAAAGCTGAGCCCCTCTCATCGAAGGACAATGGACTTGGTTGCACTGTATGCTAACATCAAGCCACTGGATTTTAATCCAGTGAAATACAAGCTTCAATTAGTATGACATGTGCTATCCAGTTAAGGATGTGAATCTTGAGTTAATAACCTCTACAGACTATCTTATTTCTGTTTTTAAAATTATAAAGCAAGAGAAGGAGCACAGACAATGTGGTGTGTGCAGGAAATGCATCGGTAGTGGAAATATCAAACAAATAGAGCACCTTTTCTGGGATACTCTCAGAAGACCAGAAACTCATCAGTTGCAGCTGGCCATCTTACTTGTCCAGCATTTGGTTTTAGTAGTAGATGTACATGTGACCACATAATGGAATGCCTTTTTATCACTAAAATGGAATCTGTGCTGTTTTCTTTCTAGAGGGCTTATAAAAATAAGCTTTTTATTGCTTGCATCTCCAAATTGCTTTATTTGGCATAGTGATGAAAAATGCTGGAATTTATATATAATGTAACCACCAGATAAGAAAGGAGGAAAAGAAAAGGAATAGGGGATTAATTATCAGTCCTACAGAATGAACTTTACCCTGATAAGGTAATACAGTCCCTGTAGGCAGAGAAGATGAAACAATTATAGCATGCCTAATACACAGACAGTTATTCATATTGTGTACAAATCAAAGCAGGCCTCATGCAGCAGCGATGGCTCAGATCCTCACAGATACACGGTGCAGCACCATCGTCAGAATGGAATAAGGCAGCTTGCTCTGGGTGTGCGGCAACACTGCGACCAGGCCAGCAGGCGAGAGGACGACCAAAAGGTACATCTTCTATCAAGATGTGGCTTTGTCAACAAGCTTACTGATTTACCTAGGAATGTGGTCTCTCACTGATTAATGATGAGGAATTCCACCATGACAAGTAACTTATCCTTAATGTGTCCTGCTCAAAAGTAGGCAGCAAAGAGTCACACAGCTCCCTAGACAGTTTGTCAATTTCAGCTTCTCAATGGAATAGAAATAAGAGCTCACTAATGACAACTGCGGGGACCATGGCGCCTCTGGCGGTGACCTAATGTTACCTATTAATGGATTGGACTCCCAGTAGATCAGGAAACCCACCCAAGTACAAGGCAGAATCTATTTCTCTCATTAGGGAAAAGGGCTGAAAGAGAACCAGGCTGTGTCTTTTTGCCTGAGCCTTCCTAAAGGCACGGGGTCATGGAAGACCCTTGACCACAGTAATGGTGGTCAAGCTGAGCTACCAAACTTCTCCAGAGCATAGAGGGTGAGCTCTTTTGAAGTACAGGGAAGGCCCCAGAACTCCCAATGAAAATAAATAATAAATAATGTGAGTATTAATTCCACCAAATCAAGGGTTTGGCTCTGGAGAATTTTTCCCCCCTCAAGACTTGAGCTTAAAGAGAATACCAAGATAAATGTTATTTTTACCTCTTGGGGGGAAATGGATTTTTTAAAAGGGGGACAAAGATATTTTCAAAACAATTCTCCAATATTTTTTAGCCAATATCCTATTATTAATTATGCATAAACTTATTTCAAAGTTGCTGAGTTTTTGTAAATCATTGCTCTCTAGCTTAAGATTCTGAATGGCCACTGCCAGTTTCACCTGCCCAATAATGAAACTTGTTCTTCAAGGAAATCATTTAGTTCTATAAGAGTTTAAAATGAGTCAGCTAAAAGAGACGGATCTTCAGACCCAGGGCAAATATGCAGTACAAGGTACACCCTAAGTGGAAATACATGAGCTGTCTATAACTACAGTGGTGTTCAATGAAAAAAAAGCTTAGCTCCTACCACAAAAAAGAATTTCCTTTTCAGCTAAACAACTGATGTGCAAGAAGTAAGTTAAACGTCATAATACTGTATTTAATGAAGAAAGAAACAAAACACCTTGTCACTGACATTTAACCATAGAGTTTAATAAGTGGTTCATTTTTCAGGTATACTTCTATTTACAACACAATCTCAACTGGCTTCACCAAGTGCAGCAGGGATCAATGACATACAAGTGGTCCATCTTGGAGTTTTACTGAAACCGTCGAGTTTATCTGAATTTGGTAAGTTGCTCCTGGTTCCTCTCCTTCTAATGACTATTTTTGGTAGGCCCTTAATAAAAATAAGCGTTGGTAAGCGAGTGTTGCTGATTAATGCGTGCCAAGTACTATGGTGTTTTTTGTTTTTTGCGGTACACGGGCCTCTCACCGCCGTGGCCTCTCCCGTTGCGGAGCACAGGCTCCGTATGAGCAGGCTCAGCGGCCATGGCTCACGGGCCCAGCCGCTCCGCGGCATGTGGGATCTTCCCTGCATCGGCAGGCGGACTCTCAACCACTGCACCACCAGGGAAGCCCTATGCTGGTTTTTATATAGATTATCTCATGCTATCTTCACAGTAATCTCATGGGATAGGTTCGGTGATTAACCTCATTTTGCACATGAGAAAACAGAGAGGCTAAGTAATCTGTCTAAGGAGCACAGCTGAATAAGTGCCTAAGCCAGGATTCCAAACCAGGTTCACTCTATGGCCTAAACATTTAATTTCCAGGATATCATCACACGTGTACTTTCTAAAGTGCAATGACCTAGATAACGTCATCATGAAGAAAAGTAAAAGGTAAGACACGGCATCTATCCTCAGTGTTCAAATATGAATCCAAACAAGAGGTATCGTAAGTTGAGGTATCTTACTGAGGAAACTACAGTTAGCAATCTGGGTTAACGATCAACACTGAGGTTCTATCATAATACTAGAAAAACAGAGCCTAGAATGCCCATGGGCTTCGTTCTTTCATTTTCCAGGAAAATGTTGTTTATTTGCCCTCTGAGGAGGTGTGAGGGGAGGACCAAGGGTTCTCCCAGGGGTTGTCAGAGCTGATAAATGACCAGGGTAACTCTCCATGGAGGCTGCATTTTGGCTTTCTAGCCAATGCATCTTCATATACCAATCTCAACAGGCGAAGGTAGCAGAGACTAGAAGGGCCATGGATGAGGGCACAGTCAGGGTCTTGGAAATAATTTATAGGGGCAAGAAAGGGTCTATAAATGAGGACACACTGATATTAAAATGGAAAGGAAAACTAAGCGGGATTAAGAAAGAGCCCAGGGTTTATAGTGAAATAAGGTCTTCCACAGAGCTTAGAAATTACTGGCCTTTAACATATACCAAGGCAAATGGCCCCATGAATCCATCTTTTGCCTCTCTGTGGGCTGAATTATACTCCACACGATATACTAAAGACATCCATGAACAGTTTTTATAGCTTTGAGGAGTGGCTTTTTAGTTTAGGTTGCATCGTGAGACCAAAACAAATGGTCGTGAATCGTCACATTTTATGGGTCTGCTGCTTCTTATAGTTTTCTAAAATTAAGCCCTTAAATTATACTCCACCCTCATTAGGAAAACAGTCCCAGAAAGAGGACAATATTTTAGAGGCTATGCAAAAGAGGGGATGGTAGGTCTGGAGAGCCTGGAGTATAATTAAATTGATGGGCCCCGACGAAGGAAGGATGTGGTGGCAGAAAGAACACACATGGCTGCCTAGGAACCAATCAGCTGGAGTTCACTAGCCAGAAACAAACAAGGTTCAGAGAACAGCCATTTTCAAATTATAGAGCCTCATGCAGGAATGCAGTAGGGGGAACCATTTCTGTGCGAAGCCAGAAGAAGAGGAGGAAAGGGAAGAGATGCTAAGTAAACTGGTGTTGACTGAGTATTCTCCATGCACTGGGTGTTGTGTAAGACCCCTACAGAGTTTCAAAAGGCAGCAGAAAAAATAAAATAAAATAAAGGCTATTTCCCTCAAGGGAGTTACCATCCAGCTGCGGAGACACAGAAGAAAACAATGCAAGGCAGCATAAAATGAAATGCCAATTTCCCTGGAACCCTCTAGAGCTACTCTAGATGCTCAGGGCAAGGTGAGATCTGTGAGAAGACTGGGCAAGGTCTAGACAAGGCACCCTGTCCGAGCTCCCTGAGCACCCTGTACCTCGTGTCTTAGCACTTTCCATGCTGCTGCAAAGCCTTTCCTCACCCACATCCCCCCCTGCCCTGTAAGGTCTTTGAGAGCAGAGGCCATGCCCACCTTGCTCAGTGTGGGAACTCCAGGGCCTCTCACACTCAGGAAATACATCTAGAGTTGGACTGAATCCAAACCAGGGAGGAAGAGTAAGGAGAAGCTCTTGAGGGGGCTGGGCCTTGGACTAGCTCCTAAAGATTGACAGAATTACTGAGGCTGAAGGAGCCATTCCAGGCAGGGGGACCTGCAGGAACCAGGGCGGAGGCTTAATAGCATGGGCTGTGTGTGTGTGTGTGTGTGTGCGTGTGTGTGTGTGTGTGTGTGCGTGCACGTGCCCAGGGAGAGAAAGTAAGACAGACAGACCAGGGCTGGACAGAGAAGCGCTTTCTGTTTGAAGACTTTCTGTTCCTAGAAATGGGTCACTCATTGCATGGCCTAGAGATGATGCATTATTGTACTATTACTAACAGAAATAGATGTGAAATATTTTAACACTACCACTGCCGATGTTGCCCGTTGCAAGAAGAAATCATTCAGCGCAAAATAGGGGGACAATGGGCTGGCCAGCGCTTTACTAGAATGACGCTCCCTCCTTCCATTTCTGTTCATTAGATTTTTTTTTTTTTTTTTTTTTTTTTGCGGTACGTGGGCCTCTCACTCCTGTGGCCTCTCCCATTGCGGAGCACAGGCTCCGGACGCGCAGGCTCAGCGGCCATGGCTCACGGGCCCAGCCGCTCCGCGGCATGTGGGATCCTCCCAGACCGGGGCACGAACCCGTGTCCCCTGCATCGGCAGGCGGACTCTCAACCACTGCACCACCAGGGAAGCCCTGTTCATTAGATTTTAATGTCAGTTTCACTGCTTCAGTTTACCAATTATTTAAAGGTTATAGTCAGTCAGACAAGGTTTGTTTAAAAAAAAAAAAAGGAAAAACACAGGGGAAGATAGTTATCAAGAAAGAATAAAGCACATTCACATAAGTTTAGAATCTGTCACCAGCCACAATGCCAAGGGCTCAGTGTCTCCTTTCTCATTTTCTCCTCACCACTACTCCATCCCAGCATCCAATAAAACAGGGTCACTCTGATGAATTAAAAAAGAAAGACAAGGAAAAAATTTTTCTAATGCTTTAAAGGTATGGTTTAGGCTGTATATTGAAGTCAAAGGTTACGTATTCCTTCACGCCATAGTATTTTCCTGATTTCTTTTTAAAGGTGTTTAGCTCAATAACTAACATTCTCCTGTTTCCAACATGTCTAAATGGTTAACACAGGATTTTCTAAGCTCTTTCCTATTAAATGGACTGACCAAAGTCTTTACTTCCTAGTTAAATGGACTCTATCCAGGAATGCCATGGAAGACAAAGAATCCAACTGGTTCAGTGGCTCAATCCAGTGAAGCATTCACCCTCGGCCTCTGACAGCTTAATCTCAATGCTTCCTGACAGTATGAAGGATTGCTAATTTCTAACGCTCTCACTGGTGGTTCTTAAACGCTCACCAATGAACCAAATGTTGATCAGTCAATGCCAAGGAATCAGAAACCAAATTGCCAACCCCTTGATTTATACAGTCCAAAGACTCCGGTTTAAAATCTGATCAAATACATTAGAACTGACTAAAATGTTTTAATAGATGCATAGTGAAAATACTTGTGAATACAATTTAAAAGGAGAAAGGCTAATATTGTAGCTCATCATATCCAATATGTGTTGAGCACTTACTCTGATAGGAACTGTTCAAAGTACTTCAGATGCATTAACTCTTATATCCTCAGCAAAAACCCAATGAAGTGGTGCTCTTATCCCCATTTTACAGATGAGGAAACTGAGGCAGGGAGCATTTACTTACCTGTTCAAGGCCACCCAGCTAGTAAGTGTTGAAGTCTGGAAACTTGGATAGAGGTTTATAGGTGTCATGTCTGTGATGCAAAGTGGGGTTGTAAGGGGAAACATTAGACTTGGACTAGAAATATAAGAAAAATTAACATTCACTGAATGACTATTAAGTGTTTTCAACTATTTCATTTAATCCTAGAACAAAGACAAAGTGGGTATCAGTAGCCTCATTTTGCTCGATGAGGAAGCAGAGAAATTAAGTCACTTATCCAAGAGCACACAGGTGGTTATGGCTGAGCCCAAAACTCATGACCTCTAGGTGAAGCCCCACTGCAAGGTCCCTTCCTGCAGGAGTGGTGACCACTTGGTGACCACGAGTCCCCTGAGCCTAGCTGGAGCCTGAAACCTTAACACTCAATATTTGCTTTTTACCTGGTGACATTAACTCCTCTGAGCCTCAGCATTTTTCATCTATAAAATTATCCCAGATGTGGCTGTTGTGAGAAGATGAAATAATTTTTTTCCAGCTATGCTGGGGTATAAACGATGAATACATGTTGTGTGTTGTACAACGTGATTTTCTTGAAAAGTGTACAACATGATGGTTTAATATACTCATACACTGGGAAATGATTACCACAGTCAAGTTAAGTGGCACACCCACCACCTCTCTTAGTTACGGAAATAATTTCACAGAAAGCATCACAGGCACTCTAAAGTCAAAGACATGGGGAAACTGCAGAAGTACAGACAATCGTAAGCACACTCACTTCTTAGTTCTTCCATTTATCTTCTAAAGGGAGTGGTATTTTATTAGATGTGAATAATTAATTTTTTTAAAAAAATTAGAGAACTTAAAATTGTTACTAGCCCTATGCCCACCGAAGTGTATTCTGCATGTAGGGCAGACACGTATCACCCATTGTAATAAACATTCAACAAGGGGTAATATAATGACACATCATAATCTTTTCACTCGCACAGACACACAAACAAATAAACAAAAAAAGGACATCAAAGGGGGTTTTCTTTTGCTTAGGCCACAGAAACACCTATTAGCCATTTTGTTAAAGCCCAGGGCATTCAGCGTATATACAAAATTCATTACTGTCTGCATTTTTAAAAGGAATTTAAATGCACTGACCTGACCATGGACACAATAATGAAACAAGAATCTCATTACCATGCTCTAAATAATAATATAAAAAAATTAAACTTCAGTAATACTTTAACGTTCAGATAAATGCCTGCTTTAAACCCAATCCCTGGCTGCTTAGGATTCCTAGTTGAAACAAAACCGAACCAGGGTGAAACATACATTCTGGTAGTTCAATTTGTTATGCTCTAGATAGCGTCTGTCTTTAGAGAACTACTTTTCTCCCCAATTAAGGAACAATTTTGCCAATCAGTTTTCCTGGCGACTCAGCCTCACAAAAGAGTGAGGGAAGGGAAGAAGCAGGGGGTGTCAGGAAGGTGGCTGTACCTCCTGTCACATCACTACTGATTAAAGAGGCTCTGAAAGAACAGAAGGAAAGTGCGTTTCCAGAACAACAGAACCTTTCAGCAGAAGTACATGCGCCTAATTGAAAAGCAACTCGAAGCTGTTATTTTTATACCCCAAAATGCTGAATCATTCTTCAAACAATTTCACAAAATCAATAAAGGAGAAGTAGGTCTCTCCTGACCCCTTATCCTAACCATTGCCTGTCTGAAATAATGCCTTTCCTTCTCGCTCCTGTTTAGATTTAGGGCCAAGTATCCAAAGAGAGGCAAGAACATACTGTGGTCTCTCAATTAAGAAGGACACGCTTCAAAAGAAAAGGGCCTCGCACATCTTGCACCGAAGTTTTTCTTCTAAGGTTTCTACATTGATAATCTACAGCACGGATAACAAGGTTCCTGGGGACGTAACTTGAAGATTGTTTTATTATTAGTGCTGTTATTCTATTGAAAGGTATGATGGAAGGAAGGAAGGGAGGGGGAAAAGGCAAGCCCAGGTGCTTGATTTAAAATCAGAGCAATAGGGTGGTCCTTTGACATTTCCCTGGTCTGGCCACACACTGCCAGCATTCCAGTCACGTGCCAGGGAGGAGTGTTCAAACACAGCGAATTGTACTTGAACGATGCCATCCTAGGGTCCACCTGGGCGTCTGATGGACAGCACAGGGCATCAGCTTTGCCCAATGGTTATCTGGTGCAGCGAAATGTTAAGAGTCGACTCTAATACTTGGTCACAGAGAATTACTGAATTACAAAGTGTAAATATCAGTTATCTTTACACAAACAATAAAAAACCAAAAAAAATGGTTAATCTAACCATTCCTTTGGGGGCCTATAATATACATTAACATAGAATTTATTCACTCACTATGTATTTGTTGAGACCTACTCTACGACAGGTACTCTTGTAGGTGCTGGGCATATGACACTGAACAAATCTGAGTTCCTGTTCTCATGGAGCTTACATTCTAAAGACGAGAGTCAGACCATGAAGAGACAGTAACATATAATATGCCAGGTGATGATCAGTGCTTTGAAAAATACAGCAGGTTAAGGGAGGGGGTGGGTGGGAAGTACCATGTGTGGGAGGCTAATGTTTATGTAGGCCTCATATTTTTATATAGGCCTTTACATAGGCAAGGCCTGTGTGATGGAGGGACATTTGAGCAGAATCTGGAGGACATGTGGGAGAGCAAAATGGATATCTGGGAGGAAGCGTGTTTTAGTTCCAGGCAAATGGAGCAATTAAGCAAGGGCCCTCCAGGGAGAATGGGCTTAGTGTGTTCCAGAAACAGCACGGAAGCCAGCATGGCCAAGAGTAAGAGATGGCGACAGAGAGAGAATGGCTTATCTTCTAGGAATTCACACCTAGAACAAAATAAAATAAAACGCGCTTTCCAGAATACCAGGAGAACGTTACATTTTACAGCAAACATTTCAAATGAACCACCGAGCTTTGCTGCTTGAAGAATTTTCTGATGGCTTATTTTATATAATTGACAATCTAGGCTGTGTAGAGACTGGTCTCTACACAGCCTGGAGTTTTAAACTAGTTTATGCTAAAGAAGGGTACATTGAACAAAAAATCCACTCAGACCCTCCCTGAGGACCTCCCTCCACTTCTCTCCCTCCTCCCACACCCCCAGGAGTCAGGGTCAATGCCCTCGGTCTTCCCAGAGACTTTCATGAATTCCTGTGCCATGGTACTCACCATGCTGCCCTGTCACTGTCTGACACTTGTCTCCTTCCACTAGGGATGAAAAGGTTTTACTTACTTCACTGCAATGGCCTCTCAAGGCCTAAGAAGAGTTTGTGGAAGAGCTGAATGAAAAGCTGGGTAGGGCTCAGCCACCCCGTCTTAACCTTGCTCACTCCACCCGGACGGGGATGACTCAGACAGCCTAGAGGCTGCCTCATTCGCCCTGGGCCTCCTCTCTCCCTGTCCTGTGCCTGTTCACCTCACACTCCCCCCGGATTAGGCTAAGCGCCATGCTGATTTTGCTTACAAATGGCTTTTCAGGATGACTCTTCTCAAGAAGAATTGAGAAATCCAAAGAAGCTTAAACATTTCTGGAGGTCAAAGATAAGAGTGTTATTCTCTTACATATTTGCCTCTTTAATCATTATTTAGCTCTAAGAAGGGGGGACGTTCCAGAGCAGCCCTGGATGGTAGAAATTTCTGTGATAATGGAAGTGTTCTCCATCTGCACCGTCCAACAGGGTAACCTACTGGATGTCTGAGGGACTTGCAGTGTGGCTAGAGCGATTGACAAACTGAATTTTAATTGTATTCAGTTTTGATTGACTTAAATTCAAATACCCATATGGGGCCTAGTGGCTTCTGTGAGGCACAGCACAGTTCTGGAATTTTCTATCATGATGGGCTCTCCTTCAGACAGGTCCAAATTGATTTGAATGCAAGTTCCATGAGGACCAGAGCCTTGTTCGTCACACTCACAGCCTGTGATGTTATCTGGGAAGTTCTCAGTGAGCGTCTGAGGAATCACACGTGCACGCACGAATGGCTGAAGGAAGAGATGAGAGGGTAGGCTTGGCATTTGCAGAGGACCGGCTGTACTGACTGCGGATACGCTGGCATCTTCTATTCCCCGTAGCTCTGAAGTTCTGAGACACTTCCGACGGGACTGTTTTTCTATGTGGACTCTACAACACACAACTGTGTTTTCGTAAACAGTATTTTTAAATGAAAGAAGAACTGCTTATATGAAAGCTGACTCCAAGCGCTGACCATTCTTGCTATTATTGACTGCTACAGAGGGGCTGCAGGACAGAAGTCACCCAGCTAGTTCCTCTTCTCTCCCTAAACATTTCAAAAGTTGGATACACTGTGCCGGAGGCATGCATTTTTTTAACCTCATTTGTGATTTTGAGTAGGAAATTAAAACCTGTACACAGGAAAAGAAAGAAGACCCGATGTATCTGATCGGGGGCGCTTTATGAAGAATTTATTATCAGGGAGGAATATCAAATGAGAAGCAGGAACAGCACAGAAGCCTAATAAAACACCAGCATTTGACAAAATAAAACATGCTGATGGGCTGGAGCTGTTGATGACTGAGGGGATAAGGAAAAGAAAAGGAGGAAATTAGAACAAATAAGATGGATGATGTAATTAAGAACTGAAAACCAGTAGAGAGGAAGAGACATTTGAGCTTGTTGGCCATGGGAAGTAAGCTATTTCAACCTTTTTAAATACAAAGGAGGGCAGGTTTAGAGTCTACATATATCATAAAAAAATGCTATGTTTAAATATCCAAGCATCAAATTGGGTCCACGGTGGGTTGAGGGTTTGCATTGACCGCCATCCCGTCTTCAGCAAACCAAAACATCTCCAAATATAATAGTGCAGATCCCCTTCGGCTGCCTGACATTAACTCTATATTGCTCCCCACTCCTTGCTCTCCTCTGATTGCCTTCAAGATAGCACAGGGCCCAACATGAAAGGATCACTATAGCAACCCGGGAAGCTCTTTTATCGGCCTGGAGGAGGTTTCCTAGAGTGGAGCCGGATGGAAGATCTGGAGGGGAGAGCTCTGAGGACTGCCCACTGTCAAACCATCCTAGAGATTCTTAACATGAGGATGTGTATTCCAGAAAATGATTAATGCTTTGAGGGAAAAAACGTGTTCTAATTGAACATACAGTAATTCTGAATTTTCTTTTTGTGTGACAGATAAGATATGATCATTGAATTTCTTTCTCCAGAGGCTCTGGAGGAAAAAAACCCTTTGTGGAAGCAATATCTTCGGTGTCTGAAAGATAGTCTTTTTATATGAAACAAATTCTGCATTGGGTTACTAAAAGCATCCATCTGCTTATCAATCTAAAAGCTGCATCTTTAAAGGTCACAAGTGAAGGAAAATCAGATAGACTCATTCTAATTCCTAGCAAACTGGAGCTCATTTCTCACCAATCCACCCTGCAGCGCTCAGTAGCGTGACCTTTCATTTACAAAGAGAACAGCAGATTTCTGTCTCTCATGTACTACCCTTCCTTCCTCTTCACGAATTAAATGCAGTTTTGATATTATCATCACACCCTTCCAGAATATTCCATGGAAAAGACCTATGAATTCGCATTACTTTGCCAAAATGGCCAGCTAAATCTCTCTCACAATCACTTGGCCCTGAAAAGGAATAATAATAATAATAATAATAAAACAGAATAGAATACTACAGAGTCAGAGAAATCTTACAACACCTGTGATCTGGAGCAGTAATCGAATTAAAAAAAAGGAAAAATGAGTATCTAACTGCATGTTGCTCTTTTAAATTTGGCCTGACAAATTCAGCTGGGAAAATAATTCTAAGAGATTACAGAGGAGTCCTTCTTTGGCATTTCTGAGAATACAGGTGTCTGAGTGACATTAGGAAGTAATCTGTATGTTGGGAACCTATGGAAAACACACTGGGAGAATTTCAAGCCTAAGAATAATGATGACTGGGGGCTTGTCTTGGTCTCTTACCACCCACTGAAATGACAGCTGGAGGGGTCAGTGACCTGGTGTGATGGCAAAAACACTCATTTCTGAACAGTCACTGCCAACCTTGTTCAAGTCTGAAGTCCAAGGATTCTAAATACATACATGCACAGCCAGATGGGAGAACTGAACAGAATGCCAGCTGTCCTGTTTACATTAAAATGGCAGGCGACTGTAAGACTATCATTTAATTTTCAGAAGAAATTCTTTGTTGCAGCTTCATGCAGTAATTTCAGGCAATCTGAACTTAATTTCTACTACGTGTTTTAAGTTCCTTAATACTATGCAAGAGAAAATGATTTAAATGGAACACAAAAGGCAGTCTATTTTATTTCTACATGCCTCAGTTTCCCTAACATGAGAGCGTGGAAATCCATCACATCCCTATCCAAGGCCAATTTAAATTCTACGTGGACGCCAGGACAAATCAGATGCTTAATACATTTAAAATCAGTGATAATTAAGAATTCAGAGAAGACAAAAGTTTCTTCTGAAATAATAATACTCTACACTTGTCTAGGACATTATGGTGTGCTGAGTACACCATCACATTTGATGCTCCCAGGAACCTGTATCAGGCAGGACAGACAGTGGACATCCATTCTGTGGATGAGAAAATGACACTAGGGGTGGCCGTGTAGCTAATAACACAGAAGATCGCTCACTGGGGCAGCTAGAACCCAAACCCTGATGGAAACTTGACATCCCGTGGTATTTTCACTATCCTGAAACAGGATTAACATTTGGTCAGAAATACTGTTTTCTTTTTGCGCATGTTGAATCAATATTGATATTCTAATTTAGGAGACAAGGCCGCCCCTTGCTATTTGCATATTGTAATAGCCTTCAGGATAATTATTGGATAGATCTTTTGAAAAACGAAGCCACATGTTTACACTACTTCACTGCTTTTAGAAAAGTAGGGTACATGACATTTACCAAATGCTGTGGCACAATTAGTTGTGATTTAAACTACTGTGAAGGAATCACATTAAAAAAGGGAAATAAGCAGAAAACCAAAATTTTCAATGACTTCTTTACAGCTAAAAGATTAAATATAACTCTTCTGTCCTACAGAGATCCCACAAAATCCATGAACGATCTCAGAGGTTCTTATCCTTTATTCTACTACATGAACACCACAAGCTAACTTGTGCTTAAAGTTTCCACCTGAAATTTAATGGTTATAATCCAAAACCATTAATTTGAAGCAAACAAATAAATGTTACACTGCACTGCTCTGCAGTCAGTATTGCTGATGAGATAAACATAGTAGTTTTCGTATCATCATCGTTTAATAATATTTATTATTATTGGCTATGATTAGTTCTGTTATCATTATGCTGCTTAAGCAAAAAAACAACACAGGATTTTGCAGATTTTGATTAATAATCAACATACTCTAATTTAAATCCTAATTTCAGGCCTAGGAACAGAACAAAAAGCAAATCTTCTTTCTTCTAAACCATTAGGCTGGTTATACTTCATAAATAATCTTTTGGATCAGACTCTATAATTAAGAGAAGTGAATAAGATAATCAAGACAACACATCTTAAGTTATTTCACAAGCACAAATACGAGATCCAAGTTTTGAGATATGGCTTCCCAATGGCCACCACAGTACAGTTTAGAGCACCGGGTGGAGAGATGTATCTTGGCAGTACAGGTACTAACCAGGACTGTGCTCAGATGGCTATCGGCAAGGACACATGATCAGAGCCAGCCTGCCTCTTCAGATGCAGCCTCCAGGAGGCCCCTACCCCCTGCCCCTGAAGGCTCCTCACGGGGACACTCGAGTCACACATCTGCAAGGAGAGGAGGCCAAGGCTTGTACCCCAGGGAAATCCAGGCTTCTCTCCGTTAGTGTCTATACTCAGTGCTTCCACTTCCTCACCAAACACTCCTTCCCTCAGTTCTTACAATTTTTTTTAAATTGAAGTATAGTTGATTTACAACGTTGTGTTAGTTTCAGGGTATATAGCAAAGTGATTCAGTTTTATATATATATATATATATGTGTGTGTATATATATATATATATACACATACACATATATATATTATAAAGCGCACACACACACACACATATACATTCTTTTTCAGATTCTTTTCCATTATTGGTTATTACAAGATATTGAGTATAGTTCCCTATGCTATACAGTACAGTAGCCCTTGTTTATCTATTTTATATACAGTAGTGTGTATATGTTAACCCCAAACTCCTAATTTATCCCTCCACCCTTTTCCCCTTTGGTAACCATGTGTTTATTTTCTATGTCTGTGAGTCTGTTTCTGTTTCATAGATAGGTTCACTTGTGTCATATTTTAGATTCCACTTGTAAGTGATATCATATGGTATTTGTCTTTCTCTGTCTAACTTACTTCACTTAGTATGATAATCTCTAGGACCGTCCATGTTGCTGCAAATGACATTATCTCATTCTTTTTGATGGCTGAGTAAGATTCCATTGTACATATGTACCACATCTTCTTTATCCATTCATGTGTTGATGGACACTTAGGTTGCCTCCCTGTCTTGGCTACTGTAAACAGTGCTGCTATGAACACTGGGGTACAGATAACTTTTCAAATTAAGAGTTTTCATCTTTTCTGGATATATGCTCAGGAGTGGGATTGCCGGATCATATAGTAACTCTATTTTTAGTTTTTGAAGGAACCTCCATACTATTCTCCAAAGTGGCTGCCAGTTTTTACAATTTAATTGCAAGCAAACCACAGAAGCTATGCTCTTAAAACAACTTCTTCCTAGGGCGCTACATCCAATAGCTTGTTCTCATCTACCTCAATCTCTTCCAGTGTTTAAATGCTGCACTGACCCACTCCCACTTCAATACTTTTCCCCCTTCAACTTTGAGAGTCCCCAATTTCCTGGCCAACTTTTCTGGGTATTGTACCTCCTTCCCCATTCCGCCTCTTCTTCCTGCACACTAAATGTAGTTATTCCTCAGGGTCTTTATAAGTAATAAAGAGAGGTATCTCAGATAACTGCCAAACTTTCAAAATGTGTCTGCATTAATCAGCTCAATGAGACACAATGCTTATTACTTAATAAATATGGTTTCCATAGACAAATTTTATCAAAAATTTCCTATCAATTCAACTATTAATTATACATAGAAGACTCTCAAATCTCTCCCCAGCACCCTAACACACTTCATCCACTCCCATGTCCATAATGACAACAGAGTCCGGGACATTTTCACCTGGATCAATGAGCACTCAGTAAGTCCACAACAAAGCCTATCTCACCCATCCACCCAGCTGGCCCTCCTCCTGGCCCCTCCATCACTGTTAAGGGCATCCTCTCTAGTCATCTGACCCCTCTCATTGCCCTGGTCTTCATATCTATTCTTCACTGTGCTGGCCCTGGTTAAAGCTCTCACTACCCTTGGCTGGACCACTGTGATCCTCCAGCCTTCAGTCGCTCCCTTCTGCAATCCATATGTACTACCCCTATTTCCCCTTCTTGGTTTCTTCTGAAGAAAATCCAGAGTTGCTAACATGATACTGAAATCTCTCAAGGATCCTCTATAATCTCCCTTTTCAGCATTAATTCTCGTGATTAGCCTCCCCAGGTTTCAGACAAGCTAGCCTACAACACACCAACCTCCCAACATGAATTGGGGTTTCCTGCTTCCATGCTTTATCTCATGCTGGTCCCTCTTTTTGGAATATCTTCAACTATTATAATCTTACATGTCACAAATCTTCCCCATTTGTCAATGCCCAACTTCAGGGTTGCTCCTTTCATAAAGCTATTTTTGATCCGCTCAACTAGAAGTGAGTTCTTCCTCCACTGAGTATCAGATCACTTTCTGAGTATTTTTCTATCGAAATCAACATATAATATTTCTTTTATAATTAATCTGTACATACCTCATCTCATTTTAGAATTCAGGCAGTATCTCACTTTTGAATCAAACACACAGTCCTACACATAATGGGCTTGTCTGAATAAGTATTTGACAAATGAACAAATCAAGTGAGTTAAATTCCTGACTTCCTACTGCCAATTTTTTTTTTAACGAATCAGTATTTAGTAGATTGCAGCATCTGAGAACAAGCTCCTTTTGTATCCAATAAACATAATGCTTCAAGTACTCCTAAACCACACTCCCCTCCTTGCTATACAGTATTTGGCTTCGAAGAATAAATTAGCACAAGGGCTTAACTGGATATGCAATAGAAAATTAACTTCTCCTAAAATGGTTTGGTTCAAGTTTGTTAGAAAGCTCTCCGTTTTACTGGTTAGCTTTGCAGAAAATTTTGTGTTAACTATGATCAGAAATGGTAGAAAGCAGAACTGCATTGACAGAACCATCGAGGATCAGAGAGACGGGGATGATGCAATTAAAAGGTGGACAGACAGGTAGATAGATGCTCAGCTGCATGATCAGGAACAAGATGGTATAAAAAGGCTTCTTTGATCATTAGAGACACTGCTATAATGAAGCTCTGCATATCTACTCGGTGTTTCTGCCGGCTCTCATCTCCAGCAGGTGTCTTATAGAGAAAACAAGGCAAACACAAACAGATCCACTGCCAGCTAGTCAAAGCTGCTTGGCATTTTTTCCTTTTGATTAAGCCACAAGTAAAATCATACATGTTGTGCTTCTGACACAGGCTGAGTATGCAGTTCGTGAATCTTTACAGAATACATCTATCTGAAATATTTCAGCATCCATTACTCTGCTGAGATCAAGAAACTAATATATACTCAATAGAGTATTCTATGTGATCTGAAACATCCCCAAGGGCCGAGAACACGACACAAACTGTAAGCACCAAAGTGGATTTAAAAGCCAAGCAAACTACGGGATTGTAAATTTGGAAAATGAAGGTAAATCGTGAATCAGGAGGCAGGACACAGGGGTTTAAAGAATAACTAAGTCTTCGTTATTTAGGAGAGAGAATGGAAAGCTGCGCTAATGGGGATGAGCCAAGATGGCAGCGCTAAATGCCATTCATACTTGCCTCTGGAATGCACTGCATGGTCCCATAGAAGTAACAGCTTCTCCTTTCGTTTCCACATAGTTTGAAATGAGGGTAGGTTTCCTGATCATACACCAGCTGACAGGGCTGTAGGTGGTAATTAGGGATGCTCTGGGGAATAATAGTTGCTGTGAATAATGCACATGGTAGAGACTTGAGCATGAGTCTTAGCGCTGTTATCGACACCCTTCTGTGTTAGGCATTCCAATTCATCTCCTTGCCTTGGGTTCCTCCTCTGACACACGGAGACAACTGTAACACTTGTTTTCTGTCTGGGGGGGATTTTAGGAGTATAACTAAGACACCGGTATACTGCATTCCTCTTTTCAGAAGAAGCTAAATGACAGCATCATTTCCCACAAAATCTGTTGAATGATTCTGGCTCTAGGGTTAGGTTGAGGAGGGCGAGGAAGAAAAGGGAAGTAGGCAGAGAGAGAAGGAGGAAGAGATCCAGTCACTAGAACTATTTTTACGGCTTGGGGAAGAGGTGAATGCCCCTGTAAATCATACTTCCAGAGACAGATGGCCTTCTTTAACAACAATGTCTCCTTCTAGAGTCATCACTTTATCCTGTGAAAGACTTTAGTTCCATATGTTCATGAAATCACTGATCTTGTGACAATTGTAAGGGCACGCCTCTGCAAGAGCTGATCGCACTACACCGGCATGGGGTGGGGTGGGGGGGTCTTTGATGAGGAAATAGAGAGAGACAACATTTTCATGTATAGGTTGGAAAATCAGGTAAGACACACCACTGTTTTCCCCTTTCCTTCTCTACATTTTACAGTTACAAAGCCCATTCCCAACACATTTTAATCAGCCACTCAATATCACATGGCTTTTCCCAAATATAAAAGTATGTCACAGAGCACAGGCCAAGGGAAGAGCATGGCCCACTCCTTCTCAGTTACTGTGCTTCTCTCTGTGACTGCAGATTTCTGTGAGCAGCCCTTTGCACAAGCACTTGAAATCTCAATATGATAGCCCAATCTGTGGTGTTACCTGAACACTGTCAGGTCAGATTCTCTCAGAATACTAATGTTAAGAAGATCACCATGACATCTGCCTACTGTAGGTAACAATGACCAACCACAAAGGTAATCTTAAATTAGGTTCTCTTTCAAGATATCAATAACTCAAATTGCTTTTGTCATAGTTCTTTTCAAAAAAAATATTTTCAATTTAGAACTGGAAGGAAACATGAAAGAGTAGGCTTGACTGCCCGTGAAGCTCACTGCTATTGCAGTGCTAAATGGGCACAGGCTGGGAAGACAAATGAAATAAGACAAATGCACTCTCCCTTATGCTCAAGTATGGTATTTAATACCGTTGAACACTGCATTTATTTTTATCTTTGACAGGTCCAGAAATGGCCACTTACTTTATCTGCAGCTGAGATATTCTCAAAAATATGTTTTCTTGCCCCACAGGAGAATAGCTTTTTTTCCAGAGTTCATTGACAGTAAAAATTGGTGAACATTGCATATGGACATTTTTTCCTTCAACCATCATTAAAGATTAAACATCAGTAACTCTTAATAAACTCTAGAAGCAAGAGCTAAAAATGAGTGAGAATGGCAAGCCTAGACAACAGTATGCATCACCATGGAAAAGCCGTTTAACAGGCATTTCCTCTAAGTTGGGAGATATTTATACAGTATATAGAATCTCAAAGTTGGACTGCTTTATTATTTTGAAATTCATTCTTCTATTCCTGCAGAGTTTTGCAGTTTGACCTATTTGTCTTAAGGTTGGACTGCATTATACATTCTTAAGAAGCAGAAGCAAGACGGAGATGGCCTTGAAAATCACCATCAACATTGTAATCGGTCTCTTTGATAGAGGTGATGCAGAGCACTGACACTTTAGCCGCCATTTTCCCTTAAAATGGTATTCTCATTCATTTGAAGACAGAAGCAGAAGCCTCTGCCTTGAATTTGCAATGTTTAAAAATGGGAGAAATATACTGTTTGATTCAATGTTCAACCATTAGCAAAGTGCACTCAAGGAATCTAACTCAGAAAAAAAGGAAAGAAAACTTAGTTTGTAGTAATCTTTCCATAAAGGCATCCAATAGTCCTTTCTGATTGAAAAGTGTGATTTCAGATTAGCTACTCTAAATGTATTATAAAAGGCAAATGTAACAGACTTTTCGGTTGATCCAGCCTAAATGAGGCTACAAGTAGGGAAGTAAAACAGTAAAATAATAAAAAATCCCACACCTGCTTAAATAGATATGTAAAACTCACAGTGCTATTAGCTGCTCAATGATAATCGTGAATAACATTACTAGAGAGGAGTTATTGCAAGATAAGGATTTTCAGGGGGCTCCCTCAGCTAAATTATGGCAATAATTCCTACCCTCTTCATCATGAATAGTTTTACAAATAGAAGAAAGAAACTCTTTCCCTGGCTTTAGGCTTTTGATACTCACATCCTCACTTTTAAAACAGACCTTATGGGACTTCCCTGGTGGTGCAGTGGTTAAGAATCCGCTTGCCAATGCAGGGGACACGGGTTCGAGCCCTGGTCCAGGAAGATCCCACATGCCGCGGAGCAACTAAGCCCATGCGCCACAACTACTGAGCCTGCGCTCTAGAGCCCGTGAGCCGCAACTACTGAGACTGCGTGCCACAACTAATGAAGCCCACGCGCCTGGAGCCCGTGCTCCACAACAAGAGAAGCCACCGCAATGAGAAGCCTGTGCACCGCAACAAAGAGTAGCCCCCGCTCGCCGCAACTAGAGAAAGCCCACGCGCAGCAACAAAGACCCAACGCAGCCAAAAATAAATAAATAAATAATAAATTAATTTAAAACAAAAAACAGACCTTATCATCTGTCTTCAGACAGGAATGTCTTTTCCAGCAAGGAGGGAAGGTCTACGATGCTGCTTTGACAAGGATCAAATTAAGGGATCAAAGAATCCAAAATATGATTTTGTGTTAATATCTGGTGTCTTTCCTTTGTTTCTTACCAATACAAGGTGGATCTTATTTCTTAAGCACATATAAGTATATTACACAAAGCAAGTACTATCCAAATTCTGTTCCGGAGAAGATCTCTTGAAACAAAATTTCAGGAGGAATATTCCTGAACTTGTACAAAGGGAATGCTCATATTTTTTATTCACAACGTATCTTACTTAGTCTAGATCTTTTATGATTATATTAGAAGCAAAACCAGAAGAATGAATGAATAAAATGAGAACATGTAGTTGCTCCATGATCATCATTGATTACAGTCATCCTAAAGAGGTAAATAGGTTATTTAAAACTGTTAAACATCCATGTAGGCTCTGGTCATAATCCCAGTTATCCTCTCAAGCTCAATTTAAGATGGTGCTCTACACTGGGAAGGTTTTGAGAGAGGAGCTTCTCTGACCATTTATGAAGCGTTTGCCTTTCCCTCAACAAAGCATTTTGCCCCCCTTTTTTTTCTCCAAAGAGAAATTTAGTACTTCCTTTATTGCTCATAGTTTCTTTTGCACTTCAGGGGATTTATACTGAGTGATGGCAGAAGAATCCCTAGTCTAAAGCAAAACTCTGTATTGATATTTAGGATGATTTGAGCATCAGCACATTAGAGTGAAAGCGTGGGTGAAAGATGTTGGTTATTATTCCGAAAGCTGACTCACCCTCACAGAGGAGCCCACAGCTACTGAAAAGGGTTTTATTTTTGAAAAGAGAGATAGGATAGTGTGAGCTGACCATGGCTAATGGAAAAGCCTAGCTTCGGTTTCTATATGTAGCTGGATGACACTGCCTGGGTTGGGTGGTGGTACAGCATGACGGTAACGAGACGTGGGTGTTGGACAGTTTAGTCCAAAAAGCATTCATGGTTTCTAGCTGAACCAAGAAGATGTTCAATTCAGTCCCCTTACCAGTCTTACCTGAAGTCAAAACAAGATAAAACAAACAAACAAAGCCCTAGTCTACTAGGGTCTTTGGGGAGCACATCACATAAAAATATCTGTGATCCTTTACAAGCTGCAACATCATTTAAAACTTATGTGTAGACCTTTGTACTTTACTGAGAATACAACCCCCAAGCCGCTTTTCGTGATTGCTAGTATGGAACAGTGCATGAAAGCTGGAGTTCTAGACTGAGGCAGATCTGAGTTCCAATCTTGGCTTCACTGTTTATTTGGTGTACAACCTTGACTCAGTTACTTCATTTCTCTGACTTTGACTTTCCTCGTCAAAAAAATAACAATTAAAAAATTTAAAAGGGAGATAATAGTACATACCCCATAACATCATGAGGATTAAACAGCAAATGCATTCAAAATGCTTATCACGTAACATGAGGGAGTTTGTTTGGGGTGATGGAAGTGTCCTATAGCTTGATAACGCACACACATTTGTTAAAATTTATAGAACTGTACACAAAAAGGAAAAAATGGAAATCTTTTTTTTTCATTTTAAAATGGAAATTTAAAATGATAATTTTAAATTTAAAATGAAATTTTCAACATATATGTATTATATATATACATATATGTGTGTGTGTGTGTATAACACTGGGTAAAGCATTCAATAAATACAAACAACACAGAAGTGATCACAGTTTATAGAACATAATAAGCATTTTAAAGTGCCCATTATCGATGTGGCTTTTGCTGCTGAGGCTGCTGCTGTGGTTGTTATTAGCAAGCCATGTAGAATATGAGTAACAAGGAGGACAAAAGTAAAGGAGGCAACTGGTAGACCCAGGTAAGGTTCACCGATGAAGAGGGATGGAACATTGGAAAGGGAAGTGGAGCTGCACCAACTGCCACTGGGATCCAGCTGGGAGCCTGGCTGTGTATGAGTGGGAGAATGCTGCCATCTCTGTGCTGCTCCCAGGTTAGGAAGAAGACACATTACCAGTTGCAATTACAAGATGCCAGCATAAAAAATAGGAAGAAAAAGAGCAGCTATTTCTGCTGCTAGACATGAAAACAAACCAACGGAGAAAAGTGCTTTGATGAGCAGAGTGTATGCTGCTGTGTGTGTGGGCTGGCTTCTACCTCATCCTCCAAAAGGGAGGGGATGAATAATCCTTCAGGTTCAGACTCGAATGGGTGCAGTGCAGAAAAGCCAGCCAAGTATACATTCTGTTCTTAATACCCTTAAATTCTGTTCTCCTTTTTGGTGTAAAGGTTCAGCATACAAAGTTGGAAAGAGGAATTTTTTTTTTTTTAAAGGAGGCAAAGGATATGGGAAAAAATTCAATACCAGATTCCAGTATGCATGTAATCACTGAGATTTTCTATGCCTGCATTTTAAAAAAATGATGTTTTTGCTCAAGAGCCAGTAAGCCATTGGCTGCCACAGACCATATAATGTGTTGATGCTCCCGAAGGGCAGGCAGGCAACAGGAAAGCACTTATCTGGTTGTAAAAATATGTTCCCTCTCAATATGCAGGTCTATTTTTCTTCCTGCAATAAACTACAGTTGTTTGATGCTGTATCTGATAGTTTTAGAGTATTTGTTCACATACTCACTAATTTGCAAGACTGGGTAATTTGCAATGGGTCTCATAGGTCATTACTGCAAATTAACAGCATTCTGTGAAAGATGAAGCAAGAAAAGCGGGTACTTTGCCATAGTGCACGGTTAAGCATCATATTTCAATTTAGGGATCTGACACCTTGTATTCATTCTTCCACAGTAGAAAAAAAGTGGATTTCACCACCACCACCTCCTGGCAGGGAGCAGGGAAGCATTAATAAAGAGATTCTAACCCACGTCTTTAATCTCCAGGTTGTGATATATTTTGAAAATATGCAACTGTATTAACATCCCTTCCTGGCACCTGTCCACCCTAAATAGTTTATTTATATTTGAACTTGAAAAGAAGGCACAAAGGCCTCCTTCCTACACAATCCCCTAGGCCTTCTTTTTTTGGCATGGAAAGCACACACATTTTTGCAAAATTACTCAATGTATATGGCTGCATTCTACAGTTTTCATTAAGAATTCAAGCGACGAGAACTGTTGGCTTCCATAGGAAGGTGACCAAATCTACAGGGATATTATGTACAAATAGTCTGGTTAGAATAATAAATGCTGCATGTGCTTTATAATGTTAGACATGTGAAACATGGATTCATTTGTGATCTGAGCCTCAGAGTTTTAAAAACGGATCCTCACTTGCCTTGAGATAAACTTAAGTAAATAATGTTTGCCATCAACTCTAAATGAAGAATGACAGTTAAATTTTATAATCATCTTCACAGCTTCAGGACTTACTTTATATTTTCTCAGGCTCATGACCCAAAGGTTGCCATAGCAACTAGGAAATCCTACCTTATCAAGCGCTTACATTTACATTCCTTGCAGCAGCTTCCCTTTATGAATTAAATCCGTCATGGTTTTCTATTCTCAAAATAAAAAGTTCTTAGGATTATCTTGCAGAAACAAGGATCAAATCCTCTGATAGAAATACAGTATGCAAAAGTTAATTCAATGGTGGTTTTCTTTAGGAAGATATATAACTGTGGCATAATAAACAGCTTATGTCCAAACTTCCTGGCTCCAAAGGAAACTTAAATAGAGACATGGTGCTAAAAATGACACATCCACTACCTATGCATTTCATCTTAGAATTATCAAAGAAATAATCTGATCGGATATCATACTTCAAACAGGTATACAGACATACAAAGAATTAAAACTGCCTAAGATAAAGCCCTGTTACATATACACATAAATATTAATAAAATGGATAACAAACAAATATATTTCAATTCACAATTCAAATAAAGAAAACAAAACAAATGACAAGCTTCACTTTATTAAGTCCCTATGTTTATAGAGTCAATTTTTGTCCTTGTTTTTGGAGTAGTCAAGTTACCTGGTAATACGTGATTACTGCCTCCGTGTTTATAGCTGTGCACGATAATTATACAGACAATGGAAAAAACCCATCAACCTACCATCTCTGATGAGAGATGGACAGTGAAGGAATGACTACCCCTGTTAGAGGTACAGCAATCCAAGATGGCATAGACCATCTCCCCATGCAAGAAACAGAAACTTAGGGGGAAGACACAGAAGCTCAGACAGTGAAATGAAGACTCATTCAACTAAGGGTGAAACCAACTTCTAAGGGTTACACTAGAATCCAAATCCCTTGGAGCCCTCAAATCACTGCTTGACAGTGCTTAGTGGAGACGATGTCAAAGACAGAAAAAAATTAGATTCAAGCCTCACCTGCCATCCAACCCCCAGAAGGCCAGAGGATTTATCTAGACTCCCGGTCATGGGCTTCTTCCAGCTCAGACAAGTCTCTGATTACGTACACAGACCTCAACCCAGTTTGCATTATCTGAAAGAATTTTTCTCTTACTAGTTTCAACACGTATCCATCCAATTCTGTCTTTGAAATTCCTCTCCTTTTCTGTGTTGGCAGTCCTCTGCTTCCTCTAGTCAGTTTTTGCTTTTTTGTCCTTTTGGTCTCTGCTTCTTATCCGCACTTTGATTCTCAATCTTTTCTCTCCTCTCTAGCTTGGAGAGTCACAGCACAATGAGATAAAGAATAAATAGAGCATTGGCTGGCCACAATAGAAGAGGGATTCTTTAAAGTTCTATTAAAACCTAGTTCCTTCCACCACCACTAGCTCCCTCCTTTTTGTATTTTCTGCAGCTAATAGGTAACTGGCATCTTGACTTCAGATTTTTGGAGGATGGACAACAGCATTCAAAAAGGTGAAGCACCAAGGGTGCCCTCAATGTTTTATCCGTGACTCATGTTAGAGGTAGAAACAGACTGGTCATTCATTTTAGGATGCTTAGTTCTGAAAAAATTGTTTCAAATGAAACAAAAGAATATGCAGTGTAAACTTTCAGGCAGTGTAATATCTAATTTCTAGTATATTCAATTCCAACACGTCTTTCTATGCATCAAATCACTTTCAAAAATAAGTATTATTTAACCTCAAAACTTTATGTAAGATATATTTGTGGGGGAAATACACACACACACAGACATACCCACATACATCAGCTACTAAGACTACTAGTCATCCACTCACTTTAGCAGTGCACCATTTTAATGATTTCCCTATATACAACATTGATATACAACAGAATCTGAGAAAACATTTATTTGTGTACTGAATACAGCTCGAGAGAAAAGGCCTGTAATATGTTTTCTAGAATTCCGAGTCAATGAGAATTAGAATTATCTTACACAAATTAGTGAGCAAGATGAACTGTCACAGGGTTATCTCCCCTAACCAATTTAGAAGTAAACCAGAGCTTTAATACAAGGGAAATTCTGGGAAGCTCTTTGATGAACATGATTCCACTCTACAGTAATGAAATTCACAAAGTCACATCAATAGCCAATATATAGACATGCAAGAGTTTTAATTTGGCTAATGCACTTTTTATTCATTATTGGGCTTCAGTGAAAACCTGATTTCCAACTTATGGATGCATCAATTACTCAGGCTTCACTTTTCAAAATGAGAAATATTTAAGTTGTCCATGAATAATCGATCGGGTGAATGAGTGATGCAGAGTCAGAATGTCAGAGCTGGCATCACGCTGTTGCAGTAAAAATGCATGTTGTATTTCAGGCCCATCTGATGCTCATTACAAGATATGCATAACATAGATTTTAAATGCTTTCATTTCTGTTGATCTGGATTTCCATACTTGAGTGCAAATTTAATTTCCCACATTGCAGAGGTATTTGTTATAGATTCTCCTCCAACCCATTAAAAGTATTTGTTGGTCTTGCTTGCTTGGTCAAAACTTCAAGCAGAAGTAAGCATGTGTGATAACTAGAGCCTAAATAATTTTTTGTCAATGTAATTTTCCTTTGCAAAAAGCAACGTGAAAAGGTAAAATGCCCCGGGTGGCCAGATTCTGCAAGTCAGAAAATGTTCCGCAAAGGGCCCTACTACCTTCCATCAGTAGAGAGGCCCCCAAAACACTTACTCTGTTTCCAATGAGAAAAGAAGGCAAAAAATATAAACACCAAAGAATAAAGTCAGAAGAGGATTTTAAAATGGATTTTCAACTATTTAAGCTAGAGACAAAAATATGCTGCGGCCCAATTACCAGCGTCATCTAATGCCAAGGTTGAACTTGATCCTTACGTTCTCCTTCAGGTCTTTATGACCAACTAGGTCCTAAGTGCCTGGGTTCTTCCCATCCTAATGTTGCACACCAATGTTTAGGTCTTTATAGGGTGAGGCTTTAATTAATGAAGTTAAAACATTCAAGAAAAATCACTGGAGTTTACAGATTAAAAAATTTAAATGCATATTATCCTTAACATTATATTATTATCATTATTATTATTATTATCAAATTTCTATTATGCCCTGAAAGGCCATCTGCTTATCCAAGTAATGCTGCCATTGCCCTCACACAGTCTGAACTACTCCTTTTACCTCCCCTTCCACGACAGTCAGTGTGACACACTTATATCCTAGTGTTTCATAGCTACGCTTGGCGTTCCTTTTTTAAAAAGCCACAACTACAACGCCCACCTCAAAGAGTGATTCCAAGTGACTTTGGGCTGGTTCCAAATATATTACATTACCCCAAAGGATAAAGACCTGCTACTGCTGAGACTATTCAAATAATCCAAATAAAATGCATAAAGAGACACAGAAAAAAGGTTTTGCTCAACGGCAGCCTCAATGAAATATCTCTATATGACTTTCTAAAATGACTACTATAAAAGACACAAAGTACATACATTTTTTTTTTTTTTTTACCTGCAACAAGGTTTTTGTCCTTAACTGGTGAAAGTTTTAAACATCACAACAGAAAATTTCAGTACTGTGGAGCAAAACATGTTACTCTCAGCTGAATAAATCCAATGCTGTTTTCTAAAAGTAAGTTTTGGGAAACCCATGGTTGAAGTTCAGACATAAGAAGGGTAAGTCATAGACAGCAGTAAGTGTGCCCATGTATATAGAACCTGTAACCACTATTTATTCTAAATCTGTGCTTTCACTCACTAAATATATTAGAAAGCATTCAAAAGACCATGAAAGATAACTTCCATTCAGTACAAAGCTGACCTTTGGGGTTCCTAAGGAAAATATTAGAATCTTAGAGTGAATTCTTTAACAGAGCAACCTATTCCATTTGCCACACTTGGGTTTTCTTCTAGCAAGGTACAGGCATCAATGACAGCAGAAACTTTCTTTCTAGTTTTTAATCACTAACTTTTGTAAAACATAACTGTTACACATAGCCTAAATGCTAATTCATCAATTTTTACCTTTTGAATGAAATTCATTCATTCATTCTTCTATTTATTCAATCAACAAATATTTACTGAGGCACTGTGCTGGATATAAATATGGATGACGATTTACCTCCTTTCACTTTAAATTATCTATATAGACAATGAGCATTGAATTAAGCTACATGTTACACAAAGGGTAGAGATTTGCTTCCACAACCTGGCAAGAAACATTTAAGCAAGGCGTAAACTGTATTCACGATTTTGAATTAAATCAGAAATGCTCTGGTGAAACCAATAATTTGGGGTTTCATTTTTCTTTTATCTTCTTTATTCTTATTCCAGCTATAAATCATATCACTACCCATTCATTCTTCTGAGACATGGGAACAGTTAAGTGAAGGTTCTGTTTATTCTTTCTCCAAACCAGTGACTAAATTTAAATAAAATGTTCTTGAGGTTAAAGGAACATGCTATTTCTTTTAAAGCTGTCAACCCTCTAAAAAAAGTTAAAAAAAGTAAAACCAAAAGGAGTGTCAATGCATAATTTTAAACGTACAGTTTAGCTGTAACTCATGGGCTTTTCAGTATACAACCCAAGAATTCTGTCAAAGTAAAAAAGAAAATAAAAGAGTAGGTGAATGGGGTAGGGGGTGAGCATGAAATCTCCGTGCTCTTAAAATAGTTCCTTTTCTGAGCTAGGCAGCTATGCCAATTCAATCAACCAGAGAAGTTTAATAATGGATTTCAATCAGTCCTTTTTTTCTTTTCACTCTTTGTCAATTAAGAGACAGGAACTCAGTTCTTGTACGTTATGTAGAATTGAAATGGCAAGTCCAGGAATACCAAGCTTCTCTTTAAGTTGAGCAGTAAGTCAGGCAGCTAATACAGCTTTGGCAACAGGGACTACAGCCCATGCTCCATCTGGCTCTACCCGCTCTGGCAGTGACGTGAGGCAAACCACTCTCTCTCTGAACTTCCAAATCCTCATCTGTAAATGGGGATAAAAACAGTTTCTATCTCAAACCATTGTTGCCGCAAGGATTACTGAGCACTTTCACATCGGCATCCTGCCCAGCGTTACCAGTGAACTTCTCCTTCCACTTGAGGCTTCTAGAATCTAGCAGCATCTCTCTACTCTGTACTTCTCAAACCTGACTCCAATGTGTGGACACCAATGTGTGGACACTGGAGAAAAGATTACAAAATAGATAAGATTTTGTACAAGTTCTATAGGATTGTAAAATTCAGAAATAATTTGGTCTTGGTGAAACCCTGGGGAGTTTTGAGTAATTTGCATACGTTTTAATGCAAAGACTTTGTGACACCTTTCATGGCAGAAAGTTCAAGAGGCTTTTCTGGTTTACTCTGGGCCCCTCAGCTGTGTTCCAGATAGCTGAGGTCATCTGATACAAGACCTCCAGATAAATGAGGAGGCACTGTACCACATCACTAGATCCTAGAAAGAACAGAAAATTCCTTAACACAACTGCTGACCTAGAAATCTAGTCTTTAAATTGAAGGAAAAAGGAGTAATATTTGTAGGTAACACAAAAGTCTGTGGCATCTTATCATTTCACTGTGCTTTGAGCAAGCTTTCAGAACCATCTGATAGGAAGGGATTCTATTAGTTACGTGCATTATACGCTTGAAAAACAAACAAGTGCCACTTTACATAGTTCAACCAATGCATGATCTGACACCTCTATAAAGCAGGGAGAAAGACAAGCTTATTGCATCCTGCTATCCGTGACTGAGTAGAACTAACTATACCTAACTTTCCCTAAGCCCTGTTCATAGTGATGGAGGATGTCACTTGATTTCTATGGAAACAGTTCTGCTTAAGAGCATAATAAAGGAAAACAACAACCACAAATAAGTAATAGAAATTGTAAATATTTAATCAAGGAAGACTTACGAGGAAAGGAACAAACCGTAATAATCGTTATCTTTATAACTAATGCTTGTTGGAAGCTTAATACGTGTGACCCTCTGGGCTAAAGCACCTCTTTCAGTCCACACAGAGGTGGTGAGGTCGTCAGTATCACAGAGGAGTAAACAGGCTTAGGGTGGGCAACGAGCTTGCGGGGGGGGGGGGTCAGACACATGTCATGGGAGAAAATCCCTCCCCCCACAAAAAGCTTCTGTTTTTACAACGAGGAGAATAAAACAACAGTTTCATCATTTTAGACCAATGT
Organism: Globicephala melas; assembly: GCF_963455315.2. Classification (NCBI taxonomy): domain Eukaryota; kingdom Metazoa; phylum Chordata; class Mammalia; order Artiodactyla; family Delphinidae; genus Globicephala; species Globicephala melas. Next base: position 91,056,791 of record NC_083321.1, read on the forward strand.
ACCTGGTGTGTATTTTTTTCTTGATTTTTAAGAAAAGGCTAAATAATCAGATGGGCAGATGAGCAGAGAAGTACAGCAAAAGATTCCCTATATCCAGAAAATATAAATAACAGTTTTTCCAAACTCCGAGGAAGTGTCTTTAGATTAGTTTCCACCAACTGACATAGGGATAAAATTTTCCTACTTTAAGATATTTATTCCTCCTTTAGTTCATTCATCACTCATTTATTGTTAGATGTGCCATGCAAACTTGAAATTAACATGTCCCCTTCCTCCAAGAAGCTCACAGTCTAGTACGGAAGACGGAAATACAAACACAGAATTACAGAATGATGTGACAGTGCAGTGACAGTCACACAAGATGCTATAATAAGTGAGCAAGGCAAGGTGGCAGTTGGTTAACTATCAGGGAAAAAAATGATTTGTTTCTTGCTCCAATGCTACTTTATTTAAATTTCAGGGACTCTATTTTTTGATAACTCCAATTTAACATGCCCTAGACATTAAGCACATTCACAAGACATTGAAAACAGATTAATATCACCACTGCTTAGGTGTGTTTTCTCCCTTTCATCTTTAGCAAGCACTTCTACACTGAAGCATCTCATGTTTTGATCACTGGAGGGTAGGATGCTATATAAATACACTGTGGAAGTGTACTAATTCATTAATAGTAGCCTCAATATAGCTGAAATCACAGGACTGTGACCTTATAATGAATCATACTCAAAACACTTCAAAAAATATCAACTATTTTATGCAGTATCAATACTAGAGCAGTAAGATATATCGAAAAATTGTATATTTAAAATGAAACTATCTTCTACATAAAATAAACAACATCTATTGATCCTGGCTTAGAATATACCTAACTTATTTCTTGGCCCTCCCTCACCAAAAATGAATCAAAACTCAAGGTGATTTTGTCTGCACAAAACCAAAATTGTCTGGTTGCGCTAAGACTTAAAAAGTCAGATGACTCAATGTTCATTGCAGCACTATCTACAATAGCCAGGACATGGAAGCAACCTAAATGTCCATCAACAGATGAATGGATAAAGAAGATGTGGCACTTATATACAATGGAATATTAATTACTCAGCCATAAAAAGGAACAAAACTGAGTCATTTGTAATGAGGTAGATGGACTTAGAATCTGTCATACAGAGTTAAATAAGTCAGAAAGAGAAAAACAAATACCGTATGCTAATACACATACATGGAATCTAAAAAAACGGTACTGATGAACCTAGTGGCAGGGCAGGAATGAAGATGCAGACGTAGAGAAAGGACTTGAGGGCACGGGGGGAAGGGGAAGCTGGGATGAAGTGAGAAGAGTAGCACTGACACGTCAACACTACCAAGTGTAAAACAGATAGCTAGTGGGAAGCAGCCGCCTAGCACAGGGAGATCAGCTTGGTGCTTTGTGACCACCTAGAGGGGTGGGATAGGGAGGGTGGGAGGGAGATGCAAGGTGGAGGAGATATGGGGATATATGTATACATATAGCTGATTCATTTTGTTGTACAGTAGAAACTAACACAACATTGTAAAGCATTTGTACTCCAATAAAGATGTGAAAAAAAAAAGTCAGATGACTATCATTTAAATCCTCTCTTTAAAAATAACATCTATTGCACAGCAAGAACTCTGACAATCCCTTGTTTGTGGTAAAGTAGCAGAGGAGACTAAGCCAATCTCAACACAGGTTTAAATGTCTCAAACATCTTGACATATTCCATACTAAACCATCAGGAGATGGTTGGGAGTATCATTTCTCTAAACAATGTGAGCAGGAAATCAGACATTGTCTCTCAAATCTAATCAAGGTCTGTTGTAGATCCTTGGAGGAAATATACTAGAAGAGCCAAAAGCAATAATATTGGCAACAATTTCTCATGTCAACTCAAGAACTGTTTCTGAACAAAGATCCCGAACGGAAACCTAATTTTACATTAGGCAGTGACCATCTGTATATACTAGACAATAATATTTGCAGACAATAGTGATTATGCCTTCTGGGTTTTCCTGAATAATGATTAACATACCAAGGGTATGTACAGTATCTCCCCAAATGAAGAAAAAGGAATTACAAGTCTACCGAAATATCTCTAACCTACCCTGCTTCCCAAAGACAAAGAAGGGGAAGGAAATTAAGCAAGCATTCAAATGTGGTAAAATGGCAAGTATCTGTCAGACGACTTATGTTCTGTTTTCAAAGTGTAAAAACGTGTGTGTGAGAAGTGCCGAGCCCTTGATATTAAGCAGAAGGAGGTGAGCTAGATGCTCGGCCAGTGATTATTTACACTCATCTTTATAAATAGCTTTGGCCCCAAGAAACTAAAGGGGGAATGATCATTGTAGATAGTTTCAAGTCGATGGTCAACTGTGGGACTTTGCAAGACAAAGCAAGCCTGTGGTCCGAGAGACTGCTGTCACTCACCCATTCTCACCTTCTTCCAGGCAGCCTGGCACAAGGCTGGCTGCTGCTCTGCATTTCCCAGCCTTCCCTGCAGCTAGGTTGGTCAGGTGACTAAGTCCTTACAACGTGAGCAGAAGGGACTTGTGCCAGTTCCAACCTGGTGCCTAAAGAGCAGGCTGCCCCCCCTTCTCTCTCCCTTCCGAGAGGACAAAATGGTGTGACCGCAGCGGCTCCAGAAGCTCCGTGTTGAAGGCGGCAGAGCATCGTTAGCCTAGGTCACTGAACGACTGGGTGGGTGAGGTCAGGTTATCCACAGAACCGGAACATCTACCCTAGACTACGAAGTTAAAAAAAACATGTAGTTTCTAAATATCTAACTCACTGCAAAATTTGCAGCTTTTCTATCCTCACTAATAGATTCTCAGAGAACTGCGATTAGCGATGCAAGTGTATCGATGACAATATTATGGATAATGTTCTCAACAGACTCACCAGGAGTGACCAGTTAATCTTCAAGGTCAACCAAGTGAGTTCACTGCAGCACTAGTGCCCCAGGACACCCCTGTACAAACATCACCGCGACCTCGGTCTGCTGTGGACTTGCGAGCACAGGGAAGGGCAAGGGTAGAAGCCACTCTCCTCAGGATTCTGTAATCAAAGGCCACTGATAACTACTGTGTAAGGGTATGTGGGTGAACACTGGGGGAGAAAAGCATTGTCAGGAACCACCAAGTAATTAAGTTAATGAGCTCCAGTCCCTATTATGCATCAACAGAGTCACTTTCCCTTCTCATTCCCAGTAAACTATTTCTTCTATGAATGTAAAAGGTTCACACACACAAAATAATTGCCCCTGCCCTTCAACTTCAAAGGACATGCCTGACTATAATTGATACAAGTGAGCCTTACTAATTTCTAAGCAACATGAGCAGGGGAGACAAGCGAGCCCTCGGAGTCGAGAGTCTAAGACGATAGTGTGATCATGTAGAAAGTGTTCATTCCCCATTCATTTAGCGCCTTCCAGGTATTATGCTGGAGGCCCCAGATATGGTAGTAAACAGAGTACACGTGATTCCTGTACTCAGGAACTATGACCAGTGGAATTCCTGGAGCCAGACTGTAGGACAGACACAGCACCAGGGGAAAGGTGAACAGTAACGAAAACACCCACCAAGCCATCATCACCAGTCCTGCCAGGAGAAATACAGACTGCAGAGAGGATTTCGTTGCACAGGCAAAGTGACCATACGAAAACAAATAACTAAAGCTCAGTCAATTTTACCATGACGTATTGGCACCTAGAACGAACGGTCACTTTGAGCGAGTACTCGTTTCATAAATGAGGGGAGGAAGTTCATGAAATGTTAAAAATTCCAAGCAAGCAACTGGACGTAAATTGTGATCAGATTCAGAGCTGACACGTTGAACAGTGTACATTTAGGCACAGCTCTCAGCTGCACTGGGCATATGCAAGAGAAACAGACGCCTTGAATCATTTCAAAGTACATTCCTGTCAGAAATGTCCTTTGTGACACTAAAATCAATTTCCTACGCCTTTACTAACTGTTCTACCAAAAGGAAAAGGGGGGAGAAGGAGAAAAAAAAAAGGTTAGTTTAATCGAATGTCTTTCCACTGAGGCAAGATTAAACCCAAACCTATTAAACAGTACAAATTTATGTTCAATTTTTATAATTAGTGTTGCTTTCATAGAAAGGATGGCAAGAGGACAGGATGGGACACAATCCATTTTCATTGTGGAGAAATATGGACGTTTTATACTTGTCCTGGGGAAATGAGGGAAACCTGATAAAAGCTGCTACGTGAAAAAGGGAGACTCCAATTCTTGTCCAAAGTATCCCAGAAAACTGCAGGAGAACAGATTCTGTTTTATTTGGGAATTTCAACTACTTATCCAAACTCAGAAACTGCCCCTCTACCCCCAACAGATTCTTAAATTCACATGGCCACCTCTCCTAAGAATCTGTAGAGCATCTTTAAATATACTTTATGAGGGTGCCTGCAGAGTTGGCTTAGCAATTCAATTAAACTCATGTCTCATATGTTTAGCCGAAAAAAAGAAAAAAAATCAAAACGCCACCAAACCAAACAAAAATGGAAACACACACTGAATATCTACATACTGCAGTGTGTCACATTTCTCCTGAGGGAGAAAGGAGTTCCCCAGTCTCCCTACCTCAAGCCACACCAATAAAAGACACAATTGTTTTTTCTTTTCCTATTTTAGTTATCTTGACCTACCACAAAAGCCCATACTCTAGCTAAAAACAGACTAATTAATAATATACCGCAATTTTCGTTAGGCTCAGAAGGTGTTTTCTAGCACACATCTCTCCGCCTCCTTTCCACTGTTGATTTAATGCAAAGCCTGGTGCCAGCGCCTCTTTGCACGCAGGCCCTCTGTGAAGAGGAATGCCTGGAAAGTCACATTCCGTCAGAAACCAAATAATTTTGCCAGCCATGGCCATGCCTGAGAATACCCTTCACCTTCCAAAGGAAGGTGTCATTTATTGGACTGAGATATACATATATATAATATATATATATGTGTGTGTGTGTGTGTGTGTATGTATACACACACACACACACACACACACACACGTAACTTTTTTTAATGCTTAACATGTGAGGTTTTTCAAGCTATTTGGCTTTTAAGGACTCACCATTTGGGACCAGCAAGGTGACGTCTATCTTAGAATATCTGATCGCAATGAAGTTAGCTAGAGAAATCTCTAGAGTGGCTTATCTATGAATAATGAGAAAAGGAGTAAGGAGTTCATCTAGGGGGAGTCAGACGACTCAGTAGCCAAGGGAGCATTTCAACATGAGAACAAGGCTCTGTTCATACCTAAGCTTATTGACATTTTTCATTCTCTGTGACAGCCAGTGAAGGTAAAATGAAGAGGTAGAGGTCTGGGCCACAGCGTGTGATAGTTCTGAGTGTGAGAATTCCGATCCTTTACATCAGGCACCTCTTGCTAAAGCCAAGAGGAGATCCAGGCATCAAAAGCGGCATCAGGCAAGTGCAGGAAACACTTACCCAAACACAGGGAGCAAGAAACTCATCCTTCAAATGTATAGCGTTGCCATGAACAGTCATTGTGAACTGAAACCCAGAAAACTGTTAGGTCCCTTCCGTGAGGGTATGTAATGACTCGCACGTAATGACACAAACTCCAGTGATCTATCCTTAGGGTCCCAAAGAGAAGATGTAGCATACTGGATATCGAGAGAAGCCGTGCTTAAGTTCCCCGGAAGTGTTCGACTACCATCTTTTACAAGGAACAAAACTGACTAGATAGCAAGATAAAGCAAGAGAAAATGCAAAGTGCAATACTGACTTCCCAGTCAGCAAAAGTTAATGAGTTGCAGATCACGAGCATCTCAATGTAAAACCACGGTGTGTGCATGTTATGAAATTATTCTACAAAAGATTGCTTAAGCAAATTTACAATGAAAAGCAACATCAAAACACCAAGGAAGTGGAATGAATATCAATAGGAAGCACACGTAGACACCAAGGGTGTCTTATTTTAAGAAGAAAAAAAAAAGATCTTCAACAAGGACTTTTTCAAACTACAAAGCAAGATCAGGTAAGCATCCCAGTCATAGTTATAACAACATAAATTTTACACAAGCAAATAAGCCCAACTACAGAAAATTGATCTTCCATTGCCCCTGCAGCCATGCAAGACAGCATGCAAAAATCCATCCGTGGGCACTCTTCAAAGGGTGGGACTGAATCCACAACACCTGGAGATGAACAAGAAGAACTTAAATGGGGCCAGTGGGTCCCTAAAGAGCAGTTTTTAACTGGCCCATAAGCTATTAAGAGCGGTTATAAACTGTGAACAACCAGTGCCCTACCAGGAGAAACATTTATCACACTAACATGCCTGAAAAAGTGGAGAGGGCTCATCTGCACACTCTCTGCAGCTTCCATTAGAATGTTAATTGTTCAAACTGAAGAAAAGGAGACAGAAGGAATGGCTTTTACCATCGTGTGTTAAGTTTATTTTTGTTCTTCTGACCAGTTCCCAAGGGGCAGGAGGCTAATGACGGTTCTTCATCATCAACTGCAGAGGATATTTACATCCATCCTGTAACCATGACAGCTGTGTCACTAATTCCCTAACTGCCTCAACCACATGAACCAATCATCTGGCATGAAGCTGCAAGATGGAGTGCCCTGCAGTCATTATTCACCAAGCACTTTCATTAACAAACTGCCCTTAATTACAGCGGTAATGGCGAAATTATTTCATAGCAGCAATTATTTTTCTCAGCCAATCCAGGCTATTTAAGTAGGACATTGCCTACGAAAATGGCAAAAGGCCAAGTAATCTATGACCAAAGATATGTTTTAATTGTACTACAAACTTAGTTTTCCAAATATTGCATCAGAGGGCTTTGAAATTATATTATACACCCTGTTAGGCACTCCACACACACAGACACACACACCCCAATAAAGCTAACCTTCTCTACTTCTTTATTTCAATTTGAAAGCAAAATGCATCCATAACATTCACATTAAGCACCTAAACTAATGCTATTGTCTAGCAAAGTAAAAATAATGAGTTTCTAGATCTAAACCTATACTTTGAGAATTGCTGAGCACACTAACCCATCCATTAGAGAGACATCAACTCCCCTCCCCCCAAACCCATTCCTTTCACTCAAGAGCCCTTTGTTCTTTTATACTTATACACTTAGATACCCAGCTATGATAAGGAGTGTTGGTATACCTATCTATCTGCTGGACTCATACACGAAATCACAAAGTAGTTTCCAGAAATCACATCTAGATATTCAAAATTACAGACTGAAACACATTTATGCTTAGTTTCCTCGTGTTTCAATTTGAGAATTGTTCAACATTTACCCTGAAGATGAAATTAGAGTCACAATGTCCTCTCTGGAGAATAGTGAGTTTTCAGTGGAGTTAGAGAACAAGAAAGGTGTGATCTGGAGAAACTAGGAGAGTGTGGTTGAATCAAGACAAAGCTAATACCGCAGTCAGATTATATGAAGACTTGAATACTATTCTAAGGAGTTTGGATGTTACCTGGTGGACAGCAAATACCTGTTGAAAGCAAGGGATGAAGACAGCTTGAAATCAGATAGTGGTAATGGACACGGAGGGACAGGGTGGAGAAATCCATGAACGATTTTGCAGGCAGAACTATACTTGGTAACTGTTGAGTACAGATGGGAATAGAGAGCTATTCAGAGACTGCTCTATGGTTTCTAGCTTGTAAGAATAGACAGATGATGAGCTAGGGAATGCAATAAGGATCTGTAATACATTTGAACACTTCAAGTTTTCAACATCTATAGGATATTAACCTATCGATATTAAGGAAATAGCTAGAAAGAATAATAATTAACATTTATGGCTTATTAATTATATGTCAAGCGCTGTGCTAAACGCATTAGATGTATCAACTCACTTGATACTCAAAACAGTAGGATCTATGAATTAGATTCTATTTTTACAACCATTTTTAAGGACAAGAAAGCTGAGGCTCAATGACCCAAGGTCACTATGGCAGAGGAGGCTAGTTGCTTAGCAAATATCCATTCTTCCCTTAGTCCTTGGATGACAGAACCCTTCTTTTTTAGCTGGCCATGGTAAAGATAACATTTCCTACTTCCTTCACATTTAGGGCATGCACTGTAAGTAGAAGGGCTGGGTGGGTTGGAAAAGAAACCGGTTCGGCCTGGAGGACTCTTCATTGTCTTTCCTGCTGCCTAAGAGGCAGCTGCTCTACGTAAGCCCCCAGCAGTCATCCTGGATAAGAAGGCACCAACTGGGGATTGTGAAGCAGAAAGAAGGAGGCTGAATTCCTGAAGATCGGGTAGAGGCTCTGAATTGCGCACCTCCAGACATCTTTCAGGTGACAAAATCAACAAGTGTTTAAACCATCATTTTGGGGATCTCTTTTAGAGCCAAAAGGAATTCCTAAATGATACAGTCACACAGCGAATAAGCAGCATAGGCAGGATTTAAAACTCAAGTCTTTCTGATTCCAAATCCTATGCTCGTAACAAAAGGGCTAGACTACTCAGGAGAGACAGAGGCTATAGGTGCAGATTGTCAATTACTGGTGTATGCACATCTTGACAGATTTCATTACTTCCTCTAATACAAAAATAATGCAAACTATTCAGCATCATCATAAAAGGGAAGTATTATCATTAGATAAACAATCGATGATAGAGAATTAACATATTACTGATTTTAGAGAACTAAAATAAATAATTCTAACGTTCCTAAAATTATCAGGCATAATTTTATCTTCCTGTTGAGGTCTCATTTTGGAGTCCTGTAGAATATTTTTATTAAACAGAGCTACAAAAGAATTGGCAAGTTACTTATATACTGAGTAAATGGGAAATAATCTAGTTCCTTCTTTCCTAAATTTTAATTGGATAAAAATCCAGTTCTGTAAAGAAATGAAATACTAATAATTTTGCAATGAAGTATGTTTCCATATAAAAGTAATGTACAATTTCTCCTGTCAAAAGCATTAATAACTTATAGGCTAAAATCAGTTATTATGATTGGATTTGGATTTCCTATGCAGTTATATGTTTATAGATATCTTCCCTGTATTACACACTGGTGAGTTGTTTTTTTGTTTTGTTTTGTTTTGCGGTACGCAGGCCTCTCACTGTTGTGGCCTCTCCCGTTGCGGAGCACAGGCTCCGGACCCGCAGGCTCAGCGGCCATGGCTCACGGGCCTAGCCGCTCTGCAGCATGTGGGATCTTCCCGGACTGGGGCACGAACCCGTGTCCCCTGCATCAGCAAGCGGACTCTCAACCACTGCGCCACCAGGGAAGCCCCACTGGTGAGTTTTAACTGAAGGTTAATAACCTTTATTCCTACAAGAAGAATTGCAAAAGTAGTATTTAACCTTCACTTTTATATCGTCAATGCCTGGGTGTGCTGGAGTTGGTGGGAATTCAGAAAAGAAATGCTTCATTTAATTAATTAGAAAAGGTCTCCTAGAAGAATATCTGGAAGGATGATGTAGTTTCAGGTTTTGCGGTGACAACACCCTTAAAAAGCAAAGGAAATCCTTTCTTTATAAAATTTTTTTTAAAAAATTCAATACAAAACGTGGTTTTCCCAGAGAGAAATTATATCCTCTGTTAAAATATTATTTTTGAAGTTCATGATTTAACTAGAATTCCAGTCTCTGTAGCAGAGAGACAAGACAAATGGTTTCTTCTATCTAAAGCAATGATAGCTATATTTTAAAATATCCACATAGTTCATACTTTTAACAACATTATAGCCAGTAAGTGAATGTATTTCATCTTGATGATTTCATATATTGCATTAATGAGAAAAATCGAGGTATATTATCTGAGGATCTAAAATATTGTGTAATTACAAGTTTTATGCCAGCTTTCAAGTAATTCCGTTTTTCAAAGACAGTAAAGGGAAAAGAATCTGAGCTAGACAGATATCCTCTCTCTGAACAATAAGAGAAAGCAATTCAACTTAACAGTTCGGTTTTCTCCCTGAAGAGCTGTGTGATCAGTGAGAAGCAATGGATTAATTCCATATTCTCTCTGCTTATGTATGTTTTTAAACATCCTCTGGAGTAAATATGCTAGCGGTAAGCACATACTACTCGGGAAAAATGCGTGTTGTAGGACATTCTCTAGGCTCTCCTAGTGACTAAAAGCAAACATAATAAAACAACCTGCCATAAACTCAGTGCTTCCTCATTTACCTATTCTTGTCTGAGCCCTTTAAAACATGCAAATCATATTCCAGTGCATTCCTAATGTTTGACCCAGATTACGCAAAAGAATACCAGGGTAATAAAAATCTTCCTATGCTTTACTCACAAATGTTGGAGAAATAAGATAGGCAGAAACTACTACAACCATATAATGTCATGGATTCCTCTTCCTAACCCTAGTTCCAATAGCTGCTAACTACCAGAACTTCCTACGGTAGTCAGGTCCTGTTGTAAATTGTCCTCTAAGATTTTCTGACTACATTAGTACCACTTGTTTGTCTTCCTAGTCATTTTGCAACAGTGGTGCGACACTCTAGGCAAAGCATTCCATAGGGTTAGAGCCCTGCTTGAGGGAACCAGAGGAATGCAATCATCACCCACAAATGCACCATCTGTTCTGTCTTACTGCTTAATTAAACTAAAACTGGTAGGTTCTTAATTCTCACAGCTCATAAAAATAAAGGTCACAACAGAGTATGAGCATCATGCATCATCCACACAACATACAGTTGCTAAAGTATATTTTGTCAACCTATCACTCAAAAGAAAAAAGAAACACACCATCTAGCTGACGTCAAGGCATTGCGTGATTCTATCAGTCATGATCGCAGATCAGTGACGGGACAGCTGAACTGTCAGCCTGAGTGAACAGAAGGTTCAATTCTTGGCTGTTGTCTTTACCTCTCTCCTATAGCACTTGCCAAAAAAAAAATCTTCCTCACATTACAAGACCACTCATAAATTTGTTTGTTATATCATTCATTCGTTCATTCTTCAACCATTTATCAAAGGCTTATTTACGCATGGCATTCGGTCTGGTACTTTAGAAGATACAAAGATGCATCAGATGCAGACTCTAAGCGTGCACAGCTGCTAATGATATACATATATGGCTATATGTGTGTGTATATATATAACAGCTTTATTGCAATACAATTCACATAGCATACAATTTACTCAGTGTACAATTCAGTGGGTTTTAGTATATTCATTCATAGTATATTTTAGTATATTCAGTGGTTTTTTTAGTATAATTTAGTATAGTATATTCACACAGAGCTGTGCAACTATCACCCCTTATCCAATTTCAGAACATCATCTTCATTCCAAAAATAATTTTATACCCACAAGCAGCCACTCCTATTATCTTCTCCCAGTCCCTAGCAGACCACTGACCTACTTTCTGTCTCTATAGATCTACCTATTCTGGACATTTCATATAAATAGACTCACATAGTATGTGGCCTTTGGGCTTTTTTCACTTAGTGTAATGTTTTCAAGGTTCAACCATGTTACAGCATGTGTCCGAATTTCATTCTTTTTCGTTGCTCAATAATATTCCTGTGTGTGTCTGTGTGTATACATTCTGTTTATTCATTCATCAGCTGTTGGACATTTGGGTTCTTTCCATTTTTTGGTTATTATGAATAATGCTGCTATAAACATTCCTGTACATGTTTTTGTGTGGACATATGTTTTAATTCTCTAGGGTATGCAGTTAGGAGTGCAACTGGTGGGTCATATGGTAACTCTATGTTTAACTTTTTGAGGGACTGCCAACCTGCTTTCCAAATTAGCTGCACTATTTTACATTACCACTGGCAATGTATGAAGATTCCAATTTCCCACATCCTTGCCAACACTTATTATTGTCTGTCTTTTTTTAGTTTAGTCATCCTTGTGGATGTAAAGTGGCATCTCATTTTGATTTTGATTTTCATTTCTCTAGTGACTAATAATGTTGAGCTTATGTGCTTATTGGCCAATTATATAACTTCTTTGGAGATGTGTTATATATTTTGAGCAACTTTTAATCAACCACTTGGTAGAAATATATGAAGTATTATATTTGCTATCTCCCAGCACCAATGTGTGACATTTTCCATCAAAACTCTAATTAATCTTCTCACCCTAAAGTTCCTTTTGATGTTTAAATGCACACACTAATATATATGTCCAAATACAAAGAAGTCTTGAAATTCTATAGCATAATTTAAAGGGTGGGGGGTAAGAATAGGTGGGTGAAATTTCACTCAACTAGTTCGTTCTTTCTAGCCAATAGCCCATTTTCCAAGTCTATTAAAAGTCAACTAATAAGAATTTCTGAAGAAGATATGTAGCTTGGAAGTAGATGAATTTATAGGAAATTCAAGAGGAGGAAATGATGGTGAGAAGAATGATGAACAAATTCAGCTTCACAACAAGCAAATTCAAGAAATGTTAGAGAGATAACGCAACCTCAGGAGAGCTTGACTGATTTAGACAGTAGTAGAGAGATTTTGTAGGTAACTAAGAGTTATTTCCTAGGAAAGTGGATGAATCATGGTGTCACTGGCCCAGAAGAAAAGCAAGGATGGGGATGGGAAGGAGGGGAGCAAAACAAAATGCAGACCCACTGAAGGAGGACTAGTGGATTTTGTTGCTCTTTTAAGGAAAGAGATTTGAAAAAGGAAAAAATAATGGGCCAATCTGGGCCACAATGGATTTGGTCTGGGATATGTGAGTTGTTTTTCCAGGGCAGGAGAGGGGAAGACCATGCAAAGAACCCAAGCAGGATGGCGCTCAGGAGAGGGTGTGGGTTAGAGATGCTTGTGGGAAACAAAAGAGCTGCAGTCTGTTCACACAACAGAGAAAAACCTGACATTATTCTTAACTCCTTTCAAGCCAAATCATTCTAGTTGGAAACAATGGGGAACTTAATTCAGTGATATAGTTATGAGATACTGATGAATGAAACTAATTGATCCTCCTTACTGCGCCCGTAAAAGTAATCACGTGTCTCCCTTTAGACTTCTCTGAACTGAATCACGCACCTTTAACTTTCTTCGCTATGCAGGTTTTTAAAACTCCGTAACATTTCTCTCCAGATAAGACAAATAAAAACAAAACAAATAAACGACAGCAACAATAAGCATGATGATTTGGATGCCACGTTCTCTACAAGAAACAAAAGAAGGCAAAACTGTAAAGGAGTCAGCAGTACCTTTACCGGCGATATACTCCAGGCCCCCAATCGATAACTCTGTTCTCTCTTGTTGGTATGTCCGTGGAAAAGGTGCACGACAGCAGAAACAGAGACTTTAAAAAGCAATTAAGGGTGAGGAATCTCCTGCCAAACCGCTAGTACAGATGTAACCTTTTTTTTCACAGAGTTTAGCTTCATTCCATGGACAAGAAGCAGCTTGATAAATACTACATGATGAAAAAGTGATCAAATTTATAAAAACTAAAGATGAGGAATGACCAATGGGAGAACCCCAGGTGCTACGGAGAGTGGCTGCACGGATTTCTGTGCTTCCTGCTCCCGGTAGGTGGCGCCAAACTCCTTGAAGAGGAAACAGAAAGCCAAGTTAAAGGGCTGGTGTGTGTCTAGATTGAAGGGCTAAAGAATTTGCTTGTGAGTTGGCAATTTTTCTTTCAAGGCAGCTTTTCTTCACTGGTATTGGCAAGCTTTACATTTCAGAAGTGATTCACCTACGTCACGTTATTTATGCACTTCTTTTTTCCCCTCTAAGTGCCCAGCTTCACGTTAACAGTATGACCACCTTCATTGCACAACTCAACTGTGTCCATCACATAAATGGAAGGTTCATTACAGCACCTATTAAAAGCATTTTCAAAGGGAAAATAGCATTTTAAAGCCATTAGGATCCCGGAAGTTAAAATCTCTAGGAAGAAATGTTACAAAACTGCTATTTACAACCATCAACCAGAATGAAACCTTGTTTCTGGTCCCCACAATAGCCACAGGGAAGAAACAATAACTGGGATTACCTTCTCAGGCGGCTCTGACACCCACATATGCTCCCAATCTTTCAGGCCTTGGGGTGGAAGAGTGTCAGAAACACGCCTCAGACATGCATCTCCTGGTAGCCCTGTTCTGAAGGCAGCCATGGGTCAGATCTCAGTGCATCCTCAACAAGGGTCCCCGCCCCCAAAGAAGCAGTGCTGGGGAGCTGGGGTGGGGCTGGGAAGGAAGGGTTGGTCAAGCTGGGATAAAAGGAGGATGAAGAGAACGGTGTGTCTCTGCGGGCAAACGCAGGCAGGCGAGAGTTAGCTATCCTCTAGATCCTCCTCTAGATCCGATGTTTATAACAAACAAACATTTCCTGCCAACCTCCTAAGATTGTTAAACAACGGCAGCCAAGACTGACTTCCATTCGGCACAATTACATAAGACCAAGCAGTGCATTGCTCTCATTTTCGGAGCTTTCTTTTAAGCTCCCTCATTAATCTTTCAGTCTTTTCCCATCTCTGCCTGACTATAACTGCCCTGAATTTATCCAAGCCTGCAGCATGCCAGGCTCACTGGTGTCTAAATCACCAGGAGCTGAATACACATGCTACTCGTGGGAGTCTACACTTCCATCAGAAAGAACCAATCACAGCTCAGGAGACGTAAACCTCTTTTTAATTGTATTCTATGATACTAACAGGCATTCATTACACACGGACCTTAAAACAAGATTTGCTCTTGGCTGCTCATAATTGTATTTCTACAGCAGTTTAAACCGTTGGCACCTGCGATTGCTAGCAGGCTTAAGCTAAGAATTTCTATTATCCCAGTTTCAAGGGTTACATTTAAAATAAAACTCGGAGGGGCAAAACATTACATACACACATATTTACACAAATTAAATACTATGCAAAAAGTCAATACCTTCTGCACACAAAACTACATTAAACCCAATTAGCCCTAAGCAAAACTATAGGAAGCAGGTTTTCTGTGAACCAACGGAGGAGCTGTTCTGTATAATAAAGAATATAAAAGCAGCGAGATTACAGGGTTCTGCAGAATTGTCAATAAATGCTTTTCAAAAATCATTACCGGGCTTCCCTGGTGGTGCAGTGGTTGAGAATCTGCCTGCTAATGCAGGGGACACGGGTTCGAGCCCTGGTCTGGGAAGATCCCACATGCCGCGGAGCAACTAGGCCCGTGAGCCACAACTACTGAGCCTGCGCGCCTGGAGCCTGTGCTCCGCAACAAGAGAGGCTGCAATAGTGAGAGGCCCGCGCACCGCGATGAAGAGTGGCCCCCGCTTGCCACAACTAGAGAGAGCCCTCGCACAGAGATGAAGACCAACACAGCCAAAAATAAATAAATAAATAAAAAACCAAGCATTTGAAGCCCTTTTTTTAAAAAAAAAATCATTACCAAGACTGATTTCTAAATTAATTAACTTAAATGAAATTAACATAAAACAGTCCGAGCCAAGGAATTTATACACAAGTAACCGCTGACTTCTGGGTTCTAAGAAAGAAGGGCTCTTTAAGCATGTATCTGTTGTCCAAGGTTTTGCCACGCTATTCCAAACTATAAGGCACAAAACAGTCACCAAACTAAAGTACAGTGTCCTTCTGGTTATGGCTTCCTACTTGATAATGACCAACATTAAATTATACAAATATTTCACTAAATATCGTCTCAAACCTTATAAATATTAATATGACCTCAATCTCCTATGTGCCCAGCATTTAAAAATCCATTTAAAAATCTTGGAAACTAATTTAAGATTTCCATCTAGAATACAAATTAGCATGTCCTCTTCCTTGCTCTGTTTTGCTCCACAACCATATCTGCACGTTTACTACTGAATGTCAATCGGTAGCACTTAAAGATGATGAATATTAAAAGCATGCTTCTGCCTGCTAACATATTAGAGCCTGGCAACCACTGAATTTGTCATAAGCTACATTTTCGGTAAACAAACGACTGCCTTTAAAGCACCAAAGCATTCCGTAAATTCCCAAATTGTGAAAAAGGTACACAGAGGGTGAAATTTTACTGTTAAATACATCAGCTGAGAGGATTGCACGAAATTTAAATCTTTTTGAAAACTTACCACCTCACAGTAACACTTGGCTGTACTTTCTAAAGTATTTCCCTGAGGACTACATTTGAACAATGCCAGCTGCTATGAACTGAACAGTCAGCATGTGCCAGGCACTGAGCATTTTACATATATACATACATGCATGCTTTTGAAATATACATGCAATCTACCTACATGCCATCTTCACATACATACTACATTATTTGCATACATGCATGCTACCTTTACATACACAACACGATATGAAATTTCCTACTCTGTAAGGTAAGCTATTGTTTTCCTTGGAGAGGTTAGACGACTTACTCGAGGTCGTGAGCAAACGAAAGGTAGAACCAGAATTCCAACCCAGGTTTATCTCTCCAATCCCTATATACTACTATGCAGCCAATTTTCTGTCATATAAAACCTCCTGGGGACTTCCCTGGTGGCGCAGTGGTTAAGAATCCACCTGCCAATGCAGGGGACACGGGTTCGAGCCCTGGTCCGGAAAGATCCCACGTGCTGCGGAGCGGCTAAGTCCATGCGCCACAACTACTGAGCCTGTGCTCTAGAACCCGTGAGCCACAACTACGGAGCCAGCACACCACAACTACTGAAGCCCATGCACCTAGAGCCCGTGCTCCGCAACAAGAGAAGCCACCGCAATAAGAAGCTCGCACACCACAAGGAAGAGTAGCCCCCCACTCGCCACAACTAGAGAAAGCCTGCACGCAGCAACGAAGACCCAACGCAGCCAAAAATAAATAAATAAATAACTTTATTTTAAAAAAGAAAACAACCTCCTGAAGAGCTGACATTTGCCGGATACTGCTTACTCTGTTGGGTCCAGAGCTTAATACCTATTTATTTTACATTTGCATTAAGAAAACCTTCTCGTATACAAATATTATTTCTGTAAGGACTCATTCATCCAGAAGACTGCACAGAAGTGCACCTTTGACGGGACTATAGAAAAGATTATTATTACTATTATTTTTTACTTAATTAAAAATGGCCTATTGGGATCACCTCTTTAGTACATGGAAGAGCAGCTAGTTTACTCTGTCAAATCTCTGTACAATACACCTGTTCTTACCCAACTCTGTGCCGTATGACCCAGCAATCCCACTCCTGGGCATATACCCAGATAAAACTATTATTTGAAAAGATATATGCACCCCTCTGTTCACAGCAGCACTATTTATAATAGCCAAGACACGGAAACAACCTAAATGGCCATCAACAGATGAATGGATAAAGAAGATGTGGTACATATGTACAATGGAATCTTACTCAGCCATCAAAAAGAATGAAATAATGCCATTTGCAGCAACATGGATGGACTTAGAGATTATCCTGCTAAGTGAAGCCAGTCAGACAGAGAGTCAAATATCATATGACATTGCTTATATGTTGAATCAAAATTTGACACAAATGAACTTATCTACAAAACAGACTCACAAAGAGAACACACTTGTGGGTGGTTGCCAATGGGGAGGGTAGGCGGGGGAGAGTTGGATTGGGAGTTTGGGATTAGCAGGTGCAAACTATTACAGAGAAGATGGATAAACAACAAGGTCCTACTGTATAGCACAGGGAACTAGATTCAATATCCTGTGATAAACCACAATGGGAAAGAACATGAAAAAGAATATGTATAACTGAATCACTTGTACAGCGGAAATTAACACAACGCTGTAAATCAACTATACTTCAATAAAATTTAAAAAATACCAACAACCCTGTCAAATCTCTGCAAAATATACCTGTTTGATATATCAACAATATACCCAACTGCCTAGCCTGGAAGGTGGAAGTGATTGGGATAGGGCTCTGCAGCTGGAGTTGAAAATACAGTGCTACTTCCTACCAGTCGTGTGACCAAGCCTCAACAGCCTCATTTGACAATGAAGCCGACGAGCTCATAGATTACTGACGAGGTTAAGTGAAATGATGCATACAGGGTATACATAGTGAGTACTCAATAAATGTTAGCTGTTGGCTTTCTTTGGGGTGTCAGATTTTATCAAAACATCTTTACTACTTCCCTTGGACGCTATATGGTTCTTTAATTTGTCTATTAAGAACTGTCTTACACTCAATAAGTATTTTTTCTACTCAATTTTATGCTATCAGCTCTACAGCTCTCCAAATCATTCTAAGTTATTCTTCTGTTTCCCTGGGCTTTGAGAGATTCAAATTCTTTTTCTAAATTATAGACTAAGATCTTCTTTTTGAACCGATTTTTCTAGCTGCTTAATCACTTCTGTTGACCTCTGATTTTCTACCAGATGGGCCAAATCTTTCTGATATGATGACATCCAGAACAATCTGAATTAACCTTTTGAGAGCCTAAAAGTCAGGACTTAATTTGAATTCTGATTTCCGCCTTCCCCAGCACTTAGCAACATGTTCCTTACTGCATGCTAATCTCCACCTTTCCTCCATGTCTTACCTCAGGACAGACGTTTCATCACATTTCAGAGTAAAAACTTTTTTCTCTCTCTTATAATGAGGGAGAAACAGTGCCATTACTTACAAAGTTGTTGTCTGTAGATGAAATTACATTTTCCAAATATATAGTGTTAGTTAATTTATATATGTCTTCATTCATTTCTTCAACAAGTATTTCTTTGTGCCTACTATGTGCCATAGTGGGTGGATAATACGCTTGTGCAATGAAAAGATGAAAGCTTAGGCGCTAAATTCTGTTGTCTGCCTAGATCACACAGGTTGCTTGAAAAGAGTAGTTAAAACTTTTAAGAGTCAAATTAATTATACATGTATTATTTAGAAATATATACGTATATTTATATTTCCAAATGCAATCTCTCTTTGAAATGAGATATAAAGGTGAGTCTGCAAATGAAAAAAAGGAAAGGAATATGAAACTATTCTGTTTTTCTATAGCTAGATGGGATTATGGTGTTTGATTCTGTTTTCTGTATTGAGTTTTATAGGCATCCTGTTTCTTTACCTAATGAGTTATAAAAACTTTTAATAAATCTTAAAACACTATGTATCTACTCTTAACATAACCCCAAAAGATCACGTTAGTCTTCTTTTAATGAAAGACTCATAATTTAGCACTTTTATTTCCCTTACACTACCTACCAGTTTTCCAGTTAAAAAAGAAAAAGTCATCAGAATATTGTTCAGTGTTGATTTGCAATTAGAAACTCCACCTGGAATGTGGTATCAATACCTAAGGTTGAGTCTCTTTTATATCCTAAAAATGTCCCTCCAGTAGTTATCACAGCTGATGCATTAGTTTTGCACTGTCTTCCTCAATACGCTCTCTCATTTCTAGGTTGGCGCTGTATCTCTCTAGGCTTCTCCGCTGCATTCTGGGCATTTTCGTGAACTTTATTCTCTATCACTGGCTGAGTTTTCTAAGTCTCCTTCTAATATTTATAATGAAGATTTATTTTACCTATTATAGTTCTCATTTCATTATACCCTTTCTGAAATTCTCATGTACGTGATGCAACCTCTTTATGTATCTCACTGAATTTACAAAGCAGAGCTTTTCTGACAGTTCCTTGTTTCATAAAGCAGATCTGTTTCAGAGAGATTTTACTGCAGGTTCCTACAACTCCTTTGCTTTAGAGCTGTTGTTTTTTGCTTTCATTATTCACCTATAATATTTGCCTTGCTTCCTTTTTTACATACTTGAGCTTGGTTTGTTGACCTTGGTCTTCAATGCTTACCTACATGAGGACCGCTTTAAAGTCCTTACCAATAATTTGAGTTTCATTAATGAATTTGACAGTCTCTTCAATGATCACCACGTGCCAGGAACTGAGCAAGGTGCCGGGGGTTCAATAATAAGGAATCCACCACCCCTCCAACTTCCCTTCCCAGCCCTTATGGAGCTTACCAACCCAGGAGACAAAACATACACTGTGATGAAGGGGTGGGGCGACAGAGGATGACTGGTGGTAGGTGTGGCAGGTGCAAATGCTGGAGCACCAAGGGTCACAGACCAAGCCAGAAGCTGGGGTCGGGAGTAGAGGAGGGGAGGTAGAGTCTATTTGGAATGAGATCAGTCTCCACTCCCTCCCCTGAACCCTACAAAAAAGCTAAGCCAGAGAAGGAGCAGGTAGCGCTATTTACCAAATCAGCTAAAGCAATGAACAGCACTGGAGATGAACAAAAGGGAAAACAGGTCAGTACAAGGAGAGAGAGAGCAGGATTCCAGAACCAGAGGCAGAAAAGGGCTGGGGGGGGGGGGAATGCAGGGGCAGAGGGGGTCAGGTCAGAATGGGGGACGCTGAAGAAGGGGCACCTCTTCATCTGGTTTCAACCGCAAGGAAGAATAAAAATTCCTTCCAGAAACTAGAATGGGCTCAATGCCTGATACTCATCGTGGTGACTTCTGGGGATTTGTTTCCTCTTCAGACAATTTCATGGGTCTTTTAAAGGAAATAAGGAAGACATTGTTCACAGCACTTCCACTCAGTTTGCTACATTCTTGGAAGTCAGTGGTTCACTCTCAAAGGAAACTTCTTGCTAACAGTACGTTCAGTTATTGATGCACTGAAAACAATGAATGTTGTGGGACAAAGACTTCCTAGCCTATCCAGCTAAACAAAAAAGCCCCCCTCCAGACACACATTTCCATCCCGAAAGCCCTGCAGGCATATCTGTGAAGCTTGCCAAAATAAGACTCCTTTAAGTTAAATGAAGGGCCCCCAAAGTAAGCACATTGTTCAGGTTATCCCAACTAATGTCCTAAACTTACAATTTCAATGATTCTCCATTCAGTTGATGACTCCTACTATAATAAAGATTTCATGAACCATGGAACCAACTGACAAAAACAAAATAAATATCGTTCGCAGTTTAGAAGTAAGAAAAAGCTCCTGAACAGTCCCATTCCTAACTGGAAAAGGGTAAATATCTGGGGGAGATTTTTTTATCAAATCTATACCTGTAAGTGAAAAACATGGGGCTACAAAGGCTGATTTTCTAACAAAAACAAAGTTAAGATCCCAAATTTCTGAGCTATCAGTTGACACATACAAAATATTTACACACACACACACACACACACACACAATGATCAAACAAAACTAAAATGAAATACAGATGTATTTTTCTTCAGCACAGTTCTATCATTCCCTTCTCGCTGTGTGTGTGTGTGTGTGTGTGTGTGGGTGTGTGTGTGTTGCAGGAAGGGGGGGGTGTTGATAGATTTCTTTATTCACCGTACACTTATCGATCCAGTTGCCCCAGTTTTTGTGAGGTTTTCTAACAATGCCACACTGCCAGAAAGTTGGAGGGGAAAAACAAAAAAAGTAAACAGATGACAGGGAAGGAACTTGGACTGGAAATTATCAAAGCACACTGTGTGAGGAGATCTATAGGCCAGCACAATCATTACTCAACCATCTGATTATTTCTGAGCTGGGCACAGAAGGAGGATATTTGAAGGGAGTAACCAGCCTCCTCTTGCCCCCTCCTCCCTCCCCCACTGAAAAACAAGGATACAAGAAAGGATGCCAACAAGGGAAGGGAAGGAGGAGGAGAGGTAAACAGCAAGCTCAGAAGCAAAAGAGGGATAGGCAGATAGAAGTGAGAAGGCTATTTCAAAGGGGAGCCTAATGGAGTTTGAAATACTGAAAGTGGAGCAGGTGTTTTAGTGTGGCATGTGTGTGGCACAGCTGAAGTGGACTGAAGATGAAGGTCACTTCAGTTGAAGGAGAAGAACTATGAGATCTGGGCAGTAGCAGAGTCATCAGAAGGAATGCTACACACACTTAGTGAGGATCCTGACTTAAAAATCACTGGGGAAACTGAGACAGTCTCGAAGTAGTTGTGGCTCCAGAATTGTTATTGGGGAGGTGAGGTGGGGTAGGGCGAGTGGGGAGGTATGTAAAGTTGGATTGGTATGATACTTACATATGCTTGATACAGTGTCAATTTCCATGTCTAAGAATGGGGAAGATTAAAGAGATCATAAAGGAGTCCCCTCAACCATCTTTGGTTTGATGCCTCCACTGACTTGAAGGTAGATTACAGGGATATCTGATTTATGGGATGATGGAGTAATCTGATAGTAAATAAAGAGTCAAGAAATATCTCTAATTCCTACTACTCTACTCTGGAATAGAGGGAAAAAATGAAGTGATGTTCCTCTTGGACTTCCCTGGGGCTTCCCTGAAATATCCCTGGCTGATATTTTCTCACAGTTCCGTCCCTGGCACTCTTCTCTGCTTTGCCTACACACTCTAAGCAGTGTCAAGCTCACCTCACCAGTTTCAGCCCAGCACTCTAAACTGACCGCTCGTCTTTCTCGCTGGCGGTCTCATCAGTTCTTCAAATCAACATGGTTCAAATTAAGTTTATAATATTCCTGCCCCCCACCCACCCTGCTTCTACTCACTTCATCAACTAAGAAAGTCATCTTCAAAAATGTTTGCCTTCCCTTCCCCGCCCGCTCCCTCCAAAACCAATTGGTAAACACTCCCCAAGGATTTCAAAGATTTTGCAAATCCATCCTCTATTTTCAAATCTGACTACTACAAACTTAGGGTCAACCATCTTTTCTCACCTGATCTCACCTGATCTTCCAAACGGTCTCCTAACTAGCTTCTCACTCTTCAGAAACATCCTCTACACTATCACCAGGGCATTCTCTCTAAACAATGATCTGATCAGATCACTTGCACGCTTAAAACTTTCAATGGCTCCTTGTGCCTATAGGATGAAACAAAGCTACCTGAGCTCCCAGTCACGTTCTTATTTTAAGGAGAGAAAGAGACAGAGAGAGAGAAAGAGAGAGCAAATTCCTGCCACATCTCCCTCAGAACTGTTGGGAGGATCAAATAAAAATGTATGTAGATGCACTTTCGAAGCTATAAAGGATTATCCAGTGGTTCTTAGCCTTTATGGGGGTCACAGTCCCTTGGACGAGTCTGATATAAGCTGTGGAGTTTTCTCAAAAACACAAACATCAGCATCTACTCGCAGGTACACCTCAGCATCCAGTTTCAGGGCATCTGGGGATGCTCAGAGACAATCCAGATTAAGACCTTACTTAGGTATTTATTATTTTCACGTTGGTGCACAGAATTGGAGCCAGTAGCATCTCGATGGCATTTCCAGCCTCGTAAACAAGCAAGTGGCTCTCCTGCGGGCAGTCTGATTATTCATGCAGATGTCTAAAATATTCATCAGCGGGGTCAATGGGTGCACAGTGAATATAGGCAGAAAATTAGTACAGTAGTTCGAGGGTAGGGCTCACAGTCATTTCATTGGAGCGCAGCTGTCCCTACACACACAACTGTTTGAAAAGAACAGGTTATCTTGAAAACAATCAGCTGAACTCAGTCAAAAAAACTAGCCAGCGGGCCTTCATCTAACTGAATGAAAATGAAGTAAGGTTCCTTCCTTTTCACACAGCTCATCGATGCAAAAATAGGCACACTGAATCTAGAGCATACATGTTCATTATTCATGAGCCTGTTTCTTGCAGCTGTATGTTCCACGATTTGGCTTTGGCTCTA
The DNA here is from genome assembly GCF_963455315.2 of Globicephala melas. Classification (NCBI taxonomy): domain Eukaryota; kingdom Metazoa; phylum Chordata; class Mammalia; order Artiodactyla; family Delphinidae; genus Globicephala; species Globicephala melas. Next base: position 91,080,317 of record NC_083321.1, read on the forward strand.
TTTGTCCATATGTCCTGCAACATGTTTGTACATATTTACACCGTATATTTTAGTTCTCAGAAGCTATAAGGCAAGGAACAATGCTTACTCTGCATGTCTGTACAGGACCCATCACCCGGGACTGCCGGGATGTATCCAACGGCAGCAGACCCAAATTCCGTACCAAGTGTGGGCCTAAAATCCTCATCATAAAAAATTGATCCCATCCCCCTTCAGAAGAATATGATCATCAAAGTTTGTGTTACTGACCAATGACAAAATCTTAAGTCAATCACAGATGATGATGCTATGCCATCAAAGTGAAATACCACGAAAAACACTGATCAGTATATATCAAACAGTATATATCAAACAGTAGATTCACATTCCATAGCATACAATACCACATATGAGGGGGCTCTATGTACTATGAAATATACATATTGAGTACAAAAACTCAATGTGTTCTTATTACAAGATTGCCCTAAAACCAATGTTAGCCTTTAAAAATAACCATTTAGGGGCTTCCCTGGTGGCGCAGTGGTTGAGAGTCCGCCTGCCGATGCGGGTGACACGGGTTCGTGCCCCGTTCCGGGAGGATCCCGCGTGCCGCGGAGCGGGTGGGCCCGTGAGCCATGGCCGTTGAGCCTGCGCTTCCAGGGCCTGTGCTCCGCGGCGGGAGGGGCCCCAGCAGAGAGGCCGCATACCGCAAAAAAAAAATAACCATTTAATTAACCGTTCTTTGCTTGCCTTCTGAAAATTAATATTTTTGGCACATATATCTCAGACATATCCCCTGGAAATATAAACTTATGTCTTTTTTCTCTTGATAAATTTCCAAGAAGCAGTCATTCGAAATCATTAAAGGGCCTTACAGCTGACTGCTTCAAAAATGCCTGCATTTTCCTATTTTGTCACGAGATGGCGATATCATGCATTAGTAAACCATAAAAACCGTTAAGTATTTATCTCTCTAGAAGTGCGGTTCGCAAACTTGAGGATGTCAGGACCCTTTAAAACTCTTCAAAATTACTGAGGACCTCAGAGAGCTTCTGTTTATGTAGGTTATATCTATCAATTTTTACCTTATTAGTAGTTTAAATTGAAAAAAGTTTACATATTTCTATTAATGCACTTAAAATACTAATAAATGCATTACTTGTTAACCTAAATAATATATTTTGTGTGAAATAACTACACTGTCCAAAGCAAAAAGAGTAGTGAGAGATTTTTACAAATCTCTTTAATGTATGCCTAGCTTAAAAGAAGAGACCAGGAATCTTCTATCTGTTTCTTCATTCAGTCTGCTGTGATATGTTGCTTTGATTGAGGTAAATGATGAAGAAAGCTCAGCCTCAGGCAGATATGTGCTTGAAAAGGGAAAATCTTTTAACAGTCTTTTCAGATCATTATGAATATCCTTCTTCGATACTATACCAAAACTCAACAAGTGGTAGTTTCTTAACGCTACGTTAGAATGTGGAATCAGAAACCGTATTAAAGAACTTTCCGACTTTACGTTAGGATCCATTGGTCTATCTCGCATTTTGAATGGATCTTTTACCCAGGCCTGATTTTTTTTTGTAACATCATGCATTGGTCCTTTGGAAAATATTAGTTCACTAAGTTATACAGATCTTCCAAATGTTGACACATTTCATTTTTTGAAAAAAAAAAAAACATATTCATTTATCACCACCAAGCTCATCAGAAAAGTCTTCAAGTATGTAGAAGCTGTCAAGTTCTCGGTGAGATTCAAGTTTCCTAAAATTCCTGTTTTCATTCGAAAGCTTGAATTGTATCACTAACAAACACTGTCCGCTGTTTCCCTCAAAAGGACAGGCTCACTTTACTTTCAAGAAAATACCCAAGTCTGCATACCCATTGTTTAATCATTCTTTCGAGTAAAATGGCGTTCCATGAAACATTCAGCGAGCTCAGCTTGTAAGTCAGTCTCATGAGTACTCTTCCTTAAGACAATCATCATACTGGTATGAAGCAGAAGCACTTCGTGTGTACCTCCCCTTTCATCGCACAGACTATTAAAAAGATGTGTACTCAAGGCCAAGATTTGATAAGATTAGTAAGTTCTACCGCTTCATCAGGACATTCTTTTTACTGACAGTGTGCGGGGGTGAAGAATATAATGATTTCTAGGACAGTTTGGTGCCACTGACTTGATTCAGGTTAAGGTGCCAGCAGTTTTACCCACCACTGCTTTTGTGCCGTTAGTGCAAACGTCAAGATATCAAAAAAGACATCTTAGTATTTATTATAAGAATAATTTTGATCTTATGGATCCCCTGAAAGGATCTCAGAGATCCCCAGGGATCCCTGGACCACACTTTGAGAACCACACTTGAGTTTATAAAAGATATAATACATATATTCAATATATATATATAATGTATATTCAAATATATTATTTTACTCAATCCTAAATACTTTGTGAAATATGTAGGTTAAGTATCCTGACTATCCCCATTTTGTAGAAGGTGAGGCTCAAGATTATGAAATTATTTATGCAAGATCACAAAAGCTAGAAAATGACACGGAGGGAATTTAACTTAGGGTCTTGTTCAGTCTGTATTCTTTTCACTTTATGACACTGCACAGAAAACTAAAATGGACTTAGGACAGCATTTAAAAATAAACTGAGGGCTTCCCTGGTGGAGCAGGGGTTAAGAATCCTCCCTCCAATGCAGGGCACACGGGTTTGAGCCCTGGTCTGGGAAGATCCCACATGCCGCAGAGCAACAGGGCCCCTGTGCCACAACTACTGAGCCTGTGCTCTGGAGCCCGTGAGCTGCAACTGCTGAGCCCGTGTGCCACAACTACTGAAGCCCGCGCGTCTAGAGCCCGTGCTCCACAACAAGAGAAGCCACCACAATGAGAAGCCCGTGTGCCGCAACGAAGACCCAAAGCAGCCAAAAAAATAAATTAAATAAATAAATTTTTAAAAAATAATTTAAAAATAAATAAACTGAGTGACAAATCTGGGGGGAAATAAGGAGTAGGGATTCATAGTACAGAAAAGCCTCTATTCCTAAAACAGTTGGTAAAGGGAAACCCTTATTTAATTTTATCATTAACTCTTTCATATACCTGCTCTTTAGATGCCTACTCTTCTTAAAAATTTACAATATATTAATTGGGACCAAAACATGAATTCAGTAAAATACTAAATTTAAGTCCTTTCCTGATGTGTATATTCATAATTTAGTTCTTTTAAAAGCATTACCAGATCTCAGAGCCATAATTGGAAGCACTATCATTTCACAGTAGTAAGGCTAAAAATAATTGTACACCAGGAGTGTTGTTCCAACTTTTTCTTCAAGAAGTATAACACTGAATAGTTAACACTGTACGTGGCATCTCAATATGGGAAAAAAATAAATCGAAGTCATTCTCTCTGGTTGAAACATACTGTGTTGCTGTTATTAGTAGCTACCCTTAATTAAGTGCTCACAATATGTTTGAATTTGTAAGTTTTACATATATTATCCACCTCATTTAGTCTTCACAACATTTCAAAGTTGCCACCTTCTTATTAATACGACCACCATTTTACAGATGAGGCAATTGAGGTTCAGAGAATTAACTGTCTACTAATACAAGTAGTTAGTAGCTGAGCTGAATTTAAAACCAGTCTGTCTAAGCTTGACTGACTCCAAAGATGAATCTATTCGTTCCTGCCTCTTTTCGGGGGTTCCCAGGCCGGCAGCTCTGATGGGCACCTGCAACTAGATCCCTGATTTTCCCCAGTTTGTTAGCCTCCTATTGAGATGCAGTTGGTGGAGTCAATGCTAAATACATGTATTAATTTGATGTGCTGTAGACATTGTCTCACAGTCAACACAAATTTCATTCTTTCCGCCTAACTGTATATCTTTCTACCTCACGAACTTGCTATTCCTCAGTTATTCCTCAACATAAACTCTCTTTTCCAGTAAAACTAGGTGGCTCGTGATTTCTTTGATTACACCACAGTCTTCCTCTACCATTCAGCCTGTAACCCTCCATTCTGCCTATTGAAATCCTGCCTTTTATACTTCTGTGAAGTCTTCCCTAAGACAGGAGGCGGGTGTTCTGTCTCCTTACCCTCTACCCCTTGGCTCTATATCTTTCTTAATGCTACTTAACCTTGCATATGCATTTGTTGTATCTTCTCAACTAAGTTGTAATTGTTTTTTTTGCCCTCTTTGTATTCCCCACAACTTCTATCACAATACTATATATAAAACTAGAGGCCCGCAAATGTTGTTGAATTAATTCTCTATGGAGTTGTAGTAAGGATTTATTAAAAATCCATTTCTTAAGGAATTTATATTAGATAAACGTATTTTAAGAGGGTCACACTGGTGCTTCTAGTAATAAATCACCTCCAGAGAAAAACTACCATTACTGAACTGAGACTGAATTTGTAAGTCCTGCCTCCAAGAGTTAGTTGGGAATAATTTAAGGACAAAGCGGGTGACATACTGATTGGCCCTGAGTGGACTGTAATTATCTTGGGATATAAAATACTAGTCTAGAAGCTTGGTTTTCCTGAAGTAGTGAATGACTGAATTGGGAGAAAGCTCACACTTCTATAAATACTAGAGGAAGAAGGAGGAAGAGGAGGAAAACAACAACACCATCATCATCACCATCATCATCACCATGAGAGCTGACATATGTACAGTGTTACTAGTAGCTAGAGACTGCTCTAAGCACCTGACGTGTTAACTCATTTAATACTCACAAAACCCTAAGAGGTTGTAACTGGATTTTATAGATGAGAAAATTAAGTCACACACAAAAAATAAGTAATTGCCTAAGGTTACACAGCTAGTAAGTAGTAGAGCTGGGACACAGTAAATTCACTTAAATGTTTGAAATACTTGCCCAACACTAAATTACCATTTGGAGAAAGATTTAAAGAACTACTAATATCTAGGCACACACTACTGCACTCTCTCTCCATAACCCTGAAGTTACTGTCTTTTTGAAGAATATTAGAAATCCGTGAACCCAATATGCTTTCAAGTATCATGATGACGTAAGCCTTCTGAAGGCTCCTAGTGACCAACGGCAGATGCCTACACACAGGAACCACGCTGTGCAGGAATCACTGTCTCTGCCTGCTGCCATAATTGGTCACAGCATCCCTCCTCTGGTCTTGCCATGGCTCAAGTCTCCTTAAATACTGGGCAATTACATCTCCCTCTGCTATCTCTCCAAATATCCAGCTTTCTCAATTTTTCCTGGCATAAAACTGTTAAGGAAGGAGAAGAAGACTGCAAGTGCTGTACATTTTATAAGATTCTGTACCTTCTTGTTAAAGAGGCTTGTTCCATCTTTTTTACCATTTAAAAATGCTGTAATTTAAAAAGCAAACACATCTCATCACAGTTTCATGGAGCTTTGGTCACACCCGCTCCACAGAAGCTGTCCTTATCTTTTGCCTCTTCACTAATTTTACTTAATTCAGAATTATTTTAATTTTTAAATTCTCCAATTATTCAGTGATTTATGACCATACAAGCAGATATCTAACATCAGAATATAGGAAACGCAGAAAAGAGTATTGGCTCCAAAGTTAAATTACCAGTTGGGCAACTTTAGTTTTGGCAAGTCTCTTAACCGTCAAATAAGAGAGTGAATTCCCTTCCAGTCTACGACACAGAATAAGTGCATCAAAGCATTTACCAGAGAGCTCAGGCATGAACCCTCTTCAATCTGCCATTTCATAAGCCCGACTGAGATTCATAATATTTTACATGAAAAGAGGTAGAGGATAAAAGTATTGATCTCTCTAGGTATTCTAAATTTCATCTGTATTTCCAATAAGATCACCAAACTACCTAGGATCAAATTTTAAATCAGTTTATTTAACAAGGTCTGCTTCACTACCCCAATCAGGGCATCTGAGTTATAAGGACGAGATTCCAAATCATCCAGCATGCGTGCTGAACGCTGGCTGGCTTCATACATGGTTATTCCCGAGTCCACTCTGATAGTGTCTTTCTCCCTCAATGACTGAAAAATTGTTTTGAGCAGAGCGACTACTTAAGATTCCTATCTGACATACCTAAAATGTTTATTAAATAAAAAGAAAGATACAGTAACGTGTAGGTTTATGGCTGAATTTTTGCTTTTATGGCATTTGGGTCACATCTACGATTATCTTAGTTGCATCTTTGGTCGTAAATGCAAGCTCCATTGTTCCTGTGAGGAGATACAAAACCCTTTATGACAATCCCTTTTATGATGTGTCTTTCTAGGAACTCCCTGACAAACAGCTAGAATTGACTGTACTGAAAACAGAGTTTTTAATAATGAGGCTTATGCAGGGGCTGAAATGTACCAGAATTTTAGGATGGAGCTGCAGAAAGAAAAAAAGTCACATCATAATACACGTGGTATATAATTGGATGCATTTAAAACCAAATTTCCCGCAGTGTGAGAGTCACAGAACAAAATAAACTTTCAGTCCACGCAAGTGGAAGGAAATATTGGTAGAAAGTCCTAAAATGTAATACATTTCAAAAATAACATTAAGAGGAGTTCCCGTGTGTACTTAAGAACTGGTGACATATCCTACTTGAAAAACATTAAGTTCATACTAGCTCAAACAGAAAAAGAAAATGTCCAAAGTTACCAGCTCTCAGACTGATGCAGAGGTCTGCATATTCTAAACTCCTTTTCTAGATTTATAACTTCCTAAGTCAGAGACATAATCAGTTTATTCATTCAACAGATAGTTCTTGAGTATTTTTCTGTGGCCAGGCACTAGGTATATTTTAGTGAGCAAACAGGCTTATATTCTGATCAATTTAAGCAGCCTCCTGCTGGCCTATAACAAAGCAAAAATAAAGTAAGTAAACGATTGGTAATGACTACTAACTAGCTTTAATTAATAAGATTTGAAAGCCTTAAGTAGGATATTTATTCCACCTGCAGAAAATTTAGACTTAAGTAGAATATAAAATAAACCACAAGATAACCTCTATATAAACAAAGCTCTCCACGGAGGAATGTTAGAACTAGAAAATTCTTTGTTTTGCAATTTCAGTTTGAGTATGATAAGAAAGTTTACAAAGAAGCACTGTGTTTTGCTCAGTAGATAAAACATTAATCTAACTGCTGACCTAGAAATAACATATAAAATTATAAATTTGTCACATGAAAGCTTTAAGGAAACAAGCCTCTCACAGCATTGGTTATTGGTGGATTCAGTTAGACTGTGTATTTACCAGTGTGTGGCAGAGAATTATATGGGGATCCTTTATTCACTGTTTGAACAGAAATTAAGTAGCAGAACTTCTCCTTTACCTTCTGGAGTTCAAGTCTAACACACGCTGAAATGACTGTCAACTCTTATACATGTAACTTAAGTCTCACAGCAATGCAAAATTACCAATACAAACTTAGTGAATTGAGTTGCACCTTATTATACAAACTGGATTGGAATACAATTTACTTCTTGCTTGTCAACATAAATGCTTTAACGTCTAATCCAGTGCTTTAGGCTGAAATTTTATGAATTCATAAAAAAGTGCATACCCGATATATAAGATCCCCAGTTAAGAGCCATCTACACAGCAAAAATAAATTATGCCAGCCATTTGTCATAACTGTCACTGCAAAATAAGTAACAACTGAAAAGGTTTTAACTTACCTTAAGAATTTTGACTACACTTAAATACCTCTACTTGCAAAGCCTTGCCATCACACTATAACAAGAGATTAACTTTTCTTCAGAGAAATCAGATTAAAAAAAACCATAGAGAACCTAGAAAGTGAACTCCAATTTGAGGAATTAAAGAGTTGCATGTGTACTCTGGCCTGAATCAGACTTAAGTAACACATGACGTGGTAACCATGTTTCTAAGAGAAATCAGGAAATCCAAAAACTGCCTGTGACAGAGGGAAGATAAAGAGAATCTAAATCTAGCTGGAGGAACAGTGAGTGGAGAACATAAGCTCCTTACCAGTTTTTAAGTCTCCAAAGCCAATGGTTAGTATATGGGCTTAAACCCTAAGACCCCAGTGACGGAAACAGCCATACAGCAGGCCTTGCTCTGCCAAGAATAACCTTCCTGATCTCCATCTATCAAAAGACTAAGCACCATCAATATCCAATTGTGTCATCTCCTTCGTGAAGCCTTTCTTGATTTCCCCAAGCCAAAGCTAATCCCTCCAACTGATCTTCTTCCATAGAACTTTCTTCCTTTTCAGTGATGTGTTGCTTTGTTCTCATATTCCAAAATATATTTAAACCAGTCTTTGAATATTTAGGTCATTTCTAGTCATTTGCTCTGTTAAATAGGAAAAGACAGCTACACTGCCTGGGTTTAAATCCAAGGTTTACCATTTCTTGCCTGTGTGATCTCTGATCAGTGTCTTAACCTTTGTGCCCCAGTTTCCTTACCTGTAGAATGGGGACGATAATCCTGCTGACCTCAGAGGGTTCCTATGAGGGTTAAATGAGGATGGATGTGTAAAGTACTTAGGACAATCTTTGGTACTTGGCAAGCTCTATATAGTAAGAACATAGACTTTGGAGTCAGACCTTGTGGGTTCAAATTCTAGCTCCATCCTTTTACTAGTTGTTTGACCTTGGACAATTACCTTAACTTCTCTGAGCTTATATAATAATATCTTTCTTAGAGGCAGCTATGAGAATTAAGTGAGGTAATATAGATAAAGTGCTTCCACAGTGCTTGACTTAAAATAAGAACACAATACATGGTAATTGTTTTTATTATTACCATCATAATCATTATAGTTATGAATAATGCTGTAATGAACCTCCGTACACATAAACCTTTGTACGTCTTCATGAATGTTTCCTTAGGGTAAATTCTTAGAAGTAGAACTGCTTTGCTCCTTTTGACTTTCTAAAATGTCTTTAATAAACCTTTGTATATTTTTTAAAAAGGCCAACTTTTATTGTGCACATAATAGTGCAATTTACCAATCTAGGCATGGTTGGTTATTCAAGAATGAACATTTCCTTATTGTAATGACCTTATAATCTAATGTGAGGATTAAGAGATGAAACTAAATAACTGTGATAAAGTATGCAACATAACATTTTCCCTAGTTCTGTACAGTCTTGCCCTGCAGTGCAAGCCCCTTTTAAAATCTAATGTCTGAGCTTTGACTATTGTGCTAATTGTGGGTGAACAAATGCAGTACTGTTTCCAAACTGCTCAAATATATTCCGTAATTCTCCAAGTCACCTGCCTATTCAGCACCGTGAATGGCCCTCTCTAAAAAAAACAAAACAAAAAAACCCATAAAGGGCAAAAAGCTGTGGATCGCCAGTATCTCCATTCCTCCAAATTATTCCATCAGAATATGCACATCCTTTATCCTTTATTTTTATACATAAAGTTCACTTCCATATCATATACAGTCTAGAAAAGATAGCATGGAATAACAGAATATGGATGTTGAAGGAGAATCATAAGACCTGAGTCTCAGATCCAACCATATGACCTATTAACTTTGTGATGTTAGTCAAAATCTTAACCTCTCTGAGCCCTTGTTTTTTCTTCTATAGTAAGAGTTCAGATGGAGTTTCTTCTTAGCATCAATATTCTATAATCTCAAGATAGCAGAGAAGAGACCTTTTGCTCAAGCCAACACTAAAATGTGCCAATTAATAAACAAGGTAGAGTTCAGATAAGAGTTTAAAATAAACAAAAAGGGACTTCCCTGGTGGCGCAGTGGTTAAGAATCCGCCTGCCAACGCAGGGGACACTCCCTGATCCAGGAAGATCCCACATGCCGTGGAGCAACTAAGCCCGTGTGCCACAACTACTGAGCCTGTGCTCTAGAGCCCACGAGCCACAACTACTGAAGCCTGCGTGCTCTAGGGTCCGTGTGTTGCAACAAATGAGCCCACGTGCTGCAACTACTGAAGCCTGCGTGCCTAGAGCCCATGCTCCGCAACAAGAGAAGCCACCACAATGAGAAGCCCACGCACCGCAACGAAGAGTAGCCCCCGATCGCCACAGCTAGAGAAAGCCTATGCACAGCAATGAAGACCCAACACAGCCATAGATAAATAGATAGATAGATAGATAAAAATAAAAAACTTCAATGGAGTTTTAACAAAATTTACATGTTGTCCAGATAGAGCACCCTAAGCACTTACCTACTTCCAAATGCTTATTACACTACACCAGCATTAATTACAAGATTATTCTTGATCTCCTTGCAATACGACTCAAGATGTAAAAATGTCCATATTCAGAGTTCAGCAGCCATACGGACATGGCAACTCGAGCTGATCTCTACTAACTTGTCCCGAGCCTTTTCCTGCTCCCCACCCACAACCAACTCGCAAGAGCAAAATCAATTTCACATCTCTGCAAACCACCTCCAGTCTAATTCTCTGGCACTGATCTCAGTCCAAAACTTGAATATCATACCTCTATTTACTGGATGTTTCTCCTTTAATTGGCACTTTTCTAAATCAGGTCAGGTAGGCTTAAACATCAGTCACAATTTACTCCTCCAGCATCCTGATTCTCTCCTTCAGTTTGTCACTAATCCCCAATACCTCTCCTATTGGATTTGTGGATTACATTTACCAGGGACAACATATGCACAGAAGAGGTGTACCATCCCCTATTCTTTCACCCATGATAGACATCACTAACCACTGAACTCCCTCGCCGGAGTCCAGACATAGCTTTACAATCCTTACTATCATAGCACTTCAGGGAGCCACAGCCGTTGACTGGAGCTGGGATGTCAGATGAAGCCCAGCTCTCATCACTGCTCTCCATACTGTTAACCATGACTACTCCTGCCTCTCTTCTACAAACCATTTATCACATCACGACTGCACCACTGCAATAGCCCTCTAACCGCTCTCTGATATGAGTCTCTCTCAAAGTCATCCTTACATTGTCTCTCTCCAGCCTAGCCGTCCTCAATGGCTCCCCATTATCTATCTGTCTACAGGGAAAATAAAAACATGTTCACCTCTGTCAGATGTTCAAGATCCTCTACAATTTGGTCCAAATCTTCCTCTCTAGCCTGTCTCTCACAATCCAACATCAGAGTTTTTCAAATATTTCTCAGTTTTTTAACTCTTTCATCAAACAAAATCTTGGGCCAAATCCCAATAAATTAAATTGACAAAACAGCACTGCCTGGGTTGAAACAGACCTAACGGTCCAGCGACAGCATGCTACTCAGGGGCCCTTTGGCTCCGCAGAAGGGGCTGAAGCTCTTCGGCAGACCCACTACAAAGAACCGACCGCCACCATGCTGGCCAGAGAACACGAGAATCCAAATTAGACTCCTAACCAGCACTGGTTTATAAGCTCTTCTGAGACTACAAAACAAACCCAGGACAGAACTAATCAAAAGAGCCCAAACACTTAAAACCAGAGTCCCGCAGAACACACAGACATCCCCCCTCCTCATACATAAATTTAACATGCTTTTCTTCTGCTCTGAAAATGTCAGTGCTCAGCAAGGGACAGGACAAGGTTAAGAGAATCTGACAGAAAGAATTGGATGGAGTTGAGAGCTGAAGTCCTGCAAGTTTATCTACACAAGCAGCACAAGTTCTCCTGGCATATTCCCAACTCAGCCCAATGCCCTCCAGCTGCATAATAGCAATAATTTTTTTAAACACCCTCATTCTGTCCTACCACATCTCATAACGTGTAAAGCCCAGCTGGGGAGTGTGTAGGATTTTGTCAAGCTGTCTTTAATCTTTAGTTTCACCTCCATCCCTAACAACTGAGCTGGCAAGTACTTAAGTTGCTGATGTTTACATCCTGCTTGTTTTATTGTTCTCTCCAAGAAGCACTTTTTGTTGATAGAGGCCAGAGGCAGGGGTGCCATTTGTCAGAGCTTAACCACAGTGCTTCTTACCCTACCAGAAACCAGGAACCCCCTCGCTTCACCTCGCAGATGTTCAAGCATTTCTTTACTCAATTATTTTTTTTGGCACTTCAATTTTTTAAAAAATTCTAAATCAAAAGAGAAAATGTACATGCATTTAACTGGTTCTCTGAAAACATGAGCTGAAATCATCTTCTTTATTAGGTTTTCCAGATGTCCTTTCTTCTTAGCCCACATTCAGTACATTATCTGTTGATGATACCACTGAAACCAGACAACCTCTGATGGGCCCTTTTGCTCACGTGAATCCTATTATCTTAAAAAAGTTCCTCTTCCCAGAGATCCTCAGTTTGCAGGCTGGACAGCGGCACAGCAGAAGCAGTCCCCTCTCAAATATCCACGTGTCGTTTAGCATTATCCCAGCCTTTTTAATCCCACGTTGATACCTTGCCACCCACTGCATGGCGCGGCTTGTCTTCAGAAGTTATGTGCTTAGGGGCATAAATGAATGCCAGTGTGAGAATAAGCAAAACAGGGGTAAATTTTATAATACATTGCAAAATCAACTCTAAACAACACGGTTGAAAGACATTCCACGAAGCTTCTTTTCTGTTGGGGTGAATAATGAAGACCTGACCAGCATTCTTTTTGGAACCCAACTTCGCCCTGGCTTCTTTGGGACGAACAGAAGCTGCCAGGGAGGGGCCTAGATTGGACCAGATGGAGATGGATTCCCCCTCTGGAGCACCCTAGAGCCCGTCATGCCTTATGAGGACCTGCCCCACAATTCAGTTCCTGGGTTTATATTTTGCTTGTTGTTAAATTGTTCCGGTTGAAATTAGTGACCATTACTAGAAACAACTGCTAGCAAACTGTCTGAAGTAATTCCTTCTACCTGATCAGATGACGTACAGCCCTATTTAAAAAGAATATTAACACCCTGCATTGTCAGGGTAAAATACCTATTGATTTATTTCAAAAGTCAAAGAGATAGAACAAAATTGAGGGTACCTCAACAAAATGGGTATACAAATACCCATTTTCAATGCAACACCAATAAACTGAGCTGGGGGTACAGGTGAATAAAACCATCCTCATTGCCAATACATCTGCCCAGGAGAGACTGCTATTAACGATCTGAACTTCTTTTGCATTCTCAAGTCTAACATCAAGGATTAACATCAGGGATGGACTTCTAAGCAAAAGACACCCAGCTTACTCTTTTTTTCTTTTTAACATCTTTATTGGGGTATAATTGCTTTACAATGGTGTGTTAGTTTCTGCTTTATAACAAAGTGAATCAGTTATACATATACATATGTTCCCAAATCTCTTCCCTCTTGCATCTCCCTGCCTCCCACCCTCCCTATCCCCACCCCTCTAAGCGGTCACAAAGCACCGAGCTGATCTCCCTGTGCTATGCGGCTGCTTCCCACTAGCTATCTACCTTACGTTTGGTAGTGTATATATGCCTCTCTCTCGCTTTGTCACAGCTCACTCTTCCCCCTCCCCATATCCTCAAGTCCGTTCTCCAGTAGGTCTGTGTCTTTATTCCTGTCTTACCCCTAGGTTCTTCATGCCAGCTTACTCTTAATGTTGCAGGGCTCCAGCCCCACACATAGCTTCTTCCTGGCGTATGTCTTACTCCCCTCCTTCACCATTACACTCACCCATTCAATAACTTAATGAGACTGACGTAAAGCAGAGAGCAGGTGTGTGCAATATGTTGTTTGCATCTCCCCACTTGGCGTTATTAGCACCTCCCATCACTCAATTTGGCAGGTCCATTTGAATATTAGCATCACATACAAGCTGCATCCTTGAGAAAGGGGGCCGTTTCAGACTTTTCTGGTGAACTATTACTTAGATAACAGAACATTTATTTCATGTCATTATAAAATTAAACTTTACTCTGGGTCTTGAAAAGGCTAATAGTTCAACTTCCCTTTTTGACATGCAAGAAGATAAGATTCTCCTGACACTAAAATAGGAAAGGGCATCTGTAAGCACTGTGACAATTCTACTAGGCTGCTCAGTCCAGTAGATTATTTTTTTTTCAACTGTATAAACATATGTACACTAATATATTTTAAAAACACGCCATGTTACCCATGTAAAGAAAGCTGAATGCCCTCACTTTAATGCCATGCTATGCTACAGCAGTTTTACATCTCGGTTATGTACCTCCGAAATAGGTTTCTGAATTATTCACAATGTCAATTGCGTATTATGGCTCAGCTTCCACCAAAAGTTTTGTCCATTACACACAACTACAACCTGTTTAAAGAGAAAGGGAGACATCTAACAAAGTGGGGCATGAAAAATAAAATTAATATAATGCTCTGCTTCCTTTTATACAACGTTATATATTGTGAGGGAGTTCAGGAATGTATTCAAAAGAAGGGAGCATTCATTTTTGGAAGTTAATTACACATCATTTTAGAGTTTCGAGTTTCACGGGAATTCAGTTTGAGCGCTTGGGTTGTACTCAAGGATTGAAAAGATAAAACCACACCCAGAATTCTTTGTTAAAGGTGAGGTGGGTCATACTACCTCTGTTATTTCCAGGTAAACTTTACCAGAATAGAGTTGATATAAGTGGAGAGATTACTATTAGAAGTTTTCTAAGTTTGCTAATAAAGATGGCAAATTACCAGGCTGAATTCTGTCGTTTGTTAATCCAATTGAATAGTAATTCCTTCCTGCAGACACATGAAGAAGACAAATTATCAATTTATGTAAATCCTAAGTAGTTCAGAGGCAGATTCCAATTCTCCTGAAGATTAGCTCGGCGTAGTTCACGTTTGTATGGCACTCAGTTACCATACAAACTGTTGAAAACCTGAGCCTTCACCGAGGTACTTGAAAATCTTGGATTATGACCACTTGAAGGTTTGCAGTAATAATTCAAAATGCTTTTACTTTGTTCTATTTTCACTAAGTGAAATGCCAATTTTCACTAAGTGCACAGGCAAGGGACTGTGGAGAGAAGTATTCACCACAGTTCTTGTCTGCTGTTTGTCCCCCAGTGTGGATGGATGGCTTTGCTGCCACTGAGACTCAAGGCCCTTTCCAATCTTTAATTTTCTTGAAGAGTGGATAAGTGTCATGAGCAAAACGTCTCACCACTGCTCTCGAGGTGCTTACTTAAAAAGAAATAAAACATGATTAATTTCGAGTGCTTTACAATTAAAAATATATGACAGGAGGGTCATCTGGGAAATTTAACTACATCAGGAAGGGTCACAGGCCTACGAAGTTTGAGAAACCCTCAGCTAGCTAGACTCAGTGCGTGTATTCATTGTCACTGGGAGCATATTAGATTATTAAAAGGGACATGCTAATGTGACATTTTACTATTACAAAGGAAACTCAGTACTAAAATTAGAGTATAAATCAGGAAGATATGCTTCCAGACATGCAATCAACTCTGTCTTGCACTCATTTTCCTTTACGCATCAAGGAGTTATATGAAATTTCATTTTGTATTTATTTGTTAACTATGTGTGTCGCTCCTTTCTAAGTTCAATGTGAGCAACAAAAATTTAGCTGCATCCTAGTAAAACATCCCAGTAAAGATGAAGTTTAATGCAGATAAAGGTAGGTGATTAAGGTGTCAGAAAAATATACTTTAAAAATCAACACTAAAATATAAACCTATTAGTTTTGAATATATATCCAGATTACATTTCATATGCAAGACTCTCTTCAAGAAAGCTCCCTTCTTTATTGTAGGAAGTATCTATACCCATAAAACAGTAAGATTTGTCTTTGAAAAAGAGCCTGACAGCCCAACCAATTCTGTTCCCAAAACAATGGCTAGTTTGGGGGTGTAAACGGCAGACATCCTAAAGTAAATCACTGTCATGAAATAATAATTAGCATTGTAAAAATAACCTCCACTGCCTCAGCTGACTAATGCACAATTCCTGCTCAAGCCCATATTTCAAGTCTGAAAGTCACCAAATGAAATTAGCACTTTCATTCCAAAGGCAGAGTCTGTTGGTATTTTTGCCTGGAAGGAAAGGGAAACCATTTCATACCATCTCACTAATCCAAAATAGCAAAAACTTGTCATCTTTGTTGCTTAAAGGGAAAGCTGTTCCAGGGTTTGGCAGAGATCACAGTTCAGTTCAACAGCATTCTCAACCCTTCTCCTCCCCACCCCACGGTTCTAGGTCCATCCCATCAGCAAAGGGATTAATGATGCATATTTCACTCAGATGGTACATGTCTATAGAATGGTGAGGCTGGGCAGTTCAGTGACAGAGTCCTTAATAACAAGGCCAAAATCATGGGCTTGACACCCACGTGGACCAATCTGTTTTCATCTGTTTCACTGCCTTACCATCTTTAGCACTAGCCATCCCACTGCAAACGTATGCTATTGGTCAAAGGGTGATTCAGGAAGTGCATGAAAATGGTTCAGTGGATCCCAGTCATGAAAGGAAGGGAAGGAAAACGGAAGGGAGGAGGGAAAGAACCAGGGAGAGAGGAAGATTTTTTTTTTTCCCTGCAAAATCTTAAAAGTGCTCTGCCTGACTGTCTCAGAGCCTATGACCACTACAAATAGGAATACATAGTGATCAAGAAAATGGCTAGCTAGCTAATTTATTCTGAGTCTGTCCTATGCTAACTTTCAAAAAATTAACTAAATCTATATAAAATTAAACAACGCTTATGAATTAAACACTATATTTCATGCCTCAAAAGAACTCAGCGCATTAGCAATTAGCATTTTCTTTGTTTTGGATTCATTGAATTTATATCATCCTTCAACACTGTTTAGCTAAAGCAAACAAAAACAAGAAAATCACATTATTCTTTCTAAG
Source organism: Globicephala melas (assembly GCF_963455315.2). Classification (NCBI taxonomy): domain Eukaryota; kingdom Metazoa; phylum Chordata; class Mammalia; order Artiodactyla; family Delphinidae; genus Globicephala; species Globicephala melas. Next base: position 91,096,987 of record NC_083321.1, read on the forward strand.
CCATACAAAAGTGATCTGGAAAGTCACGTTTAAAATCGCTATCGTGGATTAGCTTAAGGCAATTATTTCACTGGCTGCATTCTTTTATGAGAAGTTAAAAAAAAATCAAGCTTCCTGCCTAACAAGAAAAATGAAATCCCATTAGTTGTGTCTCCAGTGTATATTAACATTCCTTTTGTTTAGAAAGGTTAATATCCCCCAAATAAAGGAGCATACAGTGCCTGTTAAAATAATTACATCATGACATTTTAGAAAGGTTGGCAGATAGACGTGGTTCCGAGCAAAGAAACAAACAAAAGTAAAAGCGAGTACTTTTTAAATTACCCATGACTTCAAAAAATGGGAAGCACTGAAAATTCCACCATGTTTGCAATTTCCTGCCGGCTTGTCTGGTCTCTGGAATTTGGCTTTTCTCCCTCTTCCTCAATATCTTTCTGTCGTAGAAACTTGGGAAGGTGTACCTTCATGCTCTAAATCAGATGAGCTATTATCTGAAAAGGAAACTACAAATCTGACAACAAAAGAATTTCACAACAGATAAGTGGCTGAGAGCCTGAGGTACCAACATCAAACCCAAGTATTTCATGGCCACTTGAAGTCCCAAAGGACAGTATTTAGTGTCCTTAAAGGAAGAATGGTTTTTCTACCCTAGGCAAGTTGATCTGAAGGCCCAGCATTAGTAAGACTGAAGCCTGTGAACAATTTAAGTCTCCAAATTCACTCCTATAAGACCTAAAAGAAAATACTTCAAATTTTATGCAAATAAAATACGGTACCCTGACTCTGATGCATGAGGCGGAACGACGCAATTCTCCACATAAGGAAAACAAATTATTAATCTGTCAAACCTCTGGATCTAGCAAACATTTTTAAATAAAAAAACAGGCAAAATAGTAATCTAAAACCTAACCGGCTCTCGCTTTCTCCTTCTCTAGGGCATGAAAGCCCCTCTGGAGCTCTAGAATGGGGCGCCCTGCTTTTCCACTGCTCCCAGGAAGACAGCCAATGAAACAGGCAAGACAAAGGTGAGGAGGAAGACAATGGTTTTCCCACTACTGCTTAAACCATAGAAAGCTTCCCAGGTTAATGATGCCTCAACCTCTGGACAGCAGGTCAGGGAATCTAACTGAACATGTACTTTAAGAGGCTTATTAATATTCCCAAAAGTCACAGAATGTTTAACATCGGCAATTCCCAGCAACACCAAGAACAACTTGTATATGCACAGGGATGAAAAGGATGCTGCCTTAAGAATCCAGAAAAAAAATCATAAAAAAAAAAAATGAAAGGTCCCCAAGTTACCGTGACAAAAATTCCCAAATAGTATAAATCTACAAAAGGGAATTCAGTGTCACATCTCAGCCGAGAGTCTCACAACAGACCTGTAAAGTAAAGCCCGTCTTGGCTTCGTACAATGAGTAGGCATCCCTACGGCACAGGGCTTTTCGGCACTGAGTGATGCCGCTTCGTCCCCAGCTCGTGCAAATACAGCGCCCTGCACGCAAGAAGCAATCCCTGCACACTTGTTGAATGAAGGAACAAATGAACAATTTATACGGAATAGTCTTCCAAAGCAGCCTCTAACACATCTAAACCGACACAGGCAATGTAGAGTGCTGGCTGAAATAGACGGATTTTTTTTTTTCCCCAGGAGCCAGATAAGAGCTCATCTGCAGGAAAAAAATAAAATAGTAGAGTGGGCAAAGTAAATTCCTTTCTCTTCCATATTCAAGGAACATGTGTTTCCTAATAAGAAGAGAGAAGATGATGATGATGATGATGGCAAACACATAGCATTTGTTCAGTGCTGGGCACTGTTCAAAGTATCTTACACAAATTAACTAGTTTCACCCTCACAACTGCCTATCAAATTGGTATTACTATGCCCATCCTACAGCTGAGTAAAGACAGAGGTAAGTTTCATTCAACTAGTGCCTGGCACAGCCAGATTGCAAGGCCAGGCAGTTAGATCCTGAATCTATGCTTTAACCTACACTACACTATTTATAACAGCACTATTCAATAGAACTTTCTGTGATGATGGGCATGTCTACATCTGCACTGTCCAATACAGAAACCACTAGCCACGCATAGCTACTGAGCCTTTGCAATGTCACTACAGCAACTGGAGAACTGAAGTTTTCATTTTACTTTATTGAGTTTAAATGTAAATAGCCACATGCTGCTACTTACACTTCAGTTTAATTCTATAACATAGACAATTTGTTCAGCTAATGAAATGCAAGATACTGTAGATGTCACCCTTTATGGAATCAACTCTTGGCAATTTTCTGCCTAGGAGTTCACAAGTCAAAGTTCGATAACTACTCATTTTGTCATATGAGTGATAAAAGTAGTCCGACACAGAGAGTTTTATAACTTGTAAATGTCATATTGTCCATATTTCCCTGCAAGTATATGTGTGTGTTGGGGGTGGGGATGGAGTCAATAGCAGGTATTCTCGTTCTAAGTCATATTTCTCAAACAATCTTCAAGGAATCTTTCATCTAATTCATTCAACAAATATCACCAGGCAACTACTATAAGCTATGATGAGGATAAACATATAATACTACAAAAGCACATACTCACATACTATATACACATTTTTTGTCCAGAATTTGCCACATAGTATATACTCAATAATCGCATCATTTCATTTGGATCTTTGTAATGGTCTCTGTCCTGAGCTTCCTTCCTCTAATATTGCTTCCTTCAAATGCATCTTTCACAAAACTCCTAGAGTGACTTTCCCAAAATGTAGATCTGACATAGGCACACCTCTGGTTAAAATCCTTCAGTGTGTTCTCACTCTTATGAGATAAAATCCAAGCTCCTTAGTTTGGTACCTCCTGGACATGGTAACTTGGTCAGTGACAATCCTTCTGGCCTCATCACTCACTTGCACGTTTTGGGGAACTAACGAACACCTCGTAGTGTTCTGTTTATATATTTGTAGACCTTAATTTTTTCAAGGATTGTAAATTAAGCCTTACATTGTGTATCTCCAGGATTGAGTACAATACTTCTCAGGCAGTAGGAACTGAGGAGACACTTATTGAACTAAATAAAATATGAGAAAATTGATCATGAAAGATGGAAGTTATATTTGCCATAATGGTACAAACAACTTATAGACTGCTCTGGGCTGATAGGAAAAGGAACAAAGAATGAATTGGGAAGACATTCTAAGGGGTATATGAGCTACAGTAAATTTTAAGTAGAGGGAATACCACAAACTATCAATTATCAGCTCATGTCATAAAATAGGAGTGGAGAGAATAAAACATTTATCCCATTTTCTCCAGGCCATCCACTTTGGCCCACTGCCTTCCTAGATACCGTCCAACTCATTCATCTCCAAGAAAGAAGGACTTTTCCACCTATCATGAGAGCACAGAGTCTATGACACTGAGGGTTCCAACTGGACAGGCACTGGGTGTTGAAGGTTCAGCACCTTTTTTTTTTTTTTTTTTTTTTTTTGCGGTACGCGGGCCTCTCACTGTTGTGGCCTCTCCCGTTGCGGAGCACAGGCTCTGGACGCTCAGGCTCAGCGGCCATGGCTCACGGGCCCAGCCGCTCGCTCCACGGCATGTGGGATCTTCCCGGACCGGGGCACGAACCCGTGTCCCCTGCATCGGCAGGCGGACTCTCAACCACTGCGCCACCAGGGAAGCCCCAGCACCTATTTTTAATACTGTCTTTAACTTCTTGCTTCTTGGCTTCATGCAGAAAGCAGAGCCGCAAGGCCTAGTCTCTTGAGGCAGAATGGCTGTCCTATTTGCATTCACTTTCACTTAGGAGCTCTATCTGTTCCTTCTCTCTTCTCAGTTTGTCTTTAATGTGGTTACCAAAAGGCAGTAAGATTCCAAGATTAAGACTTGGAACAGACAGAGGAGTTGAAGGCATCACTTGGGTTCAAGCCTAAACCCATGATCTGATCCAGCTTCTATCAGAGCTCTGCACTGGAGTCCCAAGTGCTGGTACTTAGATTCCCATTCTGTACCTTCTTGCTCTGGGAAGAGAGGGTAGTAAGTGGGAGAGGTGATTGACAGGACAGGGTCTGAGCCTATCTGCGTCCTGGCATATCTCATCCCAATCATTAGCAAATAGGAAGAAAAGAGTGTCTGATTTATAAGGATTGTAAAGTGAAGGGAAGTGGTAGAAAATAAGGCTAGAAAACTAGGTTTTGGTCAGATTGACTACCAACCGAAGTAAATTTTAGTCTCTAGGTTCAAAGCAGTGATGGGTTCCTTGTTTGTTTATTTTAAATCATGAACAGGACAGAAGAAGCCTAATACCCAGCATACAGTAAATAATACATATTTAATCTGGCAGCTACATCTAACCTGATCTGAAAGCAGGAGAGACTGGAAACATCGGGAAAACAGTTAAGAAGCTATTACAATAATCTAGGGCAAAGAAAGATTTTTTTAAATTATTGAAGAGGCTTAACTGTTGGATAAAGGGAAAGTATCACTTACTGAGGATTCACCATGTGCCAACCATTATGCTGGTCATTATTTTAATTAGCCTTCACAAATCTATACAGTAAGCATCATGATTCATGCTCTCAAATTAAAAAACGAAGGCACCAACAACGTGTAACTTACCCAAGGTCACACAGCTGGTGGGAGATACGCAGGCTTAGATCTGTCTTCAGTCAGGTGCCAAGCACTCTTTCCACCCACGCAACCCTGATTCTCAAGACTTGGAAATCAACTGCACGAAGAAGGGCAAGGGGGAGGGTCAAGAAATACTAGGAGGTTTCTGAGCCTCATGTACCTTTCTGTTAAGTGAGCCAACAATTTCTAAAGCTGATGGTGTAACAGGCCCTGATCAAAGTACCGGAGACACAAACTTCAATGTGACATAGTCTTTGCCTTTAAGGGATTTGCAAGTGGCCAGATAATTACAAACTAAGATAAATTAAACCCTAAATAGCAATAGGCAGGTCATGAGAAAAAGCAAGTCTATGTGCATAAGAAATTTCCCTGGGAACTACAGAACTACAGTAACTAGAATTTTTCAAATAACAGTGAAATTAAGGATAACCACCTCAGAGTCTCCAGAGTGTTCCTCGATATCATTAAAAAGAAGGACTGTCTACAAATTATGATCATTAACTTAATTATAAGATATTATGCATTCATTTTATTCACCACCAACACACTGTAGAGAGGATTTCCCTAAACATCTCTAATGTATCCACCTATGTCAGTTAAAAGGAATCCTGTCTGTGCTAATTTCCCTTCTACTTGAACAGAAACACTCCTATACATCTTGCAGAAGTTTAATTTGCTGAAATGACACTAATTGAAATTATCAAACTCCAAACCCCAAATTTTCAGGATTTTTGATCCAGAACACAAAGATAAGGAAATAATTAATTTACAGGCCATCTCAAGAGAAATCAAGTTATGGGCAAACTACCTAGAAATTGAAAACTAAATAGATTTAGTTCAACTTCAAATTTCATGCGCGCACACACAACACACACACACACAGAGTCACATGCGCAAACTCAGAAAGTGGGTTAATCACTAAATTATTCTCTTATACCTTATGCATTTTTATAACTCTCTTCCTGAAGTACATTATTTGTTACATAACTCACATGGGAGAAGCAGTTACTATGCCCATTTTATAACATAAGAAACTAGGGCAGTAAGGCCAAGGAACTTGACCTAAATAACCTGTGATTTTGGTAGAGCTGACAAGTCAATATAAAAGGATTTACAATTCAGAAACTTCTAGTATCTCCAGAAGCAAAACTATAGGCAGCGCTTCCCTGGTGGCGCAGCGGTTGCGAGTCCACCTGCTGATGCGGGGGACGCAGGTTCGTGCCCCGGTCCGGGAGAATCCCACATGCCGCGGAGCGGCTGGGCCCGTGAGCCATGGCCACTGGGCCTGCGCGTCCGGAGCCTGTCCTCTGCGACGGGAGAGGCCACAGCAGTGAGAGGCCCGCGTACCGCAAAAACAAAACAAAACAAAAAAACTATAGGCAGAAAGGACAAATTCCCTCCACGAAAACAGAAGGCATTTATGAACGTTCCATTTATCGTCAACACTTAACACAGACCCTGGCACAGAATGTGGCTTTGATAAATTGTTTCTGAATGAACAGATGGACAAATAAGAGAATGTCAATGAATGAGTCTAATGCAATCGGTGGTATATTGTTTGTTTTGAATGTAGCTATAAAGCATTTCAAGTTGTTTTTTTTTTTTTAAGTAGCACTTACAGGGAAAATAGCAGTCCACATAAAATCCCAAAATGACTTCTACCTAGCAGTATATGAGAAATAACGCCACTGTTTGGGAACTACTACCTTTAAACTCAGAAAATGTTGGCAGTGTTTGTAAGTTTAATGCACTACCATTAAAAGACACACACACACACAAACTGTAGATAAACAGATGTTATAACAGGCTTTAAAAGAAAACTCAATTACCTTAAAAAAAAAAGTATGTATTTTAGCAATGTATCCATTCTTTGTATTCTACAATTCAAACAAGATGGTTTTTATAACCAAAAGGGGAAAGAATGTATTCCCACCATGTTATAATAGCACAATGCAAACATTTTTATAATCCCTTTTTGGAATTCTAATGTTAGCTTACAAAATTCAACTGGCTTTTAGAAGAACCTAACAAATAATACAACTGTGAAGGAAATTTTAAAATATGCTCTCTTCTCCCCTCCTGGCACAAACACCCAACGTGACAGTGGAGAGGAAGCGCTCAGGAGCCCCTGCTGGAGGTGAGGGCAGAAACCCACCCCAGAGGGCTTTCTTCTGCTTGCCTGGCCCCACACCACATTCAGGTTTCATGCAGTACAGACAGAGCCACATGTAATATGTCAACTTTGCTCTATTAATACTGGGAAAATAAACAAAAGGAAAAGAATTTTCCTGTAAGAAGACCTTTCAGCACTGGGTTCACTCATTCATTTTTAAATGTTTACTGAGTTCCTATTGTGCTGAAGATAAAGTGCCAGGAACTGAGTCTTATGTTCTTGCAAATCTCCCTGTCCCAGCTTCATAAATATCCACATAAGCCATAAAGAAATGCCACAGGGCCCAAGGGCAAAGGTTATCACAGACTAACTCAGACAGCCTGCTCTTAACTTTCCCTCCACTCCCAAGCCAGTAGTCTCCAGCATGTTATGTAACTGTTCTGAGTCCTGTTTCCTTTTCTGTCAAATGGGGATAATGAGATTGTCTCTCCCAAAAAATATGTTGAGAAGATTAATAATATATTTTTAGCACAGTACCTGGCACATAGCAAGTGCTCAGTGAATGAGAGCTATCTGTGTGGGTCACGCAACATGAGTACCACGGCTATTGAGTCACTCATCATACTCGGATGAGTACTTAGTAGGTACCACGCACATGTTAAGTACTGAGGACACAGACAGAAACAAAACAGAAAAAGCCTGTCTTCCTGGAGCTTACAGTCTAGTATAAGAGACAGATACTAAACAATTAGTTGATTATAATGTGGTAAGTGTTTTTCCAAACAGCTTTATTGAGGTATAATTGACACAGTAAACTCCACACGTGTAACGTATATAGAGCCGACATATGCACACAGCTGCAAAACCATCACCACAATCAAGATAATGAACATCTGTACCACCCCCCAAATGTCCTTGTACACACCTGGAATCCCTCCTTCAGGTACCACCACCTCCCACTACCTCTCAAGCAGTCATGAATCCTTTTTTGTCTCACTGCAGTTTCTTGCATTTTTCTAGAATTCTATATAAAAGGAATCATACAGTATGTATTTTGACCTGGCTCATTTCACTCAGAGCAATTATTTTGAGATTCGTTCATGTTACGTCAGTAATTTTAAAACACACTGGAAAACAGGACCATCTCATCTACTCCGCCACACATAAACCTCTACCTTTTGATTCAAATACCACCTCTCCCACTAAACTCACTGAGGAGTACAAATCAATCTAGAATTAACTGCTTTTCTAATGGTTTGCCTCCCAACTGCAACGTGTTGAATACTTTACCCCCATTATTCAGTGTTTCACATGCCCACTGAGTATTTCATACTAACCACTATTTTTATTGTCAGAACAGAAAGAGAAATGTTTTGTACCTCTCACATCAAGCAGGCAAAACCAAGATGAGTAATCTTGAAACAATCATCAAAGCGGACTCTCAGTATAGCTTTGTATACATACATGCATTACCATTTAAAAAAAACACTACAAAATGAGAGGCACATCTGTGTGGCTTGTCATAAGATGGTGGGGATTTTTGAGAAACTGTTCTACAGATGTTCTAGGATCTAAAATATTGTTCCTATGAAGACTGACTATTTTCTAGCTGAGCGGTCAAGTACACTGCTCGAAGGCATGGGCTTCTAGTCGAGCACCAGTGCAGAAGGTAAGGCAAGTGATTCCCTTTAGCAGATTATTAGGTAACATTAGGATATAAAAATTGCACTAAAAATTCTCTTTCATTTCGATATGAAATTTCTTATATTTCTAACTAGCGTCATACATCAAGATGAGATGATACCAAGTACCAAGTACAATGGTTGGTACATAGTAGGTACCTCAATATAGCACAGCCATTAGAGTAACATCCTTGGTAGAAAACCAGCCCAAGGTAAAGATAAGACATAGTCATACTACAAACCTCCTTAGAGAAATGGGTCCCTTCCTTGATTACAGTGACTCCTATCTTTTCAATCAGTCATTCCACAAAATTGCACATCTCCTATGTACTCAGCCCCGGGCTAGTTGGCCAATAAATATTTACCAAGTGTCTCCTGCGCCTAGCACTGAACAAGGCTTTTTTTTTTTTTTCTTTTGCGGTACACGGGCCTCTCACTGTTGTGGCCTCTCCCGGTGCGGAGCACAGGCTCCGGACGCGCAGGCTCAGCGGCCATGGCTCACGGCCCCAGCCGCTCCGCGGCATGTGGGATCTTGCCGGACCGGGGCACGAACCCGTGTTCTCTGCATCGGCAGGCGGACTCTCAACCACTGTACCACCAGGGAAGCCCTGAACAAGGCTTTTTTAAGTATGACTAAGATAAAATGTTCCCAACTCAATCTCTGTTGAATGTTCCGGATTTCTTTAAGTATAAGAGAATGGCACGTGCAAACATACACACACACACTGGCTTTGTACTGTTCCAAATACAATTCTTCTAGTAGGGTTAAGTTTGAGACCCTTGAAAATAAGAAGGGCTACACTAAAATGTGAACCAGGATATTTCAATTTCTGGGTCTCCGTCACTCAAACTTATTTTAAGAGCCTTGAATAACAACCACACTAATGGCTGCATCTGTTTATTGTGCACCTACTACCTGCGGGCACTGCTATGCCGAATTCTGCAGGCAAGTGGGTGAGAAGGTTAATCACATAGAAGAGGGCATACGTAAGCCTTTCTTTGGCAACAAAATAATATACCTGTTATTGTGACTTTTACTTAAGTTCCATAGAAAAGCTGACATTGATATTGTACTTGTTACTGAAAACTCAAAAAGCTGCCATATCATCGAAGTACAGCCACAATACAAATGAGCCTCCTGAAGACAACGTGAACGTTTTGCTGACTTTGTGGCCGCATCCTAACCAAAAATAGACGGTGAAATTAATTTATCTTGCTGATCAAAGTGTTCCGTTCTTAGGCATAGACGAAATGGAGCATTTGCCAAAACCTGCTAACACTGCTTACGTGATTATGAATGGTAACCGGGACCGTACATGAACAGCATCCAATGAATAACTTGAGAGAGAAAACCATACACGCACACATTCCAGATGAAATCCTAGAATGAAATGCTGACACCCAAAAGGCATGTAGGTTCAGCGACTGCAGCAGATGAAAATATTTCAAAGCCAGATATATTTCCTGTTGCAAATTCCTTACATTCCATGACTAAATCCTAATGGCCACGGGCAGCCTTGCAATCTCCGATTGTGCTGATGCACAGAAAGGGGACTGTACTTGTGTGGTCGCACTGTCAGCAGAGCCCCTAGACGGAACACTGTTGTAGTCTGAAGGAGAAATAAAAGTGTCTGGGAGGCACGTCAAAGAAAGACTGATGACTGTGACCTTGAGCCCCTTCTAAAAGGTGTGCTTTCTTTAAAGTCTTACTGGGCCCCTGTAGCCTACTCACAAGATCCAACAAGAATTTATTTTTTTTTGAGATTTTAATTTGACAGTAAGATGAAGCTGCCTGGATACATCTGTGGTCCTCCTGGCGATCACTAATATTTACCAGGTACAAATGTACTTGGGCTTCAAAGTATACTCAAGCTATGTTTTAACCTATAATTTACATTTTGACTAAGAATCCCTAAAAGACTCTATGTCTAGATGTAACTGAGAATGCCCTACTGCTTGGATCTCAAATTCCGCTAAAAAGAGAAAAGGGGGTGGGGGGACGGGAACTATATTACAAAAACGGAAAACGAAAGAGCATCAAAGCAAGTAAAACACCATTCATAGAGCATAACAACACTGAATCGCCATCAATACCTCGTGTTTGTCTCTGCAATATCACTAACAAATAATCCTTTTTAAACTGGTGTTACCGACAGTTTTCCAGACACTCAAAGCTGGGTATGCTGGAAATTCTCTTACCAGAGAGAAGTCAGGAGGATTATAATGAAGTAGTAGTCAGTGCTGTAGTTAAGCTACAGCTCATAAAGGAAATCAGACTGGATAACTCAGGTTCTGCCTATGACTACCCAGGATGCACTGGAAACATTTTAAGAGTCCCAGAGTAGACTCAGCACTGTAGCCTCTGAATATATTGAGTGACCTGTGTCTTGTTGAAGTTGACCCTGAATGGTGTATAGAGCCATTATTTATGATTGCTTATTGTTCTCCACCATATTTTGCATCTGATTGAGAGGGAAGTAATTCTAAGAACCAAGTTTATACCACAGAAAATTCATATTGTATCTTCAGATTGTGCATGTCTGGGGGCACATGTGCACCCATCCCCACACGTGCCTGCACACACACACAAGCAAGCAGCCGTGCCCCAAATCACACACCCAAACCTGGTGCTTCCATTTTAAACTCTGTCGATTCCACTTGAGTATAGGTAGTTTGTCTCATTTAAATAATGGAGTAATATTATTCAAAAACAAGGTCTCACAATGGCTTGTCATAAACTCTTCACTGAGGTTAACAATGCCTACACCTATGGAATATTAATGTAGTAGAATTTGTCTAAGAAGCACTTGGTATAAGATAAAATGAAATCAAGTGCCAAAACACGGTCAATCCCCTCTGCCCTATCTTGTACCACTGAAAATTAACTAAATTAGCCATTTGGAATGTTGATTCTCAAAAGAATGTACCTTGATATCAGAAAACTGCAGTTTTGTATTTTACCTTTTAAACCTGACAAGGTTTTGTTTTCTATCTTTACCTTCAAGAGACAAAGGAGGAAGTACAATCCCCACAGGCCTCAAGAGCACTGAGATCTAGTCAACAAAAATAGTTTTAATTAACAGATAAATGTGTGGTTTAGTTGGTAGGAAATTTACTTAAAACTGTTTTAGGGAAATGCCTGGAGGATAATAGTATAAACAGATTATTAGAGCGTTGTTTTTTTTTTTTTAGTATCTCTATAATACAGTCTTCCATATCTAGGCAGATCTGGGCAGAGACAGAGGGCCTAAGCCTGTATTTAACAATGAATGATTAAAAGCAGAGTACAAGACGCAAGATACTATTTAATCCTTCTCACAAATAAACGTCAATAAAGCTATGAGGTCGTTGAGTATTTTTATGCTTATATAACCCCAAAGAAGCACTCCTCTCATTGTTTATTTGTGTACCAGTAACATCATCACTTTTACAAATCCAATGCAGGAATTCAATTTATTAGACGTCTACACAATGTTTCTTACCCAGAAAATGTAGTGCAGCTGATCTTTCATTCAATAATCAAGCACCTACTAGGTGCTAGGGGACAGGAACACAGAGGAAAGCTGCCATTATCTGTTAAAGGATCTGAACTTAATTTTTATCTCATTCACTGATTTCTTCAAGTCTCTACCAACAGGAAAATCAGACAGACATGCCCAGTCCAGATAAATCTTCCCTTAAGGATCAATGGTGCAAGCCGAGAGCTCAGGCTCTTTGGCCTCTTGTCACTACAAAGTTCCTTTGACGCCACAGATTAAACCTGGCACCACTTGCACAATCAGCAGGACATGGCATAACCAGCGCCAAAGTACCACATGCATTCAAGCACCAGTGACCTTAAATGGAGGTCACTATTACCACCTCCTACTGTTTTATGACAGTTGGCCGCTGTTCTCTGAATGTCAGAACCCTCTGAATTCTACTGAATCACTGAACATTTGGACCAAGGTTGATGAGGGGTGTTCCAGGTAATGGCTTTTCAATATTAAAGAAAACAGTTCCTTCTCTTCTTATAAGAAATGTGTTAAGAAGGATTCAAAAACCCCAGACAGTGATAGATTTGTTTATTTGCCAAGTCCGTTTTAGGGTAATTTTCCTTTTTAAGCAGCAATCTGGATGACTAAGTTAAGAATAATGGAAAGAATAAGATGAATGCATGCAAAAACACAATAGAGGAGGTTTAAGATAAACAGAAATTTGTTTCCTTAGATTCAAGGTCTACTGATCAGTTCATCAGTTCAGCTAGGAAAGGCTGAAGAATGTACTTCGTTCTCTAATAGGAAAGGCTAAGTTTCTTGGACTATTCTAGTGCTTTCACTGGGACCTGAATCAAATGATCTTGGGACTGCTTCTTCTGGTAATTTAGAATACATGTGTGATCCCTCTCAGTGAAATCTAAGATATGTTCATTCTTATTCTAGCATGGAGTGTGTCTCATTTTCAAACCTACAGTTCCTGAAATGTTTGCTTCTATAAACTCTTTTCTAAGGTCAGGTTTTCCTTTCAAAAGCGTTCCTAACATTTACATTTACACCAATCATTAAGTCTCCTTTATACATGAAACCCTTCCAATTAACATTCTCTTATAACTTTCTTTCACTCCTTCTTTTCCTTTTTAAGTAAACTCCTTTTTAAATCAACCTCTTCCTTGGATTCCTAACGGAAACACCTGGACTTGGTCTGGTAGAAGCACACATCTATCACGGCCAGAAATGTCACCATTTACAAAGTCCCCCATGCATTTTCTATAGTGGAGTAAATTATAAAGTGAGGAGGGGGAGGGGGAGGAGGAGAAGAGGGTAGGAGGAGGGGGTAGGAGGAGGGGGTAGGAGGAGGGGGGGAGGGGAGGGGAGGGGAGGGGGAGGGGAGGGGGAGGAGAAGCCTTTTATTTAACTTGTTTGGTAGGGACCAGATCCACTCTGGCAACGTTGTATTTCTGACACAGTATATACATATCTGTGACACTTCTAGAATCCTGTCACACGTTTGGCACGTTATCACTCTGTACTCTTGAAAATCTTAAATAGCATCACAAACCAATCAATTAATATGCTACATACATAATAAATGCTCAAAGTAGTAAAATAGCCAATTCAGAACTTATATACTTATAATATCAACGTTGACATGTACCTCACTTAACAGTTTCATTAATATTTACTTAATATTTTAATTTGGAAAAGAGAAACAATGGTGAAAATTAAATTCTTCATTGCTTTTTCAGCTGTAGCTCTTTGTAGATGTTTACAGAAAAACTTGATAGGCTTGATTAAACAATGCTCTCCATTCCCCTGTAAAACATGCTAACTGATGCTCAGGGTATTCTGAAGAGTCATACATGTGGGATTCTCTACTATGCCCATGCATGACTAGTCCCACCAGTCCCACTAGTCCCACCAGGTGAGTTGCACTTTACCATCAGTTCACTGGGTTTGTTCCCAAACCTGTTTATTCCAGTTCTATTTGCTAATGTAATTACAAAATGTAACTAAATAGTACGTGAACAGATGATACAATGTAAATCAATGAAATCTAAGTGGAAAAGAAAGTGATCTGTTGTTTCTATCAAACTTAAGCAGAATGTTTGAAAGAACTTCATAAAGATAAGTCATATAACAATAATCACTGAATACATGTAGGTTAAATAATTGAACAGTTTTGGGGGAAATTTAGTAAAAGTCTAGCAGGATTCTGAGCAGAGATTGTTACACAATGTCTTTAAATAACTACTCCAATTTAGACAGACATGGATTGGAAACCAGAGGGATTTTGCTGTGGTTGTGGGTTTATGCAAGAAAGATGACAGCGAAGTCCAACTAGAAAAGAAAATGTTTTGAACTTACATCAAAGACTGACAGATAAGGGCTTCCCTGGTGGCGCAGTGGTTGAGAGTCCACCTGCCAATGCAGGGGACACTGGTTCGTGCCCCGGTCCGGGAAGATCCCACATGCCACGGAGCGGCTGGGCCCGTGAGCCATGGCCGCTGAGCCTGCGCGTCCGGAGCCTGTGCTCCGCAACGGGAGAGGCCACAACAGTGAGAGGCCCACGTACCGCAAAAAAAAAAAAAAAAAAAGATTGGCGAATAAAAAAAGAAAATATATATGTATATGATAAAAATAGCTATAAATGTTAAAAAGCTGAAAGTATGTATTTATAATTTGTTAAAACTTTTTTGATTAGCCAACTACTAGAATCAACCAAACTGGACAAGAAGACCTACTATAACTTTTTAATCACCTCATGTAATAGCTTGGGTGTCCTAAATGCAGCAAAAAAAAAAATGGGGGGGCACCCAAATTTTGAATATTTTCAAAATATCAAATCCAAAATGCTCACATTGCTAATCTTGCTTAAACCAAGAATCAATTTTCAGGACCAGAGCATTTAGAAATTCAGTCTTGATAATACGGGAGGATTTCACCCACTTGTGAGAGCACAGAGCAGGTTTTCTACATGTGGGCTGCTGCCATGAGAGGGCCAGGATTAATCTACACACTGTGTGGTAACATTTTCATCTAGATTTATGGCTCCTTTTTTTGCCAGCGCCCAGTGATTCCTGTCACTAGGGTCACATGTTATCATACAGCCCTCCACAGATAGCGCTGGCATACTCTGGACTCCGCTCTGATCATATAATGCATGCGCATTTGGAATCATCAGAAGCAAACATCACATTCCTCTACAGCACAAAAACAGGCGAACACAAAGACCTGATAAGCAAATTGCCTGTCTCCGTGCCTCCTTGATAGAAAAGTCAGGAACCTACTTAAATATTTATTTTTAATTCCTCTGGCTAAGATTCTGACATGCAAAAATCCAAACTGCATAGCTTTTTGTGTCAAGTGATGTCCAAAGCAACAGGCAGCATGTTTTACATGCAGGTCATCTGTAAGGCAGTAAAGAGGGTTAGCCTTCTAGAACCTAGAGTCCACATCCCCTGGGATACCTTGAAAAAAGTCCCTTTCGAAATGCAGCAAGTTTCTAGACTTCTTCTTTCTTCCGCTCCTTACAACAACATGTAAAGAAATAAGTCTTTTGGTTACTGAGTCTGTGTAATGTAACAAGGGGCACTGGAGTAGAAAAGAAGAGAAATCTCATACCAAGAAGAGATTTGTGTTCACATTTCTTAGAACATGCATTTCTTCCAAATAGATATATATGTACAAGGGAATACTACTCAGACATAAAAAAAGAATGAAATAATGCCATTTGCAGCAACATGGATGGTCTTAGATGATCATACTAAGTGAAGTAAGTCAGAAAGAGAAAGACAAATACCATATGATATCACTTACACGTGGAATCTAAAATATAACACATATGAACTTATCTATGAAACAGAGACAGACTCACAGACATAGAGAACAGACTTGTGGTTGCCAAGGCAGGCGGTGGGGAAGGATGGATTGGGAGTTCGGGATTAGCAGATGCAAACTATTATATATAAAATGGATAAACAACAAGGTCCTACTGTGTAGTACAGGGAACTATATTTAATGTCCTGTGATAAACCATAACGTAAAAGAATATGAAAAAAAAAGTATTTATGTGTATACCTGAATCACTTCGCTGTACAGCAGAAATTAATGCAACATTGTAAATCAACTATACTTAAAAAAAGTAATTTTTTAAAAGGGATAAAAAAAAGCCTTGTTTACAATAATATCCACCACTTGTAACTGAGAGGTCATACCTAAATTATTAAATTTGTGTTAAATTTCTCTCTTTTTTTAATCTGACTCTGCATCTTCAGCAAGCATTCATGAAAGCCATTTTGATGTTCAAAGTAATTGGGACATTGATCTATAATAGGAGAGCCTTTTAATAAACTTGAATATATATAATGACTTCTCTTGGGGAATAATATTTTTGGGGAAAAATCCTAATATTAGGGGCAGACATAGTGACAAGAACACATCAATAGCCAACAGGAATTTTTCTTGCAGCATGTTTTTGTTTGTGTTTTGTTTCCCTGGTTCCTGTGATTCTAAGACTGCAAAGAGCACTAGGACAACCACATTTGGGGGTAAACGAATTTGTACAATAACCTCTTGTACAGTGCTGTCCAAGAGAACTTTCTGCAGTGATGGAAATGTTCTTATCTGTACTGTCCAACGTGGCAGCCAATAACCACATGTGGCTAGTGAGCACTTGTCACGTGGCTAATGCGACTGAGGAAATGAACTTTAGTTTTAAATTTAAATAGCCACAGTGAGCTACTGGCTATCTCGTCTGAAAGTGCAGCTCTAGAGGGGAAGGGATGTGTCAGTCCTTCTGACAGCTCCGTGCTTCCCAGGGTTCAGCAGAGTGAGCGGAACATTGTTTTTTGTTTTGTTTTGTTTTGCATTTTTATGTAAGTAATAATTTGCTAGATGAATCCTAAGAAGAAAGGCCTCTTTTCCTTAATAAGGGTATCATGGAATCCCTGAAAGGAGCAGAACAACCCAGTCTCACTGCAAAGCAGCCACTGAAAGAAAGACAAATTCCACAATCCAAACTTAATATTTCCTATGGCACCTTCTTTGCAACCCTTGGGCAAACCTACAAAACATTAGAGAGGCAATTATTTTATTTTTAAACTGTCTAAGATTCTATGGGAATGCTTAATCATTCATTCAAAGGAAGAAATATAAACTGGACATGTAAGATTTTATAATCCCATTTGCTACAAGAAGCCTGGCAGAAGATGCATTAATTAACAAAACGTAGTCACCATTTTATTTTTCAATTATTTGTTAAAACTGGGAAGAAAATTCTCTCTCAGACTGGCAGAGGAAAGACAGCTAACAAGCTATACGGTAAATTAAAATACAAAATTCAGATGCCACATAAAATTCCGAACAAATCTAAGGGCATACTGGCATCCCAGAATCTCTGTAACAAAAGAAGTATATTTGTATTCACACAACATTAACAACTGAAATAAAATTCAACCATCTCACTCACAGAAGATTTTTGATTTTATTAATATCCTTACAGATTTTACCTGTCCATAAGCATTGATTAGAGGAAAAAATAAATAAACAGCACTGTGTCTGATCAGGCTTCTGATTCTAATATTAACTGAAGGGAGTAGCACAAGCAAAAATCGAGCTACAATACATTATTCTGAAATGCTGCCACAGGAAAAAAGACACAGCATTGATTCCATCCACTTCCATTTTCTTTGCAACAAATCTGTCATTTAAGACTAAGATGTTAAGATATGACTTATCCTTGCTGAAGCCACCTTCTTATAAATGCAGATCTCCCAACAGGCTTCATAGCCCTGATCTCTTCCTATAAGTTGCTCCTGATTCAAGCAGATAATTTTGCTCTCTTTAATCCACTGGAACTGAATAAGTTCTTGGCACTTCAAAAAGAATTATGGGAACAAAAATTCTCTTGCCAGAAAAGTACAGGTAAGGCTCTACTCTATTGATGGGTAAGTGTTCCTTATTTTGCCACAGAGCATGCTAGAGCAGTAAGAGAGAGATCAGAGCAGATGTATGGTTCAGGGGGCCTTAATGATAATCTGTGCGAGTTATATAGAGAAAGATTCAGGTCACAGAACATTACAATTATGGTTGCTGTTGTGAACAGAATGTATCCTCATAAAATTCATATGTTGAAGCCCTAACCCCCCCCCCCATATGATGATATTTAGAAATGAGACCTGTGGGAGATAACTAGGGTTAGATGAGGTCATAGGTTGGGGCTCTCATGATGGAATTTGTGCCTTTATAAGCTTGCTTTTCCTCTCTGTGCACAAAGAGGTCATGTGAGCACACAGCAAGATGGCACACAGCACTAATCAGGGCATGAGTGTGATGAACTACCTGAGGCCGGGGAAAAAACTACCTGAAATGTTAGAGGTAATGCTGAGCAACACACACCAAGCTGGGAATAGTGCCTGTTCCCACCAGGCAGCCAAGAGAAAAGGTCTCAGAGTGAAATCTACCTTGCTGGCACCTTGCTCTTGGACTTCTCAGACTCCAAAACTGTGAGAAATAAATTCCTGTTGTTAAAGCCACCCAGCCTATGGTATTTTGTTTCAGCAGCCCAAGGGGACTAACGCAGCTGCACCCTCAACTTGGATTTAAAGTTGGTCTCCCTGATCCCTATATCCCCACATCCGAAGGAAGAGTCAGGAGCGTCCACAGTGAATACCTAACACCACCACAACACAGCTATTAAAGAAGTCAGCATTAATTACTGGTTATTTAACCTATATTTAAAACTAATGAAGACTTCTGCTTTCTGCCAATATGGAGTCACAGAAACCAGATTTAGCCTCTCATCTGAAACAACAACAAAATGAGTTAAAAAAACAATGTTTTTCAAGACATTGGACATGAGACAACAAAGGACAGTGGTTCCTGAGAGACAGGAAACAAATGAGGTGAGCCTTACTACTGGCTCAATCTTACTTTCCAGGATGCAGCCTAGGGAGGGGGAACTGAGGTGAAGCCCAGAGAGACCAAGGCAGCTAGAGTGTGCAGGACCAAGTACTGAGGAGAAGCCACACAGACATAGAACCCCAGAGATCTGTAGAGGTTCCCTCTCAAGTACTCAGCAGAGCACTCATCAGGGCTTGAGTGTGATGAACTACTGCGTTGGGGAAAAAACTATCTGAAATGTTAGAGAAAATGGTAAGTAACACACATCAGGCTGGGAATAGTGCCTGTTCCCACTGGACAGAAGAAAAACCTCATAGTTCCCAGGCTATATAGAGTACTTAGAAAGGTATTGCCTCAGTAGTGGGAATAATTGGTCCTAGACTAAACACGGTTCCAGTTCCACCAAACAAATCTTAAAGGCAGAACCAAAAGGATCAAACTATTTCCAAGTAACATAACTAACTGCATACCAAAACAAAACTCAAGAGTACACACAAAAATATCCAGCACCAAACAAGAAAAATCACAATGTCTAGCATTTAATCAAAGAGTAGCAGGCATGCAAAGAGCAGGAAAATAAGACCCATATTGAGAAGAAAAATCAATCAATCAATCAAAACTGACCCAGACTGACACAAATGATAGTATTAGCAGGCAAAGACATTAAAAGACTTAATATAACTGCACTGTGTGTGTTTAAAATAGAGACATAGAAGATTTTCTTTTTAAAGCTCAAATAGGGAATTCCCTGGCAGTCCAGTAACTAGGACTCCACACTTCCAATGCCAAGGCCCAGGTTCAATCCCTGGTCAGGGAACTAAGATCCCACAAGCTGCGTAGCACAGCCAAAATAAATAAATAAAATAAAATCTCAAATAGAACTTCCAGAGATAGGCATTTCAACACATGAAATGAAAAATACACTGGAATTAACAGCTAATGAGACATTTCAGAAGAAAAAAAAATTAGTTTTGAAGATATAACAGTAAAAACTGCCCAAAATGAAACACTGAGACAAAATTTTAAGAAGATATCAAAACAAAACAAAAATAATCATTAAGCTGTGGGACAACCACAGATATAAGAAGTTCAATGAACTTCAAGCACAGAAACATGAAAATTACACCCAATCATGTCACTGCAAAATTGCTCAAAACCAGTGATAAAAAGAAAACCTTAATAGGAGCCAAAGAAAGTGGCATGCTATTTATATAAAAAGGAAGATAAAGATAACATCAAATTTATCATTAGGATTATGCAATCAAAAATAGAGTAGAACGACATCTTTAAAGCATTTAAAGAAAAAAAATCTGTCAACCTAGAATTAAATATCCAGTGACATTCTCTTCTAAAAACAATAAAAGGCTTTTTAAGTTATACAAAAGTTGAAAGAATTAATCATCAATAGATCCGCATTACAAGAAATGTTAAGGAAACTTGATAAGGCAAAAGGAAGACGATATCAGGTGGAAATATGAGTATAATATTTCTATACAAAGAGGAAATAAAGTATACCAAAAATAATAACTACATGGATAAATGTATAAGAATGTTCTATTAGTATTTGAAAGATATCTTTAGTTATTTATTTTTAAAACCAATTAATAGACTGTTTAAACAAAAATAATAATAATGTGCTGTTATAGTAATAATGTGAAGTTTATAGTACATGTAAAAGTAAAATGTATGACAAAAGTAGCACATAAGCTGGGAAAGAAAATTACAAGTATAGGATTTAAGGTTCTTATACTACATGTGAAGTGGTATTATATCACTTGCAGATAGACTTTAACAAGTTAAAGATATATACTATAAACCCTAAAACAACCACAAATGTTTTTAAAAGCAATTACAGCTAATAAGCCAACAAAGGAGATAAATTGGCATCATGAAAAGTACTCACTTAACACAAAGGAAGGCCAAAAAGGAAGAAAAGGAGAAGAAAATACAGATGCGACAAATAAAAAACAAACAGCAAGATGAATTAACCTATGTTAATAATCACATTAAAAGTAAATGGTCTAAATACCCCTAATTAAAAGGCAGAGATTGTCAGACTGCATGTTTTTTAAAAAGCAAGCCTCAACTATATACTTACTACAAGAAAAACACTTTAAATACAAAAACACAAATAGGTTAAAAGTAAAAAGATGAAAAAAGACTTCTCGTGTCAACACTAAAAGCTAGTATAAATGCTTTACTTAAGCACTGTACTTCTAGTGTGTGATATACCTCAAGTGTAATACTCTATCAAAGAATTCACATAATATTGGTTAAGAGAAGTATGAAAATGGCTCTTTTGAATTTATTTTCATATCGTTTACAAAATCATCTGGGAAGGTATAATTCATTGTAACAAATATCCTTTAAAGAATCATATAATATATTCTCTTCACATAGTTCAGTGCCAGGAAAATGTCTGCATTCCATGTGAATTCATATGCTTTCTTAAATCATGTAAGTACTATAGGAGCCAGTTTTCCCTTTATGCCTTGGCTAACAATCAGAAAGCCAAAGCTCAATTTAGTGCCAAAGTCTAAAAATAAATCCACCCCAGGCACTTAGGAGTATACCCACTCTCTCCTTCTACTTGGTTGTTGACCTCTCCTAAGATCATTTTACTTTCACTGTAATACTGGAAACTACTTTGAAATCTTTTTTTTTAAGAGTCATGTTTTATAACAGAAAGAATATCAGGAATGAGACATGAGTATTTGCTCCACCACTTATAACATGTGTGATGTAAATCACAAAGAGGTTGAATAACAGCTCTGAAGTTTCATTTTGCACCATAAAGTGAGAATAACAGTGGCTACTTTATCTCTCTCTTAAGAATTTTAATAACTGCACTGTTGGTGGGAATGTAAATTGATACAGCCACTATGGAGAACCTCCACTATGGAGGTTCCTTAAAAAACTAAAAATAGAATTACCATATGACCCAGCAATCCCACTACTGGGCATATACCAGAGAAAAACAGTTCAAAAAGACACATGCACCCCAATGTTCATTGCAGCACTATTTATAATAGCCAGGTCATGGAAGCAACCTAAATGCCCATCACCAGACGAATGGATAAAGAAGATGTGGTACATATATACAATGGAATATTACTCAGCCATAAAAAAGGAACGAAATCGGGTCATTTGTAGAGACATGGATGGACCTAGAGAGTATCATACAGAGTGAAGTGAGTCAGAAAGAGAAAAACAAATATTGTATATTAACACATATATGTGGAATCTAGAAAAATGGTACAGATGAACCGGTTTGCAGGGCAGAAATAGAGACACAGATGTAAAGAACAAATGTATGGACACCAAGGGGGGAAAGCGGGGGTGTGGGGGTGTTGGTGGGATGAATTGGGAGATTGTGATTGACATGTATACACTGACGTGTATAAAACAGATAACTAATGAGAATCTGCTATACAAAAAAAAAAAAAATTAAATTAAAACAAGAATTTTAATAAAATGTTAAAGTTTACAAATTTAAAAACACAAAGCTAAGTTAATATTAAATGAAGCTAAAAGGATTATCAAAATTGATGTGGTTATATTTTAAAAACTGAAATCTCATTTTATGATGTAGTCATTTCCAGGTTAACTCTTTTTCCCGTTATCAATATTAAATCAATTCAAAGCTAGATGAACCCACAGCAGCCTAGAGTATGTTCTGAGAAGCAATAAAATGACCAGCCACAGTTATATTTCAGAACTCTGAATCCAGAAACAAGAACAAGGAAAACAATGGAACTCTCAGGTGAGCATGGAGGAAAGAAGGCACAACCCAAACCAGGACTGGATCTGCAGAAGTACTAAAGATGGGCCCCCAAAGACTTGTGAATTCAGGTATGCACTTGTTACTCCTTTGATTGTCAATCAACATTTCTGCATAAGAGGAAAGAAAGGGAACAAGGGTACAAGAACATAAATTGTTCTGATATTTTATCAAATGCAGAATTGCCCTTAAGCAAACCTACTCCAGTACTAGGCATTCTGCTCTAAGCAGTGAGAATTCTCCCTCTGGCCTCAGGCAGAGCCTTAGTTGTGAGGTTCACCTGTATTTTAGCATTCCAGGTGGACAAAGATAACTGCAGCCTAGCTTTTATAGGACTGAAATAACTACAAGTCTTTTCTAGTAGATGTGTAGAGCAATGAATTAAACAAGAAAAAAGGATTCAGATGGTACACAGGTGGCTCAGTAAAAATATGGTGAGTCAAGAAAGAAAAGGGGAATTCTCAGAAGAAAATTGGAGGCACAGCTAAATAGCTATACCACAACCATATTTCATAAAATAGATCTGCAGCTCTTATATGCTGGTGAGTATCAGAATCCCTTATGGAAATTAAAAATGCAGATGCCAAACTTTATCTACCAGAGGCAATACCAGTGTGTGTCTGATGTTGAGTACCTCTAATGTTAATTAATTTCATTAGGAACCAGGATTTGAGGCATAAACAAATAAATGAAAATACAAATGTGTGATTTAGAGGACAGCATGCATAAGCCACTTCAAGCCCTGTGGCACTGTCCAGGGAGAAACTGGAAATGGCCACAAGGCTGGCAGGTGAAAAAAAAATGTGTGATTTAAGTAAGTGTGTGATTTTAAGTAAAAACTGTGTAGTACTGAATTGGAAGAGTCATGATGTAGTCATTATGCATTTTATCTTTAAGAACAACAACAATCACTTCCTAGCTCTGTACACTAAAAAGATCTAAAAACAATGATTTACTCGAAAGCAATGTGTCCCCTAGTGACCAGATTATGGTTTCTAAATAACGTTTCCCACTAAAAGGAACAGGCTCCTAGGAGAAATAGCTGATTCCAGGTGTAAGGGGTGGGGGGAACCAACAAACCTTATAAAATAAACCTGGAATATCTCATCATATCAGGAAAAATGATGTTAACAAAGATTAACATGGAGTCATGTTAAAAGGTCTCAGGAACCAACATGAAGAGGTTCCCATGGCAAAAACAGGATAAGTTGAGCATCAATAGAATAATAATTGTAATAGATTAAAGTGTGTTTCAAGCTATTAGTTCAAAATAATACTAAAACAAAACAAAACAAAGCCCCACGATTTTTTTTTTTTTTTTTTTTTTTGCGGCACGCGGGCCTCTCACTGTCGTGGCCTCTCACTGTCGTGGCCTCTCCCGTTGCGGAGCACAGGCTCCATACTTGCAGGCTCAGCGGCCATGGCTCACGGGCCCAGCCGCTCCGCGGCATGTGGGATCTTCCTGGACCGGGGCACGAACCCGTGTCCCCTGCATCGACAGGTGGACTCTCAACCACTGCGCCACCAGGGGAGCCCCCCACAATTATCTTTAAAGGATACTGAAGAACCAACTAATTATTTGGAAAATTACTAAATAAAGGTAAAGAATCAATCATTTATCTTGTCCTTCCTACATGTACTGTACCTTAAGGTAAAAGATAAGGGGAAGTTTCTCTTTGTGAAGAAGGAATAACAGAATAAGATTATCACCATCTTGCAGCCCCTACTGAAAGAATCTAAGCAATGATCTTTGAATGGTTACTAACGTCACACATACCCCAAAAGGTACATGTGTTATGTTCCTGCCCATGGATTATTCTTGCACTTCATATACCCACCCCCTCAAAAAAAGAAAAAGAAAATCAAACCCAAATCAGATACACTTCTACTTTTATTTATGGGAAATTAAGAAATAAATATGCTAAACAAATCATGAGGATATAATAAGCAAAATCTGATTGGGGGAAACTACAGATCAAACAGTCTAGTTTCTTCAACAAAGAAACTTCAAGGGGTAAAAAAGAAAGATGAGGGAGAAGCTATAGGTTAAAAGATACCTGACATTAAAATTATTCGGGGGGTGAAAGGGCATGAATGGGTGAGATTATAAATGAAATAATGTTGGCCGTGAGTTAATAACTGTTGAAATGATGGGAACATGGGGGTCCAATACACTATTCCCTCTGCTTTTGTACGTTTGACATTTTTCACAGTAAGGAGTTTAAAAATGTCAAAAGCAAAAAACAAACAAAAGATACAAAACTATGGCATTAAAGTTCAAATCTGGGTTATCTTTGAGGACAAGAAAAGAGCAGTAATTCTGAGAGGGCATGAAGGGAGACTTCTGGAGTACTGGATAAAGTCTAATTCTTGAGCTGAGTAAACTCAGGTGCTTATTTTGTAGTATTACTGAACATTTATATTTTGTGCTATTACTGAACATTTATATTTTGTGCAACTTTCTGGTGTTATACTTCAACCAAAATTAGTCAATATCAGTACGCATAAGGGACTTCCCTGGTGGTCCAGTGGTTAAGAATCCACCTTCCGATGCAGGGGATGAGGGTTCAATCCCTGGTCAGGGAACTAAGATCCCACATGCCGCGGGGCAACTAAGCATGCACGCCACAACAAAAGATCCTGGTGCTGCAACTAAGACCCGACGCAGCCAAAAATTAATTAATTAATTAATTAAAAAAAAATTAGTATGCAGAAATCTAGACTATTATTCATCAGTATAATCACAGGAAATGCATTCAATAAGATGGAAGTATTTAATACTTTGTAATGCATAATACTTCCATAGTGTTTAAGAAGCTTATGGACATTGATCAAAAGGAAAAGACAACGTGTTGTGAACGTTGTATTATAGCCTTTAATCTCATGAGAACTAATCATAAGACACAGACCCAACAGAATCAGGACATATTAAATACAAGGAATACACTAATAATAATAATAGCAAATACCTATAAAGTATCTATCATGTGTTAGTTGAGTTAAAAGATGGTTATAAATTCTCTTAACTATTCTTTCAGATAAGGTATAAATACTGGATTTTCAGTTGTAATGCTAAATTCATTTTTGCTGATATACTAGCCAGTCTACATTTATTTACTGGTATATTGTACAAAGATGAAATTACTGTACTGTACACAGATGAAAGTATAGCAAATAAACATGTAACTTATTTTGAAAAAGCCAGAGTGAGTTGAAGGTCATGTTGCTAAATGGTTACAAGCAAGATCTTTGGTGTCAATCAGTCTTAGACAGGAATCCTCACTCACCTACAAGTTGTGTGACATCAAGCAAGTACTTAATCTTTTTGTGCCTTCGTTTCCACATTTGTAAATGGAGTGGTATTTTCACTTCTAGTTACTATGGGATTAAACGAGATAGAACTCTTAGCTCAGTGCCTGGCATACAGCATCTGATCATTAAACGGTAATTACCATATATTTATTATTGTTGTAATTATAAAAGGATATCCCTCTGCAATATCTCCCTTGGTAGTTTCAAAATATTCCTCTCAAAGAAATATGATGAAGAAAATTACAATATAGGCTCTACCAGAAAAAAAGAATGTTTTATTTTAAATAAGATGGAGAAAACACACACACAAAAAAAATAAAGGGGGAAATGACAAAGCACAAGCAAATGGCTAAAAATTTAAAAGCAAGATACCAGAAAAGCTAGAATCAAAACATAATCACTGGTTTCAAGCTGAAAAAATAAAAATGCAAAGCAGATTTAGAAGAAATTATTCCATAGTCATAACCCACGGGTCGACAGAATCAGGTCTTGCGGTATAAAACCCATGGGAACCCCACCTAAACCTGAGAGCCATGAAAAGTACATTAGCTCTTGTTTGAAGCAGGTACCACTTACCTGAGTATGAAGACATAATGCCCGTCACTGGGGATCCGTCAGGTAATTCCCGAGGACACCGGTGGTCCTGGTCTCTCTCTCAGGCTCCACAGCCTCTCAGAGCCCAAAGGACTTTTAAGGTACTTAAATATGTGGTATGTTTTGACAACAGCATGTTTTATAAGTCATTTGTCATCAGCAAACTTTAGACAAGGTTAATGAAAGTTCTGTCACTTTAATGTCTAGCTGGCTTTAAATTACAAATGTCATGCGCCACGACTAAAGAAAGGGCACTGCAATAATACCATAAACCATCATCTCCAGGGACATACAGGTAATTGCATAGCTCATTAAAAAACTGTTTTAATTATTAATTGACCGTGTCAGAGTTGTCCTTTGAAGTCAATTTTAATTTTTTTTTCCTTGCAAGCACTATGATTTCAAGCTGACCTACAGAACTTTGTGTACCACCTAAAAATCTGCCAGCAGTGGTTACCAAGAAAGCTCTCCAACACTTGGAGTTACTTTCAAGTCATTTGTAATTTGCTTATTGCAGGGAAGGAAATGGCAGAACCTTTTTGAAGAAGTCAGCTGTGTTCTAATCACCTTATAGATACCACAGAACAGAAAAGAGAAATGAATTTTAAAAATGCCAGGAGTTAGAGCAAGCATTCATCTTTTTGTTAAATTTTCTTCATGATGATGTGAAACAAGGACTAAAAGATTTTGCCGGAAACCACAGGGCTATTTGATCAAGAAGGACTTAGCTAAACTTACAAAGGAGAGAGCTAGTTAAATGTTTTATTTAATAAATAATTCTAGAAATAGGCTGGTTACAATTACCAAAGCTGAATAGTCATCATTCACAAATGTCAATAGTGATAATTTATATACTTAAAGCTATCTTTAAGTTCCACTAACCAAGAGAGAGAACTAGTAGACTCACTTTTATTTCTGAGTGAAACTAGAAGGTATCTTACAGAAAGACAAGAGTATGTCCACTCTTGCAAAAGATGCCAGTGGCAAGCTTAAATGGCTAATTCTATATTTATAAAGAGACAAGCATCCATCCATAATGTCAAATGACAGAGTTCTCACTGATTTATCAGCAAATTGAACTTTCACTATAAGAGAAAAGAATTTCTCAAAATCTGGATCTTATAAATTAATCCACTCCTTCTTGAATACCATTTTAAAAAGACAATGTCAACCTTAAGTTTGAACAATTCGTTGTCTCGTAAAAATTTGAGGGGAATATGTCTGGTAGCAAGTTTCCAGAACAAGAACTCTCTTCCAACACAACCTAAAAATCTACTGTCATGGGTATTAGACAAGGTACAGTCATGCAGCCAAGATCAGACTATTTCCATCAACACAAACACTGACAGCAAGTTTGTCCACCAAGTTTGCAGTGCCAACAACTTACAACTCAAACCTGGGATCAATTTATGAGCTCCACTGTTGTTAATGACCACGCAGGGCAAGGAACACCAGAAAAATGACAGCATCCTCAGGACTAACATATCATCTCCCAGAATGTGAAAA
This sequence comes from Globicephala melas, assembly GCF_963455315.2. Taxonomy (NCBI): domain Eukaryota; kingdom Metazoa; phylum Chordata; class Mammalia; order Artiodactyla; family Delphinidae; genus Globicephala; species Globicephala melas. The sequence goes on from NC_083321.1 coordinate 91,124,979, forward strand.
TGAGATAAGTCAATTCTGCTGTATGGTTTGCACCTTGAGAATTAAACAGCAACTACCAACTGATAACAGAAATTACTCTCATTGGAGGCTCAACACCTGATTCTCCTTTGCCCCATCAAGCGGAGACTGGCAGATAACAGAACGACAGGAAAAAGTCAGTCCACCCACATTTCCTGCATTGTGGAAAAGTGAACAAGCAGAGACACACAGCAAATCACCTAAGAGAAGTAAGTCAATAAATATATAAATAATAAAATAAAAATAAAATAATGCCATTTGCAGCAACATGAATGGACCTGGAGATTATCATACTAAGTGAAGTAAGTCAGACAGAGAAAGACAAATATCATATGATGTTGCTTATAGGTGGAATCTAAAAAAAATGATACAAATGAACTTATTTACAAAACAGAAACAGACTTACAGACTTAGAGAACAAATTTATGGTTACCGAGGGGAAGGGTGGTAGGGACGGATAGATTGGGAGTTTGGGATTGACATGTACACACTGCTATATTTAAAATAGATAACCAACAAGGACCTACTGTATAGCACAGGGAACCCTGCTCAATATTCTGTAATAACCTAAATGGGTAAGAATTTGAAAAATAATAGACACATGTATATGTATGATAAATAGATATATAGATAGATAGGGTAAGAAGCAGGACTGGACAGCACAGGGGCCAGCATACTAAGGCTCAGGAATCAAATCCAGTCCGCTGTCTGTTTTTTTTTGTTTGTTTGTTTGTTTTCTGCAGTACGCGGGCCTCTCACTGTTGTGGCCTCTCCCGTTGCGGAGCACAGGCTCCGGATGCGCAGGCTCAGCGGCCATGGCTCACGGGCCCAGCCGCTCCGCGGCATGTGGGATCTTCCCAGACCGGGGTACGAACCCGTGTCCCCTGCGTCGGCAGGCAGCCTCTCAACCACTGCACCACCAGGGAAGCCCACGCTGTCTGTTTTTGTAGAGCCTGTAACCTAAGAATAGTTGTTACAGTTTTAATTGGTTGAAAAAAAAATTAGGAATAATACTAAAATCACAACTCATGAAAATTATATGAAATTCATATTTCAATGTCCATAAATAAAGTTTTATTGGAAAATATCCATGCTCATTGGTTTACATATTGTCTGCGGCAGCTTTCACACTAGAGCCGGAGGGCTGAGTGGTTGTGAAAGACAGCATATGGCCCCAGAAGTCTAACATATACTACCTTGCCCTTGACAGAGGAAGTTTGCCAACCACTGCTATAATGAAGTGGGACCTAAAATCCTCACCTTGGATGGCATATCAAGTGAGCTGGCCCCATCTCCATTCCTTCAAGCAATCCTGTTATTTAATGATTTAAAGACTTGCCCCTGAAAGAGGAGATTTTACAATAAATGATAAATATCTCTAGCTGGAGGGTGCAGCATGAGTGTTTCCAAATTGATGATCAAGTTCTGTCTCTAGTATATACATGTAAGTAGAATACAATGTACAATATTCTAATTAAATTGAAAAATGGCTGCACAAGCTCTGTTTCTATTAGCCAGGTCTTATTTGATTTAGCAACAGTAATGAATGCTGAATCAGGTCAGGGTTGTTAAGCTTGTCTGGCTTTGCCAATCTACTGAAATTAGGATCATAAAACCGAAGACGTAATACGGTAGACATTTAAAAAGAAAACTCGTTTATCTTCAATTAAAATATCCACTATATGACAATAAACTTATTCCTCCTCCCTATAGAAAGGTTAGGTTGAAGAAAACAGCACATTATAAAGAATTCAGTCCAGCATGGGGACCATGGAGTTACATTTTAGAACATCAAAAATAGCCTGGTTTTCTTGTGATACCAACATTTCACAGGTTTGCGGGGGGGGGGGGGGGGACAACAGGCAAAACACAGAAGCTCAAAATATTCTCTAACTGACAAAACGCTGCACTAGATTTTTGGCTTCAATAAAGCTAAAATTCTCTACATGAAATAAGGAAGGAACGGTGATCCAGTTTCTTGAAATGAGCAAAATCCTACATGGGCATGTTAAATCATCTGCTTGTTTGAGTCATCGGGGGAACTACACGGTCACCACCTCTGATTCACTTTACCTTTTGAGACTAAAATGAAATTATGGCTTATTTCACTTTCCAGATTTTATGCATTTATTGACATAAACACACAGAACATAAACTCCATACTGAACCTACATCAATCATCTTGGTATGTTATAAAATATAGTATCTTTAATAATATTTGTTTTAGGCCCCAATTAATTTTATGAGGGAATAATAAAACAGCAACCTCTTCCTCTGCCTACAGTACAGACTATATAATAAAATCAACAGATATAGGCCAAATCAATGGAGTGAAAACAACCTATTTGAAGCTGGCTATGAAGATGCACTAATTCCAACCCTCAAAAGACAATTGACTCCTAGGACCCAGTAGCTCCAACCCACTCAAAACCAGAGCAGCCAGAATCTATAGTCAGAAAGGAAGATATGCAGTTCCTCTATTTCCCCACATTTAGAAGACATAAAATGAATGTGGTAAATAAGCTAGACAGGAAGTCAAAAAGGGTACAATCTGGAAAAAAAAAAAGGAGTATAAAATACTCTGTTAGCTGCTGAAGAAAAGTTCCACAAAACTGCACTTACACAAGCTGTGATATCCAACTCAAGCAACTCACATCCCTCATGTGCCATCCTGATTATTCTCTTAAAAGCGCTACTGTGTGCTATCTTCAGAATGTTAAACCGCCCATCAATGTAAATGATACCATTAAACAATCTCTAGGTATGCCATCCAGCTGAATGAAAAGGAAACCCTAATGATGATCTGAAACGGGAACCAAATGATTTAAAGGGAAATATACAACATACAATTTTCTGAATTTATCAAAAGGCAAATAGTAATTTTAAAACTTTTTTCTATTCTCTACCACCAAAATAAATAAATCGAATAAACAAGCATTAGGCTAACTTGCAAGTTGTAAGTACTAGGAAATTAGTCTTAAAAGACAATGGTTGGGGGGCTTCCCTGGTGGTGCAGTGGTTGAGAGTCCGCCTGCCGATGCGGGGGACACGGGTTCGTGCCCCGTCCCAGGAAGATCCCACATGCCGCGGAGCGGCTGGGCCCGTGAGCCACGGCCGCTGAGCCTGCGCGTCCGGAGCCTGTGCTCCGCAGCGGGAGAGGCCACAACAGTGAGACGCTCGCGTACCGGAAAAAAAAAAAAAGACTATGGTTGCCTAAGCCCTCTTTCATTTTTCACTAACAGTTACAGGACAGAGAGTGAGACTCCATAATTGGAGGTAACCCAGCAAAGGTTAGATGATCATGTGTGTGTGCTGAAAAGGGGATTCAAGCATCCATTTTGAATAAGGATGGTGAATTGGATCAGATCATCTCCAAAGTGTAACATGACTGAAGCCACATAAAATGAAAAACAACTACAGAGATAGCATTAACTTAAATAAGGATCTTAATATTTGTTTTCAACTCTTAATTAGTGATACTTTTAAAAAATAAAAAATGAGCAGATTCCTCTCAGAAGTGCTGAGAGGCTCTCTTTCACACAAAACCCAGAAGGAAGGTGATAACAACTTTCAAGATCATGCAAAATGCAATTCCAGAGGAAAATCACAATCTATAAATTACCACTCAGAGGAAAGTATCACAATGGGTAAAGCCAACCATTATATGAATGCATAAGGTTAATTCATTAACCTTATTAGCCAACAGGGAGTCAGCAACATGTAGCAAAAACAGCACAGACTTTGGTCCAATGGCCTTGGGTTCACATCTCAGTTCTAATTTTTATTAAGCTATTTAACCTCAGGAATGTCACTTAACCTTTTGGAGCCTCAGGTTTCTTATCTGTAAAATGGGAACACCTTCTTTATTGGGGTTGTTAACATGATTAAATGAGAAAACATATACAAACTACTGAAAACAGTACTTGACACTGTAAGTACATCATAAATCAATTGCCCCCCACACACTAAACAAACATTCACTAAATGTGCGAATGTGTCAGGCTAAGACACTGTTTTCTCAAGTATGATGCATGAAAAAATTTTAAATGGTACCTAAAACTTTAAAAGTTTAATATTTGAGATTTTAATTTAAACATGTATTACAAGAAAATAGAGCCCCCCCAAAAACCTGTAATTTCATGCCAAATACTGATTTGGATGAGGTTGAGTAGAAAAGATTAATCAACCTAAAGGGAAATAATATGTAAAGAATAATATTGGCAATATAAAGATATGGCAAAAATCATACAGGAAAGAAACACTATGTTTTTTATATATATATATATATATACACACACATATATACATATATATGTATACACACACATACATTAGAGTGTTTCTGTCATCAAGGAGTTTACATTCTAAGGACTGTGTGGATCACAAGTGAGCAAACAAATGAAATACCACATATATTCCAAGTTCAGAGTCATATTCAAGAAGAATAGTGTTAAAAGTCCCCCTCTTCTTGGCTCTTCTAACATGTATCACACATAAAAGCTCTTTAAAAATAAATGAGTTTAACAATCATCATGCTGAGTTGTAACATAAGCTGATTTGGAAGTCCTTGTATAGTAGCATGTTAGGGATTTGTATGTTAAATCTTCTCTTTGAATTATCCAGGAAATCATTCTTTTCTCACCTTTATTTTCTTTATGGGAAACTAAGAAAACAAAAGGTTCTGCTGGTTCAACAGCCAAATCACTCAAGACACTTGGAGCAAAACAAGGAACAATCTACTAAAAACTATATGATCCAAGAATGCAAAACCGTTTTAGATTTCAGCAAGTCTCATCCTTAGAGACCCTACATGCCACAAGAATAAGCTGAATTTGCATTTGAAAATCGAGTAAAACAAACAAAAGTGTCCTCGTCAAGGAAAATGAATAGCAAAATAAGAAAGAAAAAGAAAAGCACTTTGTATGTATTCCCAAGGAAAACCACAGACTCCTTAAAAGCACTCACAACAGGTAGGACCTTCTTGAAATGCTTACGTATCTTAAAACAAAAACAAATGTCCCCTTATCATCTCATAATTCATGCAGTATATTAACTTGTGCTCTTTAATCTCTCTTGAAGTTGTCTTTCTTCGTGATTCCTTTACAACATTTTAATAGTAAACCTCCATCATGTCAAAATTTATCTACACACAGTATTAGTTTAAAAAAATATTTTTGATAAAAAAATAAAAAGCTACCCGCAGGCAACCAAAGCCATATTGACAGGGGTTTAATGACCAGGGAGCATATAGTTCTATAGCGGAGATATACGAAAGGGGAACATTATGTGCAAAAGGAAACATATAAAACAGAATAAGTAAAAAGATAACTAGCAGTGACATTCTCTGAAATACAAGATACGCTTCTATAGTTCGGACCATACAAGGTGAGAGCAGAATAAAGCTTCACCATATCACAAAATCACTCTGTCATATTGACATTCATTCCAAATGCCGCTAGCGCATTGATTTTCTTAGAAGTTTCATGATTCGGCTGCCTCTGAACCACAGTTAGAGCAATGCCCACCTGCATCACTAGCTAAGTACAGCTTTAGAAGAGAAATGGATAGAAGTGGCAAAATTAATAAATTATCATTTTTCTTCACAGCTTGCTTAGGAAATATGCATGGTGCAAAAAAAATCTGTAAAAATAGGCTTGGCATTTCTAAAAGAGTTTCTTAGATAGAAATTTTTGAAATATATATTTTTAAATCCTCTGTTTTCTTTAAAAGCAATAATTTAGTCCAAACAGCTGATCTTTATTCTGGTTCTTCTGTTTTCTGCTTTTTTCATGAGTCATCCTTAAACACCTTTCATACCAAGAACCAACAGCAAGGAACTGGGGGAAAAAAAAAAAAAGGTAGAAGCTCAGTATATCCCAAAGAGCCCATAAGAGTTCCTCAAAAAAAAAAAAAAAGCCACTGATCTTCATCAGAGTAGAGAAATACAAATCCCAAGATCGCTGCCACTAAATCGGCAGACCAATGTGATGCGTGCCGCTGTCAATATGGCTAGTCTACCTTGACTTTTGAATGTCAAAAATAATATGGACAGAATTGACTAAGCAGTCTCCAAGGTACTGCCTTTAAAATTTTTAACTTTATGGCCATTAAATATTGAACAGATAATTGGATTTATCCCCTTCAGTGCTTTATGGATGTACAAAGTACCTACTTTCTCCTGTTTTATTCAAATTAATGGTGCTCTTTTAAAAAGTGTCTGTCCTGAGCACACACTATAGCCGACTCATTAAAAGGATGCTGCTTCTTCTGCTTACCAACTCTTTTCTCCATTTGTAATAAGAGGGCAAAAACCACACTCAAACCCATATGTACAGTTAAGGGCAAATTTATTGAGAGTCACCCTGAAAAGTAGAATTTTCCCTCCCTCAACTCAAGTACGTGGTGTGAGTTGGCAGTTGATTAGCCGTTATCGTGGAAAACCACAACAGAGAATCCATTTCTTCTGTTTTTATTTAAAACATTTATAAACGCTTCTTTGCAACTGGATAGCTTACTGCTACATTATAAAATCAAGTTTGGAGAACATAAGGATGCCAGTATCCCTCTAGAGGATTAGCCAAATGAAACCCTGTATTGTGGATTGAACAGGGAAAAAAATGCACCCATGGACAGGCTGTGCAATTCACACGAGTGATAAGGTATTTCTATCAAGTGTGACTAACACCTACAAACGTACAATCTGAAAATAACTCTGGTGGAGGTGTTAGTGGAAAGGGGTTAATGGAAATAATGTTTTCATTTTAAACAGTATAAATCCACAACTGGCATTCCATTGGCCCGTGACCTCCCCTTACCCAATCCTAGTTCAAGTCATTTGCTAGTGTAATTGAAACCTTCTTTGAGAGTCTTCAGATTTCATTTCATGTTTGGGGGACAGTTACCATCCATCTTTCCTAACATTCCTAATCTAAACAGAAGACCCAAACCCAAGACTGCGCTTCTGATGGATCGCTCGCCTTCCTATACAGTAGAGCTTAAAGAGATCCCATTATTGCTTTCATAATCCTTACAGAAAACATACATTCATACTCATTTTGGTTTTTATCACCCAGCTGAACAGCATATATTTATTTTTAATGGGTTTTTAAAGAAACATAAGTTTTCAATTAACAACAAATATTAAATACAGGTGGGGAAAAAAAGGCTCAACAACATGACATGTTAAAAAATAAAAAACTGTAGAAATAAGATTTGCTGCTCCTGAGTAAAATGCTGAAGAAACTCCAAAGCTTTTCCTATATGCGAGTCCTTTTTAACGCAGGTCTCCATCTATTCATTTCTCTTATAGTTGAAACGGGCTATAAAGAAATGCCTCCATCTAGCTGTCCAGTGTCATTAATATGACACCACTAGGGGGCAGACTTTTAATGATCATCTCAATTATTCTATCAGACATGCATTCAAAATAATGGGTTTTAAGTTTGTCTTGGAACGTATATGAGGTCTATCTAATATGAAGCCAAATTTTTGCTATAGCTAGGAAAATTTGAAGGACTGAAGGAAAAAAAACACAAACAAGCCATCCACCTCAGTTAGGTACATATTAGACTAGTGGCTAACTTGATCAAGAAAATTTCACAATCTGTTTGTCAGAAAATCCTCACAAATACAAGTAGATAAAGCCTTGACTTCAACATTCAAATAGATTCCTCCGGAACAGCTAATGGGCTGCGCAAAGGCAGCCTCCTTTCATATCCATTTCTAATTCTTCGCCTTACAAGAGTCACAACTGGCCAGTATCAAAAATACAAATAAAGCTTGCTGACAGCCTCTCAGACACTAATTCTTAAGTGTTTCTGGTGTACAAGCTGCTTTATTTCTTTCTGTTCACTGGGATTTTTCCTATATAAGAACAGGACAAAATCGGACACATTCTGATATTAAGATTACACAGGATACCTCTAACAAAATGACCTGCCGGACTGAAAGGAGCAACTGCGAAGTTCATTGTGCCCGTATTTCTATTAATCAAGTCTTTCCTGGAACACCATTTCACCTGAAGCTACCTGGCAGTTTATTTAGTCATTCAGGATTAACTGTTGTGAGTCCATCATTCCATAAACCCCAATTGTAATTCTGAACAAGAGGAAGATATAAGGATATCTCATGGGCAAGTCCACAATTTCCAAATATCTAATAAAGAAAAACTATATATTTCACCATGACCCAAAGTGGGAGAACAGACTCATATCCCATATGGAGCTAGAGTATATGCCAGCCTTTTTATATTAAATACATTTTAAGCCTTCTTTTTGAAAAAAAACCAAAAGATATTTAAATAAGGAGCTTAACTATTAAATAAATGCAATCATTTGATATGCCCACCACTGAAAGATGTTTTTCTGAAACTAGAATGGTGGAAACTAGTGAAATGTATCACTGGGAAGTTTATAAAGGAGTCAAAGAGAGAAAAAAGCCAAACAGGTAACAATGGTGTACGGAATTAGGGAACTTAGTCCCCAAGATACACAGACAAAGGGGCTAAGAAAGGGCTTGTCACAAATTACCTGGCACTTTCCCCATCTGTGAACCAAATGCTTCTGATTATCTACTGTACCAAAAACTTAGGGTGGATGCAAGAATCAAGAGAGGCTTTTGTTCCCTTTGAATTCCTGAGAAATATGCTTGATTATGAAAAAAATTTTCGAAGAATAAAACAAGGGGATGATTTTAAACTTTAAGAGAATGGACCACATTTCCTTTAAATAAATGACCAACCTTCTACAGTGATACATGTCTCAGTATACCTTTATATAGAGTCTGGAACTTGGGAAGCATATTAATGTTTTACATATTCAAAAATTAATATTAAAATAAACAAGGGTGGGGAAAAAAACCTAAAATTGAAAGCAAACTGAAGGAAATGAACACAAATGTCCCTGAAATTAATGACATAACCACTATGAAGGAGAGGAGAAAAAGATACAGGTTTGACCTCAGTGTTTTACTATATTCTCCATGCTAAGAAGGCATGAAGGGAAAACAGCAAACATGTCCTGAACTTTTTTTTAGTAGTTTGTTTTCCGTAGTGGTATGAGTGAAGCGATTCTGGAACTATGTTTAGATGTACTGTAAGACTGAGTAAATCAGTAACTGTATTAGGAGCCAGGGTTTTCAATGTGGAAGAAGGAGAATCAAACGTTTGGACTTGGAAGCACTAGGGCAAACTCACAACTTCTAAACTACGGACATGTGCACAAGCGCACATGCTCCTGGTCTTTTTCCTAACTCTGACCCTAGAAGCGAATCTGCTCTCTTAGTAAGTAGCACACCGAGCACTGCAACATCAGTTTCTAAGACCATTCTCCTCTAAAAGGAACCAGAAATCTCCACAGAAATGGCTGATTACAGGGCTATGGCAGAGAAGGTACAAGATGAGACTAGAACATCTTATGTCAGAAAGAAAGTTAGCACTCAAAGAAAAAAAAATGGTGGGGGCACGTCAAAAGAACACAGGAAACCACCTGAAGGGGCTCTCATTGATTAAATCTAGAATTTGAGCACAAAGATATTTAAGAAAAGTAATAATTAATAAACCATAAAAAGGGGGAGTCTAAGAGTCAATACCAATGATAGAAGAGACAGATGATGGATGGATGGAAGGATGGGTGGTGGGTGGGATGAAGGATTCTTCTTTAAAGGAGAATGCTGACTGCTGACTGGTAATTGTTGATGCTCTAATTCCAACTCATCATAGGAAAGACTAGTTCATGCACGAAGCATCAAGAGAAGTTAAACCTAAGGGGAAATTTTTGAAGAGGAATAAGATATTTGCATTTCTCCACAGTTTGCTTATTAGTTGCAAGGGAAAGTAGAGTAACTATACAGTGGAAAAATCAGCTAACACCTTGACCAGATAATCAAATTTAATATTACCAATGAAGGGCAGAAGGACACTGGGTACCTCTGGTTGCAATACTCCAAGAAGGACATGTCACTTAATTATTATTCCAGCTGGGAATACATAGCCTTAATTTCACCATGTGGAAACATCAGACGAACCCAAATGAGCACATTTTTATTAAAAAAAAGGGGGGGGGGGTCCTATACATTTTTTAATATCAGTGTCATAAAAGACAAAGACAGCCCCATTAGAGGAGATACAACAACTAAATGCAATGTGTGATCCTGGAATGGACCTAGTACTGCAGGAGGATTAATGGCAAAAAGGAAATCACTAGATCAACTGACCAATCTGAAATATGGACACAAGATTATAGCATTATATCAATGTTGAGTTTCCTAGAGTTAATAAGTGTACTGTAGTTATATAAGAAAATGTTCTTATTTTTTGGAAATACACTCTTAAGTATTTGGAAGCAAAGAGACATGATATATGCAGCTTACTCTCAAATGATTTAGGGAAAAAATGCATAGCTAAAGATGGGGAAAGAAAACAGAGGGAAGGAATGTTCATACACACAAACCATAAAGCATACACAGCCCAAGGTCAGCAAGAGGTCAATCTGTATAAAGGGAATATGGGTGTTTTTTGTACTATTCCTGCAACTTTTCAGTAAGTTTGAAACTATTTCCCAAAAAAGTAAAAAAAAAAAAAAAAAGAAAAGGTCAACCTCCTCTTGCATACAACCCAGTGAACTTAAAATGACAGATTCAGTGTTCCTAATCTCACGCTTATCTCATACTTTGTCTCTGTTAAGATCACCTAAATGTGGAGAAAGTGTTATGCACAAAGATGTTTGTTACAGTATTGTTTATAAAAGCAAAAAAAATACCATATGTATTTTTAAAAAACTGGGGTAATGGTTAATTAAATTATGCTGTGTAAATTCAAAAGAACACTATGCAGGGACTGCCCTGGTGGCACAGTGGTTAAGAATCTGCCTGCCAATGCAGGGGACACTGCTTCAATCTCTGGTCCAGGAAGATCCCACATTCCGCGGAGCTACTAAGCCCATGCACCACAACTACTGAGATTGCGCTCTAGAGCCCGCGAGCCACAACTACTGAAGCCCGCATGCCACAACTATGAAGCCCGCGCACCTAGGGCCCGTGCTCCACAACAAGAGAAGCCACCGCAATAAGAAGCCCGCGCACCGCAACGACGAGCAGCCCCTGCTCGCCGCAACTAGAGAAAGCCCAGGAGCAGCAACGAAGACCCAATGCAGCCAAAACTAAATAAATAAAATAAATTTATTTTTTAAGAAAAGGACACTATGCAGTCTTTAAATGTGTGTACAAAAGTTTATAATAACAATCGGAAATATGTTATATAATATTAAGTGAAAATAACAGGATTAAAGATGATATATAGCATGATCACATGTAGGTAAAGCAGACAAAGAGAAAAAAAATCACAGAAAAAAGGTTACAAAGAAACACAAGAAAATGCCAACACTGGTCATCCCTCCCAGAGATGGCTTATTGAGGACTTTTTTCCCTTCTGCTTTCTGCAGGTTTCAGATGTGTAATGCTTGTATTACAATGTTACGATAAAAGTAAGGTTTATTCTTAGAATAATAATATAATAGAAGTAAAAAGAAATAAGTGTAATTTACTTATTAAACTAGTTCTTCAGGGACATCTGCTGTAAAAAGGAAATACTGTGGATGTCCGACCATCCAAATTTATTTAGTTATTTTTTTAATTTATTTTATTGAAGTATAGCTGATTTACAATGTTGTGTTAATTTCTGCTGTACAGCAAAGTGATTCAGTTACACATATATATAGATGACTACATTCCTTTTCATATTCTTTTCCATTATGGTTTATCACAGGACTTTGAATATAGTTCCCTCAACCATCCAAATTTAATTTGAGCTACTTCTGGTCCCAAAGATGGGAAATAAAACAGAGAAATGGGGAGTCATACTAGGAGATGGTGGTCTCTAGTAGAACTTACTTAAGGTGGTGAACCATACATTTCATGAGCCACAGATGCCTCCTTTCTCCTTATTCTGAGCCACAGGAAGATGGTGAGATCACTTTACACCATCCCATCCCCCCCCACACACACTCCCAACCTCGAAGGAGGGGAAAAAGAGAAGCAGGGCACCAACAGGGACTAGCACATGGTGGTGGCCGCAGTCTACCGCACCGCACCTGGCTAAGCATAAAAGTACACTTCTCACTACCGTTGCTCAGATGCCAGGGAGCACACATTCTAGCTGAAATCCTTCAGTTCGGTCCTGGTCAGCAGCGCTAGTGTTCCACAGGTGGAAATGGACCAGCCCAATTATTCTGGCAGAGAACTTGCGTCTACATACAGGGTTCATTGTGGTATTCATCGGCGGGGCGGGGGAAGGTAGAGAGAGGAGGTGTGTGTGTACGTGTGTGCTGGGAGAGAGGGAGGGAGGGAGGGGGAGGGGGGAGAAAACTTCAGGGCTTTTAAAAAGTAGGCGAAAATGATGAGATGTAAACATTTGGTTAACTGAAAGGTTGAACGGAAAACGGAAACACACCACCATTCATTTTCTAATAGCACGTGAGGCTCCCACAGTCACTGCCAAAAAGGTCAGGCTATCTTTTTTAATGGGGTTTTTAAGAAAAGTGAGTACGGTAAACAAAAGAGGAAGCTTCTCGATGAAACAATTATTAGAGCTCAGTTCTTGTTTAAGATACGCACATTTGGAAACATTTAATTATATTTATTTCTCAATATACTCTGGTGTGAGTAATCTTGAACTTCGACTGAACCTCATAACTCAGTCAATGAAATAATTAACATTCTTTTGCCAAACCTGCTTTGGATGAAAAACTCAAACACTTCATTTAAAGTTTATGTGAGGTACATTCATAAGAATACACTAATTTCTCATTCAGATTTCAAACTGAACCAATTTAATGACTGCAATAGCTAAGCAATAGGAATGCAAAGAAGAAAAATAGACAATTGACAATTACCCAAAGTTCCTGTCATGTTTTATGAATCAACAATTGTCTCCAAACTTGTGAAAGAAATCAATGTGCATTAATTCCTAGAATCTTATAACCTACCTGCACTTAACTACAAAAAATGAGAATTAGACATACAATTTAAAGAATTCATCAATTTGAATGAACAGAAATAAAGAATGTCTCTATGATCCCATGTTCCCTTTTAAGGCAGCACAATTCTCAGGGCTGTCTAGTTTACCACTATTTCTTCTTGGCATTCATGTTCTTTATCAGCAAAATGGTTACAATGGCCTTTCAGACTTGAGTGATGCATGACAAAACAACATAGTACCATTCTCAAATATGAATAGACTGGGAACACAGCTCCAAGAAGCAACTGCAATGGTTATGTCAGAGAATAAGTAACACCCAGCAACATTATCAAATTCTAAAATTAAGCATGAAAAAGGGGTAGAAATAAAAGGAGAAGGAAAAGGCAAAAAAGAAGAGGAGGAGGGGGAAGGGGGAACCCCTACAATTTCAACACATAAATAATGAAAACTGAAAATTCACTCCCATCACTGTCCTTCCCGTTTTCCCCTGAAACAGAATGTAACACCAGGACTTACTGTGGGTTAGACTAGACTATTTCCTACCGAGTGGTGAAGAAATCTCACTCCAGTTTTACCACTTGCCTCCCCACCCTCCACATTTATAAAGCTTCTTTAAAGCTCTACATATTCTGACGTACAGAGGCCACAAAGCCACCGCTCTGGTGCTGCAGCTGGTGGGGCCCCGATAAAAAGCAGAGAACCTACCAACAGAGGCATTCGGACAGAAAGACCTGCTTCAGAAACCCTCCAGCAATGTGTACGGAAGGCTCTGGACCAAGGTGATGGATTTCTGTTGGCCATCCCAGAAAAGAGATAACCTGCATAGCACAGAATTAAACCTGATTATTTAAAAAAAGAAAGAAAACAGAATAGTAGGGCTACAGGGACAATACCACCACTAAGAATAAAGAGTTCTACAAAAGTAAAAACAATAAATCCAAATCTTGTTCAGCTGTCATATTCTCATTATACCCAATGCTGACCGTCCCATTTAAAACTGTAACCCCACCCAAGCACTCCCAGCCCCCCTCACCCTACTCTATTTTTTCCACAGTTGTTCTCACACTCAAAACACTATATAATTTGCTCACTTATTATGTTAATTGCTTATTTCTCACTCACCCCTTCCTCTGCCCTCCCTGATTGTAGGTTCTACAGCGGGTGGGATATCTGCCTGTTTAGTTCACTAATATACCTGTGTGTCCAGTACATAATAGACACTCAATAAATGTCAGTTAAATGAATGAATCATTCATTAAGCTAAATGATTTCTTAAAGCTCTTCTTATTCAAACAGAAAAGGCAAAAATTAGGCAGGGAATCTTTAAACAGTTGTAATAGATCAGATAAAGGGTTATTATCTTTACTATAAAAAGCCTATTTACATTGATTAAAGACCACACACACAAACACTCTCTCTCCCCCCACACCGCTCACACACTGACTCAGAAATGAGTAAAGAACCTAAACAACAGCTGCTAAAAAAACCCAGCAAATGGTTAAGAAAAATAAACTCACTAATATCAGATAAATAATAAAACAAAATGAGATTTTTTTCCACTGGGTAATTAGCAAAGATTTTTAAAACTGAAACTTCACAGCACAATGACAGTGCAGTAAAATGGTCATTCCCAGCCAGTAGGAGTGAAATTAAAACCACCTTTCTAGAGAATAATTTGGAAATAAGAATTTAGAGCTAAATAGGTCTATATCTCTAACCTAGGAATTTCATTTTGTGAAACCTTATTCCAAAGAAGTACTTTGAAATATAGACAAAGATCAAATACAAAGATGTTCATCAAAGCATTATTTATAACAGCAAAATTCTAGAAACAACCTAGGGGATTAACAATGGACAAACGGTTCAATTATGGCCCAGCCACTAAATTAATTATTATACAGTCTTTAAAATGTATGCTTGAAGAACTTTTATAAAGACAAGAATGTGAATAACACGATGTCAAATAAATGAAAGCAAGCCAATCTGTTCTGAACCATGGAGGGCAGTATTCAAGGAAGGCAGAAAATACTATTATCTAGAGTATTTATCTACGAGGTAGGATTATAGATGAATTTTATTCTCTACACTATACTTTTATGAATTTTCTTATTTATTTTAAACATGTTCTACCTATATAATAGAAAAAAATTTAAATGAAAGAAAGATTTCATAGAAGAGAAAAAATATGCTTTTTTTTTTTTTTTGCGGTACGCGGGCCTCTCACTGCTGTGGCCTCGCCCGTTGCGGAGCACAGGCTCCGGACACGCAGGCTCAGAGGCCATGGCTCACAGGCCCAGCTGCTCCGCGGCATGTGGGATCCTCCCGAACCGGGGCACTAACTCGTGTCCCCTGCATCGGCAGGCGGACTCTCAACCACTGTGCCACCAGGGAAGCCCCAAAATATGCTTTTAAGAGTTGTCAATATTATCAAGAAGAAAATCTTGTAAAGAAAAGTCTTGAAAAAAACGTGCAAATGTTAGTAACATCTGCAAAAACACAAAAGTAGCATTCTTAAGAAATAGAACATCCTTAATCCCCTTAAATAAAAAACAGAAATTAAGAAACCACAGCCCTGAATAACCTCTATAGGGTCCTTTCATTCCAAAAGTATATCCTTAGAATTTTTCTTTTAAAATTCAGTATGAAATTAGACAGGGAATCTTTACACAAGGAATGTTGTAAGTTTTATTTCCTAACTCACATAGCAATAAAAGAGAAACAAGTCTAAAATAAAAAAGAGAGAAAATACAAAATACTTATGGCATTTAGCACTGTCCTTCTCCATGAATATAAACTAAAATTATTGATAATAAATGGACTTTTCAATGAATCAGCCAAATATAGAGTCACTGAACACAGCTATAAATCACCTGGTAGGAAAAGGCTGAATTTATAAAAATAACTCTATCTTTATAGATGGTCAGAAGAAAAACTACCCAAGCTCTTAGGAAAGCCCTTTTTCTTAATCTGTACAGGCACAGTAATCATTTAACCATTCTAAAACCACTCTAAAACAAATTTAAACATTCAAAACAAAGAAGATGGTTGTGCTTACAGATAGAGACCTACAGACTAACATCTGCTCATGCTCTTTGGAAATCTACAGGACTGTGTCAACAAATATGAACATCCTTTGCAGTCATCTGACAGCACTGCTTCATGAAATTACATCAGATCTCTATCTAAACCAAGTTTTAGGGCTATCCATAGAGGCAGTAAAAGCAACTGCGAAGAAAAGGTAAGAAAATTCAAGCAAACCTATTACTTTTCTTTTAAGCTCAAATCTATTTCTTAAGGTTAAACAACAGAAGCATGATGCTTGGATACCAAGACTTTCCTTTATAACCTTTGCTTTGAATCTAGCTCCAGAGGGAAAATCATGTTTACAAGTACCACAAGACACGTGAAAAGCAATAACCAAGGTAAATGAAAATACGCCAGGTTAAGTTTTAGTCAGAACTTTATTGCAAAAGTACTTTGTTTTATGAGATGAAGAAATCTACTTTTCCTCTTCTCCTCTAGCATTACATATTGAAAAATGAAAACATGATTAAACAATTCTTTTAATGTCATCTCATCATTTATAAAGAGCTTAAGGAAAACAATTTGCATACAGGCTGAGCACGATGGTGCATCATGTGGAACCCAATGTCAAAAACTCAAGTTCAATTTCCACTGCTAATCAAGTTTCTGAAACAGGAACTCTGTTCTTTTCCCTACTAGCTGTGGGCTTTGTTTTTCTTTCGTAGTCTTAATTCAAAATGTTCTAAAATTTTGGAGTCAATTTTTTTAACAGACAAATGTAGCATGTCAAAGAAAACATCAGAGGTAATTACTGCCCACCCAATGTTCTCATTCCAGAAGAAAAAGATGAAATAGTGGGTCAGAACTTCTGGATTATTTTATTGGTGTGTTTATGAAAGAGAAAGTGAGAGAATACCAGGGAGATTCAGCATAAAGTAAGGAGAGACAAAGCAGATTTATAAAAATCAAACATATCTGTGATACTTCGACTTGTCCTTGACATCTTAATTTTCAGCCATTACTACATATAAAGCAGAGGATTACCAAATTTGTCTGGATATTAGAATCATCTGGAGAGCTCTTAAAAATTCCAAAGGCCAGGTCCCACCCCCGAACAATTAGACCACAATCTTTTTTTTAACATGTATCAACACATCCAGAATTGACAATTGCTAACATTTTGTCCCACTTGCTTTTAGCTCTTTTTTTCCCTCTTTTTTTTAATTGAAGTATAGTTGATTTACAATGTTGTGTTAGTTTCAGGTGTACAGCAAAATGATTCAGTTTCGTGTGTGTGTGTGTATACACACATATTCTTTTTCAGATTCTTTTCCCTTATAGATTATTATAAGATATTGAGTATATTCCCTGTGCTATACAGTAGGTCCTTGTTGGTTATCTATTTTACATATAGTAGTGTAGACCACAATCTTTGAGGAATGAAATTAGGCATCGGAGTTTTTGAGGCTCCACAGGTTCGGGAACCACTGACACAAAGTATAGAAAACCAAGTAAATTCTTCTTTCTCCTTTGAGATTTACCATAGGTGTCATCCCAGGGAATTAAAAAAGAAAAGAAAGGGAAAAAGAGAAATAAAAAGAAATGCAACTCAACCAATGCAGTAATCTCTGCTTTTTTTAAAGAAAATCATTTACACATATACTCACAGCCATTACTGAAGCTGGCTCAACAAAATGCTGGAAAAAATCATTATCAAGGTACACGGCACGTTATGCTGACATGAGTTTATACTGCACAGCATCTTTCCTTTGAGAAGGATGCTGATTTGGGTGAAGACGCAGAAGGGAGAGAGTCTTATTATAAACTCAAAATGAGGTGATGCAGATTCCAAGGTGATTATCACAGCTTTCTAGTGACAAACTGGCAGCAATTAGAAAGAGATGTTTGAAGAACATGAATTTGCTTAGCCTCACCTACCTTAGTTTTCTTCTAATAAGGGAAATAACATTAAAACCCTCTCTATCTATTAAGTACACACATGGAGAAGGAGGGAAAGAAGAATATCCTAAACCCTTAATTCCATTTTAAAAAGGACTTACTGAAGCTAATTTTCTGATTGTACATATAACTTAAAGATGTCCAAAAGATCTTACTCATTACATATCATTTTCTTCCCCTCTGGCTCTTTCTATGTCCTATACCTCTAAAAAGAAAAATGGTTAAAGGTGCATGTGTTCTGTTTGTACTACTGGTTCATGACATTCATAGAGTTCATCATGTACAGAGCACCACCTATGTACTTAGCTTCAATCTGCGGAAATCTGTCATCCCTAGGAAAGAGTATGGATTATTTTTATGCCATCCAAATGGGAGAATGTCCCAGATACCAGATGATGAAGGGGCCCCAGAGGAACTATAATGCTAACATGCTTATGAGCACTATAAAATTTGGCTTCAAAGACACTCTGAGTTTGGCAGTGCTTCCACAGATCTCCGTGAATAGTAAAGACATAGTTGCTAATGGTGGTGGAAGCAAAGGGCACAAGCACATCCTTGTGCGTGCGATCACATCACATTAAGATACAAGAAATTCTCTTAGAGAAAATCAGGAAACTCGGTGCATCAATTTATGTGCTACAAACATGGTTTGCTTCCTTATTGTAGCATAGGATTAAACAGATAAATCTGGATCACTCTTCAAAGACCTAAGGTTAAGCTGCATAACATTTTTCCTCTGGGCTGGCTTTTGGCATTCTGGTGATTTCAATGACGTTTATGACAGACCAACCTTCAACAAAGCACCGCTTAACTAACTTTTTTTTTAATACCACATAAAGGTGAACGGAATACTTCTTGGCAGAACAGATATGCTAGAAATTAACTTTAGAGTTGTTCTCTTGCCCTAAATTTTCTTCTGCCTCTATCCTGCAGTGAAGTCACGATGCATCTGTGACAGAATACGTCCCATGGCAACAGATTGACATCATAAACACCGGATTAAGACTTGGCTGCAAAGCCAAAGGAGATGATGGGCCAGGAAGGAAGAGGCTATAATTCAAACAAATCTCTTCCATAATAGCTATGGGAATACTAAACATTACTGGTCGAGTAAATATCTTTTTGCATAAGTGTTCTCTATTTTGAAGTTTGCCCCAGAGTGAAAGTCTCTCTGTTAAGTCAGAACCTTAGCATTATTTTAATGTACTGTTCTGTATTTAACAATCTGATGCTTCAGACATTAGTCTGTTACCATGGGAATGACAGCAGCACAAATACAAGATTATGGCTATCAAGCAGGAGAAAAGAAATTATGAATAAGCCTCGTTATGTTCAATAATTAGCAGCTACATGGAAAAAAACAAAACCATGAATTTAGGTTGATGCATTTATCTCAGTGTTTGAATACAACTCTGAGTGTGTTATTGCTTTAAAATGAGATTCTAACAAACCGCCAAAAAAAATCTTGACTAGCAGTTGCTACTCAGTGCTAGAATTTAAAAACCCATCCTGTTTAGCTCTCTTCTGTTTCAATTCTTCCCCTGCAGAAGACTGGTAACTAATGGGTAATATGCAACATCCCAAGATGGATTCTGATCATTTGAACCAACACTTTGGGGGTAGAAGCATGGAAATATCGACTAGAACGGCTCCTCTACCTTAGTTAACCACAAAAGGAACAGCTTCCAGGAAAATGACGTTGCCCTCTCCCCACAATGAAAAGTCTATGTATCAAGATATGGGATGGTGTAATTCAAAGAGCCATGCACCACAATGCTCATTACAGCACTAAATACAATAGCCAGGACATGGAAGCAAACCTAAGCGTCCATCAACAGATGAATGGATAAAGAAGGTGTGGCACATATATACAATGGAATATTACTCAGCCATAAAAAGAAACGAAATTGAGTTATTTGTAGTGAGGTGGATGGACCTAGAGACTGTCATACAGAGTGAAGTAAGTCAGAAAATGAAAAACAAATACCGTATGTTAACACATATATATGGAATCTAAAAAAAAAAAGATTCTGAAGAACCTAGGGGCAGGACAGGAATAAAGACACAGATGTAGAGAATGGACTTGAGGACACGGGGAGGGGGAAGGGTAAGCTGAGACGAAGTGAGAGAGTGGCATGGACATATATACACTACCAAATGTAAAATAGCTAGCTAGTGGGAAGCAGCCGCATAGCGCAGGGAGATCAGCTCAGTGCTTTGTGTCCACCTAGAGGGGTGGGATAGGGAGGGTGGGAGGGAGACGCAAGAGAGAGGACATATGGGGATATATGTATACATATAGCTGATTCACTTTGTTATACAGCAGAAACTAACACAACCTTGTAAAGCAATTATACTCCAATAAAGATGTTAAAGAAAAAAAAAGAATATAAGGCAATGGGAAAAGAGAGAGTTTTGAGCTAAATTAATCCACAGTCTCATCATGTTCATAACATATCAATTAACTGGATACTGCTAAAGACACAAGGCATGTATAAGGCATGGGATGTGCCCTCACAACACACACATGATCTGTGTGGGGGGGTATATAAAATTGTAAGGAACAATTTAAAAATACTGTAATTAAAATCTATTAATTTATCAAGCTTTAAAAAAAAGGTATGGGATGGTGGACGCAGAAAGGGACTGCTAAGCATGAGACATAAAAGTTCAACTGGGGGCTTCCCTGGTGGCGCAATGGTTGAGAGTCCGCCTCCCAATGCAGGGGACATGGGTTCGTGCCCCGGTCCGGGAGGATCCCACATGCCGCGGAGCAGCTGGGCCCGTGAGCCATGGCCGCTGAGCCTGCGCTCCGCAACGGGAGAGGCCACAACAGTGAGAGGCCCGCGTACCGCAAAAAAAAAAAAAAAAAAAAGTCCAACTGGGATCAACATGCAATCCATACAGGCCTCTATTTCTTCTAAAGTGATAATAAAGAACATTGTACTCTATGATGTTTACCTTAATGACTAAGGATGTGTTCCATGCATTTAAAACTTCCCTTAACAAGGTCTGCAGTTGCACTAACTGTAGGAGAGATTAGCAAAATGGTGGATAAACCTTTTGAGATTATCAAAGGCTGCTAAAGCAGTACGTCACTAAACCAAAGTCTACACCCAAGTCTAAAAACGCATGTACTAGAGCAATGTCATAGCATCCAGTCTTCCGAGTGTTTGGGAAAGTGAGCACATTGCTAGACCTCTGGCACCTTGTGGAACCATCTAGCCTTACTCTACAAAAGTAGCGATTTTGACATGATCCATTCTAAACCAGGTGGCAAGAACAAAATTTGAATCCTCTCGTAAGGTTAACATTTAACAAAGATGGACAGCCCCTTGGTACTTTCTAACTTCCCTACTCCCATCTTCCATGAGGTTTCTGCATTCTAAGGCAATGGCACAAGACATCATTGGAGGAAAGTAATTTTAGAACATACCATCCAAATTAACTGGTCATGAATAGGCTCTGATTAAAATATAAAGAGCTTTTAAAATAATTTAAAATGATTCACTGGAACTAATTGGGAGATATTTTAATCTCTGAATGTGCAATGAACTGTAGTCTCCCTTGGCCCCAGCCTCTCCTTAGAGAGGGACATTTCTAGTTAGGACTTTTGCCATTGGTAAGAGGTATCTGAGTTGCACCAACTAAGCTGCATTTTGCCTGTGCAGTTCCCTCTGCCTTTTCTGATTTGTGTCTTTCCAGCTGAGGCACAGTTCCCTTCCACTTTCCAAACCAGACTGTGGACACTTCCCCTCCTCAGTGAATATCGCTCTTCTGTTTACTAAGGCAGATAGCTAGATAATTCTGAACACAACAATGTGACAATTATTTAAAAAAATCACATGAGATCAAAAGACCTCAGCTTACATTCTTTAGTCATTTGTTTGAATTCCATCTTAAACAAAGCAATATTTTCCCCACATAATGTTCTAGCATATTCTCAGGGATTCCACTAAGGCCCACTTGCGAACCAACACCTAAGCCACACTTAACTAGGCTTTTCTAGTGTGACATGAAGTTCAAGGCAATGTTTGCTGCTTTGGAAAGAGCCTACTTAGACCCACTACAGATTCCTTCACAAAATCCTTTGGCGCCTGGTCTCCAAGATTGCCTGACTCTCAGCCAAAGACACTTCAGATAAGAGGAGAACAGCTGATCTCTATTCTCTTGCTTTCTAAACCTTGCTGTTTCTTTCTGAGGCTCTGGATAAAGAGCTGGAGTTGAGAAGAAGAAATGAGGGACAAATCTACATGTTGGAACAGTGTAATAAACACAGTTATTCCCTGATTTAACCTTCCCAGCAGTCTGATGAAGCAGCTGTGTGAAATCCAAACCCAATACAATTCCAGAACTCAAATTCTTTCTTCTATACCCTTACTGAAATTCAGTCTTCTTAAAAGCAGGAACAATGGCTTTTAATTCTTCCCTGTAATCTCAGAGACTACATATACAAAGAGTTCTTAATTAACATGTACAAGTAATAGGCAAAGGATTTATAGGAAACTATCTAGTTTGTCAAGGCAACACCCCTGCCCACACCAGACTAGAGCACACATGTCAACCATAACTTACTACCACAGCATCGAGACGACAGAGGGAGCCCTCAAACCTCTACCCATTCTGAAGTTGATGCTTTCAAGCATAAGACAGCCACTTACCTAAAAGAAAGATGAAAGAAAACATCATTATTGTAAATGTGGACATTGACTTCCTAGAAACTTTATCAACAAAATATTAAAATATACTTTCATTTTACAATCAATAGATCCTGAGCATGACAGTATAAGAAGAGCTAGTTCTTCATATCTCTCAATTTTCAAGGCCAACTCTCATTCTTCATTACTGAATATTTAAATTCCATTCACCTTAACTTAGAACAGTATTATTTTTATTGAAGTAGAGTTGATTTACAATGTTGTGTTAGTTTCAGGTGTACAACAAAGTGATTCAGTTTTTTTTTATATATATATATATATATATATATACACACACACACATATATATAAATATATATATATATGTATATATGTATATATTTTTTTTCTTTTTCAGATTCTTTTCCCTTATAGGTTATTACAAAATATTGGGTATAGTTCTCTGTGCTACACAGTAGGTCGTTGTTGGTTAGCTATTTTATATATAGTAAGGTGTATATGTTAATCCCAAACTCCTTTTGGAAGTCCTAGCTACAGCAATAAGAGAAGAAAAAGAAATAAAAGGAATCCAAGTTGGAAAAGAAAAAGTAAAACTGCCACTGTTTACAGTGACATGATACTATACATAGAAAATCCTAAAGATGCTACCAGAAAGCTACTAGAGCTCATCAGTGAATTCAGTAAAGTTGCAGGATACAAAATTAATACACAGAAATCTGTTGCATTTCTATACACTAACAGCAAAAGATCAGAAAGAGAACTTAAGGAAATGATCCCATTTACCATCATAGTCTTTATTTTTTTGAGATGACAGAAGACTTTAAAAGACTAATGAATCCTCTCTCCAGAAAACTACATATAGACAACTCTTTCACATAGCTTCGGTGGGTTCACAGCCATCCTGCAATCCACCCACTGACCCTAAGACTAATATCTGACGCAAGAATGGGCTGCAGGATATCCCTGAAGCTTAAATATACTTCAAATTGCTTCAGAACCCACAAAAACTTTAAATTCTTAAAAATGTGTGCAATATATGTACAAAAGTTTGCACCCAGCATATAGAAAAGACACATTCTTTTTAAGCATAAATGACACATAAAAAATTAGTCAGTACTAGATGGCAAAGAAAGTCTCTGGGACGAGGGGAAGATGGCGGAAGAGTAAGACGCGGAGATCACCTTCCTCGCCACAGATACACCAGAAATACATCTACACGTGGAATAACTCCTACAGAACATCTACTGAACACTGGCAGAAGACCTCAGACCTCCCAAAAGGCAAGAAACTCCCCCACGTACCTGGGTAGCGCTGAAGAAAAAAAAATGAACAGAGACAAAAGGATAGGGACGGGACCTGCACCAGTGGGTGGGAGGGAGCTGTGAAGGAGGAAAAGTTTCCACACACTAGGAAGCCCCTTCGCGGGCGGAGACTGCGGGTGGCAGAGGGGGTAAGCTTCGGAGCGGAAACTCCGGAAAAGAGCACAGCAACAGGGGTGCGGAGGGCAAAGCAGGGAGATTCCCGCCCAGAGGATCGGTGCCGACCTGCACTCACTAGCCCGAGAGGCTTGTCTGCTCACCCGCTGGTTCGGGCGGGGCTGCGAGCTGAGGCTCGGGCCTCGGTTGGAGTGCAGGGAGAGGACTATCGGCGTGAACACAGCCTGCAGGGGTTAGTGCGCCACGGCTAGCCGGGAGGGAGTCCGGGAAAAAGTCTGGAGCTGCCGAAGAGGCAAGAGACTTTTTCTTCCCTCTTTGTTTCCTGGTGCGAGAGGAGAGGGGATTAAGAGCGCTGCTTAAAGGAGCTCCAGAGACGGGCGCGAGCCGCAGCTAAAAGCGCGGACCCCAGAGACGGGCCTGAGACGCTAAGGCTGCTGCTGCCGCCACCAAGAAGCCTGTGTGCGAGCACAGGTCACTATCCACACCCCCCTTCCGGGGAGCCTGTGCAGCCCGCCACTGCCAGGGTCCCGGGATCCAGGGACAACTTCCCCGGGAGAACACACGGCGCGCCTCAGGCTGGTGCGACGTCACACCGTCACGCCGGCCTCTGCCGCCGCAGGTCCGCCCCGCGCACTCTGTACCCCTCCCCCCCCACCCCGGCCTGAGTGAGCCAGAGGCCCCGAGTCAGCTGCTCCTTTAAACCCGTCGTGTTTGAGCGAAGAACGGACGGCCTCCGGCGACCTACACGCAGACGCGGGGCCAAATCCAAAGCTGAGCCCCTGGGAACTGTGAGAACAAAGAACAGAAAGGGAAACCTCTCCCAGCAGCCTCAGAAGCAGCGGATTAAAGCTCCACAATCAACTTGGTGTACCCTGCATCTGTGGAATACCTGAATAGACAACGAATCATCCCAAATTGAGGAGGTGGACTTTGAGAGCAAGATTTATGATTTTTTCCCCATTTCCTCTTTTTGTGAGTATGTATGTATATGCTTCTGTGTGAGATTTTGTCTGTATAGCTTTGCTTCCACCATTTGTCCTAGGGTTCTATCCGTCCGTTTTTTATTTTTTAAATTTTTTCTTCTTAATAATTATTTTTTATTTCAATAATTTTATTATATTTTATCTTACTTTATTTTATTTTACTTTATCTTCTTTCCTTTTTTTCCTTCCTTCCCTCTTTCCTTCCTCCTTTCCTCCCTCCTTTCTTTCTCTCTTTCTTCCTACTTCTACTAATTCTTTCTTTGTACTTTTTCTCCCTTTTATTCTGAGCCGTGTGGATGAAAGGCTCTTGGTGCTGCAGCCAGGAGTTACTGCTGTGCCTCTGAGGTGGGAGAGCCAACTTCAGGACACTGGTCCACAAGAGACCTCCGAGCTCCACATAATATCAAATGGTGAAAATCTCCCAGAGATCTCCATCTCAAGACCAGCACCCAGCTTCACTAAACGACCAGCAAGCTACAGTGCTGGACACCCTATGCCAAACAACTAGCAAGACAGGAACACAACCCCACCCATTAGCAGAGAGGCTGCCTAAAATCATAGTAAGTCCACAGACACCCCAAAACGCACCACCAGACGTGGACCTGCCCACCAGAAAGACAAGATCCAGCCTCATCCACCAGAACACGGGCACTAGTCCCCTCCACCAGGAAGCCTACACAACCCACTGAACCAATCTTAGCCACTGGGGACAGACACCAAAAACAAGGGGAACTACGAACCTGCAGCCTGCAAAAAGGAGACCCCAAACACAGTAAGATAAGCAAAATGAGAAGACAGAAAAACACACAGCAGATGAAGGAGCAAGATAAAAACCCACCAGACCTAACAAATGAAGAGGAAATAGGCAGTCTACCTGAAAAAGAACTCAGAATAATGATAGTAAAGATGATCCAAAATCTTGGAAATAGAATAGACAAAATGCAAGAAACATTTAACAAGGACCTAGAAGAACTAAAGATGAAACAACGATGAACAACACAATAAATGAAATGAAAAATACTCCTGATGGGATCAATAGGAGAATAACTGAGGCAGAAGAACGGATAAGTGACCTGGAAGAAAAAATAGTGGAAATAACTACTGCAGAGCAGAATAAAGAAAAAAGAATGAAACGAACTGAGGAAAGTCTCAGAGACCTCTGGGACAACATTAAACACACCAACATTCGAATTATAGGGGTTCCATAAGAAGAAGAGAAAAAGAAAGGGACTGAGAAAATATTTGAAGAGATTATAGTTGAAAACTTCCCTAATATGGGAAAGGAAATAGTTAATCTAGTCCAGGAAGCACAGAGAGTCCCATACAGGATAAATCCAAGGAGAAATACGCCAAGACATATATTAATCAAACTGTCAAAAATTAAATACAAAGAAAACATATTAAAAGCAGCAAGGGAAATAACACACAAGGGAATCCCCATAAGGTTAACAGCTGATCTTTCAGCAGAAACTCTACAAGCCAGAAGGGACTGGCAGGACATATTTAAAGTGATGAAGGAGAAAAACCTGCAACCAAGATTACTCTACTCAGCAAGGATCTCATTCAGATTTGATGAAGAAATTAAAACCTTTACAGACAAGCAAAAGCTGAGAGAGTTCAGCACCACCAAACCAGCTTTACAACAACTGCTAAAGGAACTTCTCTAGGCAAGAAACACAAGAGAAGGAAAAGACCTACTATAATGAACCCAAAACAATTAAGAAAACGGGAATAGGAACATACATATCAATAATTAGCTTAAATGTAAATGGACTATATGCTCCCACCAAAAGACACAGATTGGCTGAATGGATACGAAAACAAGACCCATATATATGCTGTCTACAAGAGACCCACTTCAGACCTAGAGACATATACAGACTGAAAGTAAGGGGATGGAAAAAGATATTCCATGCAAATAGAAACCAAAAGAAAGCTGGAGTAGCAATTCTCATATCAGACAAAATAGACTTTAAAATGAAGACTATTAGAAGAGACAAAGAAGGACACTACATAATGATCAAGGGATCGATCCAAGAAGAAGATATAACAATTGTAAATATTTATGCACCCAACATAGGAGCACCTCAATACATAAGGCAAATACTAACAGCCATAAAAGGGGAAATTGACAGTAACACATTCATAGTAGGGGACTTTAACACCCCACTTTCACCAATGGACAGATCATCCAAAATGAAAATAAATAAGGAAACACAAGCTTTAAATGATACATTAAACAAGATGGACTTAATTGATATTTATAGGACATTCCATCAAAAACAACAGAATACACATTTTTCTCAAGTGCTCATGGAACATTCGCCAGGATAGATCATATATTGGGTCACAAGTCAAGCCTTGGTAAATTTAAGAAAATTGAAATTGTATCAAGTATCTTTACCGACCACAATGCTATGAGACTAGATATCAATTACAGGAAAAGATCTGTAAAAAATACGAACACATGGAGGCTAAACAATACACTACTTAATAACGAAGTGATCACTGAAGAAATCAAAGAGGAAATCAAAAAATACCTAGAAACAAATGACAATGGAGACACGATGACCCAAAACCTATGGGATGCAGCAAAAGCAGTTCTAAGAGGGAAGATTATAGCAATACAATCCTACCTTAAGAAGCAGGAAACATCTCGAATAAACAACCTAACCTTGCACCTAAAGCAATTAGACAAAGAAGAACAAAAAAAACCCCAAAAATAGCAGAAGGAAAGAAATCATAAAAATCAGATCAGAAATAAATGAAACAGAAATGAAGGAAACGATAGCAAAGATCAATAAAACTAAAAGCTGGTTCTTTGAGAAGATAAACAAAATTGATAAACCACTAGCCAGACTCATCAAGAAAAAAAGGGAGAACACTCAAATCAATAGAATTAGACATGAAAAAGGAGAAGTAACAACTGACACTGCAGAAATACAAAAGATCATGAGAGATTACTACAAGCAACTCTATGCCAATAAAATGGACAACCTGGAAGAAATGGACAAATTCTTAGAAATGCACAACCTTCCAAGACTGAATCAGGAAGAAATAGAAAATATGAACAGACCAATCACAAGCACTGAAATTGAAACGGTGATTAAAAATCTTCCAACAAACAAAAGCCCAGGACCAGATGGCTTCACAGGCGAATTCTATCAAACATTTAGAGAAGAGCTAACACCTAATCCTTCTCAAACTCTTCCAAAATATAGCATAGGGAGGAACACTCCCAAACTCATTCTACAAGGCCACCATCACCTTGATACCAAAACCAGACAAGGATGTCACAAAGAAAGAAAACTACAAGCCAATATCACTGATGAACATAGATGCAAAAATCCTCAACAAAAAATACTAGCAAACAGAATCCAACAGCACATTAAAAGGATCATACACCATGATCAAGTGGGGTTTATTCCAGGAATACAAGGATTCTTCAGTATACGCAAATCAATCAATGTGATAGACCATGTAGGCAAATTGAAGGATAAAAACCATATGATCATCTCAATAGATGCAGAGAAAGCTTTCAACAAATTTCCACACCCATTTATGACAAAAACCCTGCAGAAAGTAGGCATAGAGGGAACTTTCCTCAACATAATAAAGGCAATATATGACAAACCCACAGCCAACATCGCCCTCAATGGTGAAAAACTGAAAGCATTTCCACTAAGATCAGGAACAAGACAAGGTTGCACACTCTCACCACTCTTATTCAACATAGCTTTGGAAGTGTTAGCCACAGCAATCAGAGAAGAAAAGGAAATAAAAGGAATCCAAATCAGAAAAGAAGAAGTAAAGCTGTCACTGTTTGCAGATGACATGATACTATACATAGAGAACCCTAAAGATGCTACCAGAAAACTACTAGAGCTAATCAATGAATTTGGTAAAGTAGCAGCGTACAAAATTAATGCACAGATATCTCTGGCATTCCTATACACTAATGATGAAAAATCTGAAAGTGAAATCAAGAAAACACTCCCATTTACCATTGCAACAAAAAGAATAAAATATCTAGGAGACAAAAGACCTGTATGCAGAAAATTATAAGACACTGATGAAAGAAATTAAAGATGATACAAATAGGTGGAGAGATATACCATGTTCTTGGATTGGAAGAATTAACATTGTGTAAATGACTCTACTACCCAAAGCAATCTACAGATTCAATGCAATCCCTATCAAACTACCACTGGCATTTTTCACAGAACTAGAACAAAAAATTTCACAATTTGTATAGAAACACAGAAGACCCCGAATAGCCAAAGCAATCTTGAGAACGAAAAACAGAGCTGGAGGAATCAGGCTCCCTGACTTCAGACTATACTACAAAGCTACAGTAAACAAGACAGTATGGTACTGGCACAGAAAGACAGATCAATGGAACAGGATAGAAAGCCCAGAGATAAACCCATGCACATATGGTCACCTTATCTTTGATAAAGGAGGCAGGAATGTAGAGTGGAGAAAGGATAGCCTCTTCAATAAGTGGTGCTGGGAAAACTGGACAGGTACATGTAAAAGTATGAGATTAGATCACTCCCTAACACCATACACAAAAATAAGCTCAAAATGGATTAAAGACCTAAATGTAATGCTAGACACTATCAAACTCTTAGAGGAAAACATAGGCAGAACACTCTATGACATAAATCACAGCACAATCCTTTTTGACCCACCTCCTAGAGAAATGGAACTTAAAAAATAAATAAATGGGACCTAATGAAACTTCAAAGCTTTTGCACAGCAAAGGAAACCATAAACAAGACCAAAAGACAAGCCTCAGAATGGGAGAAAATATTTGCAAATGAAGCAACTGACAAAGGATTAATCTCCAAAATTTATAAGCAGCTCATGCAGCTCAATAACAAAAAGCAAACAACCCAATCCAAAACTGGGCAGAAAATCTAAATAGACATTTCTCCAAAGAAGATATACAGACTGCCAACAAACATATGAAAGAATGCTCAACATCATTAATTATTAGAGAAATGCAAATCAAAACTACAATGAGATATCATTTCACACCAGTCAGAATGGCCATCATCAAAAAATCTAGAAACAATAAATGCTGGAGAGGGTGTGGAGAAAAGGGAACACTCTTGCACTGCTGGTGGGAATGTGAATTGGTACAGCCACTATGGAGAACAGTATGGAGGTTCCTTAAAAAAACTACAAATAGAACTACCATATGAACCAGCAATCCCACTCCTGGGCATATACCCTGAGAAAACCATAATTCAAAAAGTGTCATGTACCAAAATGTGCATTGCAGCTCTATTTACAATAGCCAGGACATGGAAACAACCTAAGTGTCCATTATCGGATGAATGGATAAAGAAGATGTGGCACATATATACAATGGAATATTACTCAGCCATAAAAAGAAACGAAACTGAGCTATTTGTAATGAGGTGGAGAGACCTAGAGTCTGTCATACAGAGTGAAGTAAGGCAGAAAGAGAGAGACAAATACCGTATGCTAACACATATATATGGAATTTAAGGGAAAAAAATGTCATGAAGAACCTAGGGGTAAGACAGGAATAAAGACACAGACCTACTAGAGAATGGACTTGAGGATATGGGAAGGGGGAAGGGTAAGCTGTGACAAAGCGCGAGAGAGGCATGGACATATATATACTACCAAACGTAAGGTAGGTAGCTAGTGGGAAGCAGCCGCATAGCACAGGGAGATCAGCTCAGTGCTTTGTGACCGCCTGGAGGGGTGGGATAGGGAGGATGGGAGGGAGGGAGACGCAAGAGGGAAGAGATATGGGAACATATGTATATGTGTAACTGATTCACTTTGTTATAAAGCAGAAACTAACACACTATTGTAAAGCAATTATACTCCAATAAAGATGTAAATAAATAAATAAATAAAAAGTCTCTGGAAATAGCAAAAAAAATTACAACTATTTGGATGCCAACTAGATTTGTTGGTAATAAAATAAGTTAAAAACAAACAAACCCAACAAAGAGCTATCAGGAAAATCTGAGACAGAAAAGGGGTGTGTGTGTGTGTGTATGTGTGTGTGTGTGTGTGTGTGTGTGTGTCTGTTGTATGTTGGGATGGGGATAGGGTAAACCTTTAAATAGTGTAACATATTAGAAAGCTTCTGTAAGTAAAATAGTGTGGTTTGTTATATAAGTAAACAGACCAATGGAACAAAACAAAAAGCTCAGAAACTGACCCAAGTATACATGGAAAATTAGTATATGATGAAGTACCACCTCAAATCAGTGAAGGAAAAAAAAATGGACTTTTTAATAAATGGTGTTTTGGACAACTGGATAGCTACTGGAAAAAAAATTAATTACATTTATATCTCACATTATATACCAGAATACATTCCAAATGAATCACATGTTTAAATTTAAAAATAAAATCACACAATTATCGAGAGAAAGAAAACTTGCGTGAACTCCATTATAAACTGAGGACGAGAAAAGGCAGCTCCAAAAATAACAAAAGATTTTAAAAATATTGAATCACTATGTTGTACACCTGATACCAATATAATACTGTAAATCAATTATACTGCAATAAAAAAATAAATAACTAAAAATAAAACAAAAATAAAAGATTAACAAATCTGTCTACATAAGAGTGTATATAAAAATACACTAGTCAAAAGACAAATCACATACTTGAAAAAAATAATATTTGCAACTTATCATGGACAAAGGGGTAATATCCCTACATACAAAGAGCTCCTTAAAAAATCTAAAAGAAAAATACCAACATCGCCCCTCATCCCAAAATAGGCAAAAGATATAAACAGGAAATATACAGAAGAATAAGTGAAAATGGCCCAAAACATATGAACAGATGCTCCATGTTACTCATAATAAGAGACATGCATTCATTTTTCACTGATTAGATTGGCAAAAATCCAAAAGTTTGACAACATACTTTGTGAAACTAAGGGGACGCAGCACCTTTGTATACTGCTGGTGAGAAGGCAAAATGGTACAAACTCCTAAAGAAGGGGACTTGGCAGCTTCCAGGAGAAATGTAGATTTCTAAATCACTATAGAGGTAAAAGGATAAGACAGTGAAGAAAAAACGGACTCTTCAATAAATGATGCCAATATAATTCCAATAAATAAATGTAGAAGAATTATGGAAATAGAAAAACATTTGGCAAGCACCACAAGCAAGAATGGATGCTAAAATGGCAACATTTAAGACAGTAACTCTGTGGGGAAATGTGGCCAATAGCCCTTAGCCCACTTTGGTTATATAAGACGTTAATAATTGGGGAACCTGGATGAAAGGTCTATGGGTATTTTTTTGTATGACTTTTGCAACTTTTTGCAAGCCTGAAGTTATTTTTTTATGTTAAAATTAAAAAAAAAATTCTTAAAAAAAAGAGAAATGCTTTTTTTTTGAAAGAAAACAGCACTGAGACAATCAGATATCCACATGGAAAAAATTAAAATTAGATCCTTACTTCATGCCATACACAAAAATTTCTGATCTGTTAACTGAAAGTAAAAAACAGAACTCTGAAACTCTTAGAAAAAAGAGAGGGCATTTTCATGACCTTGAGTTTGCCTACATTAAAATTAAACTTTGTACAACAAAAGATAGCAAAAAGAAAGTAAAAAGGCAAGCCATACACTTGAAATGCACATAAGCGACAATGGATTAGTATTCCGAACATATAGAATGTCTACATATCAAACAGAAAGACAAAACAATCCAATAGAAAAACAGAAAAGATCTGATCAGGCAACTGACAGAAGAGAAAGCCCAAACGGCCAATATGAAATGATACTCAACCTCACGAGCCAGGAAAATGCAAATTAAACCAAGGAGATATCTTTTCACTGCCATCAAATTGATAAAAAACTTTATTATCTGGTGCTACCAGGGTTGGAGAAGATGGGAAGCAACAGAAGCTCTCACACTGCACCTGTGAGAGCACGATCACATCGGAAAGTGATAGATTGTTTTATCTAGAAAAGTGGGGGGTGTCCAAAGTAACTCCACTCCCGGATAGTAGCCAAGAGAAATTCCCACAGGTGTTCAAAAGTAGAAGACTTGTACTGGGTACTCCATACAGGAACGTTCATCCTATCAGTGGGGATAAGAGTCAAAAACTGGAAACAACCTAGAAGGTCATCAAAAGGCAAATAAAGAAACAAACAGTGGTATATTCACAAAGTGGAATAACATACGGCAGTGAGAATAAACAAACGGGAGCTACATGCATCAAAATGAATAAATTTCGTACATAAAGGGTGAAGGTAAAAACCAAATTTCAGAATATGGCAGCATGATAGTATTTATATCATCATTTTTAATACTTTCCTAAAAACAAGCAAAATTACTGCGTACTATATATGGACACGTTTGTAGGAAAATGACTAACACAGATAAGGAAGTAATAAACACTAAATGCAGGATTATAGTTTAACCCTTGGAAAGAGGTGAGGGAAAGGCAAATGCAAAACAGAGTTTGCACACATGGTGAAGTATTAAGATGTGACAAAGCCAGGTGTGCGCATGTATCTCCTATATTATTTTCTATAAGCTTTTCTATAAATGCAAATTATATCATTTCAAAAAGAATATGCATAATAAAGTATGGGCCTTTATTATACAATTGGATTTTGCTTAACTTTGATGGGTTTTTGCAGTTTTTTCTTTAAGGTATTTCCTTTTTCTTGATTTTTATATTGGTATAAAAACATACAGGTTACCTTCAGACCCCATACTCTAAGAATAAGGCTGCTTTTTGTTTCCTTGGAAGTACCCAAATACTTCTTCCCTCATTATTCATATTATTCAGTTGCTTCCTAAAGGATTTCTATTCAGAAAAATTTTAAACAGATCCCTCTGGAGTATGTTAGACCCCCAGAATATAATCAGAATGTTAAGATGTTTTAAAGAAATTTGATTTTAAAAAAAAAATCAGATCACTTACGACGCCTTTAGCGAAGATTAAATAACCAAATAAAATTGCATTTTCCATAATGAATGTCAGGCTATACATTACTGTGCAATTTGTATGTTGAAAAGTAATATGTAATTGTGAAATACCCCACGGTTGAGGAAGCATGATAAAAATTTAATAATCTAGTATAGAGTATATATACAAGAAAGGCAGTTTTCCGTATCACACTAAGTGTTATGCGCTACTGCTACTGACTTTTCACAAGTAACTATACTGATTCACCACCTAGAAGGTCAACACATTCTAGCCTTAGAAGTGCTACAAAGGTTTGGGTGAAGGCTAAAAAGATCCCATTCACCTATTCACTGCACTTTTCCAAGACTAAGAGCTCTATGGGTTAATAATGTTTACTAACAATGAGACCGGGAACCTCCCACATATTAATTTCACACAGGAAAAAAATTTAGTTCCATGGTTTCCTAACCCTGGCTTACTGTCTTTCAGGTTGAACCACTAGACAGTTCAATGCAAATCTGCCACCACCATAAGGAAAAAGAACCAAAGCACAGGTATGGAGGGTGGGCCAGCAGCATCTTGGTGTAGAAAGGCTGGAGCATGCTTTTTAAGTGCTGCTAAAACAACTAGATATGCACCCAACAATCTGACGGTTGACATCAAGAATGTTTCCAAAACCCATGCCAAGAGGATGACTTTTATTTCAAGATTCACTTTGAAATAACGAGCTGTTTTCTAAAGCCAGAGTTTTAGTTCTTGTATATTGAATAAGGATAAGCAATTTTAAAAAGCAAATAAGCCCCTTAAGTATCAAATTTCTAAAATGTGTTCTCTTTGCTCTAAAGGCAAGAGGGAGAATAATTTGCCCGTGGGCTCAGAAACTGAATGACAAGTTTCAGCTCTAAGCAAATTTTCGTTCAAACTGAGTCCTTTAAAAGACTGGAAGGAGGTGGTAAATGTTGGTATTGGCAACAGCTTAAACAAAAGCCACACTGTTTCTTATTTTTACATGTGAATACTGGGAATAAGAAGGAAGCAGTGATGTTCCCCTTAAAAAAAAAAATAATAATAATAACAGTCCAACGTACTACCTTTCCTCTACCTAAAGAAAATGTGTCAATTTTAGGTCCTCAAACAACAAATTTTTCCCCAGCACAATAGCTCATTTCTTTATACTACTGCTAGTTGGCTGTCCCTGATCAGCTGAAATCACTGCACAGCTCAAGATCTGGGACTGAAACCAAAAGGAATAAATCAATGAAGGCCTGGATTTCTATCCCACCAAGCAGGGCTAGACTCTTCTAAGATGAGGAGAGGCCAAAAAGCAGTGGGGAAGTTCACAACTGCGCTGGTCAGTGAGCTAAAATTACGTGACATGGGAAAGGTGTGCTCCCATCCTAATCCTAGGAAACCTCACTTAATCCTGCTGTTCCTCTGCCATGTTGCAGTCACAAGGGTTCTATGTAGCTCCTCCTAGCACTTACTCAGAATCAACTCTACTCCAAGAAAATTAGTTAAGACATCACTTTTATGTGGAAGGCCTTCTAAATAATCAAAACCTGAAGTCAGCATTATTTCATTGCACAGAAGGTGGGGGCAGGGAGAGATGTTGGCCAGAAAATACTTATTCTAAACAGAAATGTTATACTTTGAAATTGTTCCAAAAAGAGAACATTGGCAGGAACTTCCAAGAAAGATTTTGTGCTTTCTGCTGTTACTAACATGAAATAGATTTGAGTTCTAATCAGGTAACATGAAACAAACCAAAAGCAGACAGACTGGCAAATACTAACTCTAGTTGCCCAGTGTCACACACCATCCGTTCAAAGAGGTCAAAAAAGAAGCCCAGGCAGTCATAGAGTATACGAAGAGATGAACAGTGCACTTTTTTTTTTAATCCTGATCTAGTGAGAAGGTACAAAGGAGTCCACCTGAGCAGAAGACTTCAAAAGCTAGATAAGGGAAGACAAAGAAAGAGGCATAAATGGAAAACTCATCGACAAGCTAAGAATATAATAAAGCAAAACTAAACTTCAATTTTTGCAAGAATACAGGCGTTCTGGCACTCAAAGGAGACGCTGTCGCTACACCTCTCTGTATACAAAGGAAATGTGAAATCCTGAAATCCCGTAGCATGTAGTCACTGAAGCAACTGCCAGGTAGGGCTAATCCCCAAACAAGATTTCTTAAGAAATCGAATTCTCCACTTTAACCCTTGTTTGTTTTTTGGTTTTTCATTTTGCTTTTTTCTCTCTTCTTTCATTGTTAACTATTAGCATATTAGAGAAAGGAATCTTGAAGAAACAATCTTCAGTCACTCAAGGGGCTAAATCAAGTCCTCTTGAACCCACAGGGCCCACCAAGTTAAAGGGCATTGGAATGATGAGTTTTTAATGAAGCAATAGACCGACTAAGTAAGTAGGGAAAAGGAAAGGAAAGGTGCTGAAATCTGACCCCGTGGCAAAGCGGCAGTCTACATAAACCCATGGAGGAAGCGTGCAGTTTTAAGGAATCTGAGCTCCTTTACCCTCAATACAATCTTATTCAGGGAATGCTTCCATATGCTTAAAAAAAAAATCCACTTTGCCTGCTCCCAGATATATAGCATCAGGGCAGGGATAAATTTCAAGCTGGCACAAGTCCAAATCCAACAGTTGCAGCTGTAGTAGCTCCCTTGTTTACAAAGCAATTCAGGAAGCTTTT
This sequence comes from Globicephala melas, assembly GCF_963455315.2. Lineage (NCBI taxonomy): Eukaryota > Metazoa > Chordata > Mammalia > Artiodactyla > Delphinidae > Globicephala > Globicephala melas. The sequence continues at coordinate 91,161,671 of NC_083321.1, forward strand.
AGAGGGCAGAGTGCACCAGACAGAAGGGGTTCTGTAAGCAAAACATGGATGGATCCCAATGCATTCAGAGCAGACAACACATCTGTTCCCAGGTCCCCCTTGGAGACATGCCGACTACAAATCCAAGTCAACCTTAAATGCTCATGTTTTTTCAGGAAAGCTTATCCACTGAAGCACTCAAACCAAAATTATATGCTAGCAGTGACTGGACCCTTGGGCCACCCCACATTCTAACCAAAACTCTGAGAACAACATTCCACACGAGGTTTTGAGCAGACTCCAATCTATGACCTGGACTACTTTGCTCGCTTAGGATGCCAAGTGTAAGGATGCCTTCCACTGCCATTTTCCACCTCTTATCAACTATGCTCCTTAGCTTCCATCTGATCTTGTGTCTGTCCAGCATAATTATGTGAGGAAAGGGTATGTCCCAGAATCAACGTCGGTTCCCCTTGTTACTTCCTCACATCCAGAAGATTTCAATAATCTCACTTGATTCTATTCCCCTTTAGTCCTTTCTGCTGTTGTCTCTTTGCCATTTTTCTTTTCTTGGCATAGTTTAATTCAGAATTCCTCTCTAAGAAAGAGAAATATACAGTCAAGAAGTGTGTGGGGTCGGGAGGATGGCAGATAGGGAAAGAGCAATAGAATAAATGCTGAAAAGGAAACAGAGAGTACCTTCTGCCTGTTTACAGAGCTTCAAAAACTGTGCCATGATGATGACATGGGTGAGAATATGATGGGCACAGATGGGCATAATTAAAACAGAAAGGAGCTCTTAAGATGCTTAAAAGGGGGTAGTTCAGCTCTCTTAGCTGAAAAGTAACCAAAGATGTAAGAAAGGGAAGACTTTTAAAAGATAGCTTAATTGTATATGGATGACAATGACTATTTGAAATTCACAGGATTTGAAATTCATGTTATCTGTCCATCCGATCTCTCAAACAGTGGGCCGTAGTTTCTACCCATTGCAAGTGATTTTTTTTCCTGTAAGGCAAAGCATATATCCAGCCTACTATATGGACTCTGCCAGATACTTAGCCTTTTTTAAGAAAAAAACAAGTACATCTCAAGCCTTCTGCGAGTCTGGATCTTTAAAAGTTTCTGTCCCTTAATGGCTTAACACAATAAAAAAATTGATGAAAAAAATAGATGTGAAAAGGTTTTCTATCTGCTAACGCATCTGACTGTAAAAAAATAAATTAATTAAAGATAAGTTTAACTTGGAGCTTAAAATGTTTAATCAATTAATTAAAATAAAATTTAAGAATGCTGGAGAGGGTGTGGAGAAAAGGGAACCCTCCTACACCGTTGGTGGGAATGTAAATTGGTGCAGCCACTATCGAGAACAGTATGGAGGTTCCTTAAAAAACTAAAAATAGAGCTACCATATGATCCAGCAATCCCACTCCTGGAGGACAAACTATAATTTGGAAACATACATGTACCCCTATGTTCATAGCAGCACTATGTACAATAACCAAGACATGGAAGCAAGCTAAATGTCCATCGACAGATGAATGGATAAAGAAGATGTGGTACATATATACAATGGAATATTACTCAGCCATAAAAAAGAATGAAATAACACCATTTGCAGCAACATGGATGGACCTAGAGATTATTATACTAAATGAAGTCAGACAGAGAAAGACAAATATTATATGATATCACTTATATGTGGAATCTAAAATATGACACAAGTGAACTTACCTACAAAACAGAGAACAGACTTGTGGTTGCCAAGGGGGAGGATGGGTGGGGGAGGGATGGACTGGGAGTTTGGGATTAGCAGATGCAAACTCATATACAGAATGGATAAACAACAAGGTCCTACTGCATAGCACAGGGAACTACAGTCAATATCCTGTAGTAAACCATAATGGAAAAGAAGATGAGAGAGAATGTACTTTATATACATAACTGAATCACTTTGCTGTACGGCAGAAATTAACCCAACATCGTAAATCAACCATACTTCAATAAAATAAAATTTCAGAAAATATAAAATCTGTACTTTCCCCAGTTTGGCTACGCCTAGCACAGGAGTCACACAGTCAGGAAGGACCATGACATCACGCTAAACCTTTCTTCTGTGGGTTCCCTGGGTAGAATATTTGTCATAACCACAGTAAAAGACAATCATGAATCATGATCCAGTTGCCCCCATGACCATAAACATGCTTCTCCTGCACTCAAATGAAAGAGCATATACAACAACAAACCACTGCAGATTTACAGCTGGAGTAAATGTTGAGCATAAAATCCCAACCGTGGCTTTGTGCATGCAGCATCTATACAATAAATCAGCACAAAGCCCAGTACGGTGTACCTCTCACTATGTAATTACACATGTTAATTACAAGTTTAATCGCACATATTAATAACACCTAGTCTATAATTGCAATGTATTCATGTAAACCTAATCAAGGAAAACTAGAATTAGTTGCATGAAACTTGTAATGAAAAATATAACGACTACACTAACAAGATAGGGATAGGAATGCATATCTGTGACAAACTGTTTGTGTCAAGAAGAATGGAAAGTGATTCTCTTTCCTGAACATTATTTCAGGCCCATTTAACACAATCTGTACCACTCAATGAATGTGCAGTGCCTTACACACATCAAATCAGATCGGGATAGTGCTCCTGACTTCAGATAAAATGGCATCACTATATTTAGTTATGGGATGATAGGAAGTGCTTACATTTTTAAACTTAATAAAAAGTGGGACAGGTTAAGATTTAGGAGAGCCTGACTCTAATCTGCTATGTGGTATTCAAACAGCAAAACAAGTCTACCCCATGAAATAGGTAGACTTCATGCAGTCTCTGACTTAATTTCATCCTTAAACAATTTTAAAAAGTGGGGGCAAAGAAAGTGGAAGACAGTGGAAATCCTATTTAGAAGAATTTCACAAAACCAAAGTCAATCATCAGTCATTTGTTGCATGTCATTTTATATACCCTCACTGGGAAATTGTCACTTCCTAAGTTTCTGAAGTTTCATTTCTCCAAAGAGAACCAGAGTTTAATAAAAACAAAAACAAAGTCAATTAAAACATTAACTCAAATAATAACTTAAGACTATAATTAAGTTTCTTCATTCTAATTGCTGTTTGATTTTTATGAACCACTTCCTTACCAGACAAAAAACAAAAATTTTTACAAAACCCTAAATGACAGACTTCTAGATTTTTTTCGTGTAAAGCTGGGAAATATTCTACTTTCATTTTTAGTAATATATGCCTTTTTTTCTTTTTTCTTTTTTTTTTTTTTTGGCTCAGGACTAAATCAAGTTGATGTGCGAAAGGATAAAACAGCTATATGAAGAGGATTGAAGAAATTTTAAAAATGAATACTGAGTCTGCTCTTATAAACAGCTTTATGAAGCAAACTTCAGTATTTAAAAAAATTCTACTGAATCTGCTTTTCAAAAGTGAGTCACGATTTCATGTCTATACGAGGGAGAACGATAGAGACTCCCAACTGATGCTAAAGTAGAGGGCCAGCGAGGCTGTGAGCAACGCAGTGACACAGCCCTCCTGTGAGTCATTACCTCTCTGGGAAAAACAGAAGCAAAGTCTTGTTGCTGAAATTTGTCTTGTAATCGCTCTGTGTTTAAGACAACCAGTGAGTGAGGTCGCTACTTCCATGACATCATTTACCATTAACATATCCTGAGCCAGTTCAAAACTACAGGTTATTTTACAAGCACCCAGAGCCCTTACCCATTAAAAATAGCTAATAAATAGCCGTGCACTGTGATGGAAGAATGCAATATTTTCCACAAGAAATGATATCATTTATCTTTTCCAAAATTTTATTCACACCTCAATTACTGTTCATCTGTCACCATCACTCCTAAAACCCAAAGCAAGTAATCACCTGAAAGATAAAGTCTCACTGAACTTCCACTGTGTTTACACATAAGAAAAGAAATTTTAAAACTACCATTTCCTTCAGCCATTAAGTTAGTCACTTGAAGGTTTCTTGGTAAAAACCTAAAGAAATCCCTGTTTATTTACCCATGGGAGGGGAGTTGAGAATAGGTAACATTTATACATTTAAATGTTTAGAAGACCTCAAAATGTTTGCTCGGAAGTATTATGAGCTCTCATATGTCATTCAATATATAGCAAATCAATAATGATTCACTACTCATACTTTTTTCTTGCAACAAATGTTTATGAGATTATGACTTTGTGGACAACAAAACAAAAGATAGACCAACATTCTCAGCCCAACTTAAACCAGTTTTCTTCAGGGTTCCTCCTTCTGCAAAAACTCAACATTATTAATAGTAATCTAAAATAATGATCAAATCACAACTGCTAACATTTATTGAGTGCTTACTATGTGCCAGGCTCTGTTCTATACACTTGGCAAATATTAATTCATTTACTTCTCGAAACAGCTCTAGGAGAAAGATTCTGTAAGTATTTCCATTATCCAGACAGGGAAACTGTGGCACAGTGTGACTACATAACTTGAACGTGATCACAGTTAATAAATGGCAGAGGTAGGACAGGATCCCAGGGAGTCTGGCTCCAAAATTCAGCTCTTAACCACTAAGCTAAAATTAATTTCAAGCCAATATCTACCATCCCTCTCATCACATCACACTCAAATGGATACGCACACAGCATATAATTGTTAATTCATTAAGTAATGCTGCATTAAAATAACATCCTCTTCTAGAATCATTTATTTTTTGTGACCTCAATTATTTTTAACCTAATGAACTTTTATTTTCATGAAAGTATATTATTAGGGAATAGGAAAAGAAAACACCCAACACTTCTACTATGTAAAAAAGTACATCTTCATGATATTTATTCACGTAATATTTTTGTTAGTTCAGGGAATCCTAGTTACCTTAATATTAATCATTTGAGCCCCCATAGTTAGCAAGAAGGCAAAAGTCATCGTAACATAAAAAACATACCAACTGCCTATAACCCTAATCACACTGCAATCTATCTCTATCCATAGAATGATATTCTGTATAGGTCTCTGCAAGATTCTACACTGCATGTACAAAGACAACAGCCCTCAATATAAAATTGTAGCTCTTATCAAAGATTCAGAATTTCATTAAACCAGTGAAAGTGATGATAAAGACTGCTCGAATCCCAAGCAAGATCACTAACCAATCAAAGAGCATCTGGCAAAGTTAATCAAATATAAAAAACCAGGAGGGAAAGTCAGAAAGGACAAAAAGAGGCTAAACACTTGGAGAGGGGAGGGACATTCAGTCATCCAACTTTATCAGAAAAACTGCATGGCAAATACAGTCACCACTTGATCCTTCGCTCATTCTAAGAATTAGAGTTGCAATTATATTTTTTTTTTTTTTTTTTTTTGCGGTACGCGGGCCTCTCACTGTTGTGGCCTCTCCTGTTGCGGAGCACAGGCTCCGGACGCGCAGGCTCAGCGGCCATGGCTCACGGGCCCGGCCGCTCTGCGGCATGTGGGATCCTCCCGTACCGGGGCACGAACCCGTGTCCCCTGCATCGGCAGGCGGCCTCTCAACCACTGCGCCACCAGGGAAGTCCTATATTTTAAATGCTGTTAAATATAAGATAAAATAATACTCCTCATTTTTACTTTCACTCTCCATGATAAAGTTCAGTCAAATCTCTTTACCTCTATTTACATGAAATTCTGGTACCTGCTTTAAGTGAATTCACTTCAGTGACCTTTTCCAGGCGTCAATTATCTAATAAGGAGGATCTCCTGTACCCAATCTGCATTTTAAAAGGAACTCACAACTTCGGACTTGGATGAGGGAGAACTAGCATATCTTCTAGCAGAGCGATCTAATGGGGGAAGAGTTTTGAGTCTGAAAAACTGGTTTCTAATACCTACCGAACTGCACAACAGCTGCAGCAAGTTTGGGAAAAATCTCTTAACCTGTCTCAGACAGTTTGCACACTTGGAAAAATGGAATATTCTCTACCTTATGGTCCTCTTATGAGTAGAAAATGAGATAGCACATCTGAGAGCGATTTTTCACCTGTAAATGGCTAAACAAATGTTGGTTATTCTCACATTCAACTGCCATTCCATGAGTGGATAGTCAATTTCACCAAGCATTCCTCATTCATAGATTACATATTGATTGACTTTTGGTTGTATACCTTAGATGCTGAGGGAAGTAACCAAAAACTAAAACAATATACCTGCTTTTAAAAGTCTGCTTGAGTTGTGAGTTTTCAAAGCTTATAAGAGGTTTTCCTTTAAAAAATCAGCATACAAGGCAAATAAGTAATATGACATTAAAGGTGTAAAAATAAGAAACAATGGAACTCCTAAGAAATAGTTTGATTCCAACTAGGATAATCAGGGTAGGCCTCCTGAAAGAAGCTGCATGAAAGAAAGATTAAGTCAGGGTGATCTTAGAGTTGAGAGACCTTACATTCAACTTCACTGGGTTCATCCTATTCCTTTTGTGTCCCTGTAAAAGGAGTGCTCAAAACACAAACAATGGTGACAAGGTAACATGGGGCTTGCGAAGACGTTCAATTCATTATTATCTACTGTGCCACCTGCCATGTCTGGCATGCAGTTTAAATATACTGTAGTGGCATAGCTCATCTGCTCATAATACCAAGTCAAACCATGAATATACAGCTCCACTGAAGACACTGACAGAAAATTTTAGCTCCAGGTCATGCATTTATGAAGAGATAATCAAAGACACATTTTTGTGAAAAGCAGGAATCACATTCAAAAGCTGTGCCTCTTTGGCCAATTGTCTACTGCTTTCCTATATTAAATCTCCAGAGTGAAAAAATACGAAACAATGTAGTTCTGTTTTTGCCCATCAGAATCACTAAACCCTGATATGAAGCAAACTGCTCAGATTGTAAACATGGAAGGAATAAATCTGCTGGGTAACAGTAAACTCAAGTAGCACAAATCACATCTAGTATTCTTGTAGACTCTCCTTATCAGTATTTAAGCAGCAGAGACAGAACCAACAACCACAGATAAAGCACACCACACGATTTAAATTCATCTGGTGTTCTGGTGTCCTAGTATTCTGTCCTGTACAAACCTAGATGGCTTATTCTCAGATGCTACACATAACCACCATGCTAACTTGTTGGCTCTACTATCAGAGACTGTAGCCACTGAGCCCCTTCATGCAGGTTAATTGCAAGGATTATAGACACACACACACGCACAACCTGGTCAATTTTGTACTCACAGTCTAAAAACTCAGGCAAGCAAGATGTGATCAGCTAGTCAAGAAATAAAATTAGAAAATGTTCTATACACTCTTCTGGCTTTTTCAAACTATTCAAATAATTATTGTTTAGACTGAATCTTATCAGCCACAGGGCGTTCAATTTAACGTAGAAATGAGAAAGGGGAAAAGTTTGTAAAACAATATAGCAAAAGGAGTTTCAGTGAGTCGAGTGGCTTTTGAGATGGACATTTATTAACTATAAACAGATTTTAAAATAATTCTATATGTAAGTGTAGGTGTGTTTACAGAAACACAAAAGAGGGGGAAACATTTAGGGGAAAATGTGGTCCAATACATGTCTTTCTTTCACCATCCGGAGGAAAACAGATTTCAACTCACTTGAAAACTGTCTGGCTGGAGACTACACAATTTCCCCCTGTAGCTCATTAAACTGTTATATCACCTTGACAGTCACTTCCTGCAAAGTTAAATGCAAATCAAAACATTTTTAATTGAATCATGCAATACATGACTAAGGCAGCTCACTGTTTAGAGGAAATTTGTGAAGTAATTCATTACTGCGCTAAAGTAACTACATCCCCCCCTGATAGAAATAACTCAGATTCTAACATATCAAGTCTGCTTAAAGCCGGGGACACCTGCAGTGAAAAGATGCTAAGTTTATACTTATCTACCTCAAGTTCTATGGCTCTGACTCTTTGACACCTTATTCAGAAGTAGCTAAGAAGCAATATTGGTGAGTAGTAAGGGACTTCAACTTGACATGAATAAAAACTGGCTCCCCCTCCTCTCCCAGCCTTCACATATAAAAACAAATCTTTCTTCAACAAAGTAAGATTTAATGAAGACACTAAAAGAAAAACCTTTGCCTCACCCACTCTGGAACGCTAAGGTCACCTGTGGCTCAATGGGCTGCTTTGTATATTTTGATAATGCACAAAAGAAAACGAAACTTCTTTAATAACATAGCCCGGGGGTATAAGTGGACCACTCAAGTGGTTTATATGATTAGCTTAACAAGAAGGGACATCCATTCTTCTACTGCTTCATGGGATCTATTTACAGTCAAGGTAGCTTTATTTAGAAAATTCCTACAGTACATAAGAACTGAGAGATAAATATCAAACTACTACCCTTTCAGGCTTCCCCCCAAAATTCTGTTAGCCTCAGGAAAGCATGAGCCATTGGGGGTTTGCTTCAGCAGAATCTGAACCAGAAATATTATTCTATATTATACTTAAAAAAAAAAAAACCTGCTGCAAATTGAATTCAGTGCAACATTTTAACCTGTTCCATATTTGAGATCAGGGTTTATACATATTAATGTCAAAGAGCCTATAGCCCAAACCCCACTGTTTATCACTACCTGAAAAGTAAATTAAACATACCACATTAAGCAACCAACCAAATTTGATCTCCATTAAACCCAAGCCAAGAGTGAGGCCTTGACAATAGGACTGAAGACATTAGGGCTTACTTTAAACAGAGTGACTGCGATAAAACAATTCAAATGTGAGACTTTACAGGAGCAAGTACTTAAAGCACCTCAAGACAAATATTTACATAAACTATACAACATCATAATCTACAAAATATAAAAGATTCAGGAACCCATTAAATCATAATTTAGAATACCAATTTTACAGGAGGGAAGGAAAGGAGACTGCTCTGCTAACTGGGTCCTATAAATGAATGTGCAGTGCAAGTTCTTTTGAAGGCAAAAGACAAGATCAATAAGGGGGTGAAAATATAAATGTATTAACACAAAGCAAAATGGGGTTCTTATTTTGCTACGGTCTGCTACTTACAGCATATTGTACTGGCCAGACAGTCCCCTTTGAAGTTTTTATCCTTAAGAATCCCCTTCCCGGGACTTCCCTGGTGGCGCAGTGGTTAAGAATCCGCCTGCCAATGCAGGGGACACGGGTTCAAGCCCTGGTCCGGTAAGATCCCACATACCGTGGAGCAGCTAAGCCCGTGCGCCACAACTACTGAGCCTGTGCTCTAGAGCCCGCGAGCCACAACTACTGAAGCCCATGCGCCTAGAGCCCGTGCGTGCTCCACAACAAGAGAAACCACCGCAATAAGCCTGCGCACCGCAATGAAGAGTAGCCCCCGCTCACCACAACTAGCCCACGAGCAGCAAGGAAGACCCAACGCAGCCAAAAATAAATAAATAAATGTTTTAAAAACTTAAAAAAATTTAAAAAAAAGAATCCCCTTCTCATTTCATTCCATCCTTATACTGTCACGATCACATACCTCTCACTTTTCTCCAGTTCCTAAAGAATTTCCAACCATTTGCCTCTTCCTCCATAGGCTGCCCCTTTGTTTTGATCCCCTAACCACTCTCCTTTCTCACAATCATGTTTAATCCCTCATAAACACTCTGAAACACTCCAATAATTTGAAACAACATTTCTACTCTTTGCCCTCTTTCCCCAATCCCAGGATAAGGTAAAAGAATGCTGGGGGCTCCCTCTGATGCCCATCCCCTGCCTTTAAGAAACGCACCATAAACAGATATATTACTTTAAAATTTTTTAAACTCCAACTACTCCTAATAATTATTAAAACTTACAATCATCAGAGATGTCCAGTCTGCAAAAATCTCCCAGTTAATGAAAGCTATGTTTTCAGGCTCATAAAGCCAATACCCCATCTGGTCTTTTAAAGTAGGAAATTAACTGAATCCTCTAGAGAATTAAGAAATCTCTGACCATGAACCTGAAAATGAGCCCCCGAGAGTCAGTAATCTGATTAAACTGGGTGAACACGACGACAGAATGGACCTTAGATGGGGAGATCCAGAGCTGGGAACAGATGCTAGGATCAGGAAGGGGCTTCCATCCAAGCCCAAAGTCAGTCCCTTGGCTCTTCTATAGAGATTAGTCAAGGGAACACATTTCTGTTCTTACCCACTTTCATCTCAATTGTGCTCAAGCTCCAAATGGTATTTCTCTGCATAGTGAGTTGATTTCTTGATCAATGGATTCCGTTTGAGGCTGCCCATGACCTGGTCCAAAACCTCTCATACTCTCCATGTTTTCTTGGAGACACTCTGGAGAATATTTCTCAACTGGTGTGAATATCAGAATTATCTAGGGATGTTTTAAAACAGAAATGCACATGCCCAGGGTCTCCTACCACAACTACTGAATTAGACACTCCAGGGAGAAGCCCCTAAGCAGGTACACGTTTCAAGCTCCTTAAGCCCCTCTGAAGGACACCATTGGTTGAGCACCAGTGATTTAGAATTGAGAACAATGGGTACAATGTAACAAGGAAAGCCACACAGGATCACTGCATAAGGAAGACGACAGGCAAGAGCAGAGACTCTGGAGGTGACTTCCTCCTGTCGGTGAATGCCCTCTCCTCCTCTGCTGGTTGAAAGCGTCAGCCAGGCTCTGGCCCCCTGGGCAAAGGAAGCATCCAACAGCCCTGGCACTCCTCTGGAATATTCAACAGGTTGCTCCAGGGGGTTTGGACTTTGAAAGTTGCCATTATACCACTAGAGCTGGCATCCTGGAGTGTCACAGGTGTATTGATAATTGACTCAGTCTGTTTTGTTTACAATTTCCTGCCCAACAAATTGCATGTTTCTGCAGATGTCTAACAAATTCAGGACGTTTAATTCCTCAGCTGCCACCGTCCTGCTGTTTCCACCCTCCTCATCCATTGGTTACGATGGTGTCCAAAGACACATTCGCCGGCATTAGCCAAGGTCATTAAAAAGCTCTTACAACCATCTGTACCCAGATGGACAGGTCTCCAGCCAAAACGGGAGAGGTTCCCCCTCAAAGGAGGCCCAGAGGACCTGACTCCAAGCAGTGCCACAGTTGGTTTTTTAATTATTGTTTGTGGGTCCTGAATTATTTACATCTCAGCTGTAAATCTTAATGACCCATGTCATGTTCTTCTTGGCTTACTGATGGTAAGCAAAGCCAAAGCGGTTTCGTTTACCTGATTCAACACTGCTATAGGATGGGAGCCAAAGAAAAGTGCATCTTCCTAAATTGTCTTAACAGAGGTTCTTGGAACAAATCATTCTTGCTTGGATCCTGGCTAGGTCATTTGCCATACACTTATCAGTTAATTCCCTACTGCATTCACACTCCTTATCATCCGATGGTGCATTTGCATGCAAATGACTCATTTGTGTAGGGTTTTTATTTTTTAAAAATCCCTTGTTCCTTGAACTCTGCATCGCACACACACAAAATCTAACTTTATGTGAAATCAAACCACAGTGATTTTTTTTTACAGTGTTCCTATAACATGTTACAGATACTTAATATGATGGCAGGAGTTTCCAGAACAAAGGTTTAAAGACCATAATGCACCCTGGCAAAGTCTGGCAAGATCTTCACAACTAAAACCAAACACCTAGACAAAGAGAGTCAAATGGCTTTGCTAAAACACACTGCCTGGAGAAATCCAATCAACCTGGGGTTTCAGCTAACTGTGACCAAGTGAATGAGGGAAGAAAGGATGCTCGTGCTCACATCTACTTGACAAAACTGGAGGTCTCTGTCCTAAGTACTGACCTCCAAAACACTAGGAAAAGTGAATGCTGAATTCCTGTCCTCCAGCCTCTAAGAGGAGCATCTCAGTCACCCTCAGCCACCCCTTTTTATCATAGTTACACTGCTTCTCCACACTCTTTCTTCCTGCCCTTCAGAACTCGAAGCAGACGTGCTCACCAGCGGTGCCAAACTGTTAGACTCATCAAGTTTATGAACACTGCATACAAAATGCAAACATTTCCTTCCATTTGGGCAAACATTGGCACGGGAAACTTTCTTCCCAATGGTAACAGCAGGGAGCTTAAATAAAAGTTCAGTTTCTAGAAGGGTGGGGGAGAGAAAAAGCTAATTCTAAAAATATGTCATCAGCAGCTTGCCATTGCCAGAGAAAATGGTACATGTTTCCCTCAAGCACGGTTCACTCAAATGAACTTGACAGCTTCAGAGATCACTTAAAAGAAAGAAAATTTGTTGCATGAGGCCTGCCAGATACTAAAGAGATCACGTCTCAACAGATAAGACTTGATAGATCCTCATCTTAAATATTTCTGTACTATGATTATGTGAACTCAGAATTAGCACTTTGTCACATAACTGCACACAGGCTTGTGCCCTAAGGGTATTCTTCCAGCCCATTCATAGGAATCCTTACTGGAGTCTGGCAATTAACTTGCTACTGTTAACAGTTCCCCGAAAATCAATTAAAGGACATCTGGGCATACAAGTAAAATTACACAGCTAAACTTAAAAGTAAGCAGCTTTCCCCTGGTCCACAGGTGTGTCCAGACAAGGTAAACAATTTTAACTGGGTTACAAATTATAGATGTCAGTGCCTTCTCTCAAATCCACCAAATGCTGGAAAATGCTGCTCTCCGGCAGACAATTTCCTAAAAGGATAGCTTCCCATTTAAACATAATTCTCAAGTTACTGAAAATCCTGTAAAAATCAGGTGTGAATATGCTCATTTGACCCGAAGCTGCAGCGCAAACATCTAATTAAAAGGAAAAGCAGGCAGGCATTACAACTCCCCAGAAAGCCACAAAAATAAAAGGCTCCATCTTCAAGAAGATGATTTCCAATTACAACACAATGCTGGTTTGAAGAAATGTCCAATGCAGCAGAGCGCAGAAATATACCAGCCAAAAAGCTTTCCCATCTCAACAGGGACAACATGGCAGCTAAGCTATCAAGTCCGTTGTAGAAGCTGAACACCTCTATTTGTTTTCTCATCCTCTTAGCCGTAACCTAGATTTCTGGATCCTGGTTTAAACTGAATAGACCCTTTTACAAGTGTAACTCCTTAAAAGGGCACTGATGGTTGACTTTGCCCTTGGAGAAGAGGAGAGAAAAACTATGGGCTGATCTTTAATATTAAATATTTAATGTGTTTTTAACACATCAGCCCTTTAGATTTAATTCCAGACTTAATGCACCTGTCAGGATACTGACGGCGATGGTTTTATTGCAACTATACATTCTTCTGACATTCAGAAACAGATTTTCAAAAGATTCTGTACCCCAGAAAATTCCAAGCAAGGTTCAATTTAACTGTTTTTAAAATACACTTGGAAAAAAACCCTTTTCTTCAACAAGAAAACATTTTCTCCTTCAGCAAAAAAATGATAACAGGTTAGTAAGTGCACAAAATATAAACCTAGAAAATGCTGCAGACATTGCGTTTTTAAATATTTGTGCATTTTTAAGACAGCAAACACAAAAGCTGAGCCCTAGTGACAACAGGGTAAAACTTAAATATGTTCTAATTTACGTAGCCATCGACCGCCAACATTCAAGGGAATCCTTAAGAAGGACAACTGTAACATTAGTTTGATGCTGGGAATCCTATAATTCCATTAAATGATGGAATGACAGAATATGCATAAATGATGTGACCGTATTTAGAAACATCTGTGGTTTGGGGTTTTCTTCCCAGAAAGAAAATCTTCCGTGGTATGCTTTTTCACTCATCTTTATGGATTGTACTAGCACCTGGATAAACTTAAAATACCCATCACTATGGGAGAGGGGGATACAGGTGGGGAGGCACAAAATGTAGATTAATACGTTATGAGCACTTCCCGGACAGACAACAGATTTTTAAATACATAGTGATCTATCCCTTCTTTTTAACTAGAAAGAGAATGTGGTATGTTCTCTACCCTTGCATCATATGGTCCTTCTTCTCTCTAAGAGCATGACGACAAACTCACTTTGAACATTATTAACTAATATTGATTTAAGTGGAGCGGGAACCCTTGAAGTTTCTTTACTCATCTGAAATGCAGAGCACATACATATTTTACCAAAAGGTTTACTATGCATATTAATCTTTTATGCATTTTATTCCTCCAAGCGTGAAAAGAAACAAGTTGAAGTAATAGAGGTTGCCAGGTGTTGGTGGCATCCATTCCACTGTAATGACAGCCATGACTTAAGGTTTTGTCTCGCTCTACTCTTCCTATGAATTGCAAGCTCTACTCTTCCTATGAATTGCAAATCTTCAGGTTGCCACAGCAACTCTATACACTGACAGGTAAGCTTCAGGAAGCATCCTGGTCATCGTTCCCATACTGTTTGCTTGGCATCAGAGCACTCCGAACTCCCTGCTGCACGGGAGCATCAGGGGACGGTTCCCCTTACAGAGTTATTCTAGCACACTGCCTGGTCACTGCGATTAATCATTCCTGCTTCTTGAGCTGACATAGCAAGGTGGGGAAACGACATCCTAAATGAGCAGAGCTGATTACCTGGGAAAGCAATTCTTCAAGATAGCACAGCTAACTAATAGCTCCATCTGCTACACATAAACACCTTCCAGAGCCCCAGAAGTAATGTCAGAATACAACTAACAGAGCTGGGTCCTGTATGCCAGATTTCTGTGTGTCATCACAGGTGTTTGATGAGCACAGAAAGTACTTGAACTTTTCTTCCTCCGTGGGGTAACCGGTGCTATATCATCTTAGGATCACGGGCTCCCCAGAAGGAGATAGTTGAGTAGGCGTTCTCAGTTTGACTTTTTGAGAAATAAATGTGAAATAAGACTTCAATATGAAGCCACCTGAAGTATACACAAAGAAGGGGTAGCACAGGCCTGTGGTAAAACACACTTCTCTGAAACACAAATGACAGCAAAGCTCTGCGATAAACCAAAGACAAGAAGCTTTTCCATTGCCCCCGATATATACTGGTATATACTGTGAAAGATCTGTTTTAAAGTGATTAAATAAAAGTAGAACCTTTAAAAATGGAGACAGTGCATCCCAGTTCTATAAATTAAACAAACTTAAGAAGGCTGTGGTTAGGACGCATCGATAAGCTCGGCAGACAGTTAAATACAATTTGGCGAGGAGAAGTGGAGCTGTACCAAGCTATTATTACAGACGAATCTATAAATGGCTCTCGGAAATTATTTTAGAAATCTAAACAACCAGTTGCTTCTTAAGTCACTCTACAGATTCTGTCTGCTTTTATTATTAATAAATCTTTGACGATATAAATCAAATTCTAACATCTCAATGCTGGGTGTTTAAGGAGGCTGCGCACTTCTACTTTCCTGACCAAAGTACTGGCATTTTACAGTAGCTGCATTTAACACTGCTTCTGTATCAGATGGAAACAGGCTCCAGCT
The DNA here is from genome assembly GCF_963455315.2 of Globicephala melas. Taxonomy (NCBI): domain Eukaryota; kingdom Metazoa; phylum Chordata; class Mammalia; order Artiodactyla; family Delphinidae; genus Globicephala; species Globicephala melas. The sequence goes on from NC_083321.1 coordinate 91,177,048, forward strand.
CTTTCCACATTAGCTGTGATTTTAATAACATGCCAAGCAAAACAGGCTAGCGTAATAAGTTTCATTGCACCCACTTCAACAACAGATAAGCACCTCATTTTCATACAGTTTCCACTTGTTGCTAGGTAACCACACCATAAGGAGACATCTCTCGGCATTATGCAGAATGCCTCCTCTTCACCCAAATTTGACGTGCTCTGGGCATTAAATACTGTTATTTCAACCATACCTATCACTCAAACAGTTTAAGCTTTGGTTTCAATTGCAACATAGGTTTGGGGGATGGTTGTTTCTGAGGGGCTTTTTTGATGTGCCGAGATTCTAAAAGATACACTACAATAACATCTTTCTTTCTTCCCCAAAGCAAACCCACCGCGTCATCCAACGAATTGATAGCCTGACACTTCACAGAGAAAGTAAACCCTCTCGAAAGATGTCCACGCTCTGCCCTCTTAACAGTAGACAATGTCAATTAAAAACTTCCTTACTGCTTTACGTGGCCATGAAGGGAACTTTGTAAGCAGGGGTCTGTGTGGAGTTGGGCCTCACCTGCGGGCTTCAGACAGAATCCCTTTACCTAGGTGCATCTAGGCCAAAGCGGGAACCCCAGCCAAACAAACCAGCTTTCTGCTGGAGAAAGGGAAAGCTCTGCGGGAACAGATGCAGCCCGACCTAAGATACTGAAGGACTCGGGCGACAAGGAAGCAGGAGGGCTACCTGCAGGAAAGGCAACAGACACTGACATTTTAAAAAGAAAATAAATCTTAGCAAGTGGCACAAGGCATCTACCAAACGTGAATTTTCTTTTTAGCTTCAGGAATATTTTATCCTTCATGATTAGTGGATGCCAGAAAATGTTTTATCACCTCAACTTGTCAGTGGAGCTGAATGTCTCTCTCACATGTGATATAAAATTGAAGGAAACTAATCAATGGGGCTGAATGGTCTCTCTCACATAGGACATAAAATTGAAGGAAATTAATCACGCTCAGGAGCAGGACCCAGACAGGGAACCAGATTCCGACCCTCAGCCTCTTGTGGACCCAGAGCTTTGTTTCCTATAATTTCAGTGCCACTCAAGGTACGGCTGCCCGATCTCTTTAGAGGCAGAGGGGGGTGGGAGTCAGCAGCTTCACTCCCTACCTTAAGCCTTAGCTTACTGAGCAATCCTTCCCCTCTTATTTGCTCCCTTGTGGTCTGAGAAGTAGGAGTTCAAAAGGTTTTGCTTCCAGGACCTCCCTAGATAGACCTGGTGCAGAGGCACCTGGCCGGAGAAGCACCTCCACCCTGTCAGGTAGGGCAAGGTCTTCGTGGGGTCCGCTGCACCATGTTTGGTGTCATCCATGAAGCTCTTTCTTCACTCACCACCCGCTCCTTCCCTTTGCTCCCTCTGGGTCTCTCCACAGCTTAGATGGTTTGACATATTTTAGTTCTTTTTAAAATCTGGATAATTTAAGTTAGAATGGCAAGGCTGGATCACTACCATTCACAGATGAGGACAGACTAAGATGAAACAGGAAGAGAGATCTGATGGACAAGGCAAGAGCCGGAAAAACATTGCTATGTTTCCCAAGGCACGTATTTTAACAAACTTCACTTAATCAATTCTAAAACTCCAGGAAAGGTACGAATTGGGAGGGTGCAGGAACACAGGAGGGATCAATAAATCCACCTTTCTTTCTGTTGCTTATGAGAACATCACTTGGTCCACTCTATTAACTTAAAACAAAAAATCACCTAGTTACTGACAGAAAGTTTAAAATGACCAGCAGCCAGATGTGGAAGATAACAATGAAAATTTTAAATGTGCATATACTGTCTGGTCCAGCAATGCTATTTCTTGGTGTGTTTTCTCAACGAACTCTTGCACATGTGCACATGGAGACATGTACAAGAATCTACACTGGAGTACAGTTTACAGTAGGAAAAATCTGCAAACAACCCATATGCCTATCAGTAGGGGGATGGCTAAATAAACAGGCGTATGTGTGCTGTGGAATACGAGGTAGCACATAAATGGAACAAGCAAAACCTGCATGTAACAACATGGCCAGGCTTCTAGGACACTGCTAAGGAAGAAAGCAAGCTGCAGAATGATGAGTACGGTATGATACCACATATGCTACCCCATAGTGTTTCCATGGATTTTATGTTTACATCTACATCAAGATAGATAGATAGACAGGCAGGCAGAGAGATAAGTAGACAGATAGATGAAAAAGTATGGAAGAAAACAGAAGCTAGCTAAACTGAGACAATTGGGGAATCCATCAATGAGGACTTCAGCCTTTTCTAAAATATGTTGAAAGGGAAATATGTTCATGTATTTCTTGACTAATTAGAGATTAAAGAAAATGAAGATATATTTATCATAAACTGGAAGGTAATTAAAGGGGACAATGTCAAGAACTAAAGGAAATAAGTCTGAGTCTTCTAAGTTCTATCGAAGGACTAGTAGATGAACTTACTCTACCTCCTCTGAAAGTGTTAATTTTGAAAAGCGTTCCAAGACAAGCGTACAAATATTTAGAAAAAAAAAAAAGTTTTAGTGGATTGTCACTTTAAGTTTTAAATATCTAGACATTTATTTAAAATATCTAAATATTTATGGGTTCCTTTAGAAAACAGCCAACTTTACCAATATAACTACCTTACTACCACATGGCAATACATCCATTAAATGGAAAAATAATAATAAAATGTAATTCTTATAACACCTTCAGGATAATTGGCCATGGGAGAAAATATATAAATTGGACTCATTTATATAAAAGTGAATCCATTAAGAATGGCAAGAGTCCTTGCATCTGGTGAATTTTTTTGTGTTTGGAATTGTGCCTAGAAGTCATCAGATTTGTTGCTAGTGAACCCCCATCTGTCATAGCTTGCATCTGAACTATATAAAGCTCTTATTCCCCAAATCAATATGTTATGTGTTCGTGTAATCCAGTATCCAGTCGAGAAGTTTTGCAATTGTCTACAAGCTCCTCAATTCTTATTTTCACAATTCCTTGGTTTGTTATAATTCTTAATATACAACTGACAGAATGTAGAGATATCATTTTAAAGATATCATTTTAAAGACTTCACTCACCAAAGCTTGGCTGTAGAGAAAAAAAAAGCTAGCATTGTGTGTGTGTGTGTGTGTGTGTGTGTGTGTCCACGCATGCATGGAAACCAGAAAGGATAAAATTATAAAACATTATACTTCATTATAGTTAAGAGGTTCCAATCCTCAAAGGATTGGAACATGCCTTAGGCAAGATTGTTGTAGTAATATCTTATCTGTGAGGCCATGTATCCAGCAAGCCCAGCTTTCCAGAGCATCAGAGGGAGTGTCAGAGCTTCACAGGGGAGCATCTAAGTCACTCAAATGTCACTGGCCTACTTAAGTCCTACTGTAAGTCATGGACAACACTTAGCTCTATTAAGTGCAAGACGACGGGCTGTCACCATGTACTACATTAACATACTTTTCATACACATCTAGTAGTCTTAGTTATCTAGTTTTCCAGCCTACAACAAAATCAAAACAAAAAAAAAAAATTTAAGGGGAAAGAAAAAGCTGAGGGCAAAAGAAGAGACAAGAAAAACTATTTTTAAAAATTATTGAGAACTCAGAAAAGCATAGCAATCTCTCTGAGTGTAGAAGAGACAAAACAACCAATCCATATGAATGGTCTCTAAGCAAAACATGTTAATTAGTATTCTACAAGATCTCGGGTCATTTACACAAAATGGAATTCAATCTCCTATGTTTTTTAAAAGGAAGAGAATTGTGTATTTTATTTTGGTACAATTTTCATCAAACAGCAGGCACTAAGTTTGTCTGGTGAGCTCTACTGAGTTGCCAGTGCCATGAGGTTACCAAAAAAATAAGAATAAGGTGGTACTAATAATAGTAGTGTCCAAAACAAAGATGTCCTTGACGGCAAAGCCTTAGTGTGGTTTGTTACCTACTTAACCCCAGGCGTAGAGCAGTGCCTGGAACTCAACACTTCCTGAGGGGATGAATGTATAAATGAGATGAATGAGAGGCTGAAAAAATGTATGAATCAGCAGATTGGAAAAAAATGAGCTCAGGGTTTTTCCAAACTCTACAAACTTATAGTTCAAATGAAATATTAAAATTTTAATATTTCAGGGTCACCTTTGGAAAAACAACTTTTTGTTATTTAGGGAATACCATGAATAAAATGTTACAAGGAAAAGAAGGTAATGTTAAACAAATTTAGAAAGAGAGGAAAGAAAAAGTTGATGCCTTTAATTGCCTAGCTTCTTCATAAAACTCCAGAGCGCCTGCATTTTCTCTCTTCGCTTCCTCATCGCCTCCAGCTAAAGGGTGGACACGCATGGCACAGGTCCATGATTCTACAGAGATCTCTAAAATTGGGTGTTGAGAGAGCCTGACAGCCTCTGTTTACTTAAGATTTACCTCAAAACTTCAGTTTTTACTTTGAAAGGCTTTCGTCCTCGTATGTGTTTCAAAAATAAATTCCATCAACATTATATCACATCTTCTTTAATTATAAACCTATCAAGTAGAGGGAATTAGCCTTAAGCTGCCAACATCAAAGCAAAGGAGTCCTGCCTTTGGTGAGAACCGCCTACCTGATTGATGGCTCTGTCCCTGCATTCAGAGTCATGCTAAGTAGAAAACAAAGAGGTTATCAAATTTCAGTAATTAATATGAGTAAACATGAGTTGAGCTAACAAAAGCAATTACCTGGAATTTTAGTGCTATTATCTCAACATTTCATGTTTTGCCTATTTCAATGGAAAGCAGAGATTAAAATGAATGCCTCAGGACCAGAGATTTGGTCATTTCATTCCAAAGTTACCATCCACCTGTGTAGCACAGTTGACAGCTAATTTAATACTCTCCTCCAGATAAAATAAATTACTCCAACTTCAGTTTATAAAGAATAAAAAGACTCCCTAGCATCTTCACTCATCTTTGACATGAGAAAAATTAGTTAAATTTTCTGAATTAAAATCGGCAGGGAAGGTGGGAAGGAGCTCGTGTTTGTTTCTGATGGGATCTCTACATTTTGCTGACATTGCTGAAAATATGTTACTCTGAGATCTTCTGGCTTGGGTCTGCGACTTTTTGCACTTCTTTCTGGACTCATAACTGAGCACTTCCACTGCCCTAATTATATTAAAAGGAGCAGGAGGGGTAAGAACTGCAATTTCCTTTCTTTTTTTTTTTTTTTTTTTTTGCGGCACGCGGGCCTCTCACTGTTGTGGCCTCCCCCGTTGTGGAGCACAGGCTCCGGACGCGCAGGCTCAGCGGCCATGGCTCACGGGTCCAGCTGCTCCGCGGCACGTGGGATCTTCCCAGACCGGGACACGAAGCCGTGTCCCCTGCATCGGCAGGCGGACTCTCAATCACTGTGCCACCAGGGAAGCCCTCCTTTCTTAAAGATACAAAACAGTCTCAGAAAACTGGAAGATAGGTTGACAACTACTGTAAAAAAAATACACAAAGTTTAATCTTGGAGAAGTAAAATAAGAAATAAAATATTTCAGATTATTTAATGCATCAGTACAAAATGTCATTAAATGACCTCTGACTCTATCGTCCTTGGACCGTCGTTCTTCCTCACAGCCCATACCCAATCCATCACCAAGCTTGTAGATATGGCCCCTAAATACGGCTCAAGTTCACCCACTTCTCTCCTTGCCCTCACCACTACCCTAATACAAGCCACTGCCCGCTCCTGTCCAGACAGTAGCCTCCTAAACTGTGGGTACCTATCTGCATCCACTCACACCCCTCCACATTGTAGCCAAAGTGATCTTTTCCAGAAAACGACTAAGATCATGTTACCTCTTCCTACCTGCTTAAAACCCCTCTAAGCCTTCCCAGGCCTCTTAGAATAAAGCCCCCAATCTTTCCCCACAGATTGCAGGGCCCTGAGCAATCTGGCTACTACCCGCCTCTCCACTTGCCTCTCTGTCCCAGCCCCTCTGACTCCAGGCACAATGGCCTTCTTTCAATTCCTTCAATGCACCTGGTTCCCTGTGAAAAGCTCTTCTAACCCTTCATAGCCTGGTTAACTCACACCGGCCCTTCTTCAGACCACAGTTCAATCATCACTCCTCGGTGATGCCCACTCTGGCCGTCTAGACCAGATCAAGTTCGCTTAGTTTACGATTTCATTGCACCATCGGTTTCTCCTCCAAGACACTTGGACCACGTTATAATTGTACATTTGTGTGATGTTTGCTTAATAAATAATTATATTAAAATATTTAATAATTGCTCCTTGACCACAAGGAGCAGTAGAGCAGAGGCCAAGTCTGCTTTTGCTTACCACTGGCCTCTTCCACCCAGCACCTAGCACATACTCATTAAATAAAAACAAATTAATTGTTGCATGCATTGCAATTGTCCATTTGGGATCTGCCTTCCTTAGTGGGCTGTGAGGTCAGAGATTCTGCCTTTTTCCCTCTTGGCATCCTCAGCATCTAGCCTAGAGCTTGGCCCATGGTAGACTGTTGATCAATAAGTGCTTAATGAATGCCTGAGAAGAGTAAGCAAATGTTTTTAAAATATAAAAGCAGTAGCTCTGACCATCTCTTGGAATGATTAAGAATCCCAATATTTGTATTGCTCAGGAGAATCAATTATCCAAACTTCCTGCAATGCTGTTCTATGAGAAGAGATTTGTGGAAATGAATAAGGTGGCCCTGATAGCCTGAGGGTCTGACACATCCACCCACTTAAAACTGCTCCCTTTAGACTAACACAACATGCCCAGCTCACACATGACAAACAAAAATCTGTCCACACACATTTTTATTTAAACAGGAGTCTATCTGTGCAGAAGGAGAAAGAAATTAACTTCTGTCCACTTCTGAGAGTTTGATTTCCTACCCTAGATTTGCACAGCACACTTAGATGATCAAGGCTTAGCTTCCTAGTTAAAACCAAGTGAACAAAAAGAATACGAGTATTTAAACAACGTTCCAAGTCACGGCATGTTCAAGGTCCAACTTGTCAAGTTCAAGGTCCCTTTAAGAGCTTTTGTAAGTCCAGTAAGGGTATCCAAATAATACCCCCAGATGCACAGTCCCCAAACCATTACAACTCCATGAAACTTAATGTGTTGACTGTTGTACGGTGCCTTTTCTTCTGCAAAGCCATGTAGATAATATTTCAACAATAACCACACATTTCTCCCTGCGGTATAGACACATACAAAATGCATTAGGAAAAATGCCAATAACTGAAACACTTTCTCCGTAGCTCTATTCAACTGAGTGTCTCCCAGGTGCCACAGAAGTGCCAAGCTTTCTGAATCTTGTTCCAAAGGGAGCTCAAAGTCAATAAGCCTCCTCAGCTATCATCTAGCATGACTAAATCACTCCAAGGGCAAACCTTTCTGAGTTATGTGACCATTCCTTTTGCAGAGTTTTACCAAAAATGGCATGCCATAAACCAATTTAATTCAGGGTAACCCACCCTGCTGGGTGAAGAGGAGCCCCAGGAACGAACAGGAGGAAGAAAATGCAAACATTTCAAGTTACACAGGATCTTCAATCACACAGAGAAATGAGCATAAATTAATAAACCAGGAAAGTTCCCAGGACCTATAAGGGATCATTCCAAACAGAAACCCCCTTTCCCATTATTAGAATAAACCTGTCACTATGGTGGGGTTTTGCCTTTCAAAGAGGTACAGCCAAGGAAATTCTTTGCTGATGAGAATGTGCAACTACATCAGTTGGTTCAATGATGCTCAGAGGACATTCTGGGATTCCTTTTATGTTGTTCTCTTGCGAGCTGTGGACAGGAAGACGAGCGAATTCTCCACTCAGAAAATATTCCATTATTTTAATAGGATTACATCTTAGATTGACAATGTTTAAAATAGTCCCCCGAATTTATTAGCCTGCCAGCACTTCAAGTAAGTAACTTTAATGCTAAGATCTTTTAAGTTTAAGTAAATGACTGGCAATGAGTCAAAAAATTTCCTCTAGCTTTCTAAAACACAACACTCTGGCCATCAAATGGGAATTCATGAACTCAGGAGTAAGGACCTTCACAGTGGGTTCTCTGTGTCTATGATTTGCCACATTTTTAAATACATGAGTTTCTCTGAACTTTTATTTTTTTATGACTCCTCTTTGGTCTCCAAAAGCATATTCTGGCTTGACAAGATATAGACTGACTACAAGGTTCAACTGAATCTCTGACAAAGGTATCGAATTCTTTAGTCCCTAAGGTCTTATTATAACTTCCCTCATCACCCCTCCCTTCTCTTTTAAAACAGACACATTGATAATAGGTACCCAGGACCTACCACATGCAAGGCCCCCAGCTATAGTGCTCTAAATCAGCCAAGTGATTTTCATTTCCTACTCCGACTACCCACCTGGCCTCAGCTAGGTTAGAATCCAGGCTCTGCCCTTTACTATTTTACCTTCAAGTTTCTGAACTCTACAAGCCTGGTTTCTTCATCTGTACAATGGGGTGAAACCCGTTCTCCCCTCAGGCAAATCTTGTGAGGATTAAGCGAGGTAATCTGTCTGCAGCACTAACACACTGTTGGTGGGAGGCAAGGACCTGGTCACTCTTGCTGGTTTTCACCTCTCCCTTCCTACTCTGCAAGCCACCGAACTCCTACCCAGCCCCAATACAAATGGAATGAACTACACTCTTTACAAGAGATTTTCAGAAAAGTTGAGTTCTGATTAGAGTATCAGTTCTATGAGGATTATCATGAATGTTTCACTTTCTTACATAGTTGCTACCACATTTCATTATAACATGGTAAAGCTTCAGATTAACTAATAACATGGGCTGGGAAACATGAACAGTAGAGGGTCTGGAGCAGGGGTTGGCAAACTACAACTTGTGGGCCAAACCCAGCCAGAGAGCTAAGAGTGATTTTTACATCATTAAATGGTTGACGAAAGTCAAAAGAAGAATACTTCACGACACATGAAATTCAGATTTCCAGTATGCATAATAGAGTTTTATGGGAACACAGCCACACTCACACACATTTCCTATGGCTGTTTTCACATTACAACAGCAGAGTGGACTCAGTGTGACAGAAACCTATGGCCCAAAAGGCCTCAAATATTTACAGAAAAAGTTTTCCAATTCCTGACATAGACCAATTATTTTCTGGTTTCGAAAAAGCTTAGCACATGATGGTGAACATTTAAGAAACCTACAAAACCCTCTGGAAAACCATACATGGTACTACTTGAATCTCTCTACAAAGACACTAGGCAACAGGGTTTAGGCTAATATACATCACGTGATGGGGGCTCTGAACTTGAGAAAGGTAACTATCTTCTGCTCTTCCTCTTATTCACTGACCCACTCAGCCCAATAAACTAAATTAGGAAAAAAATTTATTTACATACTGTATACGTATACATACGCATATATACATCTTACATATATATATACATTCCTCACATAAAGCAATGCTTACCTAATGATACAAATGAACTTATTTATAAAACAGAAACAGACTCACAGACATAGAAAACAAATGTATAGTTACCAGAGGGGAAGGATGGGAAGGGATAAATTAGGTGTTTGGGATTAACAGATACACACCACTATACGTAAAATAGACAACAAGGTCCTACTGTAGAGCACAGGGAACTATACTCAATATCTTGTAATAACCTATTACAATGGAAAAGAATCTGAAAAAGTATATATATGTATACATATATATATATATAAAGCTGAATCACTTTGCTATATACTTGAAACTAACACAATATTGTAAATCAACTAGACTTCAATTAAAAAAAAAAAGAAATGCTTACTTTATGTCCATCATACGACACAAAGGGTCAAGATGGTCACACATTTTTCTTCTTTTTTTTCTAATTCTGAAATCTTTTCTATCTTTTAATTTGGGTAAATATTGTTAGAGCTTTTTCCAAAAGTGTTCCTGAAAACATGTCACCCACCTGAGTGTCTTTTCTGCTTTGCTCTCAGATAATAATTGCACTCTCAAATTCAACCCCTACCTATTTACTGAATTTTGTTTGGGGTGGGGGGACCCACCTGGTACTCTCTTCTTGACTCTGCTCTATGTCTCAAGTTCCTTTGTTATGTACTTTGACTCTCTGGGACTTAAATACAGCTGAGGTAACAGCAATGACAAAAAGTGTAATCGGTGAGCTCTGGCCCACGAGTCCAAGACTTGACCTTAACTCTCAGTGGACCATTTAGCTTTTCTGTCCCACGATTGGTAATTTATGCACTTAGTTTTCAGAAGAACCAACTAGGAGAATGAGGATAAATGAAAGCAAACCCACCCACCCCGGCACCCCAGTAGAATGAGCACAGTGCCTCATGTATGATGAGTTGCTTATAAGTTTCTAAAATATAAATTAATCATGCAGTCCCCTCTGTTTCTAACAGAGCCTGGAATGCAGTAACAGTGCACTTAATTTTTGCTTTAAAAAGGCCCTTTTTCAGTGGTCAGTCAATAGACTGAAGAGCTACTATAGAAGAGGTACCTGAGTCTGATTTGAACTTTGTTCTCTTTACTTTACTCCTAGCAGCTTCAATGCTCTGAATAGCACTGACAATAAAGATATGAAAGAACAACAGAATGAGAGTAATCCTTCTTGTGAGTAAAATGTCTGTTGGAGAAATCTGCAGGGCAGCACCAAGGATTAAATATACTAATACACAACAAAATCTGGCAGGGTGTATTAAGTTCTAAGAGGACTTACATCCTTGGATGTAATGTTTCTTCCCACTTGGAGATATTTCTACTCCAAAAAGATATCGTAATGGTAAGAAATGCAAGACTTGCCCAAAGGTAGAATGGAAAGTTCTATCATTACTGAACACATAAATTCTGAGCTTGTTCAATCCTTTCATGGTCTGAAAAAGAAAGCCCTTCTCTTTTTCCTTTTCCTGTTTTGGGGACAAGAGGAGGAAGAAGGCTAGGCCCAGATAGACAAGACACAAGGACAAGACCAAACAGACTTAAGAAGCTAACACCACCTTAAATTACACTGCCAAGCCGCATGTGCCCAAATCTGCCAGTTGTTGCCACCGGCTTTATTCTGAATATTTCTATAAAAACAAATCAGCACAAGAAGTGTTCATGAGTACAGAATGCTGTCCTAATCCTACCCAAAAGCTGGTGGATACTCAGCAGTTTCACAAAAGACAGAAGCAGAACAGAGAAAGGGGAATGTACCAAAGCAAGAAGCAAGTCAATATCCCTGAAGTTCCCTTTCATCAGAAAATGTTTAACTCCCAAATCCTAATCAGACCAAAATTACAACTTCAAAGTTGGATGACAGAGGAACTAAACAAAGAACACACTTCTTGCTGGCTGGCCTTCCTTCAGAACCACTTTCCTACTTCAGATTTTATTTATTGCCATGAAAATGATACCTGTCACCAGAAGTTACAGTGTAGACATCACCTAACTCATTATCAGGGCGGAGAAAAAGGGAGAGTTTGGGGAGGTTTTTTCTACTCTCGATCAAAAGAAGTAGGTACTAGAGAAAGGAAAACAAAAACAGGAGAATCTCTGCTAACAATGCCTAGCTTTAAGGCTCCACATGAAAGAAAACAGAACTAGGGGAGTATTGTGAAATGCCTAATTGCTGAGTGAATGTATTTTAGCATACTAGTTGTCATAGCAAGTCAGTGGGATTTGAGAGCGTATTTCTGTTTTGACATCTGGCCCATAACAAAATTACTATTGATCTGTTGTGAGCTTCCAGCACAACAGTATAACCTAGTCTCAGCACAAAGAATCATTCACTAAATAACAAGCAATCATCATGCTCTATTTGCACCCTCGGTCCAAAATCACATCTTTGCTGGTGTTCTGCTTGGTCCCTTTTGGGATGAACTTCCTATTCCTGAATCGAGGTGTCCAGATCTTTTTTAAAAGTGAATTTTACCAGTACAGGATTAATTCTGTCTTTCAGTAGCCTGGTGGCAGCAGCAGTATAATGCTGACATCTACCTTGAACACACACTTTGGTTTGCTGCTTATTCTGGAAACTGACAGGACAAGCATTATTTTCCAGGAGATGTTCTACAGGCAGTGGAAGGAAAACGATGAAACAAATCAGACAGTCAGAACTGTTCATGGAGGTTTGGAAGGGGTAAAAAAATAAAAGAAGAAGAAGAAAGAAGAACCATCAGCCTTATGTCTAATTTACTACAAAAATGTATAGGTATGTGCCACTCACAAACGATGCAGCTGTCATTAAAATGATCATTTATGATTTTTAGTGGGCTGTAGTTTTCAATGATACTAATAAACTGTTAGAGAACTTTGACATAATATTGTTTGTTCCGAAGAACCGGGTTCCTTTTGTAGCATGGTTTAGCTGCATATTGACTATTGATTGTCCAGACGGGTAAATACCTCCCTTGTTTCAGGCCTTGGCCATATGTACCCCCAAATATATCAGAACAAAGCTGTATTAACCAAGAAACTAACTGATGGTTTTTTTTGCCTGCATCAGTTAAAGGAAGACAAACATATAGATCAAGTGCATCTGTGCTCTAGACTGCATTGATTTGTTGCATGTGTGGTTAAATCCTGTCAAGCAGTATTAAAGGTGACACATTATCAACAGAGCACCCACTCTGAGAGTGGCTCAGTGAGTCATCAGTGGGGCTTCTACCTGCCATGCAAAGCAGTTACAAAACTTATTCCAAATCAAAGGACTTTTCAAACATGAAATCTATCAAGCCCCCAGCACTACTTCAACACGGGGCTCTTGTGAAATGATTTTATAAGGAAAGGCTAACCATGACCTTCCAAAGAAAAAACTGGCCAAAATGTAAAGGAATGGGGTGGAGGGAAAGATAATATTATGGGCACAAGGAAGACCATATTTCCAAAGATTTGGTGCCATGGCATCTTAAAAAGAGCCTAGATAGGTACCCATCTTGGATGATTTAGGTGACTTGACTGCAGGGAAGAGGTAGACCAGATAGCTGCTCTCTTCTAGAAACCATTCATGATTTCAAATATGTTTGCCTTCTAGTTCTTCCATACTACCCTTGTTGGCCTGTGGATCACTGACTGGTGTGGATTAATACACTGAAGCAGTACACATTTCTATTCGTGGCCTCAAAGGATGTGTTCTGTTGACGGATAGCAGCTTAAGAGAACCAATTCTTTAATTAATGTTTTGCAGAGATGTCCACATGCTGACCTCAGCAATATTACAGGCATACAATTATTATGCAAAGTCATGACTGTATACTCGTTTCAGGGTTATCTATGGGAAATTGTCAGATCAACTCTAGTGACAAAGCACAGCTAAGTGGTGTTTTGAGAGAGGGAAACCATTGCACTCCAGTAGAACAGAAGGTCTTTTCATAATATCTGCACCGAGAGCATGAACAATTGCTCACTTTTTTCTAGTTTATTTTTTCCCATCAAAACACTGGAGTTGGGTTCAGAATTTCTAAAGTGAATCAAATTTTTAATAAATTCTGTTATGCTCGTAATAGCAGAATTTATTTTATGCTCGTAAATTTTTAAAATCTGTTCCCTATATTAGCAGCTCTACAAGTGGCAGAAACCAGAAAGTATAGCAAACATTTATCCTGGATTTGCCAAGGCAGGTCTGATTTCAAATATTCTACTCCTTGGTACTCATAAATCACCGAAATGTCCAAACTGTATTTGCAACATTTCCACACCTACTTGGTCTTGGGGAAAAAAATTATTTGGCGTAATCTTCATTTCCCATAATCTGTTGTGGGATTTTGGTTCAGAATATATCATCACTGTATCAATATGCTAAACAGCAAACATTTCATCTCCTGACAGAGATTTTCCCTATACTTACCATACATAATATGCTATAATTGTTTCACTGCCTGTATTCTCGCTAGATCCTAAGCTCTTGGAGGGCAGGGATTCTGTCTTGTTAACCAATATTTCCCAATATCCAGCATGGTGCCTGGTAAACGAGGGGTGCACAGTAAATATTGCTAAATTCTTGAGTGCAAAATAAATCAAGTATAAAGAAAGAAATTATGCACTCCACCCAGGAAAATCTCAAAGTAATTAACTAAATGCAATAGGGTGCTTTACTACTCCAGAACCTTGAACTGTTCCTCGTCATATGCAAGTATCCATGTATTAACTAACTCCATGCAGACAGCAAAGATGAATTTGGGGGAAACACCATTTATTCCACGGAGTGAGTTGCTAGGTTCAATGCGACCAGGAGGCCACCATTTGAAAAATGATTGAATTGACGCTGCTTCTTGAAGTTTTCCTTTGGAGCTTCTGAAAAACACTGTGGATATTCAGTGGCCTTCTGGCTTTCATTCTTCAAGGACAATAACCTAAGTTAAGTTTAGTTCAAGATTTTAGCAATCACTCTTCGAAATATGGAATAGAAATATGTCTTTTTTTTAATGGAAAAAAAAAAAAAAGTAAAACAAATGACTAGGCCCAGAGAGAGTGAAGTCCTTGCCTTCTCAGGCCTTTCCCTGTAGGTGTAGATATCATAGTCTTGCTGGCTGAGGGCCTCTCCCCTTACATAAAAAGAGGGGGACATGCACCACAAAGGGTGGAACTCTGACAATGAAGAGAATGCCTTGAAGGCCACTCAAATATGCCATAAAAATGACTAAAGCTTACAGAGATACTGAATATGCCATAAGACAAAAACAAGATTGAAAGAAAACTAGAATACTCTTTGATTTCTACCAAGACATTTAATAATAATTATAACTCCTACACGGAACTGTAAAAACACTGGAAAAAAGATTAGGCTCACTGCTTGGGAATAACAGGTGAGTTTTTCTCATGACATGAAAGACCGGGTAAGGGATTTATTTCTTCAAGTGAGAAAATTGCTCATGGTGCTAGTCAATTTGTGAAAATGATCAAACTTCATAGAAAGTGAGCAAAATACTGACCCTCATGCACACCAACCACCTGGATACTGCAGGTTAATATTTTCAGAAAACAATATGGACTCTGAAATCAATGAAAAGCTGTTCTGGGGCCCCTTCAGCACCCCTCTTGTTATTTTACAATCCCCAGTATTATGTAAAACCCTAGATCAGGCAACTCTGACAGTCCTAAGAGTTTCGGCTGATCTTAAGTTCAATGAGCAACATGTAATCAGGTGTCTTAAAAGCTGCACCTACAGGAAAAAACAAGAAAAGTGATAGTTACTTCCACTTTAAGCTGACAGGAACAATACACACTCAGTAACATAAATTACTAAGACCTGGGCACTGTAGTAGGAACCCCAAATTCTATGATACATTGAGATCTGATCCCTGCCTTCACAGAAGTCAGTCCAGCATGGAGCCTGATGAACAAATAGGAACGTATACTAAAGTATACAGAAAGTACAGGCAGATAAAAGGCATGTTCTAAGTGGGAAGGGAGGCATGAGGCAGGCTGAAGGGGAGAGGGGAGTTGGGCACAACACGGTGAGATCATCTAACTCTACCTGGGGGTTAGGGGATGGAGAAACAATGACAGGAATAGATGTACTGAAGAACTGGCTTCTGAATTGAATGACTTAATGATTAGGATGACAAGGAAGGTTGAGGGCATGATTAGGATGACAAGGAAATTCGAGGGCACAGCATGTGACAAAGGCATAGAGATGTTAAAACAGCTGATATATACACAATGGAATATTACTCAGCCATAAAAAAAGAATGAAATAATGCCATTTGCAGCTACATGGATGGACCTAGAGATTGTCATACTAAGTGAAGGCAGTCAGACAGAGAGAGACAAATATCATATGATATCGCTTATATGTTGAATCAAAATTTGACACAAATGAACTTATCTACAAAACAGAAACAGACTCACAGACAAAGAGAGCACACTTGTGGTTGCCAATGGGGAGGGCGGGTGGGGGAGAGTTGGATTGGGAGTTTGGGATTAGCAGATGCAAACTATTATATATAGAATGGACAAACAACAAGGTCCTACTGTATAGCACAGGGAACTATATTCAATATCCTGTAATAAACCATGATGGAAAAGAATATGAAAAAGAATATATATATATGTATATAGAGAGAGATCTGAATCACTTTGCTGTACCACAGAAACTAACACAACATTGTAAATCAACTATACTTCAATTAAAAAAAAACAAAATCTCAGAACAAAAAAATAAAATCTGATATATAAGGAAACAAAACAAGAATGTGCACAGTCAAGGATGTCACACTAAATGGACAGTGACAAGCAAGGATTAGACTCTGGGATGCAAGGCAAGGGACTGATGAGTGGATGTTACAGAAAATAATTAATATCATCATAATATATGTAAGACCATTCTAGTATGGCTATCTAAACATGAAAAGGCCCACTTCTAAGCTTTATGCTGAGGTCTCTTCCGACTCTGCAATTCTGTGACTCACCAATTCCAAACCCCCACACCCCCAAAAAAAGCCACGAGAAAAGTCGTCATTTGTAACACAAGAATATAGAATATTACCGTCTTTCCATCAGTGCAGGTACATTAACCAAATCCAAAATTTCTTCCTCCCATCAGAAGACCTAATGTAGCCTTAAAAATAGACACCTACCACAAGCGATGATTTATGACAGATCAGCAATCATGTACATTTATTTCATTGAATTCACTCCTCCTATAAGTATGGAAAAGAAACTAGGAAAAACATTCCCCAACTGCTGAGTGTTTTGCTCTTTGCAAAGCTAGTATTAGGATATTCATATTCCCAGTAAACAGCCTGTCTAAAAGAAACTTCAAACTATAGCAACTCTTACAAAAGACTATTTGTGTCTTCAGAAGCAGAAGTCTACAGGCATTAATAAGGATAAGTGCAGCTATTTAGCCCAGAACCCCTGAGGACAAGATAGATGATCTAACACCTTTTACTTAACAAGTTTCCACGCCCGAAGAGTCCTCTCATCAGCATGTTTACAAGCTTACTCACGTATTCTAATGGTAACAGTACCAGATGACAGATTTATAAGTAGATACCAGAGGGTATCATTTCTCCTCCAAGCATATGCCAAGGCATACATCTGAAGAAAATGCCGCGAACTGTTCACAATACACTCCAGGACCTCTTCTGTTGAAAAGTAAGTTTAACTATTCTGATGCTAACGTCAAGTAGATACGAACATTCTCCAGCTCGGAGCCAAAGGCTCCCATGATTTACTAATTAGGTGAATGAACCAGGAAAAAAAACAAAAGAACACACATAGATAGAGGCAGCTAATAGGCCTCATCCATTAACCAGCTTCTCCAAAAGCCAAAACCACCTGGTTTTCTAACCATTACTCCTACCACCGCTTTATACATTAATCACGCATCAAAAATAATCACTGGTATTTCTGATGATACACGTAGTGGCAGATTGTACAATCTGAGCTCAAAGCCCCAGATCAGTGTAACTAGGAGTGTTTTCCAAACCTCTTTTGGTTTGGAAGCCAGAAGTCAAAGGTTCCAATCCCAGCAATGCCTCTCTCCAAAGTTCTTTCTTTCTTTCTTTCTTTTTTTAATTGAAGTGTAGTTGAATTACAATGTGCGTTAGTTAATTACTGCTGTACAGCAAAGTGAGTCAGTTATACATACATATATACATTCTTATTCGTATTCTTTTCCATTATGGTTTATCACAGGCTATTGAATATAGTTCCCTGTGCTATACAGTAGGACCCTGTTGTTTATCCATTCTACATAGACCAGTTTGCATCTGCTAATTCCAAACTCCCAATCCATCCCTCCCTCCTCCCCCATGGCAACCTCCAGTCTATTCTCTATGTCCCTGTTTCTGTTTCTGTTTCATAGATAGGTTCATTTGTGTCATATTTTCTTTTCACATATAAGTGATATCATCAGAGTTCTTAATATCTAATCATTAGTAACCTTTGCTCTCAATTTATCTCACCTATAAAATTCAAAGACTACCTGCCAGGTGCAAAATTTTTCTAGATGGAATAAAAATGATTAAACACATGGTTATGAAGGATTTTAGTGTCCTCAGAAGATGCTGGATCTCAATATTGTTGAAGAATTTTTAATTATAAATATCCCCCCAGGGAAAAAAGAAAGCACTGAATCAGTCTTCCAAAAAAATAATTTTTGCATATCTAGTATGTACCAGGCATTCAGCTGTGTTGGTGGATGCAAAGATAAAACAGCCAAATTGTAAGGTGCCCATAGTCCCTGCATTTCAGATTACTAGAGAACATGAAATCAGATGTAATATTATAACATGACATATGAAGTGCTACAATAGAACAAAGGACAAAACGCTACAGGAGCAGAGAAGGGAGTATCTGTGTTTTTCAGTATCTTGTCAAAGTAGGAGACAAGAGATGGTTGGTTGGGTTTTATATATGTATTATATTTCCAATCAATCATATTCTGAAATCCAAATGAACACAGTCTGTAGCCAACATTAGGACCATTAACATAACTCTAGTTGGGATTTAAAAAAACACTGTTCCATGCAATTCTAGTAATCGAAGAATATAGAAGATGAAAATAGCTGCCAGCCAAAAATAAGAACTAAATCCCAACCAACACCCAGTGATAAAGAGAAAACTCATTTGGAAAAATGCATTCCAGAAGAAATCAGTAAAGAGTTAATAAAGCCTTCTACAAACTTAAGAGAAAAATATCTCTATAAAAACGTACGTGTAATATGGCTACAGATCATTGGTTAGCTGCCAGAAAAATGATGGAATATGGTATAGTTTACTTATTTCTTTTTAATGGCTCCAACATTCCACCTGAAAACTTGGTCCCGGAGCTGTATAATTGGGGATAAAAATGAAATGACAGTTTCTATGTGTCATGATGAAAGCTGATCACTTGTGTTTTTTCATTTATCCACGCTGACTAGAGTGGTTCCTGAAGTCTACCAAGCCAATCTTTTCCCTAACAGTGAAAATCATGCTGTTACTAGAATAAGGGAGAAATGGAATAAACTGTTGGCATCTGAACACACACCTTCATTCAGGTTCCCGAGTTCTCAGGTCTCTATCTCCAAACTGTCAAGAGGCGGGGACCTCATTAACATATTCTCAATGGAGAATAAGCCATTGGTCCCATTTTCTTATTTATCAATACTGTGGAATTAAATTACTAATATTTCACATAATCAGTAGAAAATCAAATCCTCTTTATCTTTCTCATATTTAAAAGGCTACTCACATAGCAAAGACAACCTCAGTAAGCAAATTAGGACACTAGAGAGAGAAGCGAACCCTAGATCCCGTGTAGGGAAGATGGACATCCATAGTGCTTGAGGTTGTCATGGCTGTCGTTCTGTTTTTGGGGACAGGGATGCAGAGGGGAGAGACGAGGCATGCACGAAGACAAATAATGACTGCCAGAGACCCTGGTATCACAGACAGTTCTAGTATTAAAACATAAAAGTTACATGTGTTTGGCTTTTGCTCATCCTGATTTCAGAAGTTATTTGGAAAGGGGAAGGTAATCCCCCATAAATATATTTAAAGGCTTAAAAACAGATTTATGTCAAGCTGCTTTGAAGTTTACACCTTCCCTTTCCTTCTAGACTTGAGCTGATCTGAGTTTGATTGGATTTTCATCAGTGACCTCTGATGCAGTGTTTCAAAACTAGAGTTGAACCAAGTAATTCAGTACTGGAGCGAAGAGCAGCAGCTCTGGATCCAGACTGCTCCAGCTGCGTGACCTGAGGCAAGTTATTTAACCTGCGGGTGCCTCAGTTTTTCGTCTAGACGATGGAGATCATAAGAGGGTTATAAGCATTAAAGGATGAGTATGTGTAAACTGCCTAGAATAATGACTAGCACATAGTCAATCCTTAACAATGTTACTACTATTACTACCATGCCATGTAAGAGTGGTTTAAAAAAATCATGTCATCAGACAGAATATTACTAACAAGAAATTTAATAAAATTATAAAGATGTACTGCTTTACAACAGAAGAATATGGGCAATAAAGCTTATAAAATAGATAAACTCCAGGGTGATTATTCATACGAAAAGTGTTTACTTTATAAAGAGACTCAGCTTGCAAAGGACTCCCCTAGTGGATGTAAGCATTTCAGTTCAAAACGATGATGTTACTGAGTGCCGGTTAGATATCAAAAACTAACTACAGTCAATTCAAGGATGACCAAGATGGGGACCTGGCTCCAAGGAGCTTACAATTTTCCAGTAATAATAGTATCTATCACTTACAGACACCTATTATGTGTCAGTAGCTATATAAAGTGCTTTACATGTATGATTTCTCTAACTCCACATGAATATAATGGGACAGGCATTGCTGTGACCATTACACGAAATAAAAGGCTAGGACACAGAAAAATAAATTACTGGCCAAGGTCTCCTGACAACAAAGTTTTAGTGCTACGATTTCAACCCTTGTGGATCTGACTTCAAAGCCCATTCTCATCAGTACATCACACTGTTTTCCACTTATTTGTAATTCATCGGCTACTTGCCAGGGACGGGATCAGGCAACCGAAAGCTCACGTGTTTGGAACTGCTGCCAGAAGATGTTAAACTACAAATAGACACTGAGTGTTTCTAAGATGAGAGGAGCTTTAGAAAGGCCACCCCCCTTTACAGACTAAGGAACCATGCCCCAGAGGGGTTAAGTAATTCACTTAAAGTCAAAAGATAAAGTAGTTCTAAAAATTGTAGTGTAAATCAGTACGAAAATGACACTTCTTTTTAGAAAAGTCTGATGTATAAATAAATCTATTATCCCAAATGAGGTGAACCTAAGAAGCCTAATAGGACCACAAAGGTTCCAAAAGAACAGGGTTGCAAATTCAGTCTCAACCAGGAAACAAACAAGAGCAGGGTGTCCTGGAAAGGCGGTCTTGGGGAGAGAAGCTGGGGTAAGAAAAAGTAACGTTTCAAATAAAAAGCCGAGAGCCATCCTCATCATCTGTCCCTGCTCTCCAGAGAGCCCACATTGAGAACCCTGGGAGCTGTCAAATGGCCAAACAGATATGGAGCCTGAAGTCGACTAAGATATGGTTAAAAAGAAGCTTCAGGACTCCACTGAAATAGGCACAACCTATCCCTTTAAAACTTAAAATCTGATCAACTCTGGTAAAAACAGAACAGTGGTTATCCACATAGCACCCCTTGTCCGTAGGACCAGTGGGAAGTGAACTATATGATGAACTAAACAGTGATCTCTGGTATATTATCTAGATAAGGGTATTTGGTGCCATTATCAGGTTCTAGATTGGACTGTAAACATCTGTATTTCCAAGAGGCCAGTGGAAAGCACATGGGCCTTAAAAGTTACAAATCTGGGTTTGAAATGTGGATCTGCCATTTATTAGCCATATGGCCCTGAAAAAGTCATTTAATCTTCTCCTGTTGAAAAGGGATAAACAATAGCTAGTCCTACTCTCCTTAGGATTAAATAAGAAGCATAGATTTCCTTGCTGGGTATTGGTTTATTGCCTCTTAACTTCAAATTCACCCCTTTTGCCTGCTCTGAGGAAATGGATTTGAGCCCTTTGAATGTTTCTCCTTTACCCACGGGCACAATGTTAAGCTTTGTCAGTAGAGGATGCTGGAGGGACACTGTAGAAGGAATAAGGCTTCTCCAGTATGCAGCTCCTGAGGTGCTCCGATTCCCCTGGTCCTATAGAGCAGAGTGACCAGAGCATCCAGAGGCTCGTAGCTTCCCCAGCACCCTCCTCAGGCAATTCTGTATCAAAGTGCCTCCGAAGAGACACCACCTCATGAAGTTTTCCCCAGCATCCTAGAGGGCAGATTTCCAGCAACTTCCACAGCACCACAGGAACTTCCCTGACACGGTGAGTCACTGTGCCCACGGCAATACACTCTGCATCTCAGCCTGGGGTAGGATGAAGGGGGCTCTTCCTAGGGTTCTCTATCTCAACCTCAGCGTCGTGACTGCTGGTTGTATCTGCTAATCCTACACTCTTCAGAATTCTCTTTAAATCTCACTAGCAAATCCCTTGTTATCCGAATCCCCCGTTAGAATGAATGAGTCTATATTGAACATTCCCTCTTCAAATTACTGTGTGCTTTCTCTCTCTTAACTGGACCCAGATTAATACAGTTTCCTAGACCAGTGCCTGATTTATAGTTAATGTTCAATAAACAGCACATATAACAACCATAAATGATTGAGTTCCTCTCATCCCTATTCTTAAGAGGCAATCCTTTCCCTTTTTCATTCTGCTTTGACCAGAACATGAACCTATTTCTACCACAAAAATCCCTCCATGATGTAAGTGGAGCAATGAGTTAATAAGAACGCCCAAACTGTTTCTGCCAAATATATGAATCGAATAAAAAAGAAGGCTGCCTCACAACCAACTGTCCCCTTATTCAGCACGTAGCTTAGAAAATTCTTTCTGCAACTTCCTTGGCTGACCTAAATGTGACAAAATGTGAAAATGCCTTCTTCTTCTTGCCAAGGATATTCCCAAAATGATCTAAAGAACCAAATTCACCAGTATTTTTTAAAATTTAAGGAGCAGCCATTTTATTTACTCTTGTCTCAACTCATGTTAATAAATTACAATATTTTGAAAACTCACAGAAAATAGAGAACATTACCTATCCCAGAATAAGGGATGAATTTGTGTTAGGGGTTGGGGATGAGCGCACCACTCCCAGGGAAAGCAAGAAACAGAGTGGGTTTAGCAGCAATATTACAAAGTCACCATGTACTTCCTCATCTTGCAAATGTACCAGCTTGGCTACATTCTTGGGTAAAGGAGTGTAAAAATACATTATTCAAGATGCCATGTATTGTTGGCACACATTGTGAAATGAAATTACTGTAAAAATATAGAAGATCTCAAATGTATTAAGTTTCTGTCTTCAAATTCTTTATTTCTAATCCTCAGAATTACTCTTCCTCGGAAAGGAAAGCTATCTCACCTTCGACACAATCCCATGTCATCTGTATTTTTCCTTGTGTCTAAAAGTCTCACCTAATTATCAATTTAACAAGGAGCAGAGACCAAGGGGGGAAAAAAAATCTCATCATCTTTTAGGCAGGCACCTTGTCTGATTTCAAGAGCTAACCCCCCCGTTAAAACACCCCAAAATAGATATTGTGAGCCACCGCAGGACCCCAACATAAAGCAAGGCTCCTCATTAAAAGTTGGAAGGGACCCTGCCAGGGATGCCTGCAGGGGTGCTCCACAATAGCAGTCGCACCCCATGCCTTTTCCGACCTAGATTAAATTACCGACAAAATGGACAGACTACCCAAAACTGTGAGTAATGCGTTCTGCCAATGAAAATAATGACCGTGCTTGGTACAGCACACACGCTTTCTGCTCAGCCTGTCAGCATTTCCAGTTAAGGGGCTCAATGGTCTTTCCCTGACAAAAACAATAAGCTACCTTCATTTCTTAAGCCCCCTCAGGGCTTCGAATTACTGTCCATTCTGCACTAAGGTCAGTCCTGTAAAACTGTTTTATCCCCTGGAAGAGCCAGAAGTAGTAACAGCCCCTACTTAAAACTCAGATGGAGAACATTCGAGAACACGTGAGCTTCTTGTAATTTTCCACTGTCAGTTTTGCACATTTGCATTCTTAAAAGTTGTATCTACTGCTTGAGATGGCAAGGTGTGTTTCCCAGCAATGTCATCACTTCATGCTCTTGGTGTCTTATATGAAAACGTATATTTCTCTAAGCCAGTGTGTAACAGAGAAAGATTTCAAAACGGTTTAAGTTTATAGTTCCAAACATTCTAGTGAGTTCAACAATCTCATATAATATAGTGAAACGAACACATACAAACACACCCCTTAGGTGTGCATTTTGTTGGATTTTATTTTTCATTTTATACCAGAGAAAACAAGATTATGCCAGACCTCTTGACAGCAAACAAACCCTGTTTAGAAGAAACAAATCTTGCCATTTATTGTTTTCATTCGTTCATTCATTCATTCAATTCATTTATTTATGGAACGACTTCCCACACTAAAAAGCTGTTAAAATTTTTGGCTAGAAAGAGAGCTGCTTTCACCCACCCTATGTTTTTCCAAACTGCATGGGAATCGAACATAGTCGCTCTATTTGACCTGGCAAGTTCAACCACTAAAAACAAGGTCCTTTGCCCTAAGGAGGGGGGGGGGTCTAACAGATGCCAGTTTCGAAATATAACTTTAAGGCTTCAATAGAAGATGCTGACAAGAGCACCACTCTTATGAAATACTGGTCCCCAAAGGCCCATCTTTCCGTGAGTTTCTTTCCACCTGCGTCCAAGTCTGGGTTTCCAGGCACCATCATTCCTACTTACTTTTTTATCCAGGCCTCCCACAATTCTCAACTTCTTTGTTTTTTTTTTGGCTGTGTTGGGTCTTCGTTTCGTGCTAGGGCTTTCTCTAGTCGCGGCAAGCGGAGGCCACTCTTCATCGCGGTGCGCGGGCCTCTCACTATCGCGGCCTCTCCCGTTGCGGAGCACAGGCTCCGGACGCGCAGGCTCAGTAGTTGTGGCTCACGCTCACGGGCCTAGTTGCTCCGCAGCATGTGGGATCTTCCCAGACCAGGGCTCGAACCCGTGTCCCCTGCATTGGCAGGCAGATTCTCAACCACTGCGCCACCAGGGAAGCCCCACAATTCTCAACTTCATTCACGGCCTTTATTCCTGGTTCTAAACTATGCCTCTTCTCTAGTAATACGGTAGGAGGAAACTGGTTAAATGCATCCTTGATGCTGATGTGATCTTTCCAGTTATTGAATGTTTCACTGAATTTTACACTCTACAACTTCAAATGCAGAAAGCGGCCGATTCATTTTGTTAATGTTGTTCTGTATAGATAGCCAGCTCCGCGAACTATACACTTTGATTTGGTACATGAGAAAACGTATTTTTCATTACATCCCTTATCCTCCTAATGACATTTCCAAACAGGATTTTAAGAACTGTGAAGCAGAAATAAAATTATGCTCAAGTTCCAAATTGATCTCATAGAATGGAAAATGGCTATCATCACCAGTGAGTATTAACAGGACTCAAAGCAGGCAAGTTTCTAGTTCAGAAACATTTCTCAAATAAGGATCGTCCTTTAAATGTCCCTTACATTACCAATCACAACAGAAATTCTTTGAAAGAACTAAAGAGGCTCTGATGAGATCCTTCCCCCCACCCCCAATTCCTTTATACTGTACCCAGACTTCACCATCTGCTTTGGTGTACTTCCTTCCTATTCAATGATGAATCAGGGCTAACACTTCAGTTACCTGGATTTACACAAAAACCTAAAGGAGCCATGAAATTGCTTCTGTAAAGCACATTCTGTGGTGACTTTTAAATAGCTTTAAGAGTAATTTGGAAATAAAAATACTGCTATAGCAAGTTTTATGTCTTCTACACACATATGCCAGAGCAATTTCTTTCTCCCAGAGACAGAAGGAGGGATATGTCTAAACGTCATAATACGCAGCCAGTTACGACCCACTGTCGTCGTGGTTGTATTAGTTATCATTTGCCTTCCCTGAGTTATCAAGACCTGAGAGAAGCCTAACAGCCATTCATTTCACATGGCCGTTATTCCACATTGGAAAGTGCTGTAGTTGATCTCAAGGTCTTTCTGCCTTTACACAGGTATGTGTACATTCAGCACAACCCCCGAATTTTACAACTTGCAGGCTTTTGAGGACGTCAGTTACTCCCAGCCACAAGGCTCGGTCCCAGTCCCCGCCTCCCCACCACCATTATCCTGCACTGGCTGAGGGCTCTCGGGAGATGCAACACAAAAGGCGTTTAGATAGCGACTGGTAGCCAAGCCCCAGACTTCAATGGGTTCTAAGAAACAAAAACATGATGGGATTATTTATAGAACAGCAGCAACTATTATTTATGCAAATGTCCCTTACAGACCACTTGGAGTTATAGACTATTCACAGGCTTCAGCTTAAGACACGAGCCATGCCAACAAAGCTGTTCTCCAAGTGGAGATACCATGATCTTGGAAATGTGGGAAACACTTGTCCTTGCTAATTTAGGCATCAGAGGGGGTTCCTATTTGGGTTGGACTTCTTTCCTAACTGCAGGGAAACAAGCAGAGGAGTAAATGTGGATAAAAGACCAGTACACAAATTAGGATTATACCCTGGAAGACATTAAAAGCCAGTCCCCTCAAGATGGTCCTGGGTAGAGACAGGAGCGCATCCAGTGCTAGGAGGGAACAGAAAGGTTCTCAAAATAGCCTCATTAAGAATGAAGGGCCTGAAGCTGGCTGTGAAGGATAAGTAATGGAGGGGGAATGAGGAGTGAAATGTGTTAACTTTCTTAACTATGTTAATTTCTTATTTAACTTTCTTTTTTTTTTAACTTTTGCATATCATTTAAAAAGTCCAATAATGTATCTTATAATCAAATTCCCATCCTCCCACCCCCTGCAGTGTTTGCCCCTGCTTGCTCTCTTATCTGCCAGCAGCCTCTCTTTCATGGCAAAACGCCAGCTGCAGTTCTGTCTTCAGCACAGTATCTTTCTGATTTACCACAGCTGTTTATTTAACTTCCTTATATCAAAGATTTGGGGGGAAAGTCACCCCCAGAGACCAGCTGATTTACACAGGGAATAAAGCCAAATCTCTGGTTTTGATGCTCTCTTGTCCAGGTGACCCAAGGTTTACTCTGATTATGTGAACTCGATTTCAGTTCCAATCCCATTGGCCAAAAGCTATGAAATCCACCTGAATTACAGCTCACCAACTGCACTTTCACCTGGAAACTAGAGGTGAAAGCCAAGTGCTTTATCTGCTCAGACAAGCGGCTTCTCTCCAGATCAGGAGTATTTTAATGAAATGAGACTTAAGTGAATTGTTGACATTAGCATTAAATGTTGTCATTTAATATCAACAGTGTGTTTGATTTGTACACAGTTATGAAATGTCATTCGGACCAGAGAGTTATATTGAGGTTTACCACATTATAGGAATGGATTTCCAGAGGGAAGTGAACTGATCTGTCTCAAAATAAAACGTATTTACATTAACACTTGGGGGAAACAGACAGCCCTGCAAACATAGATGGAGAGATAAAAATAAGAGCAGAACAAAACTCAACTTGGAAGAACAGTAGAATAAAATACAAGTTCTGGGCTCTGTGCACATGCAACAAGTTTTTTCTTTATCTTTTAAAAAATTAAGTACAAACTATATGGGAAAGAAATATCACTACTGGGAAATATCTACTATACTTCAGCCTCCAAAATAATTTTTAAGGGGGGAAGTTGGCAGTGCTTAACATTTAGATGGAAGAAATGATTCAGAGGTGGACTCACTTCCTTAAAGGGAAAAACCAAACCTGTAAACATCTAACATTTGCATGGAAAATTATATTAGCTTAACTAGTTGGATCAATTTCATCTAATCTAATTTCTTAGATAAAATTACATTAGTTGTCTAGTTAGCCTAGTTGTCATGTAAATACACTGGTCACATGGAAAGAGAGGCATTCATCACGGGGCATGTGTCCTGAACTTTCTTCCCAGCGGTAGTTGCGAATTACACCAAAAACATACTTTCTGACCACAAATCATGAACATTAAAATAAGTATTCCCCCCCAAACACAGCAGCCTAAAAAGGAAAATTTAAACACTATAATTCCTTAGTCCCAAGATTAAAACCAATTGAGCTAAAAAAAATACTGGCATATTCCAAAATCAATCAACTTATAAGATACAGCCTCCTAGATCTGGAAGGCACTCCACTCACTTTTATTTTATTTTTTTTAATGACTACATATAATCTACCATTATAACATGAGAATAGGGATGGAGGAGGAGTCCTTCATTGTAGAATTGTATTTATCACTACTTCCAGAATGTTCTTTTTTTTAAAAAAGGCCTTACCTCTCCAAAGATTTGGAAGCAAAATTGACAAAGCCCTCTCTCCTAGAAAGTCTAAGTCCTCTAGGTTCTAGGCAATTAAAGTTGACTCAAAGGAAAGCTTGAAGCAAGCTCTTGCAGCAGAAAAACAATGCTGTGATGAGCCTTTGTTTACAACTGATCTTATTTCTTTATCATTCACTTGAGGAAGCTGTAAGGTCTTTGGCACCTGGCTAAAAATAGCAGGTGACAAAGATGAATGGCTCCCAGAGACACAATTCGAAGCAGAGGAATTTAAGAAAAACTTCAGCAGTGTCTGCAAAAGATACTTTCCTGCCAGGTAAATCAAGGTGGAAGTAAACTGCTCCTCTCGGAGCAGAATCACAGTCTGCCAGGCAGGCATTTCTCTTTCAGTGTTTCATGTTCACTTTTGTGCTATGTTTTAAAAATATCTTCAAACCCTAAGAAGCTGGGTTCGCCACGGATCAAGGAAAAGGGTTTCAATGTAACCTCATAAAATGCAATGACACTAGATCATATCACCTTTCAAATTCATTGAAAGCTCCTGGCAAAATGACAAATCAAAAAGCCCATTAAATCCCAGCAGGAGATGGGACCTACGCCTGCCCTTCCTGATGGACGCTGGGATCCACTTGCCCACTGCCAAGGCCCCCCCCCCCTCTCTGTGAAGCTGAGACGACTCTAGGTCTTTTCAAGAGTTTATTTCAGGTCAGACACCACGAGAGAGGGTCAAAGACCATTCCTTTAGGCAAATTTCATCCTAAAGGATGTGCCTTTTTCTGTTGCTTATGCTGTAAGTCTGTCCACCTTCTATCCTAAGGGACAAGTCTTACACCCTGTCTTCTGATATTTTAGGAAGAAGCCGTTTCCTGGCGCCACCCCACCCAGTTTTCTTGCCGGTTCATAAAATAAAAAGCTTATAAAATAAAAGCTTTTGACCTCTTGGAAGGACTGCAGAAGTTTCAGATCTTCCTTCCATCCAGAGATGGCGGGGGGACTTCCCTCAGGTGAAACTGGAAAAGGCCTCAAAGGAGGGGAAGTCAGCTCTTTCTGGGCTCTCTTTTTCAGATTCTTTTTATCAGTATGGCAACTCCTTCTTGGATCGCACCAGCTACTAGCTTTAGGTCCTTCCATTTTTTTTCACAATTGAAAAATCAAAATAAATTCCAAAAGCCTCATACGTGAAGCTCCAAAATCTCATGAGCAGCCCTCACTGAAAAATTCAATAATCACTTCTTTCCAAATCTTCAATGTATTTGGGGAAAAAAAAAAAAAAAGGTCTGTATGGCAAGGGAGCAGGATATCTCTAAGAACAGAAGTACTTTAAAGGAAAACACGGGGAAAAAGATAGATAAAGACAGTGAGGAAGTGTCTGGTGGAAAAATCCCCGTATGTACTTTACATAAAAATGTACTAAGAACTCAAAATGTGTAGGGAACTATATTCAATATCTCATCATAACCTATAGTAGAAAATAATCTGAAAAAAATACACACACACACACACACATATATAACTGGATCACTTTGCTGTATACCTGAAACTAATACAATATTGTAAATTAACTATACTTCAATTTAATAAATTTCAGAAGTAGACAACTCATCCATTGTCTCAGAATTCCTGGGTAGTAGTTTCACTAGTAATTCACTTTGTAATACTTTGAAACATGAATGAATAATACATACCTTTTCTATATAGCGCAATAAATTTTTTTAACTCTTACTTTTATAATTTAATAGTTATGTGGCTTTAAGCAAGTTACAAATTCTCTTGAGCTGTGCTTTACTCATCTCTAAAATAGGAATCATGTTTATTATGAGGATCAGATCTGATTAAGTACTAAGGCCAGTGTTTAATACCAGTGAATGTTAAATAAATGTTTGTTTCTCTCTTCTAAAAAAAACAGAACTCAAAATGTGAACAAAGCCCATGGAATGTTCATTGACTCTCTCAACTGTGGAAAAGGTTCCAACAGAGTCCAGTCCCTGAAGAAAATCTTTCAGTATTCCAGGAAGGCTACACAAGTTCTGTGAGTTGTTCCCTAACTGTAAAATATCTTCCCTGCAAACCCAGAAGCAGCCAGTCCTTGTAAACACTCCTCCTTGAGAGAGGAAAGAACCTGTTAATCTGCTGTGTGCCCAACACGGTGAAGCATTTCACAGATCGCTGGCACATTAGCATTGCCATCCATTCACAGCAACTTCCTGTTCAAAGATCAAGTTGACACCACGCACATGTTCTGCATTCTTATGGGGAAATGCCAATAACTGGCAGGGTCCAAAAGCAACTGTGGGGTGCAAGTAAGTCCTCTCTGAGAAGTGGGGCCGTGCTTCTGCCTCGTGTGTTGAATATGCCACAGTTGGCCCAGTGGCACTGTTCCTGGAGAGCAAAGAGAACACAAGTGGCTCTGTGTGTGTGTGTGTGTGTGTGTGTGTGTGTGTGTGGTACGGGGGATTAGTTTCTAGTCTGTGCGTTTGTTTTTAAAACTCGATGATGGCCAAAGATCTATACAAAAAGGAACCTGCACTCTAAGTAAAATTCGAAGGTGAAATGTGACTCTACTATACTTGGGTGTGAGGGAGGAAACAACTAAACTTTAATCTTTTTTAATTACAAGGTCACAAGTTACATACATATAGAGGCTAAAGCATAACCTCAATTTGATTTTGTATCATTTTATCTTCAGTCAGATGAACTTGAGTAAAACCAAATTTGAGTGAAAAAAAAAGCAAAAGGAACATTCTTAAAGTCTCATTAAATTATCATTAAAGGCTTAGCACTTGTGTATATAGATGAGATATACGACTAGTTGAATGACACAGTAGAAAGAGCACTGGACAGGAAATGCAAAAACCTGGACTTTGATCCTGGCTCTTCCACTACCTATGTGAATATGGGTAAATCACTCAAATCCCTTATAAAATAAAGACAGTAATCCCTTTCTGCCATACAGGGTTTTTGCAAGGATCAAATGAAATAATGTATGTCATGTGCATTATAAACCTCAAAAACACCACATCAATTTAATATTTCCAATTATATTCATGTTAAGATTAAACACCCTGGACTTTCCTGGTGGCGCAGTGGTTGACAGTCCGCCTGCCAATGCAGGGGACACGGGTTCGTGCCCCGGTCCGGGAAGATCCCACATACCGCGGAGCGGCTGGGCCCGTGAGCCATGGCCGCTGAGCCTGTGCGTCCGGAGCCTGTGCTCCGCAACGGGAGAGGCCACAGCAGTGAGAGGCCCGCGTAACACCAAAAAAAAAAAAAAAAAAAAAAAAAGATTAAACACCCTGGAACATTAACAGTTTGCCAACTAACTGACTTTCATGGTTCCAAACCTACTTGTGCTCAGGCTAATCCTTCTGCTTGAAATTTCTTCTGCTTCGCCATTAACAGATTAACAGATTAACAGCTCAGTAAGGACAGGAGCCCCTCTGTCTTATCCACCTCAGAATTCCCAAAAGTTGGCATAGTGCCTGGCACAGACTTCTTCGTTACTATATATTGAGTGTCTACTAAACGCTAGGTACCATCGGGCTTTCATATACATTTCCTTAATCCACACCCGGCCCCAAGCCTATTAGATGGGTAACACAAGAGGAAGCTGATGCGCAGAAAGCTTAAATAACTTTGCAAAGGTGATAAAGCCACATCAATGCCAGGGTCAGGATCCAAACCCAGGTCCTTCAAATTCCAAGACTGTACTCTTTCCACTCGGCTACTCTCCCTTTCACATTGTAGGTGCCCAATGAATTGAATTTGATCAAAGGCTTCATTTTAACCACATTGCATAAAAAGACATAACTTAAAAGTATGCATTTGACTATCAACTAAAATGGCAAACTTGACTTTTAAAATCCATGGGCTTAAGCCTGGGTAAGACCTCCCCAAAATGCACCTAGATTCGCAGACATAGCAAAACACAACTGAAAAATTCATTCTTCATTGGCCAACACAAAATGGGATGGAAAATTCTGAGTGAGGGGTAGAAGAGAAAATCTGGAACCTTCTGTCTTGCCAGAAAACCTTAAATAATTCAGCTCCCGTTTATTTAAATAATTAAGTGATTGCAACTTTATTTAAAGAGCACTTACACGAATCTCAATGCCTAGGGTGCCAAGAAGCGGAACAGACTTTAAAACCTCCCCCCAAACCTCTTCTCTGAGAGGAAAACCAGCCTAAGGAGTTTCAGTCTGATCGGTAATTGTTTTGTAAAATTAAAAGCCACAGAAAATTGGAGTTTCGAATGGAAAATGTCATCTCAACCGTAACACTAATAAAAACAGCTAATGAATAAGTGCATTCTGGCAAGAATATATAAAAATTGCAAAGCCCAATGTGGACAGTACAGAATACAGAAGGAATTCACGTGAGTAAACATCAAATGAAAGATTATCCTTATTTGTGAAGCATCCATTCCAGCAAGAAATTGAACTACAGACCTTTTGTATCCAGAACAGCAGGACTACCTGTGGCGCCCACAGAAAACAGTTCTGGGTAAAGCAACAACCTGATGTTCCAGGGGTGCTAAGGTACCCCACCCCCAAATCTCCACAGAGATCCTCCAACCACATTAAGCTCTGATTCATTTTCAGATGTAGGAATGCTTACATGTAGTGAGGAACAACATGGCTAAAATAATAAGGCTTTAAAACAATGAGCTATGCCTTTCCAGCCTGTTCTACAGCAGAGAGCAAAAACAGACCTGGCCTTTGAGAGGCATGTGGGATCAGGCTCCACCCCCGCTTCATCAACTGTGCGATCTTCAGACAAGAAAATGAAGTAATCTATCCAAGGCTCGGTTTCCTCATCAGTAAAATGGGGACTATAGTAGACACTAGAATCGTTGTGAGAATTCAGGGAGACAATGAAGGTAAAATGCTTTAGCACAGTGCTTGGCAGGCCACCTGTGCTCATAAATGCTGGTTGTAATAACTGTAACAATAATTATTATAATTATCATTATTATGTTACACCCTGCCCCAGTCCATACCTGCATTTCATCTTGCAAGTTAGAAAAGAAAACGTCTCCGGTATTCACCAACAAGTCCTATATAAGATCCCTTTCCTCTCCATCCACATTTAGCACTGCTCTGATTTATAGGGGTCAGTCGCCACACATCTCTTGAGGGATACTTGAAATCACATACCACTTCTGCCACTCGACATCCCATTGCACACACCAGTAACATGTCAGGAGACAAAATTTCCCCGAACGGGGCCTCTGGCATTAGATACAAGACTAGCCCAGATATCAAACCCAACCGATCCTTCCATTTACGTGTTTCTAAGTTAAGGCATACATAGTCACAAAGATCTAATAGATTTTTTCCTAATTAATCAAATCCCTTCAACGTTAGAACAGAGCAGATACCCCCTTTTCTCTTCATCTTCGGGGATGACGCCTAGCAAGGCTCCACAATTCAGTTAATCACTCATCACGTAAACAAAGAAACCTCTCGAGAGCCGAAGAGCCGCATGTGGAGATTCCCAACGCAGAAGGGTATTTTTTCAACAGGAACAATGCAATCTATTCAGTAGAGAAGAGTACACCGTGCCAATTAAATATGTTGGGTTCCATAATTATAACTGCAATAATGAATGGAAAGAAGTGTTATTGCCACACAATGCCCTTCTGTATCCCGCTCAGTGATTTGTCTCTGGTCTGATTCCTCTAAATTCTTCCTCTGATTAGATCGTCCTGCAGATTCCTCTCTATCACAAACATACTTACTGCCTTTACTCCCCCCATGCAACCAAAGGCCTACATTTAACAAAAAACAAGTGCCACCCAAAAAAGCCAACCTAAAAGGCAGAAGCAGTGCTGCAGAAGAAACAGTGGCATTTTTCAAAGGAAACAGGAGTTCATGGCGCCAAATACTGTAGGGCAGGCAAGGAAGATAAGGCTTAACTAAGGACTACTGGTGCTTGGTGACCTGCAGAAGTATGGTTTCAGGACAGCGGAGGGGGAAGAAGTTAAACTCCAAGACCCAGCTCAGAAGGCTGACTGCTTCAGCCGGCCGCAAGGAAGGACGGAGAGCAGCAGAGAAGGCAAGAGTTAAACCGGAAAGGAAGAACCTGGGCCTCTCACCTGCAGAACTGCCAGCGACACCTCAGGTTACCCGGAAGCCGTCCCACTCCACAGCATGAAGCTCCTCTGCTGATCCACCCAATTTAGGTCTGCAGGCCACGGTGACGCATGCTCAGCTAGGGGGGCCGACATCATCAGAGGCCTCTGCTGACAAGTGCCTCATCTCATCTCACACAGAATGAAAACAGCTTACACCAGAGCAGAGCCCCATGAACCTATTAAATATTCTACAAGTAATTTCTTTTTGATGTGGAGGAGGGGGAGGGAGGGAAGAAAGGGAAGTTAGAAAACCATCGTTTTGTTGGCAAGTATCCGAGCAGCCACAAGGTAAGGGGTGTAATCAAACAAGACTTAATTGCTCTATCCCAGCAGCAGAGCATGGGAGTCAATTTCCCTGACTTGAAGGCAAGGATGGTTTAAGGAAGGCCCTTGAAGTTTGTGTGTCAGTCAATCTGGCAAGCACCCAGATCATCTTTTTTTAAAGGGTGCACAAATAAGAGAGGCAGTGGTGTAAAAGATAAAAGGGGGAGAAAGAAGGGCAGGGGGTGAGGTAGGGGACATCGGTGTGCTCTGCAGAAGGGGAGGGTGACAGGGAAGAGAAAGAACAAGACACACAGGCTCACGTCAACCTGTAAAACAGGCACTTAAGATAGCTGGCAGAAGTGGCTTTATTTCAGCATGTTTATTTATTAAAACACGGATCCTTGCAGAAAACTGCACACAGAACATGGCATGTAATTCAGGAAACTCACAGACCTGCTGAAAGCCATGCATGGATCTCCTGAGGGCTCTCATGGACCCCACATGGGAGCCCACTGCTTGACGTCACCAAACTGAGGTTTTTTGCAGCACCTACACTTCTGACCACAACCAATGAAACGAGTCTACCCCTGCCCTCAGTTTACTACCATCTCTCCTTCAGAAAAAAAGAAGAGCTGAGACTAACTCCTAAGATCAACCTTTGTTTCAATATTTATATTTCCTGGTTTTAAGTAATTTCTCATCATGGCATTAGCCTTCTCTGATCTTAAAGAAAAAATCCATTCAAAGCCAAAAATGATATCGCTATCACAATTACTTTTCACCTACACACAGGAGCCAACAAAACAACTTCAAGAAAAAATGAGGTATACATGTACATTCATATTTCAGAATCATATTATAGGAAACTTAAGGCAAGTCTGCCTCCCTTTCCATTGTAAAAATCCAGGTTCCTGACATTTCACTGCCATTGGGTACTCTCTGAAAGGTTATGTTTTTATAATGGAGAAATTCTCTCTGACCCACTGGGGTTTCTACTTCCTCACTCATCAATTAAAATCTTCAGCAAATTTCAGCTTGCTTTAGTGAAGTACAGGTAAGTGTTTTAATGTTCCCAACACGCAAAAAGGATGACACTGCTGGAAGTCCAACATTGCCTGGTCATCTCCCAGTCTACACCTGAAGCCTGAAAACAAAAAGCTTTGAGGGGAAAAGAAGAAGAAATAGAGCCAAATTCTCTATTAAAAATAGTTACTCGGTTTTCCAGCTTCCAGGTGGAAGTTAATCTTTTCCCCATTTCAGCCCCATCACCACCTGCAAGAAATGCTGTATTATCCAGAGGCCAACAGCCTCAGAGATGAATCATCTTCAATTCAGACTTTATGCAGTCTTGTTTGCTCAAGTCTGCTGACAGATGTGGGGCACTCTGCATCTCTTCCCTTTTCCTTTACATTGAATCAATTAGCAATGTTAAATACTTAACACATTAGTGTTATTTCACTGAACAAAACAATTCACAAGCAGCCTCCGGAGTGGCCGTGTGAGATAGGGAAAGGACCAGACGTGGAGAAAACTGAATGAAGGGAAAAGTAGGTTTTAGGTGACTGTGTATTTTGAAAAATATAAAAATCTATTCACACAATTCACTGAAGATGGATCGCTTGTTTCTTTCCTTCTCCTGACAGGTCCTGAGTCTTTACAGAGAACATTAAATTAAAGTGCATAATGGGTTTATGTAGCATAGTACACATGGCAGACATTAGTCACATCCCTTAAGCATTTTTCTCATTTTCTAAGCCTGACTGAGGCCCCATTTCCCCATTGATGAGGGAAGTCTGTACTAACCCACAAACCACATCTGCAGTCTGGTGGGCCATTTTTCACATTTGTCAACAGAGGCTGTGTCCTGCACTCAAGGCATCACAGATTACTACATTTCCAGCATAGTTTACAGGGGACAGTGAAAAGCTGATCGGGTCATTCGAGGGAGAAGTTTTGTTTTGCTTTTCCCTCTCCCCGCTTTAAAACACACGGTGCCATTGAGGAGCAGGGAAAAAACAGCTCCAGCTGCCCTGCAGAACCATGAATGGATGAGCCGGACGATTTTTCCTCAAGCACACAGCCCAAATTCACATGTAATACAGCCAGAAGCTTAGAACCAACAACGTTGGGTCACTCAGGGATGTTGTTTGTGTAGTTCAGAACATCCTATGCCGGTATCAGCATACTTTATCAATCTCCTAATCTGGTAAAGCAATTGCCAGGAGGCCCTCCTGACTACAGAGCATGGAGCTTTCAATGTTCCATGTCGGGCTGACCCCCACGAATGCTCTTCAAAGGATACCCCAACTGTACGGCTGTTGAGCAGCGCAAATCTGATGCTAATGAGAAAACTGAAAAGAACAGGTTGCTTGCCACAAGGCTAGATTTCATTAGCATCAGACAAGTTCCTGCATCATATTATTTTTACTGGAAAAAAATTAGAGCCCTGGATCTCTGCCTGGGAGCACTACTCCCTCAGCACACTGTGTCAGGGATGGAAGGAAAAAGGCATTTTGATGGGATTCAAAGAGAAAAATAAGATTTCTGCAGCAAGATTTCCCCACAACCGATTGCATGAATCTGGGGGTGGTCTCATCACAGCCAATATCATATCCTCATCAGGAACTTTTCAATGGTTCTAGACAGCTGTGTTCTGAATGACAGGAGAGGTGTTTCTAAAACTTAAAACCAATGCAAATAAGATGCCTGGTTAATGCCTTCACATATGAAGCGCAGGTATCCGAAAGACGAAATAGATTTACTTTGGTTTCAAGAGCTAACAAACACTGATGGAGCCCTTACCAAGTGCCTTATACTTTGATAAACATTTTATAGATAGAAATATAAACACTGACATAGATACATAGATATTCCCGCAACCTCACAAGGGAGGTATTAGTATCCCCATTTTACAGATAAGAAAAGTAAGGCTCAGACAGGTTAAGTTACTTGCACAAACGCACACAGTTGGAATGGAAGAAAGTAAGATTTGAATCTTGAAAAGTCTTATTCCGGAGTCTGTCTTCTTCACTGTTAAATGTACTCCCTGTATTTGATATCCATAGATTTTTTTTCCCCTAAATGGTCAATTTTGATCAAAAAGCCCCTACAGCTTTTACAGGAATGACAAGTAGAACCAGTGTTGTTAAGTTTTAACCTGGGAATTTAGAATGCATTTGCCTAGGTTTTTCCTTGATGTTTTGATGAGCACATTAGCATTAATTCTAGAATAGGTTTCTGCTGGAATGGGTACCACGTAATTTACTGCCTTCCAGGTCAGAGCGGGCAGCAGATATGACTTCCGTGTATCCAATCCATAATGCATTACGGGGCTCCAGCAGTAAAACCACGATTTTCAGAGAATGTTCATTTAACCATACAGGTAATTAATAATTGATATGTTATTTACTTTACTTGAAGAGCCAAAAAAGCTATGAAAAAGCCTCTATCACTTCCCCTACCCTGGACCACCCTAAAACCAGAACCATGATGACGCGTAACACCCTGAGTCTACAAGAGTTCTGGTCCACCAGTGTGAATGAAGGCAGAACTAGTTTGACATTTCCTGCTGACTGTGATTAGAGCATCTTTTAATGAAGCTCACTTCAAATCGTTTTAAATCCATTTGCTCATGTCAACATCAATGTACTCAGCATTATCTACCAATTAGTAAACCGGAAAATATTCTTCAGATAATCTGAAATCTCAGTAAAATATTCAGCATGCCATTCATTTACTATAAACTGCCCTGTAAAAACAAATTAGCAAAACCAGCTGTCACAGGACAACATAAACATCCATTAATACAGCCCAACTACTTCAGTCTCTGGGGAGATTTTTCAGGAAGGAGAACACGCGGTAGAGATATAAATCAACAAGAATGCCAACATACTGCACAATATTAAAGGGTCCATTTACCTTCCCTCTGTGTGAGCTCAAACTTGGACTGGGAAGAAAGGGGTTAAATGAAACCTCCTTGGCAATTCTTTCAATGAAGGATCTCCAGTCTTTGTGCTGCAGTAAGTCTAGAAGACCAAGAGAGTTCTAACATATGCCATGCTTCAGAAAGATCAGAAATGTCAAGGAGCATGAAAGCTGGCCAAATATGAATCTGATTATAAATATGCAAGGGAGCAATCAATTCAATTGCAAGCCCCAGATTTTGCATGACTCAAACACAGTGCAGAAACTTACAGGAAACCAGTGAGTACACCACTTACCAGGCAACATTGACTCGTCCTTTC
Source organism: Globicephala melas (assembly GCF_963455315.2). Lineage (NCBI taxonomy): Eukaryota > Metazoa > Chordata > Mammalia > Artiodactyla > Delphinidae > Globicephala > Globicephala melas. The sequence goes on from NC_083321.1 coordinate 91,215,516, forward strand.
CACAAATCAGCCTGACAAAATTCTATAATTTAAATACGGCAATATTTCAATAGCCGCCTTCCACTTAGGACCCTTTCAGTATTTTTCATGTTAATGCATTGGTTAGAAATAAACTGCAGCAGCACCTGTTAAAAGGGATTAAAAAAAGCTTTTATCTTATGAGAGACCCGGTGAGAGCTTGTTCTCTGATGAACGCACTCATGGTATGCAGAAGACGTTTGTAGTGGAGCAACAGTATTCTTCAACGGTGATTTCGATTTAAGAATCTAAATTGGGCTTCAGTCACTGACGACTACTTCGACCTTCTGAACGACAAGGAACACTTCGGAGTGGGTACCTAACACAAAGGCTGCGAATCGTGGGACACAATATGCTCAAATACGAGCACCTAACTGATTGAAGGTAGAAAGGCTTGAGGGGCCAGGCCTGCTCTTTCCTTAGAAGAGCCATGACCCCCAAATGATGGACAGAAGCACCGGAACCAGAACAAAAGGTGCCCACAAACAGTTTCACAAAGTGTTTCCTAAATGCTCGTGGGGCCATATAAGAAGCTTGATTTCTAGGACATTTCCATTTTGAGTTTTGCTGGGTATTTCAAGACATTAAGAAATAAACACACTGAGTTGAGCATGGAAAAGAGAGGAGCCATACATAGCAGGGACCACCTGGACCAACACCATTGCAACTGAACAATTTCTTTAAAGGAGGAAAGAAATCTAAAACATTCTCATCCTTTTAAGAGTGAATGAGTTTATAGGCACACCAGGGGTTGCTCCTAACTCTACAGCAAGCCAAGGCTGAAACATAAGGACCTTCAAACAAAAGAAAACAAATCAAAGGAACTGAAAAAAAAATTTTTTCAAGCACAAACCCAGTCACATCTATACATCCTCTGGAGAGAAGTCATCAACTTGCCTTAAGTTTACACTTCTCTTCTTGACATTAATTATTAAGAAAAGCTTTTCATCTTGATTATAGCCATTAATAAATTAAAAGTGAATATATTTCTATAAGTATTTCATTTCATAACCAGGTGCAACACTCAGCCTGTGGCTTTGATATACAGAGACTTAATTAATGCAAAAGCAGCCTGTATATGGTATCCATAAGAAAGATAAGCATAAACTTTAAGAATAATTTGCAATTTTGCAAATGTTAATTCCCTACTTCCAACATTTACCAGAATTTTAAGTTTTACATGTTCACTGAAAAAACAATTCAAGCCACACAGAAAATTACAAAAAAGAAAGGCTGTAAGCACCATAATACCAGCCCTGTACTCCTGGCACTACATTATGTGAGATGAGACAGAGAAGCGGGAAGAAGAAAGCTTGAAGACAGCCAGATCTGGAGCTTTTTCTACAGTAATAAAGGCTCTCCTCGAACAGGTGATTTGCCTAATCCAGAAGAAAAGAACAGACAAAACTTCATGAATAGGATATCTGTTTCACTTGTGAAAATCCTAAAAGTAAGACTACAATTTCTAAAGAAAGCAATTAACAACTTAGTTATCACGGAAATGGCTAATGTACCTTATGTCTTAGGGTGTGTGTGTGTGGGGGGGTATCCATGTGGGTGGTGTGAGTGTGTTTCTTTCGCAAGGCAAAAAGAGTCTGCTGGTATAGGGCAGGGGTACACCTTATTGTATTTCTTACCTGGGTTGAGTCGTTAGAAACAAAAGTCAGGTGCTCCAAATTTTCATTTATCCCAGGGCAGTAAATGAACTAAGTCTACATGAAAATTCAGATGGGGATGATACCTACCTAAAATGCACAATACATGTATTCTACCCTAATAGAGGCTGGCTTAAGAATTACACAGTTCTGTCAAACAAACTCTTATGGAAGCCCTGATTTCCACTTCTACAATTTTAGTCTAAGTACAATCACTTACCTTTCATGTAAGGCACTTCAACCTCTCCACTACAATAAAAAAAAAATAGCTAACACTCATATAGTGTGTACTATGTCCCAGGGATTGTTCTAATAGCTTTATACTTATTAACCTAATTTTAGTACAACAATTCTGCTATCCTTCCTATTTGACAAATGAGGAAACTGAGGCTCAGAGAGGTTCAATGACTTGCCTAAGGTAGCACGGCCAGGATTTGAACCCGATGTGATCTGACTCCTGTGTCACATCAGTAAATTGTGGGAGACGGTGCTTTTTGGATGGCATGAAACTGTAAGTTGTCTCTATGTCTTACCCCACGAGGAAGTGGTACTGTTAATCATAACCATATTACCCTTAATTTCTGGTTCTGAGATCTTGGATGAAGTTATTAATCTGAAAGTCAGTTCTCTAATCAGCCCAGTAAGAAAAAACAATGCCCACATCAAACGATAATGTGAGATATGATACAGTACCTGTTAAATACTTCGTAAACTATAGCATTTGTCTGAAATGTTAGGTGCCATTTTAATGATTAAACTTCTCATAATGCCACCTTCTCTCCTTCTCCGTGTTAGACCACTGGACAGTTCCATTAATTAGATGCATTAGGAAATGAATAAAAACTAAATAAAGAACAAAGTACCCCGCGTAGTTTGAAACTGCCTTCAAATAAGACTGATTAAACTAGCCATTGACAACGGAACAACATTCATGGTAGGGCATTATGTCAAAAAGCCCATTTAGCTAGCCTAATTTATGCTACTAGAAAAAACCATAAAAACCTTTAAGATACTATTAGAAAGTAAGCTATCATCCATTAAAACTAAAGTTGAATGGAAAAATTTTAAGAAATGCAATGGATTTGTCAAAGAGTCAAGTAGTACTTCTTACTATTCATTAACAATTATAAAGCACTAAAACTTGAAAGCCCTGTGCAAATTAGGATGGCTGCGTAGAGCAGGACCATGAAATGCCGCATATACCAGGCAATGCATTTACTAAGCGCCTACTATGCAGAGAACAGAACTGCTTCTGCGGTTTGACATTTTCTTTAAAAATACCCTGTCCTAGTTGAATTAATAATAAAAGGTACCATTTATAAATTCCCTAATGTAGGACAGGGATTGTAGGAGGACATTACCTATGAAATCTCACTTAATCCTTGCAATACAACAATCACATGAAGTAGGCAGTATTATCTTAATTTTTCAAATGAGGAAACTAAGGCCAAACATGTGCATCAATCACTATAAGAAGTGAAGGACCCAGAAGTCCAAACCGGCTCCACTGTCCACGGTGCGTGTCCCCTTTCCTCACGTCATCTGAAGTGTCCCGGCCTTTTTAACCAAGATGCCTCAAGCATCATAGGAGAGGGAATTAATGATGCTAGGGGGCTTAGGACATAGCCAAAAGTTGCCTGAATACAGACATCACTAACGTTGAAAATTCACGCATGTTCTGTATTCTACATGGTAATATGCCTTTATCATTTTGATATTTTTTAATTTATTTTTTCTCCAATATTCTAGTGAAATGACATGTCAAAAATATGTACCAAATACATCCTACCCCAGTTTAAGGGAACACATTACACCATCCTACCTGTTGAAAAGATGGAGAATACCTACAGCAATCAACCAAAGCCCTTCCAGGGGAGCACAGTCAAGGAGAAATGAGTACAGTATAAACCGAACACTTGTTACTCAGAGAGAAAGCCAAGCCTTTCTCAAGGAAGCGAATTTCCAGACTGATATTTTAAATGATGATGGATATTAACTAGACTTATTGTGGTGACCATTTTGCAGTGTATGCAAATATCGCATCATTATGCTGTACACCTGAAATTAATATATGTCAGTTATGCCTCAATTTTTAAAAACAAGAAAAAGAACAGAGTACCTAGGCTGAAGTCATTAAAGATGACTCTCAAAAACTATATATATAGGTGTGGGTGAGGGTGGGTATGTGTGGGAGTGTGTGCACACTGGGCATTAACCTATCGATGTACAAGCTTGGTTTTTAAAAATCAGAAGTTACTTAAATATGACATTCTTCAAAATTCCCCAGTTTGCCAATATTGAAATGTTAATTTATTAGTCACCACCACATTAGCAACACGCTCACCTCTTACTAAGTTCCTTGCATAAGCCATCTGGATTCAAGTCAGTCTCACCCATCTGTGTTCCCACATTCACAAATCCTAACCATTCTTTTCTTGCCATACAAGGAACATATATTTCTATTGGTCTCTTTAAAATAAAAGGAAAATGACATACAGCTATCCTGGACTTAGGAAAGAAGGTTATACCTTGTTAAAGGTATTGATAACTAATTATTGTCTGGTAATTAATAGCCTAGTAAGCAGAAAATACTTTGATTTCACATTTTAGGTAATTCAATGCTATCTACTCGTCACATTTACCCTTCCAGAAACACACTACACAAACATTTCCTTAAAACCAAAAATTTCAACCAGGAGCAATATAACTAAGATGCCTACGTAATTTCCCAGCATAGCATGGGTTCTGGGGTCAGAGAGCCCAGTCTGAGCACTGGTTCAACCATTTGCTAGCTGAATTACCTTAGACAAGGAACTTAATTTGACTGAGACTCAGTTTCCTCATCAGTAATCCAAGATTTAAAAAGCATCTACCACAACTGGCAAAAAGATATTCGTGTTAATCAATTAAACCGAAAAGTCCAAAAGTAGAACCACACAAATATGGCCAACTGACTTTTGACAAAGGTACAAAGGCAATTCAAAGGAAAGGCTAGTCTTTTCAACAAAGGGTTCTGAAACAACTGAACATCCATATGCAAAAAAGATAAACTTCAATCCATACTTACTACCTTACATAAAAAATAACTCAAAACGAATCACAGACCTAAACGTAAAATGTAAAACTATAAAACTTTTAGAAGAAAACTGGATAGAATCTTCATGACCTTGGATTAGGCAGTAAGCTCTTAGTAACCTCATCAAAGGCGCAATCCATAAAAGACAAAATTGATAAACTAGACTTCATAAAAATTAAAAGCTCGGTGAAAGACACTCTTAAGAGAATAAAAAGACAAGCTACAGACTGTGAGAAAATAAATGCAAATCACACATCTGACAAAGGGCTTCTATCCAGTACTCTCAATATTCAAGAGTAAAAAAAAAAATAAAACAATTTTTTAAATGGACAAAATATCTGAATAGACACCACTTCACCAAAGAAGAAATACAGATGGCAAATAAGCACATGAAAAGATGCTCAACAGTAGTCATTAGAGAAACATAAAATAAAACCATAACAGGATACCACTATGTCTCTATTACAGTGACTAAAATTAAAACACACACACTCATTGACATTGTTAAGTGCTGACAAGGATGCAGAGCAAATGAAATCCTTTTGCCTTTTGGCAGGAATGAAAAATGGTACAGCCACTCTGGAAATTAGTTTGGCAGTTCCTTTAAAAGGTAAACTTATTAAAAGTTATACTTATTACATAGCCTGGTAATCCCACCTCTAGGCATATACTCAAGAGAAATGAAAGCTTATATCCACAAAATAATCTGTACACAAATATTTCTAGTCACATTACTGAGACTGCCAAAAACTGAAAACAGCCTAAATGTCTGTCAAATAGATGAATGGATAAACTGTGGTACATCCATTCAATGGAATACAGCTTAGCAATATAAAGGAATGAACTACTGCTATATGCAACAACACTGATGAATTTCAGATGCAACATGTTAAGTGAAAGAAGACAGATTCAAAAGATTGCGTCCAGTATGATTCCACTTACATAACATGCTGGAGAAGACACAAAACCATAGAAATGGAGAACAAGTTGGTAGCTACGAAAGCTATGTGGATTGAAGTGCATTCTTTAAATTTATACTAAAGGGTTTAGATTAGTAAATTTAACACTAAGGAAGTAGACTTTCCATCCTCTTGAGAAGAGATGCAGATATACATACATCATAATGAATCACAGAGCTCCAAGTATCAATTCAGAAGATATCAAAGAATGTTTTTTTTAATTTTTTCTTCATTGTATTTTTGGCAAATTTACTAAACTCTTTGTATAAAGAACAAAATGAAAGCAAGGCATATGAACATTTTTTAACAGACAAGTCTTCTGAATGTAAAAATGTGAATTTTTAATGATTCCTTTAAATTTTCACTTTGTGTCACTGCAAAATTTGAGACTCACATTCAAAATGAAAGTTTTATTTTACAAATTATTTAATTAAAATACTACACATCTCTTCTTAAGATCAAATTAAACTATAAATTATTTTAAAAGGGTGGGGGAAAGGCTTGACTACAAAGGGACAGCATGAAGGGGTTTGGGTAAATGAGGCAGCAGTATCCTGACTGTGGTAGTCATACAGTAGTGACACGATTCTGTGCATTTGCCAAAATTTAGAGACCCAAAAAAATAAATTTTAGTCTTTATGTAAAATTTTTAAAAAATTCCTACAAGTGACAAACAAAATTATCACTAGACAAATCATAGAGCAGTTATGAGAACTCAATGAGATGACTATGTGCTCAGAGTAAGCACTCAGTAAAGTTTGAAATTCTTATAGTATCACCCAGTCTCAGTATTTAATATGCAATCCACATTCAAATCAAATTAATATATTTATCAAGGATCAATTATGTTCCAGCACAGAGCTGGCTTCTACAGTAAATATAAGACATATAGAGTGTCTGTACTCTCTCAAGAGTTTCAAGAATGTAACACATCTTCTGGTTACATAATCTAAAAACGAAGGTTAAAATTCAGCTATAAAATTGTTCAGGAGCAAAGTCAACACTAAATTATCAATAATAAAAGAGGACCAAGGCCAGATAATGCAAGGTCATTTCCATGTGGTTTTTAAGTATACTAGGGGGATTGGTGATACATTTGTTTGCTTTTCCCTCAGAGGCATATTTACCTCACCTTTGAGGCTTCGGCCCAGAGGCTTAGTCCAATATTACAATGGATTTGTATTCTCTATGCAAATCAGTAGATGGCAGCAGGAGGGGGCCAGAAACACGCTGGGTGGTAGGAGAAAGCAGTCCTAGAATTAAACACTGCAATCCACACTGAGAAAATGCAGACTTTATTAGCATCATTACATACTTGGACTGCTCAACACTTACACGATAAGAGAATCAGGAATGATAAAGATTCCCTGGTTAAAACTCTCCTGAAATAAAGATGGCTCAGAAATCAACAATTACGTATAGCGCAAAATGAGGTAGCTTAATTCTGGCAACCCATCACACTAGCAAACAAGCCATGGGGACACACCGTAACTGAGAGCTAACACACTGACTTGCACGGAAAAAGGCAGACAGCACTCAAGAAATAAATATAACATCCAAGCCCTTTGGCAATTTTATTTACCGCAATTTGTCATCCTTCCCATCAATGATTTTCAAACAGTCATCTTAAAATAAATTTAATGGATCCCACCCAGCATTTGCTTAAGTGAAATAGACTAGAAATGGATACGGCAGAATAGAGCAAGGTACAGTAGGGTAAGATAGGATACAAAAAGGAATGGATAGATTACAGTGGAAAGCACACAGTGGATAGGTTAGGATTGACAGAAAACGGAAAGGAAGAAAAACATCAAAGTATACTTAAAAAAAGCAAGGGACACTAAACATAGTAATTTATTGTGTATATGGTTGCATGGGTCATGGTCTAAAATTTTTTTTGAAAACAACTGCCTTAAATCTTAACCCATGGTATAATAACATCTTGTCTAAAACTTCTTTAAAAGCATGTTTTCATACTCTTCCCAAGGACAAGAATCCAGTGGTTATTTCCAAGAAAAGGAATTACCTATCCAGCTCTATGTAACCAAGGCAGAAGGGGAGAAAATAAAACATGTTAAGCTGTTTTCTAAATTTGTATTATGTCACCAGATCCACAAAATATACCCATAATTTCAGCACTGTGACCTAAGATCTACCTCAGTGTGTAGCTTTATCCTCACAGACATCGTCACTGTACTGAAACAGCCTCACTCACAGCAAGGGTCTGAAATAGTGACGCTTTTCTGCTCCACTCTGTGTGCTAATAAACTAAGCTTATACACGGAAAAAGGCAATCAAGGGCTGGCCCATGTGCGTTCTCTTCCTAATCCTATTTGCATTGATGACTCCTCTCCAAAAAAAAACTGATTGTACTACAGAAGCCTCTTCTCCAGACTGCTGATACAATTGGGGTCCAGGCAGAGACTGGGATCAAACACACACACACACACACACACACACACACACACACAAAGAAACCTATACATTTGGTGCAATACAATAGAGCCAGGAGCTAGCAAATCACAAGCAGATGAAATCCTGAAGACCAAAAATTCCATTCCTAAATTCCGTGGTATACAGAGTTTATATAACTTTAAAAGAAATCCAGTATTTGGGCCACCAAAAATTCTTTTAACAAAAAGCAAAAGTCCATCGAAGCATAATCGATAGCAACTAATAAGAGAAATAAAACAGGTTGCCTTGCAAAGTGATAATCTAAGGAGAAAGATACACTGGAAAGCAAATGAAACGTGAGAAAACAAAACAGCTGGTAGATACCTAGGAAAGAGCTAGATATCAGTCAGTATAAAGGGTATAGAGACATAAAAGTAACACTTCTTCAGAGTCCCAGGTATCTAGCCAAAAATAAACTGTAAATATAAGGTTTCTTCAGAGCCTAATATATTTACATGCAGTATCCATTTCAACAGACTCTATTTTAGACCTTTTAAGCAGTAGGCTTTGTGTCGTTTCTTTTTTTCTAATTACAAAGGTAACGCATATTCATTATAGAAATTTCAAACAACCTGCAAATATAACTTAGAAAGTTAAAGTCCTTCATAATCCCACTCTTCAGATATAACCTTTGTTAACAGCTTTATGTTTATTCTCCAAATTTTAAATGAATCTTCTAATTAGCTAGTATGCATTATAGATGAATTATACATAAAACATAAGTGTTTAAGAGAAATAAGATCATTCCACATACACCACGTTCTGCAAGGTGCTTTTTTGCAACCTACTGACATATATCTTGAAAATCTTTTCCTGTCAGTAGACATAGATGGACATCACTCTTTTTAATGGCTAGAAAGTATTCTATTATATGGACAGACTACGATTTATTTAACCAATCTCTTACGGATGGACATTTGGGTTGTTTCCAATTTTTTTGCCATTAAAAACAATGCAGCAGTTACATCCTTCTGTGTATATATTTAAACTATTTCTGTAAGCTGAATTCCTTGAAGTAGGTTTTTGTTTGGGGTCATAGAATATGCTAAACTTTTTTTCTTTTAATTATCCACTTAACTTTAATTCATACCACCAAAAACCTTCAAGGTAGCAATTGCTTTAATTGCTTAATTATTTTGATTTTCATCTTTAATACTTTTTTAAGAATAATTTATTCTACTTAAAATTAATTGCATGGGGATTAAATCAAAAGGTAAGTTTTAACACATTCCTGATCACTTATTAGAAAATACGCTTTGTCTACATTCTGCAGAAAATATTCTAGTTTAAAGAGATTTCATGTATCCCCCAAATCATTCAAATCCTCTTAAGTCCCACATTTGACTTGGAAGTTCTTCTTTGACTCAGATAGATTCACTGTAATCAGTTTCCTGTTTGTCTTCCAGAAAAAGGAAAAGAACACAGGGATCGCCATCACACATAGAGCTTTAAAATCCAACCCAAAAAAACCCCTACAGGGCTTCCCTGGTGGCGCAGTGGTTGAGAGTCCGCCTGCCGATTCAGGTGACACGGGTTCGTGCCCCGGTCCGGGAAGATCCCACATGCCGCGGAGTGGCTGGGGCCGTGAGCCATGGCCGCTGAGCCTGTGCGTCCGGAGCCTGTGCTCCGCAACGGGAGAGGCCAGAGCAGTGAGAGGCCCGCGTACCGCCAAAAAAAAAAAAAAAAAAAAAAAAAAAACCCTACAAAACTGTCACTCCTAAATGAGTGCATAAGAAACGCAAATGCAAAAAGTCATGACATTCAGAGTCTGACTTACAGTAAATCACCCAGGACACATTTCATGGTAAACAAAATACTTACTGAGAAATATAGTTACCAGGGCAACCATAACTGACCTTTTATGTTTTATTTATCAATCATATTGCTGAATAATTCTTATTCTTGGAAACAAAGGAGAAAATGTATTATAAACAATGTAATTAATTAAGCGTCCCTTGCTCCTCACTAAATCATTCCTGCCAAATCTGTGTTTATCCAACAGACATGCTATTATCTGCTTCTTAGTTCTCCTCTACGCTAAGGTTGGAGATGGCATATCTCAAAGAGGCGTTCACAAGTTACCGATATTAAACTTGATAACTTAGATGAGGAAGGTATAATATGAGAGCTAACTCGCAACAGACGTTCGGACAGATATGGGAATTCGTGCTACTACATCATCACAATGCCTGGCGCCAGGTACTTACTCTAGAAATATGGAATAATTGAAACTTAAATGAATATATGCATGAATGAATAAATCCACCTACCTTTCAAATCAGTTTCTAAGACTAGAAATTTCAAACATTTCACCAATTAAGCTCTACCTTTTTACAAGTCCCAAATAATATTCTCATCTAATCAAACATCACCTCCACTTAGGAAAAAAAATAGAAAAAGCCTAATTATTTTTAGTAGCTGAGAGTACAGTTATACCTGCTTGAACCTGGCAGAGAGGAAGAACATGGCATTGGATTCCCAGCGTCCAAACTAGGATATTAAGAGCATTGACAATGCGTGGAGTTCATTCATAATCCTCATCGAGGACGCAGCAAGGGTACAGAAAAGAGCCCCGTGCTGCCGGTCAGAGTCTGGGGCTCAAGTCTTGGCCTTCGATTTACTTGAGTAAATCACTTCACTTTTCTGGGCCTTCGTTTCCTGATTTGTAAGATGGGGAGGCTTGTCTGTAGATCTCTGAAGTCGCTTTGGCTCTAAATGTCCGGGACGTACTGACCTGCCGCCCCTCTAAAAGGGAAGAAAGGATCAAGGACCCCTCGGTAGTAAAGTGTCCATCTGGGAAAGAGGAGCACTCCGTCGGCTGCCAAGGCAAGGCCAGGGGGATCACGGTCAGGTCACTGCAATGTGAGGTTTCCAACCTTAGCCAGGTGCTCTCCACAATCTTCCGAGTTCCCACAGTGGGCAGGTATTTTCAAACCTTCCCCCTTTCTCCCTCCAGCTCCGTCTGAGACAGGCTGGGACCTAGGACCTGGGACCCTTTGCTGCAGTGCTTGCACTTGACAAACGTCTCCTCGAGCAAGAAAATACAAAGAAACTATAAGGGACTAAAAACAACTGCTTGCATGTGCAGTTGGGGCAAATTCTGGATGAGATACAAAAAGGCCAAAAACCCCAACTGCCACTTCCGAAGAACTAGAGCAAAAACGATGTCAGTAGCAAAAGCAGGGCACTGCACATGCTCCCTGCACTCAACACCACCAAAGGGTCTGCAAACCACCTAAGCTACCCCTCTGGCCCTACCCCTGGACACACCCCTACCCTTACCCCGTATAAGAAACCAGCTCACCCTGCCTTGGGAGCGAGTAAGGGAACCTGTTACTTGTTTTTGCTCCCTCCTGCAGCTGCAGGAGCCCCAGTAGAGCCCTGCCTGAACTTCCTGTCTGGCCTCTAGTCAATTTCTATTGATTGGGGAAAGCCAAGAACCCTGGTGGGTATCACATCCAACGTCAGCAGGTACAACATGGGCTCCAACTTTCCCAAGGAGAATCTTTGTCTCTTGGGTCCTCAGCCCTCCCACATACAGTCCAGCTTACACCCATCCTTCTTCTCAAGGCCTTTCCCATTACCTCCATCTCAGAAGAAAAATTGTCTCTCTCCCTCCTCCTCTCCAAGCCAGTGCCCCCCGCCTGGCCTTCATCACAGCCCTCACTCCTTCAGTGATCAACTCTCACTTCTTCATCTTCAATCTCCCTCTGGTTTTTATATAAACCTTATCAAATCTCCCTAATTTAAAGTATATATATTTTTAAATTTCCCTCATTCCTACATCTCTTTATTTCCATTTCCTCCTCCTTCGTCCTAACTTCATCAGCTACCTCTCTTAAAACACATGTCAGGGCTTCCCTGGTGGCTCAGTGGTTAAGAGTCCGCCTGCCAATGCAGGGGACACAGGTTCAAGCCCTGGTCCGGGAAGATCCTACATGCCGTGGAGCAACTAAGCCCGTGCGCCACAACTACTGAGCCTGCGCTCTAGAGCCCGCGAGCCACAACTACTGAGCCCACGTGCCACAACTACTGAAGTCCATGCGCCTAGAGCCCGTGTTATGCAACAAGAGGAGCCACCGCCATGAGAAGCCCGAGCACCGCAAAGAAGAGTAGCCCCCGCTCACCACAGCTAGAGAAAGCCCGCACACAGCAACGAAGACCCAACGCAGCCATAAATAAATAAATTTTAAAAAACAAACAAAAAAAGTGTCTACTCGCCCACCTCCTATTCTGCACTCCCCATTTGCCCCAGCCACTGCCATCTGGTTTCCACACTCACCCAGCACTAAAATTGTTAGGCCGAGCTCCCCTTTATATGCCTAAGTGCCGTGTCCACGAACAGCCTCCTTTATCTAATCTGACCTCACTGTAGCATTTGACAGTGTCTTTCCCTCCTTCTTAGAACTCTCTTCTCTCTTGGATCCCAAGACAAAAGTCTTTGCTGGTTTTCCTCAAAATTTGACAGTTCCTTCTTCATTCCTGCCCCTGGTTCATCATCTTCTGTCTATCTTTAACTGTTAATGTTCCCTCAAGTTCTATCCTGGAACGCCTCTTCTCTCCTTACCCAGTGTATACATTCTTCTTAGGAGAGCTCATCATAGCCATGGCTCCACTGAGTACTGGAGAGGGCTGCTAGATACCTCCACCTGGACATGCCGCAGCCATCTGTGAAGCTAAGAACATCATCTTCAATCCCCAATCTTGTCCACCTTCTAAACTCTGTCTTGACTAGTGAACCTATCACTCACCTAGGTGGCCAAGCCAGAACTTGATCTAGACTCGCCCTCTTCTCACTCGTCATTCAGTCATGAAATTCTACCCTCTTCGATATATCCTGAAAGCAACTCCTCCCAAACTACACATCAGATACCTTAGCTAAGGCCCTCGTAATCCCAGCTACTCCCCCTCAGCTTCTCCTTAAATGCTCTCTGACCTCTGGTTTCTAATTTCCCCAATCCATTCCACACACAGCCCGTTGGATTCTCCCCACCTGCTACTGACACCCTCCTTGGGATAAAGCTTCAGCTCCTCCTCAACACTAAGTTGATCCTTCATGATCTGACTCCCAGGTACCTTCCCCAGCTTCGCCTTTTGCTGCATCCTCAAAGGCTTTTTCCCCCTGCCATGCCAAATGATTTGCAATTCCCAGAATCCCCCATGCTTTTTACGCTTCCACATCTGTCCACATGTTATCTCTCAACCTGGAAAAACTCCTAATACCATCTGTATGGCTCTCTCCTACCAATCTTTCGAGTCCCAACTCAAGAGCCCCCTGAAAGTCTTTCCTGATGCTAAGTCTTCATACTGTGTGTAGGTACTCCTCCTTCTTCTGTAACACTCCCAAACTACGTCTATTATGGGTCTAAGCACGTAGCATTGTTATTTTCACTATCTCCTGCACAAGAACCTAAAATATAAAGCTCTGAAGGAAAGAAACCCTATATAATTCATCTTTGTAAATCTAGTACTTATCACGGTATCCAGCACATCGTAGGGGATACACATCCCCACACCCACACCCACACAAATAGGCATGCAGCGTTTACTCAAAAGGCATTAAAAGGCTGAGGACAAAATTTATAGTCACATTAATTTTAACTCTTGGACAAACACTACACCCTATAGCTTCTTTATATTCACTATAGCACAGAGCCTTCTTGAGTTGAGTCATGGAGTACGTTCCATTTGTCACGGGAAGTAAAGGTGGGAGATCTCACGATCTTGTTTCTTCTACAGAATGGTCAATTTCACTTGAAAAATACTGGCTGTGCACTAGACATCACAGATTCCCCTAAAGAGTTCACTCCTTCTGGGAGTTTACAGTCTCAGAATCTATAGAATATATTTCAAGAAAAAGTTTGTAGTAAGTTTTTGGTATATATGCATTTCTGTGCATCAGTATTCTTTAAAATGTCATAAAACGAATGGGACCACACATGAAAAATTTGCTTCCAGATGGAATATTCATTCCTTATGTTAAGTTTTGAAAGTGAATACCAATGTCCTTCTGCTATCTCTCACTTTTGCTGGTTATTAGGCTTCAAATCACCGTCATTGGGCAAGCAGTGAACATGCAATCATTATTTCATATTTTTCTTTCTCCTTCTCTATCATCTTTAAATCCACAATATCTCAATCCAACTGATGTCAGTAAATCCAGCCTGTCCCAACTTTTCTCTAAAACTCTTAAAACTATTTGAATGAGGTGTTGAGCAGCTGTCAGTTATGGATTTGAAAATAAAAAAGAGCCTGAAAATTGTATGTCAGTATAAAAAGATTAGGTGAAGCAATTCAGAATGTTTAAGAACTTTAAATCAAGTTAAAAGCAGTTACTATGGGGCTTCCCTGGTGGCGCAGTGGTTGAGGGTCCGCCTGCCGATGCAGGGGACATGGGTTCGTGCCCCGGTCCGGGAAGATCCCACATGCCGCGGAGCGGCTTGGCCCATGCGCCATGGACGCTGAGCCTGCGCATCTGGAGCCTGTGCTCCGCAACGGGAGAGGCCACAACAGTGGGAGGCCCGCACACCGTAAAAAAAAAAAAAAAAAAAAAAAAAAAAGCAGTTACTATGGCCAGACCTCATGAAACTCCACTTAAGAGTCGCATTAACCTGGCAGTCAAAACTATTTAAACTGAAGAATGTTTTTTTCACATTTCACTCACTTTCGGCATCAACCAAAAAAAAAAAAAAAGAAAAGATAACAATGTGAATTGGCATACGGCAGTACAGTCATGTAACAGTAACCTCCAAGATTTAGCTTTCTAAGGACAAAGCTAGAGCTATTAATCTGTGCACTAGATGAGCTATATCCCTCTAGGGCCAAAAGGGATAATTCTTCAAATGAAGAAAGAAAAATTAAGATATTCTAGAAGCTTTTAGGTATGAAAAGCAAGAGAGAGTAGAGAAAAATGCACAATTTGGAGACCCACAGTAGCTGAGTCCAAGATTCAATACAAATCTACTGAATTTGGCATGAAGTCAACACCCTCACCCAACCCCTCTTCCAATAATGATAAGCATGAGAATTTGGCTTCTTACTTTTTAGTCTAGAGCTATGCTGTCCAACATGGTAGCCACTAGCCATATGGGGCTATTTAAATTTAAGTTAATTAAAATTAAAGAGAATTAAAAATTCAGCTCCTCAGTTACACGAACCACATTTCAAGCACTCAATAGTCACATATGGCTAGTGGCTACACTACTGGATGGCACAGATACAGAATCCTTCCATCATCACAGAAAGGTCTACTAAAAAGCACTGGAGACACATGGCTGGAAAGTTTCAGCGCTCCACTGCTCAACTGAGTTCCATTCTGATCATTCTACCTATAGGAGGAGACTTGTCAGGTCCTCAAGGTAATGTGCAAAAATTCCACAAGGATTTACCTTTTACATGGAAGAGTTAAGGAAATGCAGGCTACAACTCAGCAGACTGCCATATTGGCCTGAGCTACACTCTCACTAGTCAAATATAAATCAAAATGCTCCCACACATCAATTTAATTCGTGACCCCCTGCTGACTAATATGCACTAAGGAACCATGCCCAGTCTTTCTGGACTTCACGCAGCTCGTTGAAAGCCAGGGTAGCAAACATTCATCTACCTAAAAAAATAGGAGTTGCCGTTAAGCTGACCTAGATTCTTCCTGCCATCCTGAAAGGGCTTCCCGCCCTACACTAGGATTTGTTTTTGTTCTCTGATGGTGGTTGTTAAAGAAGCACACTTCCAGAAAAACAGCTTCCATCCATCCTGCCTCCATGCTTAAGCCTGCCAAAGCTGTCATTCATTACGCGAAATACAAGGACAACTGTGAGGTTCGTTAATGTGCTTTTTATTCAACATCAACCTCTAGAATCGTAATTAAACCTTTTAAGTCCTACGGACAGACTGAATAGGCTCTCCCAGTCCCCTATACAATGAGTGGTAAGGCACAGTGTGGTGTACCAGTGTACTACAATGAGAACCGGACTCATTGGAGTACTTCCAGTCCAAAAACCTGGAATCGGGAATCAAATAAGTGTTCCAACAGCCTAGCTGTGTGACTGGCTAAGTTACCTAATTTCATTCTTATACAACCTCCTCCCCAGAGTTCATTCACTTTCAAGACAATCCTTACTGCTTCAAGACTCTTCAGCAACTTAGTTAACAGACTTCCAACCCACATCAACCCCGCCTACAACTCCTTCCCCCTTCCACAGCATTAATCTCCAGTCCTCTGATTAGTCTTGACTAGTTCATCACAGTTCCTTATCCTGTCCGCTAAAAACAGACCTCCCTTGGGCTTCCCTGGTGGCACAGTGGTTGGGAGTCCGCCTGCCGATGCAGGGGACACGGGTTCGTGCCCCGGTCCGGGAGGATCCCACATGCCCCGGAGCGGCTGGGCCCGTGAGCCACGGCCGCTGAGCCTGCGCGTCCGGAGCCTGTGCTCTGCAACCGGAGAGGCCACAACAGTGAGAGGCCCGCGTACCGCAAAAAAATAAAAAATAAAAAACACACCTCCCTTAAGGTTCTACCTCTATGACCCTCTTCAGGATTCCTCATACACTCCTCTCCAGCACCTAACACAATGGCACACATCGGGCATCTCAGTACATGCATATCAAATAAGTAACTGAATCAATGCCTCATGCAGAATCAGCTATCAACTCTTTACAGATGACTTTCCAATCTGTATCTCTAGCTCTACTCTCAGCCTCTCTCCTAAACTCGAGTATCACATTTCAAATGACCTTCTGAACATTTCTACTATGTTCTAATGGTAGCTCAAGTTTAACATGTCCAAAACCAAGCTCACTGTTTTCCCTTACTAAGCCCACCATGATATTCTGATTTCTGTTCATTGGAACAGCCACTCTCCTAAGCCACTCAAGTTCCAAACCAAAGCCTGCCTTCGTTTCTAGTCTTTATTTTCCCTCAATTCCCATTCTCCAGTCAATTCCACCTCCATCCTTCCTCCACTGCCCTAATTCAAGTTTTCATAAAGTCATACCTGAACTATTATACCCCTAACCAATCTCTCATTTCTAATCTGATCACAAACGATTGCCAGATTCCTAGTCCTAGAGCACCAACCTGACATTACTTCCCTGTTCAAACTCCCTTCAATAGTTCCCAATGACATCCAGAATTAAATCTAAATTTGGCTTTCAAAGTTTTTCCACAATCTGGCCCCCAGTTATCTTTTGCTAATCCCATCTCTCACATGCCATGTTAGCTTTCCTACCTGTAAGCCTTTACTCATGTGGTTCTCCTTCAACCTGGAATGTCCTCTCTCCTCACCTCTTTCTGGGTGGAAATCTTCCCTGTGTTTTTCGAGACTTCATTTAAATGAAAAGCCTTCTACACTCCAACTCCATGTTAGCTCCCTTCTTTATATCCCTCTGATAGAAAGACAGAGATGACAGTGATCTGAAATCTCAGCTCCTTATCCAGTCCTCTGCTGTGGCCACAGTCACACCTTCGGGGACCCCAAAGAGAATATGAGGAAAGGAAAGATGAGGTAAATGAGCATTCCTTGTTACTGCCTATGACTTTGGCCTCAGCACGGACGTGATCTCAGGAACCAGAGCTCATTCTCTCCAGCCTTGTTGTTTTGAACCTGAAGGACTCATTCTGTTTAGATCTGTGGTTTTCAAACCTTTTTTAAAAGAGTATAACACTTTTTCAAAGGGCCTCCTATAGAGATCCAACGTATAAATGTGGAACTTATCTTGCTGGAACTAGCACCAGATAAATGTTATAAAATGAATTTAACTCTCATCAGTTATTCCATTATAAGTAGATTATATATTCATCTTTTTTTTTTTTTAGTCTATCCTTTTCTTCCTCCTTTAGTTCATGGAAAGTTCAGGCCAAAATCTTGAAGGTGATGACCTCATTTAAAAATATCCTAAGACCTTGAAAAATATTCTATTAAAGCATAACTCTGTATGCACTCACCTTATGAAACAAGGATAAAGGGATGTCATCATGGCTAAATTAATATAAAACTGAAACATCATTTTTGGTTAAAAAAATAAAGGTGAAGAAAAGTTCTGCTACTTCTTTAGCCTGAAATTCTTTTTGCACCAGATTCATGCTATTGCATGAATGGAATACAATGCTGGAGGAATAACATTTCAAGAGGAAAAGCAGACTGAACATGGTGGTTATTTAAAGAATCATCAACTTGTTTGCATGCAAATGACCAGAATAATGAAATAAGCAATGCTGCCAACAGGACCCAGAAGCAATTGTTTTTAACTAGAATGCTTGAAGCGTTAGCCACCTAATTCTAGAAGAAACTGACTTACTAATCTTTTCCTTTTCTTGGATAATACCAATCCTATATTATATATTAACACATTGACAAAATGTGTATTGCAAAGACATAATTTTTCGTGAACATCGCTATCACATCATTATTTACTTGACGGTAGGTCACACTGATAAAGATATATTTACCAAGATTTATAGTGGAAAGGAAGGGTTTAATTCCTCTGCCTTGAAGATTTCTTAAGAAGGCAATCTCTGAAAAAGCGTCTACCAAGAAAGAGAAGATGGCACATGGCACAAAATCAAGAAAGATATGTCATTCCACTCAAACCTCAACTAACTGCAATAATCCACACACGATGCCTAAGAAATGCAAGCCGTGTAGCCTAAGACAATAGAGAGCTGTATAGCTACAAGGGAAGCATCGATAAAATGCTACGATTCCCCATAATTCAAAGCATTTAAAGCACCAAACACAGCCTAGGCTGGATGCATGCCTTAGGCAGGGAGAAGAGAAGTCTAAATGGATGGATGTGAATATGAAGGAAACACTTTAGAAATAGGCCATAAAAACAAGTTATGATAGGTCCTCCTCCCCTCCCAATACTGTCAGGTAGTTAGAGTTATTGAGCAGACATCACTTAGGACAGTGAGAAAAAGGCTAGCCACCCCTCCCCTTCAAAAACGCCTCGACAAGGTCACAGATTTATCAGTGTCACAAATGCATTTACAAAATATTACAGCAATAAACTCTGGTTAGAGTGGGTTCCACCTCTATATTCACAGGAAAGAACAAACTCCAAACTTCTCCTAAATTAAAAGGTAACATTAGCAAACTCTCTCTCCCTCCGCCTGCGTATGAAATCTCTCCCACCTTCCATGGAAGAACAACAGGAAATCTTCTTTCTGTTTAAAACTAGATCAGTTGTAGGCAATTAACTTTATAAGCTTAGTTTTGCCACAGTCTTATTTAGCACCAACTATCCAGTCACACAAATAGTGGAAGCATCTCCACAAAACAGACTGCCCTACCCATCTCATTTTTTTAAAACACAGCAACAAGCCACTGCTCATGTTTGATCCAACAACTGTGATCTATTTTTTGATCCTGAAGCCACAGACTCCACATATATCTTTATTACTGTACAAGGAAAACTGTCACCCTGAGGTTTAAATTTTCCTATGTGTACCATGCCTCTCCTGAGAATAGATCCGTTTTAAGACAAGGCTCTCATGAAAACTGAGGGGAAGAGGGGCAGATGGCCTCAGAGAGAAGTTTCTTGGTTTGTTGCTTCAACTCTAACGTGCCAGTATGGCCCTAGCAATGACACAAAGTCCAGCCATACCAGGACTGTACAGTGATTAAGTAAATGGAAAGAGGTTCTCTTACTTGGGCTGGTATCTAAATCTCTCCAACAACTACCCAACAACCAAGTATGATCAAACACGCTAGAAGTCAGTCCTTCAGGCTATGGAAACATCAGATAGTGACAGCCCTTCATCCATTAAGAGAGAACAAACAACGTTTGCTAAGAATTACAGTTCTAAAAGCTGGTAACTAGACAACCACTAAATTAAATTCATACACAAAGGCCTCGTGCAAATTCTAAACCCCAACTACCGGTATTCATGACAAATGAGAAAAGATAGGCTATATACGTATTGGAAATCAGATTGTGTAACAGGAAAATGGTGAGTGAATAAACAACCTTTGGAGTGATGCATCTTTATACTGCTTTTCAAGACTGAATTATTATCACCATGTTCTCTGTTCACATTTATGCTGATGATTTCAGGGGCAATGGAGACCTAATTTCCAATTCATTCATTGCTTTAACAAATGTTTACTGAACACATACTACGTGTAGGGCATTAACCTCATGCTGTTAAGGATACAAAGATGAATAAGCAGTAGTCCCTCCTGTAGAAAGGCTAGGAGACACCTACCTATGGACACATGTCAACATATGATAACGTAAGAAGTGTTAAATATCATGGGATGGCTAGAGAAATTGTAAAAGAAGTTGAAAGGAAAATATTACATTCAGGCTGGAAAGTACATTAAGATTTGAAAAAGAAGCACTGGACTTGGGTCTTATGTACGCACAGGATTGAAACATGCTGATATAGAAGACCAGAGGATGGGGCATTTGTTGGTGAAAACAAGTTTGACAAGTATGAAATGCACAGGTATAGAGAGGGAACCTGGGGCAATTTGGAGAAAGATATTTGACAGGAAGAAAGAAGATAAGTCTGGGAAAGCCCCTAAGGAAGTACAGAAGAGGGGCAGAAAGAAAAGGCACCTAACCTACCTGAGAGTTCATGTAAGTTTCCTTGAGAAATTGGGAGCTGGATCTCGAAAGATATGTAGGAATCAGCCATCTAGATAAGCATGCTTCAGGAGGAGGAGGTGACATACAAAAAGGCTGAGAGAGCGTAGCATATCTAGGACACATTTACTTTGGTTAAGTAAAGAACACGGTGGGGCTTCCCTGGTGGCGCAGTGGTTGAGAATCCGCCTGCCGATGCAGGGGACACGGGTACGTGCCCCGGTCCTGTAAGATCCCACATACTGCGGAGCGGCTAGGCCGGTGAGCCATGGCCGCTGAGTCTGCGCATCCGGAGCCTCTGCTCCGCAACGGGAGAGGCCACAATAATGAGAGGCCCGCGTACCGAGAAAAAAAAGAAAAAAAGAACACGGTGTGCAGCTCCTAAAGTAAGAACACGGTGTGCACAGCTGGCAAGAGGTGAGCATGAGAGGAAGACATAAGTCAAGTGATAAAGGGCACTGTAGGCCACACTGGAGGAGTGCAAGCGCCATCTTTAAGGTGCCAAGAAAACATTTCCAGATTTTTTTTTTTTTTTTTTTTGGTACGCGGGCTTCTCACTGTCGTGGCCTCTCCCGTTCCAGAGCACAGGCTCCGGACATGCAGGCCCAGCGGCCATGGCTCACGGGCCCAAACGCTCCACGGCATGTGGGATATTCCCAGACCGGGGCACGAACCCGTGTCCCCTGCATCAGCAAGCAGACGCTCAACCACTGCGCCACCAGGGAAGCCCAACATTTCCGGATTTTAAGCAAGAAAGTGACAATCTAATATGTGTTTCAGAAAGATCTGCCTAAAAGCAGTGTTAAGGATGCATTGAAGGGATGAGACTAGAGGTAAACAGACCAATTAAGGGACTATTAGATCAGTTTAAATCTACTTTCCTCATCTGTAAAATGAGCATAAGGGTAACTAAGACAGTGGTGGTGAAATTGACAGAAGTGAATGCAAGAGACAAGCAGGACTTAGTTACTAACAGAGGGAAAGGGTAGCGAAGGAGGAAGTACTCTAAGATGTCTCCCAGATTCACTTAACTCATTGGGCAGCTTGGTGATACCCTTCATCAGCACAGAAGATATAGGATAGTGGGAGGTTTGGGGAGAGTAAAAGTGCTAAGTTCAGTTTCAGACATGTTGAACTTTAGGAAAATGTACTTAAGTGTTTAAAACGATGGGTTTTGAAGATGGACCTGGTTCTACCACTTATTATTTGTGCCTCTTGGACAAGGGTCCTATCATCCTCTCAACTTCCTCACTGGTAAAATGAAGCAAGAGAGACAACTACTTACAGGGTGACAGTAAGGATTAAATGAGATCCTGAATGAAGATACAAAATAACAGTTGCTGTTTTGTCATTAATATTATTTGAGATAACTGTGGAATATCCAGATTGAGATGTTCAGTGGGCACCTTTGGAACATGGTCTGAGGTTTAGATGCAAAAGGCTGTGCACTTTACAGTAAGTATAACACAATTTTTTTAAAGTGGTAGGAAGAATTGGGGCATTGTGACTTGAGACATAGATATGCCAATTTACTGGATGAGGAGAAGGGTAAACGATGACTGCTGAGAAGCAAAGTAAGGCACAGTTAATAAACATCAGAGACACACATTGCATTATATGAAAAAGGGCAGTCCCTATTTTCTTGCAAGTAATATGGTGAGTTAAATGAAAAAAATAAAGCGTTCTCCTAACTACCCAAAGAGAACTATTACCCTAAAAGGAAGAGATATGAATATAGTAAAATAAAAAGGTTTCTAAAGTGAAATAAAGCCAAATGGGGATAAATCATCAAATTAATATGAAAACCCAGGATTTGTCAAATAAGACATTGTAGGGCTTCCCTGGTGGCACAGTGGTTGAGAGTCCGCCTGCCAATGCAGGGGACACGGGTTCGTGCCCCGGTCCGGGAAGATCCCACATGCCGCGGATCGGCTGGGTCCGTGAGCCATGGCCGCTGAGCCTGTGCGTCCGGAGCCCGTGTTCCGCAACGGGAGAGGCCACAGCAGTGAGAGGCCCGCGTACCAACAACAACAAAAAAAAAAGACATTATAGGCAGATGTTAACACGGTTTATGGAAAAGTATGAAAACAGAGAACACTACCTATTATTTTTTCAAAGGAAAAATAAGAAAGATACATGAGAAAGGAATGAAATTGGCTACTACAGGAAGGTGGGTGGGAATGGGCCAGGAAGTACAGGGAAGGGAGTGACACTTCTTTACATAGTTTTGATTTTTGAGCCATGGTAATGATTAACATGTTCGACACATAAACTTAAATCAACAAGGCTAGGTAAAGCACTAAAATTGAATAGAAACAGAAATCAATGCTCCTTAGTATACATCTCATTGATAACACACACACACAAGGCACTAATTTGTGAACTTGTGAACACAGTACTCTGACCGTCAACCTTCACTGGATCTATTTTAAAGGCAAAAAAGAGTGGCAAAAATCTTGAGCTTCACTTGACAGTTTTGTTGTCTACAGTATTCTCTGTGGAGTAATTCCAAATCTAGTTTTTGCATTAATTATAAGAAACTGATATGGCTGGGAATCAAGGTTCTCAGTGTGGGGGAAAAAAGTACAAATAAGGAATGAGAAAAGGGGAGAAAGAACCTTAGTTTTACAATAGAATTGAAGACATTAGTATGAAATCATGATTTAAATGAATAAGTATAAATTTTAAATGTATCCAGATATATATAAATATAATTTATTTATATAATAATAAATATACATGTAATCTCCTAGTTCTGTCCACTGAAACAAGTCAACCGCAATGAGCACAACTCTTTGGTATCTAAATACCAGTTGCCCACTGAAAGGAACCACAGCTTCTTGCAGAAATAGCTGATTCCAGATCTGGAGCAGGGAAAATACAAGGTGAGCTTAGACATCTTCTTGTGACATAAAATAAGAAAGAACTTAAAAATTAACAGAGATATGTCAAAAGGATACAAGAGCCAGACTGAAGGGGTTCCCTTTAGCCAAATTTGACGGTAAAGAAATATTATCACACTGAAACTGTTTTAAATGTATGAGTCCGTTGTGATTTTCAAATAAAAAGGAGAGGATGGGGGAAAGGCGAGCGCTTCTTTATTCAAGAAGGCCTCTGCCCAATACAGGGGAATGACAATTAGAAAAAGCACAATTTTATAAACACTGGTGTAATATTTGATTTAGACAAGGTTTATCAATGCTGCTAAAACCACTAGATGAAGTGTTTGAGAACAGGATCTTCAATCTCAAAATATCCCACAAATTACTTATTAATGACAAAGGGACAAAAGTGGAGACATCTGTAAATCCACATCAACCAAGTACTAAACCTACAGTTAGCAAAGGGATCAAACTTGCCACTGCTAAAATTAGGACGAACTGCTATTATGTTGCTCTTGATGTGATGTTAAAAGGTGGCAACATCAGCTGTGCCATGTTCCTGCCTATGATTACAGTCTGAATCAAACTAGGAGGAAACAAGCAAACAATCTGTAGAACCGTGGGACATTCCACAAAGCTGTAGATCTGGACTCAACAAAATGTCAACACCATGAAAGACATCCCGCACACACACTCCTTAAAAGAACCTTAACAAACAAACAAAAAAAAGTGGAGGGCAAGGGAATGGTTCTAGATTAAAAGAAAAAGAGACGTGCAAACCATATCCAATGTGTGATCTCCAGTGGAGTCTAGATCAGGGAAGACAAAGAAACACAGATAGATAAAGAATATTACTGGGAAAATTGGGGAACTTTGAATATGGACTAGACATTAAATAATATTGGTGAATATTAAATTTCTTGAATGTAATGAGGTTGTGGGAGAAGATGTCCCTAT
The DNA here is from genome assembly GCF_963455315.2 of Globicephala melas. Lineage (NCBI taxonomy): Eukaryota > Metazoa > Chordata > Mammalia > Artiodactyla > Delphinidae > Globicephala > Globicephala melas. The sequence continues at coordinate 91,240,104 of NC_083321.1, forward strand.
TCTCAGGAGTCTGGTGCTGAAGTATTCAAGGGTGACGTGTCACTAGGCCTGCAACTTGCTTTCACATGGATCAGAAAAAAACAAAAAGACATGTGTGGATACATTGTTTAGAGAACTAGAGATAAAACAAATGGGCAAAATGCTGACAGTTGATGAATCTAAGTAAGGGGTGTACAAGCATTTGTTATACTTTCAACTTTCCTGCCGTTTTGAGAGTTTTCAAAGTAAAAGTTGAGAAAACCAACTGTATCCCTCAGGAATCCACCCACCCAACTATAACTGCACCAAACACGATGCCTGGTACAAAAGCAGACACTTGATTTAACAATAATTTTTAAATTCTCATTTTTCTTCCAAGTGCCTTATGGGTTAGCTACAGAAATACAAGTACTTGATTTAAATATAGTATATAAAATATAAGGGGTAAGTAAAATCATAAAGTCCTGTCTGTGTTAAAAGGCCAGAAACTTGAGATTATAATCACTGTCTATTTCTCCAAGGTGACTGGATAATTCCATTTACTTCCAAAAAACATTCAACTCCGCGTAGGATCTTAATCTTACTGCCACTTTATTCTTCACTTTCACCTTAGAGACAGTTGAGTACATCCTGAATTAATCCTTTCAGCACAGAATTTTTCAATATTCTCAAACGTGTGAGGGACTTACAAACGTGATTAGCAGTAGTAGTGGTCAGAAACATAACCCCCATCACTAAACCGTGGCTGTTTTAATGAAAGCCATATATATAAAATACTTCCTTCTCAAGGACATTCATACATATGATCTTATTTTATTTTTAACACCCTGTAAGGTAGGTTGTTTTTGTTGTTTTTAGCTCTTAAGCAAAGCCCTAGGTTTATGCTGTTCTGTAATCTAGACCGGGTATTCTGCTTGCCAAGCTGGCCCAGAGATGGAGAGATTTGCTTCGGGAAAGGGAAACAAACAGCAACTAACATTCATGTGATTACTAACAAAACTAAAAGAAAGGAGACAAGAGGTCTCTTCACAGTGACGTGTGCGCACAAGATATGCACAAGGAAAAGTGAAGTTCGGTGTCATTTAAGCTAATCTCTATTTGAACCTTTTAAGAGATAAAACCATTTGAGCAGTAATTTAGTACTGAATTAACTTTTTTTTTTCTCCCTATCTTTGAAGTTTTCATTGTTTAAGTAAGGGTTTCTGCAAGAGAATGAAGCCGGGTTCCTCTTCTATTCAGAAGCTGATTATGTGCAGTAACTTCTGCATGGCTTGGCTTATCCCAGGCTGATAATCAGCAGAGAGCCAAATACATACCACGTTTGACATACAACCTTTCCCCCCAAGACCGTCCCCAAATACTCCATGATAATCAAGTGTTCCTACCACTGAATTATCGTGCTGCATAACCTTCCAGTAGCAAAAACTGAACTCTGCGGGGGAAGGATGCCAGGCGGGGAAAAAAATAAGGGAAGAACCATGGCAGATATTAGTACCAGATAAAGGCTTTGAAAAGATCCTTCAGGTAACAAGTTTAGCAGTTAGACTGAGAAACAAAGATTTCATATATTTTCTTAAGCCAGTAACAATTCACCCTCTATGTAATCAACTAACATGCGATCTGCCACAATGGGAGAGATGCCTGTGTTTAGTGAGACAGCACTGCTCCCCAAGTCAACGCTATTTAAAGTGTTAGCTAATAAAGACCTGGGTTTTAGTGCACTTCCTTCTGGCTTCCCGGGTAGTACTTCTTAGCGACTGATGCACCGAAAACATGAGCACCAAATGCTCCTCTAAGGTCGCATCTTTTGGAGCATCTTCAGAGGGGCTGATCTCATGTATGCCAAGTCAGCAGCTCCAGACAAGGCTCTCTGACACTGACCCTTCCAAAGTCTCCAACTCCTCAAGGCTTAACGTTTTGCCCCAAAGTCTTACTTTGCCAGCTTGTAATTTGTGAATTCAGTTACACTATTTTCATGCTATAGTAAATGCCTGTATTCCAACACGTGCTACCAAATAGGCACAATACACTTTCAGCATTCTAGGGTTTAAAGTTTCATTAAAGTAATGGCAACAATATCGATACATTGTGGCTTACTGGAAAGAAAGACATGTACACACCTGTAAAGCAGAAAAAGGAAATGTCTGTGTGGGCATATATTTTAGATAAGCACGTGTTAGTTAAACTGAAAGATGCAAAGGAAAGATGTTTATTCTCAAGGTGGGCAAGGAGATTCAGCCGTCCTACAATTATAAACCAAAACAGTTAAGAGGAAAACCGATCAGAGAGCAGTTTTATGCAAAGGCAACCAGCTGAAGGCTGATCAGGGGAAACCACTTTCTTCCTCAGTTTCACTGGAGAATCATCAGTCTTCCAGAATCATCGGGATTGGGCTGAAAAGTAATAAGAAATGAGGGCAATTAGAGAAGGAGTGAGAAAGCAATTGAGGAAGGAACAACCTTAAGACAAAACAATGTGGATTTTGAATCTGGTGCAAGGAGCAAGAATTTGAGATTAGGTTTTCTGCAAGGGCAGTGTCCTGATCCTGTCCAGGAAAGAATTACAGCTGTGGTAGGAGGACTTAAATTCTGACTCAGAGAGCCTGGGATCGGGGGAATTGGCTAGAGAGCTTCTGCTTAGTAAAACATGGTTTGGAGAGGACGTTGAGGCTTCCAGAGAATGTTGTGGAGAAATAATCAGCCCCATTTTATTTCAGTCCAAGGGTGAAAGCTAAGGAGGGGAAAAAAAGACTCCAAATTTCAGGGCCCTGGAGACCGGGATGACAATGGTGTCACGTGCAATAATGGAGACTTTGTGAAAAGTTGAGATCTAAGATGAAAGGTTCAATTTCTGACATGTTAACTTCTAGATTATTCCTAGCCAAGTGGAGATATGGTACAGACAATGGGAGAGATGGGGCCCAGGAGCCCTTTGTTTTTAGGGAGATTCCTCCCCACCCCCTCCAGGGACCTCATAACAATTCCAACTTGACACTGCCGTCTAGTGCTGGATGGCTCAAGAGGATTTAGAATGCCCACCTTACCAAGGAAGACTGCCGAGAGCAAGCCACTTATTCTAGGCATTTTTAAAAGTCCACGCCACTAGAATATCAACATCAAACACTGAGTAGCATTTAAATATGAAACAGAGCACTTTCATTTCAAGGCTATTTAACATTTCTGAAATATCAAGATCAAAATGGTGGGTCAAATGACTACGTTCCAGTAAAGCATCTACTAAAAGAAAAACTTTTCCCCACCCCACATTTCTCATAAGATAATCACCCCATTCAAGACACCTGTCAGTCATAAGAGATTTTTTTTTTTTTCCTTAGTGCTCAGTTTTCTCAAAACCTTACCACCAAGCTCCTCTTTTGAGTAATAATAAAGGCCACACATCACTTCTGCTGTGCATGTATATAAATACCTCCATCTCCCTTTCTTCTAACCCTAGTTCAAGGCCGACTGCTCCAAAGCTTTTGAGAACCAGCACAGGAAGATCTTCAAAGAGAAAGTGCCCATTAACCACAACAGCAGCTGCTGGCTACAGCCTGCAATTTAAATCTCTGAAAAAGAAACTGTGGCTTCTGAAATTTAAACAAGGAGGTGCCACTTGTAATTACAAACATTCCAGTGGGTTCCTTCCTTCATTGATGGTTTCCAAACAAAGGCTTTTTATTCGATTTTGGTGGCGCTCCCCAAACCCTAAATGTAGACATTCCTTTGTGCTTTTCTGGTGCCGTGGCCAGCTCAGAAGAGGGGCACAGGAGGCGGGTTTTTCCTTGGCCAGGGCTGCTTGGAACTCTCAAAACCATCTCATGTGTAATTACTTGTTTGGCTAGAAACCAAAAACCCCAATGCTTCAGTTTATAGTCCACGTTAGATACATTTGAGAAGGAACTTCTTAAAAGACAGACACACAGACAGACACACAGACACACACACACACACACACACACACAAAACCTCACATTTCACGAACCCTGGAAAATGGAACCAACCTATTTTCCGAGAAACCAAAGAAGTTCCGAAATTAACGCTGAAGCATTCTAACATTTCTAGCTGAAATTAAAAATTCACACTTTAAATGAATGGGGCAAATACTGAAAAGTAAAAAAGAGTAACAGTTTCTCTTCCTACCACCCCGTACCCCCATCCTACAAAAATAAGGCCCCAAAACTTACAGCTCCCTATGGGTTTCCCACACCAAAGGCATTTTCTGATCACTTCAGTTACAGAATACAGGCTGAAATGAATACTCAGCCAATTAGAAATGGGAAAAGATACCTTTTTCTTTGAAGCCATATATTTACAAAACGCAAAGGCACTCATACCACGGAGACATTTAGAGGAAAATATTCCGAATGAGGGCACCTCACAGCCATCAAACTAAACTAGCCTTTCCTACAGAAGTCCTCCTACGGAGAGTACTCATTATGAGCACATCCAGAAATGGCCAATCTCACCAAGGGTGTTTTCCACAGCTCGCCACTGAGGAATTAGCTACAATTACTGCATATTTACACAACCATATTTACGCAATAAAACTCATCTTATCCGTTCCAAACAAAACCTTGCTCAAAATAAACCAAACCACAGGAAAAGAGAGACCTCAGTGCAGGCAGTAATCACGCTCTGGCTTTTCTAGCTCCCGCCTCAGCTTCTACCCACTGTGCCAAGCCTTCACTCTACCTTCCTGGGTAGAGCAAGAGTAGGATAAAAATCTGTATACCAGTGGATAAAATGTACATGCAGCTAATGATACTGTGATTATGGGCGTAGAGGAAGAGCTGTATCTTACAGAAATTCATTCTAAAGTAATTTATGGAAGAAATGATAGGATGTCCAGGATTTGTTTAAAATAATCTGGGAAGGGGAGAAGGTGTACAGAAGGTGATGGACCATGGGTGGTAAGTACCAAACCTGATGATCTGCAAAGAGGGTTAATTATGGCATTCTCTCTACATTTGTGTATAATTGAAATTTTCCATAATAAAATGAAAAAATAAAGAAAATATGATCGATGTTTAAAAAAAAGGGTCATCTTGCAACAATAAAATAATTTTTTCTTTAAGAAAAAAATTATTCTGAGCTTTCTCCCAGCCTTAACGGAAAGGGACAAGTACCTGGTAAGAAAATCAAGATGTGTTTTTGTTCTTGACTTAAGGACCCTTCCTTTTTTCTTTAGTTATGTGGAACCAGTTCTCCTGTTAATAAGACTCCTTGAAATGACAAAACGAAAGGTTCAAAGTCTAAAGCTGAGGCTTCTGTGCTTCTGTGAAGCCTAGTTCCCACGCATCTGACTTAAACGACCGGGACACACATCCAGAGCTCTCCTCTACTCAGGTGCTTTGGACAACAACATTCACGTGTGGCTGCCACATGAAGTCCAGAGGTTTCAGAATGATTTGTCAACACTGAAGACAACCTTAACAAAAACCGGTCCTTTCTTCCCAGAGGTCACACCTCTGATCCCTCGGTTTATTACGCAGAGCAATAATTACTCTTGCTGCCTTCAGAATACAAACTCTTCCTACCCAAGACAGCATCTACCCAGGATGCATATCCCTTACTGGGCATCCCTGCTGGGAGGTGGAAGAGAAGCTTCACTGGCCGGCTATCCGGAGACCAGCTCCCTATCCTGGAAGCACAGCTAACTCAGCCTCAGTTCAGCGGTAAGCAGGGTCCCTCCCTCTCTGGGCTTTGGCTGCCTCACTGCAAAATAATGAGACGTTGCCACATGATTTCTAATATCCTTCCCCTTTCAAAAATTCCATGATTATAAGAATCTCTAGTTCCTCAACAGGTGATATTAAGAAAAAGAACTTTGCATTAAAATGTTATATTTTCTATTAAATAATTTTAAATGTGACTATGAACACTGGCTGAGCTTCTGTATACGTCCATATATATACATATATGCATGTGGATACACACATATTTGTGTGAGTACACAAACACACACACACACACACAGGCTGATACCATTAGGTGCGTATATGGGACTAATTGCTTGCAACTAGAAGCAGCAAATTTTCAATTCTGCAACAGATGTCGCTGTGTGATTTCTCCTTTCTATGCTGGATTTTCAGTTGAAAATGCCCAGCATGATGGTCAGTACTATTCTTCCCAAGAAAGAGATACAACATTTGAATCCTTTGGATTTATTTTTTATAAAATTTCTTTATATACTGGTAAATTTCCATTCAAATCATAACATTGATTAGTTTGGTGCAATTTAAGAGATCCCCCTGCATAAAAATGGGCCTTCCGTTAAACACACAGACACACACAAAACCATTTTTAAAATGTAAATTCTAAGTGGCCAATTAAGCATTAATATGTCACATACAGAAACTGAGAGATTGAGTTTATATTCACAGCAATATTATCAAGTTTTTAAAGCCTGAAAATCACTTAGCAATATAGGCCAAGGAATAATAAAAATTCACTTATGTATAATAAGGCCAAAATGTACCAGGTGTGGGCAAAAGTCACTGAAAACTCCAAGAGCACCCTTCATGATCATGAAAATTTTGGATTTTAGTTTTCACAGCATTTCTTTAAAAATAAATAGTAAGGCTAATATTATAATTGCAAGACCTCTTACCCATCTGACATTCACTATCAACCACTTCCTGACACATGTCACAGAAAAGTGACATCTCTTTCCATTCAACCGATATATCCGCCGAAGACCATCCATCTCAACAGGTAGCTACTAGCACTTTCTTCCGCTGTAATTCAGAGCTGGGAGAAAGGATTTCAAAATCTCCTTTTTAGACCCAGGAACCCATTACCTTCTGGGGTTTTAGAGGGAGCCGAGCAAGCTGAGCAGAGCAGGCAGGGAGTCCAGGGAGTCGAGGGCAAAGTCAGATAAGAATATGAAGTCAGGAAAAAAGAGAGGAAGCGCCAGTGTCCTGCCTTGGCTTCTTCCCTGTCCCACTCGCCTTTACCAGGAGGGCCATTGGGAAAACTGGATAAAGCATGTACAACATCCATATGAATAACGCTCTTTGTTCCGGAGAACTGCCTGCTCTTTTATTCCCCCCTTTTTTCGTATTTGTTCATTTCAAAAGATTGCTCAATGGGTCTCTTGTTCCTCCAAAATGTCCCAGGCAAATAATGCAAGCTTGTCTTGTCACACAAGTCACTAAATGAAGCCTTGTGCGTCTCCAGTGACACACTGTAAATATAAAGTGGCATTAAATGAGGGATATTTTATCAAAGCTATCACAGACAAGTGCAAGTCCCTCCCGCAGCTATTGGATTTGTTGCAGGGAAAGGCGACAATAGCAGGGCGGCACTTTTGTAAAGTCCCTATCCCCAGTACACAAGCCCCAACAGGCCAGGACAAGCAAAAACTCAGTTCCTGGGCTTCCCAGCACCACCACACATCCCCACCCATCAGCCATCCTCTCTACTGCTGAAAATGTAAGAGGAGGGTGACCAACCACGGGTTCACTGGGGGTCAGAAACAACATCATGCGAGCATCCCAAAGTAAACGGGCGTGATTTACACTGAGGAGTGAGCTTTGACAAGCCCATTTTAGCTGCATTTCATTAACATCCATTTCATCCAAACACCACAGGAGGGACGAGAGATTTTCTCCAGAGGATAAATGGATTCAGTTACAGGGGAAGACAGAACCTGGACCCACCGCACAATGGCCCTTGATGGCTATTCCAGCAAGGCTGTAAATGAAACAAGCCTTATGAAGTTAAAAGGCAACGCCAACAGGTTTCTTTAATCCTGGGAGTAGGAACTGGAGGTCTCTGAGAAAGCTTAAACTAAGAGGAGTAAAGAAGAGAAGTCCCCTGGTCCCCACCTGAAATCTACTCTCTGGGACTAGGATCTGGGGGCTAGGCCAAGACCCCTTCTCAAACTCAGCACCAAAAAACGCATTAAAAGAAAAAAAAAAAAGATTTAAAGAAAGGCGCCTCACCCCCTCACTACAAATCAAACCCAATTACTTTCTAATTTGAACACAATCTGATAACAGCATACAAACAGGGATGTACACAGGAGCAGGAAGCTGCTTCCATGGCAACTGGCAACAGAATTTTCTTGTAGCTTTGACATGCACGGTTGAGTTCCAGACCGCTCCTTTCTAAGTCAGCATATAGCCCTCGGTGGGAAGGCAACTTCTTACCGCGAGATAGTTACAAATACAGTACTGTTGCTACTACCCGGAGCCTTCAATGAGCAGGCTGGACAGAGGAGGCATAATCTGATGCTGCTCTGCTGGCGAGCGGCATTGCACGGCTCCCATTTTTAGTCCAAAGACAATATCCCGACCAGCGCTTGCCCCCTCCCCGCCTTTTTTTTTTTTTTTTTTTTGCAGCCGATACAAGTCTATTGTTGCCTCTGTTATGCGCCAGTTACCGAGCCTGTAACGCTCACGTTTAACCGACACTGGCGCTTTTTACAATGCAGCAGAACCAGGGATCTCTTTCAGGAACATTTCATTGAACCCATCGAGTCAGAGACATCACCCGAAATGAAGTTGTAACCACACCGGCATCGGCTGAACCCAATTATCTCGTAACTCATAAATTAAGAATTCACAGTGCAAAAACACATAAACAACATCCGGAGGCAGTGGCATGGAAGAAAAAATCCTCAGCTCTGGAACTGAAGCTGCCGCCAGATTCCCACCTCTATGGATCCCCGATAGGTTCCTCAAGTCGAGCTCCCTTGCAAGCCTGTCTTGAGGAGTGGAGGGGAAGCAACCACCCCGGCATCCCCCCAAATCCAAAGCTAGCACCCCCAGATCTCCCCATTTCCTACAGCGTGTCTCCTGCGGTGTTTATGTAACTGTGTGTCCTCTAGCGTGTAAACAAAAGGCACAGCCCAAGCGGAGAGGCACCCCGGGAGCGGCACGGTGGCCCCGGCGCTGCACCCGCCCGGGTCGGGGGCTCCGCAGGTGGGGGCTGAGCTCTCGGTGTCCTCCGCCACTTGTTGCTCGCGGGTCCTGCGGCTTCCGAGCTGCGAGGAGGGGCTTTGCAGGCGCCGAGCCCTGCTGCATCCCCTCCTGCACCTCCCCGCCCCCCGCGGCCCTGCGCCTTGGAGTCCCGGCTCCCTGCTCCCAGCCCGCAGCAGGCGGCCAGGGGCGCTGGGACGCCGCGCGGCCAGCAAGCGCGGCGGTGGTGGGAAGGGGAGGCAGGGTGCAGCACGGCCGGGCTCTCCGCTGGGGAAGAGCTCCAGCTCCCTTTTGTTAGCAAAAGCAAACACTGCCCTCTTCTTTCCCGACCGCGCCAACGCGCCCGGCACACGGTCAGCCAAACAGCGTGCTCCAGCCGAGTGCTCCGCATCTTCAGGGAAGGAGCGGGGCGCGCAGAGCCGCCCCTGGGCAAATTCCCAAGACAGCTCTGCACGCAGGGGACGCCCGGAGGCCCGGAGGGTGCCCGCCTGGCCGCAGAGGCCACGAACGCTCCCTCCACCACCCCCGAGCTGCCGAAAATGACAGGCAGCCTGGAAATCCGGGGTCCCCACTCGCGGCGGAGGACGCTGTGGGGCAGGCGGGCTGCGGGTTCCCGGCTTCTTCCCGCAGAGGCGGCGACAACAACCGCCCCCCCGTGGGGCCGGGCCCGGGGAACTTTCCCTGCCTGGAGCCCGGCCAAGGAGACCCGCAGCCGGGCGGAGGGGGCGGTGGGGGCGGAGGGGCCGCGATCCGGCTGGAAGGAGACACGAGGGGCGAGCTGTTCGTGGACAGGGGAGAAAGGCTGAGCGCGGGGAAAGCAGGAGCGATCAGACAAATCTGGAGATGTCCTGTGGACCAGTGAGGAATCGCGCTGGAGGGGGCCGCTAGTCAGCCATGGGGAGGTTTCGGGGATGGGGAATGGGGGGCCTGCTGGAGAGGTGGGGGCGAATGGGTAGCCCGGGGAAGCGGGAGGACCTGCAAGTTACGGGGACAACAGCGAGTTAGGGAGGGTCCGGAAGGTTTGGCGGGGGTGCTTGCGATCCACCCCCTTCCCCTATATTCTCTAGCCCCCGGGCCCCACATTCTCACTCCACTCCGCGCCCCGCGCCAAGCCGGGGAGAAAAGGTGTGGGTGCAGCCATCCCTACGAGCTCTAATTCACACCAAGCTGGGCAAGGGAGAGGAGATTTACCGATCCCCTCAACCCCTTCCATTCTCAGCCCTGAGTTTCCTCTCCACACTCCCTCCGATTTGGATTTAGGAAGTGGGGGAAGGTTGTCATGGAAACGTTTCCCCCCTCCATGGCTACGGCCACTGGGGTGCCTTAGGAGATTTCGGGGGCCAACCGGCCGGTGCCCACACCTACCTGTGGGGATCAGTGCCGCGGCAGAGAGGAGTAACAGCAGAAGCCGGAGTCTGAGACCGGGAGGCGCCGCCGCCACCGCCGCCGCCGCACACTGGGGTCCGCTCGGCAGCACAGCACTCGCCATGTCGGGCACCTGCCTCAGACTGGCGGCGGTGGCTTCCTCCCGAGCCCAAGCGGACAACTAATGAGATGCTAATGACATGCGCTGGAGGAGGAGTCCAGACCGACCAATCACATCGCCGCGAGCCGAACCCGGCTCTCGGAGGACTCACCCCCTCCCCCACCCCGCCCCCTGGCGCTGGCTTCGGCGGCGCGCCCGCGCCACCTAGGGGCGGGGCCAGGGGGAGGGGCGTATGCAAATATGTTTATGTTAAAATTCGTTTTCGGTTTCCCGGGATCAAGGAAAAAGTGTTCTCCTGGGCCCCTGGCGCACAGGGGCTCCGGCTCCGGGGGCGGGTCTAGCTTCCCGTACACCTTTATTAGGAATGTTTATAGCAATCGCTACATCAACCAGACGACGAGAATCTCCCTAGGAGACTCCCCTGCCCGGTACGCCGAGTGCAACTGGCCTGGAAACAAAACGTTGCAAATTTCCGTCACTCACCTTGCACCAAAGGAATAGATCTTTGGGAAACGGGGGCTGTTCGGGAGTAGAGAGTGAGGAGGCAGGTCCCCGGATTGACAAAACAATCTGGGAGAAGTGCATGCGTGCTTTGCAGGTCCGGCGGAGCGGGAGAGCCCGCTCAACAACCTAGCGGTAGACTTGGGCATAGTTGGGAGAAAGGAGCCGGAATCGGGATCTGGGATTTTCGAGTCTGTGTGTTTGCGGTAGATTCTCGGGAAAGGTAGATCGAGGAGCGTTGGCTCAGGCTCCCCAGCTTGCTGAAGGTCTCCTTCCTGGTTTTAATGTATATGTGATATATGTATATTTAATATACATGATGCACATGTATTATTAGATAATTACGATTACACACACTCAACAAAAAATCTTTTCTGTGAAGGCTTCGGGGTGGAGGGCGGAGACGGGGTGTGAAGAGAAGGTCTGCCATCTTCCTCCTTCAGGGCTCAAACCCACTCCCCCTGCCGCCCATTTGCCCCTCGTCCCGCCTAAGGCGGCTGGGGACCAACAGGTGCTCTGAGCTTCCCGCGTCTCTGGGAGAGGCTTTCCAGGCTGAAGCGACTCGCTTCTCGGACTCGCTCTCCCTCCCCGAAATTGCCTTTGCTTTCTTCTGAGCCAGGCAGCCGGCTCTCTTGTTTGTCTGCTTTTTAATTACTTATTTTCTTCCCCTCTAGAAGAACGTGTGCGCTCTGACCCTCTGTTGCTCAAGCATCAAATTGAAGGACGAGCCATATTAAGTGTAAAGGTTTATAATAATTTAAGTATTCATAGAATGCAGAACAATAAGATGTAGGAAATACAATTTGCATAATAAATATCAATATCACAACAGCTAAAACAAACCATGACAAATTATCTGTGGCTAAATGACCAAGAGATTACTGAATGTAAATTGCTAAGTCTGAGCTATAGTCTAGAGAAGCCCTCTGTCCTCATCTTGCTAAAAAAGAAATAAATAAATGTTACATATCAGAAAGGAAGTCAAGATCTGCCAACCCACCAAATGAGTTACACTTAAAAACAGCCTCCTATTATCCATTATGCATAAACTAATTTCAAGACTACCCTGTCTTCACAGGCCTGGATATTCTGCACTGTAATTACAGGCCCTAATACATGAACTGCAGGCAGTCCTCCAGAAGTCTAGAAAGCTCCAGCAGGCAAACAGCACTACATGAGGCAGGAAACCATCACCACATGGTCACCGGGATAATGTCCAGTCCGCAAAGTCCTACCTATTCTTAGCACCTCCAGAAGTAAAGCTACCTTGATCAGACCAAATGCAAAGCAGAGTCCCTCCACAATCAGGATAAAAAAAATTGAGGCCATATGTATGCTGAAAGATGTATAAACTATAAAGTAAGTTCCTATATCCCAGTCAATCTAGCACCCTAGCGTAAATTTATACTTGCTATTATTATTATTATTACTACTTTTGCATTTATTGAGTTCTTACTAAGTATTTTACATGTGTAATCTCATTTAATCCTTGGAACAATCCTCATGGCACACAGTATTCTTGTATTTTTTAAACACAGAAAGATTAAGCAATTGCCCTAAGGTCAAAGTTTGTAAAATTGCAAAGCTTATGCAATTAACCACTATGCTATACTGGGCCTCAATAAATATTTGTTAAGTAAGTGAATAAATTTCACATTACAATGCATGAATAATAACATAAGCTACATTTTAACATAAGGTGAAAATATGCCAGCAACTCAGAAGCATTTTTTTAAATAACAGGATTGCATTATACTCCTAAGGAAAAGCGTTCCTTATGAGGCTGTAGCTCCAAGAGAATCTAGTCAGGCCCCAGTCCTCCCACACTAGGAACACAGTATGGGGACATTGGAAGATGTGGAGTGTTTTCATCTCCCTTCATTCTCTTGGCACATCAAATGAACACCTACGCAGATTTCCAGTTGGCAAAGAACAACATGGGACATTTCTGTAGGAAATGCTAATGCTGTATGACTTACCTCCCCAGAAGAATGCAGATAGCTTTAGAAATTTCCACCAGAAAATGCCACCCCTGCCAGACATTTAAGGAACTTGCACATCCAATTTCCCAGGTCATGGGACATCTTTAGCACTACGTCTTCATGGAAACAACCAGAGCTGAAAATTTAGGATGAAGCTGTTGCTACCCTATCCACTAGCCACACTCCTCTGCCACCCTCAGCTCTTTCACACTGAAGATCTTGCCAAATGATTTAACATATGGAACATGTGAAGAACGTATCAAATTCCTGCATCTGCTAGATACAAGTTATGACTACTCTGGCTTTCTCATAGTAAAGCTCGTCATTTTCTGCTTCGTGGACTAGAACTCCTCCCCAAGTATGAGTTCCAACATTTTTTCCCCTTGCTACATGAATTTAACCAATTTTGAAAACCAGATGGTGTTTTTGCCATTTATAACTGATAATCAATTGTTTTGTGAATTTAATTTTTCAAGAAAGAGCTGAATAGTCATCAGAATTACAATCTGGGTGCTACTTGTGTTAGAATAAAATTGCCAGAAGCACCAAGAGCCCGGTTCTTTTCTTTTCCCTAAGAAAACTTGAAAGAGCAAAAGAGAAAGAGACCCTAGATTGTTTGCCTTCCCTAAAACAGTTGAGAAATATGGATAAACATACATGAAAAATAAGCATTAAAGGAAGATTCATGTTTTGGGAAATACATCAGAGGCAATCAATGAGAACTAGTGATGTCCTGCTTTTCAAAAATGCTAATTACTTGAGTACCCAGGTATAAAAAGACAAATTATTAGGGAAAAGAAAACAATATTTTGGAGTCAGCATTTTCCTTGCTACTGGATTATTTGAGTACCCATAGGAAAGTGGTTTAATCAGTTTACAGACTGAATGTTTTTGTCCCCCCCACCCCCAAATTCATATGTTGAAGCTCTACCCCTACCCCCTAATGTGATGATATTTGGAGGTGGGGGTCTTTGGAAGGTAATTATGTATAGATGAGGTCATGATGATGAGCCCCCTGTGACGGAATTAATGCCCTAGGAAGAGACAACAGAGTTTTCTCTCTCCAACATGTAGGCACGGAGGAAAGGCCATGTGGGCACAACTGGACGGCAGCCATCCCAAGCCAGGAAGAGGGCTCTCACCAGAGCCCAACCCTACTGGCACCCTGATCTCAGACTTCCAACCTCCAGAGCTGTGAAAAAATAAATGTCTGTTATTTAAGCCTCCCAGCCTATGGCATTTTGTTATAGCCACCCGAGCAGACTAAAATAATCCCTAGACCTCAACTTCCATTGTCAAAAAGGTTACTAAAATTACATTAAATGTCGACTTTTAATGGAAAGTCTTCCATAAATTAAAGTAAGCTAGCAGTATGTTAGATATTGGACTGGAGAGACTCTTGGTCTACCTAGTAGACATCTCACCTATTGTTAGATTATTAAGACCAAGCAACTATCAGTTTATGAATCTTTGTGAAATATAAAGCTAGCTAGATCTATATTTTTAAATGAGTAGTTAAACACTTTACCCACAGGTTTATATTCCTAGAATCATAGAGTTGACAGCAAACCCTTGAATATCAAGAGGTGAATATCAGTGTGAAGAAAAGGGAAGTACCGAAGTAGGTTACAGAAAACTACTACACACACACTAGGTCAAGAAGCAGCCCCAATGGCCATGAAGGGAAATTTGTCATAGGGACCCAAGTCATAGTTTTTTCCATCATATCTAGGAATATATCCAGGTATACATGGCTGATCCAAATATATATTCATTAAAAGGAAAGAAATGTATAGCACACCCCAATGGAACAATCACTGTTAAGTTGTGGGAATACAAAGATGAATGAGAAACTATCTACTGTCAAGGAACTCAGAATATAGTATGAACAGTACAATTATTATATATGGTAAGTGTTTTTGTTTGTTTGTTTGTTTGTTTTGCGGTACACGGGCCTCTCACTGTTGTGGCCTCTCCCGTTGCGGAGCACAGGCTCTGGACGCGCAGGCTCAGCAGCCTTGGCCCACGGGCCCAGCTATGCATGGTAAGTGTTTTTATAGTATGTGCACACAGCTCTATATGAACAGAGAAGGGAGGCACCTATTATACCCAAGAGGCAAGTGTGAATGTCTATATACCAAGGGAAAATTCACACAGGAGGATGTTCATGAGCTGAGTGCTGGAAGTTGAAAAAGACTCCATGGGGTGCACAAGGACAGAGGGGGAAGATGTGACTAGGGAGGTCATTTACAAGGCTCCAAAGCTTAGGAAAGCATGGATCTCTTAGGAAGGTTTAGGATCACAGGTCGCCAGAGGACAGGTGGCAAGAGAAGAGGCTGGGGAAAATATACAGGGATCGGGGAAATGTCTTGACTGACATACTAAGAAGTTTTCATTGGTGATGATAGGTAATGGGAACCCATTGAATTAGGAGAATTTCATGGTCAGATTTACATTCTGGAAAGATTATTTTAGTGGTATCATGGTTTAAAAAAAAGGCCTTAAAATGAACCTTAGATTTGTATTTTCAGCATTTGAGTAAATGTTGGTACGATTCACCCAAGACAAGTACAAGGATATGGAATAGGTCCATCTGATTGCTTATTGTTTGTTTGGGGGATGGGCAGTGGAAGAAGATGATTTCACTTTGGGACAACTTGGCTTTGAGGTGTCTTTGAAATACTTAGCCAGGCTATAAGTCTGAAATGCTGGTCTAGAACTCAGAAAAGTGACTGAGCTGGGAGTCAAGAGCATGCAGGTAGAAGTTGAAGCCAGGGACTTGAGCAGGGGTGGGGCAAGGGGGAAGCAGTGGTTACCTAGAGACAATATATTGAAGGACTTTTGAAAAATAAGCCAGGTGTACCACTCTGATGAACACCAATTATTTAAGGAGTGGATGGAGCTTAGGAAGGAGAGACCGTGGGAATGGGGAAAGAATAAAAAGAGAGCTAAATAAGGAAGAGGCAGTGATTAACTGTGTCAATTTCTTGCTACAAAGAAGTAAAAATGTACGTTTCACAAGAATTATCAAGAGTTGACAACAGAGATGAAATGCTGAGGTCCAGTATGTGACCAGTCTGACATCCCATGTAAACAGCTTGATTCAAGTTTGACAATACAAGGAGACAGATATGTGCTCACTTTACTTATCTTGCCAGTAGGGCAGGAAGATGTGATTTGCTAGTGATTTTCTGATATGGAAGAAATAGCTTTAGAGTTTTTCAATTTGACATTCAATTTCATTGACACTGACAAGACAGCCTTGGGTAGGATAGAGGGATCCTTGCAACTGAGGTAACTCAACTAATTATCACATGTAGACCTTAGTTTTTATTTCCAAACTAAAATATGATTGGTGATGATGCTGTAAAAGTTTTTCCCAACAATTTTAAAAGTCACATTATCCTGGTATGATATCATAATTGTCAGATCTAGCTTTGTGATAATTCCATAGCAGTACAGCATAACTTCCCTGGCAGCAGGATTTCAGCAAGATCCATTAAAGACAGATATTGATATCTATAGATTTTCATAAAGCTGCAAATATAAAATAGCCATATTATGAATGTGAGATTGTATCACTCATGCTGCTCAAAGATGACAATGGTAATATACTTTTGTAATATGAGTTGTAAACAGGACAAGTTCTGAATAGAAATTGTCTTGATCATCTATCCTGCAGTCCCAAACAGGAAAAAGTTTTTAGGAGAATGGTCTCACAAGCCCATCCTTGGAGTCTTTTGATGGTCCTGTCCAAGTTTTCATGTTTGACCTTCTGATTTCAAATGACACGCAAATCCTTCAGCTGCATTTTGAATTGGTATTATACTTTTGTTTCTTCTTCTTCCTGGTTATCCCTGCCTGATTAATGGGCTACTTCTAGATTTTGTATTTTTGCACCAAAGTGCCCATGTTTATTCATTCTTCAAACTCTGTCAACTTAAATCAAATCATCGTCTGACTTATAGCAAACAACCAAATCCTAAATTTTCAAAGGACTACAGGTAGTGTAGCCACGCAGGTCACATTAAAGCCAGTGCCTGCCTAAATCCCATGTAACTCTTTGAAAATGTAGGGGTTTGTCAAAAGGGTTCCAGAAGAATAACAATCATCTTACTCTTTTGCAGATTTAGGTAGAGCTTTTTTTTTCCTTTTTTAAAAGTTATTTCAGCTCTCCAAGGATACCCTTCCATCAGCTAGCAGGAACCCTACATGGTACTTTGAATATCTTCTTTTACCTGTCCACAGAGTGAAGAACTGAAGTTCAGTTTGTTTAAAGATCATGTTTTGAAGAAAAGCAAGGCTTAATTTCAATCTTTCATGTTTGTTGACAGCATTGTCACTTCCTAAGCTATTTCTCTAAGACCTTCGTTACAGTACTAATATCTGTCTATATATTTTATTTATGTAGCTCAGTCTGTGATGAATAACACATTTATGCAAAAATCTCAATATATCTACAAGGTAGCAATACATAGAACAGGCATACTCTCATACACTGCAGTTAATAAAATGCAGTAAAAAGTATATAGTTTCAGAGGCAATTAGTATAGTTCCTGACTTCACTCATTAAAAAAAAAGTCCTGATGATTTCTAATAATTGTTTTTTATCTTACATCTAAACTGTTCCTCTTGTCTGTGTCAGCTTTGGCCCAGAAATAGGATTGCCACTGGGGAAAGTATACAGCTGCTGCTTACCACACTAGCATGAGGAAGAGAAATTAAGGATCGGGACCCTAGAACCTCCTAAAGTCTGCCTTCAGTATCTGCAGATTCTGAATCTGCAGATTCAACCAATCACTGATCAAAAATATTCAGGAAAAGGAATTCCAGAGAGCTCCAAAAAGCAAAGCTTGAATTTGCCGTGCCAGCAAAAGTTTACATAACATTCACATTGTATTAGGTATTATAAGTAATCTAGAGATGATTTAAAGTATACAGGAAGTTATACACAAATACTACACCATTTCATATAAGGGATCTTTGTACCTAAGTGGATTCTCGAACCAGTCCCCCATGGATATCGAGGGATGACTGTACTTTTCTTGGAGAGATACTCCACGGGAAAGTCAATTACCAGGCTTCTCAGTTCGTACTGCCAACATGAGGAGTATGTTTTGCTTGCTAATGCAAAGGAAGGGAAAATCCTATGAAGTCAATTCAAACTTGGAAAGGTTAGCAATTCCAAGTTGGTAAGGTCTCTGGCATATTAGCCTCCTAAAGATGCACTTTGTAAAGCAAGATCATCTTAATATCAGACACCACCAATTCACTTCATCTGACTCCATTCCTGTTTGAGCATGAAACAAGGCCAAAGGGGAGGTTCTCAGTCATTTGTCCAGCTCTCCATTTCCAGGCAATGCCAGTGGGTCTATGTTCTTCTCCTAAAGGATCTCCCAAGGATGGGAAAATTCCAGAGAACCTAGAAACATCATACTCGATATTTAAAGTACTCTGTCTTCTCTTCTCAAACTTACAAGGCATCCATCACACTTGTATTCAGCGTAACAATGTTACGCTGGTAAATTACATATGTTCAACATCTACTGCAAATAGAATTTCTGTTTTACAATTTACAAAAATTATCTCTTCCGCCCTCTGGGTTTGCATTGTGACTCATCCAGGGGCTTTTACTCAATATGTGTTTTGTTAAGAAGATAAAAAAGAAAAAACCCTCTCCTTCCTTTTCCCCCTCCTCCATTGTAAGCGCTAATAAAACACATCTTTTGATTTAGAAGAAATCCTGTTGAGGACCTAAAGGTGTGTCATCATGGAAGCATCACTTTTTCATTATCTGCTTCTTTTCCCAATTGGCAGTGCTTTACAGCGAGCCATAGCCTTTTGAAACCAATGATAAAGAGGTATTTGGAATAAACACAAGAGCCCCTGTCAATGAATCCCTCAGATTGCTAGGGATGGTGACTTTTAAAGCCAGTTCCTAGGAACTCAGCGCTTTTATCTTCAAATATTCAAAATTAATTTGCCAAGCCATACAGGTGGGTTCTCTCCCCTCACTAAAATCGTCTTTAAAATCACTGAAGTTTAGGCTGTGCTTTCCAGATGGAAACAGAGGGGCTGGTATTTCTAGTGTTTCTTCTCCTTCTCCTTCTCCTTTTTTTAAAAAACTGGATCATTGATTTATTTTGAACAATTGAGAAAAGAGATCTGCTTTTGCAGAGGGCAAGAGGGCTGCAGCTAAAGCACAAACATCTAGTACACAACTCTAGCTCAACTCAATTACCTGGGGTCTGGTGAGACTCCAGCCTGCCCATTTCTGTCTATCCGAGGCAGGCTAGAAACCATCCAAATGGAACTGGTTTGCAGAATCAGGTTACAATGGCCAGTTCCATCTTCTCATCGTTTTCAAAAGATTGCTCCTCTCCTTTTGAGAGGCATTGCAAATAAACATGATGAAGAAAAGAAAAAACTCATCTCTTCTCTGGAAAGACTCGGCTAAAGAGAACTTAGTATTCTTTTTTTTTTTTAATTTTTATTGGAGTATAGTTGCTTTACAATGTTGTTTTAGTTTCTGCTGTACAGCAAAGTGAATCAGCCATATATATATATACATTTTTTGGATTTTCTTCCCATATAGGTCACCAAGAGCATTGAGTAGAGCTCCCTGTGCTATACAGTAGGTTTCATTAGTTACCTATTTTATACATAGTAGTGTATATATGTCAATCCCAATCTCCCAATTCGTCCCACCCCTCCTTCCCCCTCTTGGTATCCATACATTTGCTCTCTACATCTGTGTCTCTATTTCAGCTTTGCAAATATTCAATAAGTTCATTTGTACCATTTTTCTAGATTCCACATATAAGTGATATTATATGACATTTCTTTTTCTCTTTCTGACTTACTTCACTCTGTATGACACTCTCTAGGTCCATCCACGTCTCTGCAAATGGCACAATTCCGTGCTTTTATATGGCTGAGTAATATTCCATTGTATATATGTGCCACATCTTCTTTATCAAAGAGAGCTTAGCACTCTTGATCCCTACTATTCCCACAAAGCTCCCTAATTCAAAATCACTGAAAGGACACCAGGAGAACAACCTAGAAGTCACATTAGGAAGATCATTACTATAGCCCCCTACTCGTGACTAAACAGTCTTTATTTCAGAGTATTTATAGGATGTCTTTTTAGGTTTCCAATCTCCCATAAAATGCATCATTTTAGACACTTTGCATTTCGGTTAAACCCTCAACTCTGGAAGGAATTATCATTTTTCTGAAGGTTAGTTGCTCATTCCATTGACTATTAAGTTTATTAGGGTGAAAAAGTGAAATGGACAGCTGGAGGAAATTGATATTTTGGAACACTATACGCCAGGCTGTGTGCTTGTTTGCCTTACATATGTCATGTAGTCTCTTTTGGAGGCTCTCCTTTTTTGTCCTACACTGATAAGTATATCATACAAAAGCCCTTTTTGGCAGAAAAATTTGAAATAGGCTTATTTTGGTCCTATAAAAAAGGTAAAGGGGACTTTATTTGAATTTTTGCTGAGGGGATTCAGATTGTCAAACTACCTCACTGGATATATCACTGGAAATATGGATATAAGAGAAAATCTGTATTCGAATGCTTTACTTTTCTTTGGTTAGTTTGAAATGCATTTTGACAAATGTGTACAAATTTTAATCAAAGCTGAGAAACATGGAATAAAAGAGAGAAGCGTAAATATTTCCCTCAAGGGTTAAGATATTTTTTCCTAATACCTCTTTCCATGCAGCTCAAAAGTTAAATGGTCCTGCCTTCATCTTCCTTTACAATTGCTTTCCTGGTATTTTAAAATTAATCAGTCAAGCAACTATTTATTGATGACTATACTACGTTTGGCATTAAGAAAGATACGAAGTGTACAAGACATATCTTATCTCGAAGAATTTATAATTGAATTAAAGAGGCAAGATCTGTGGAAAGTTAACTAATAGCTCAAGGCAGTATATGAAAAGCTAGGCAAATATATTAGAATCCTGTTAAATGATTTCTTATCATACAGATATAGTTACTTCAAGAACCTGCTTATATTCCTTATGCAAATAAAACGAAAAGACCTTACATAACATAATTGACCATAAATGCAATCAAACTTCAAAAAACATTACTATACTTGTACGTTCAACTGATATACCTACTGATATTGATGCCTTATTATCCTGAGTTGCCAACTTGAGAGAAACAATCAGAACTGGATGCTAAATTTGCACGTGACTTCATTTCATAGAAAAAGATACCCTCTCCCTTCCTACTCTTTTCTCCTTCTTTCCTGCCAATCAAAAACCTGAAGGACATTGTAGTAGACTGATGAATGGCCCCCCCAAAATATCCACATCCTAATTCCTGGAACTTCTGAATGTTCCTTCACAAGGAACTTTTACCTTATATGGAAAAGTGGTCTTTGCAGATGTGGTTAAGGTAAGGATCTTGAGATGGGGAGATTATCCAGGTGGGTCCCAAATGCAATCACTGTTATCTTTATAAAAGGGAAGGGAGGCAGAAAGAGATGTGACACACACACAGAGGAAGTGATGCAAAGATGGAGCAGAGAGAGATTTAAAGATGTTGGCCTTGAAGATTGGAGTGATGCTGCCACAAACCAAGAAATAACAGTAGTGCCCAGAGGCTGGGAGAGGCAAGGCACAGATTCTCCCCTGGAGCTTCTGGAGGCTGTGCAGCCCTGCCAACACCTTGATTTTCACGGTGATACTCACTTTGGACTTTTGGCCCCCGGAACTGTGAGAAAATAAATTTCTCTTTTTTTAAGCCTCCAAGTTCGTGGTGATTTGATACAGCAGCCGCAAGAAACAAATACAGACACTAACGTTTACTGAGTGTTCTCTATGAGCCAGTTACTCTATCTAAAGCATCTCATTTAATTCTTGCAACAACTGAGGAGTAGTAGTAGTATGTGAATGAGAAAATTGCAGCTCTGAAAGGTTAAGCAGCTGGCACAGATCTTTCTGACTTCAAAAGCCCATGCTCTTTATACTATACCATATTTTCTCAGCACCTTTCTTTTCCCTTGATTGGCAGTCATGCTTGTGTCAGGGTAGGATAACCCAGCCTGATGTGAAATGTAACCAACTTCAACACCTACATGTGTAGATTTCTTTCCTTTTGTCTGCCTCACAGGTTCCATTCTAATCCAACACATACACTCAGATCCTGACAAAACAAAAACACCATTGCCTTCTGGCTGTGGAAACTGACAATGTTTTGGGGCTGAGAGTCCCCCTTTGGAACAGGTCCTTATGGTTTAACCCTTACCTGGCTGGAAGAGTTGTGTCTCTGCCCCAAATTGCAAAGTTCCTCCTGGCTACTGCTGCAAAACTCACCTATCTGATGCTGAACGGTGTGCATTGCTAGTTAACATTTTGGCAAAGGAGGTTTTCTAATAGAGGAGAGGGCTGAGGTGGGGGGTGGGGTGGAGGGGAGTTAATTTCGTCTCTGTTTCCTCTTCCTCCCTTTGATGGCCGCCGTGGCTTTTGAAGTTGGGTAAATACACAGCATGGTGGGAGGGGATGCCAGCTGCCCAGACACCACTGGCAGGAGTCTGAAAGGCTGTTGCCTTCCCTCCCCAGCCTGGCAGGTGTGCCCTGTGGCAACACTTCTTCCCTGGGGTAATTCACAAGGGGAGCTGTCAAATGACAAGTCCCAACTGGTACGTTGGTCGTGAGGCCTTAAATAGGATCAGCTTTGGACAAGGGTTTTCTGACTCCAGAATTGTCTTCTCAGATGATATTCCCCTCTTGAAGTCATCATCTGTGATGTCAGGAAAAAGAGGAAAACCTCCCACCCCGACCCCCATCTCTTTCCTTTTGCTTCTTTACTCCCACTTCTCCCCACCACCCTCTTTCCCAATCCTTTTGAAATTTCTGGGGCTGAGCTCTCTATGTCTTCTTCTTTCTTTTCTAATAAACTGTAAACTGCTGCATGACCTATTCACGCCACAAGCACCCATCAAGTACCTACAGTATATAATGCCATGTGTTAGGGTTTGTACTGTCCTAAGGCTTAACTTGGTACCAAAGAAGTGAGCCACAGTGGCTTCATGGAAGGGGCAATGAGAAGGAGCGAAGGGCTGTGAATAGAATCCAACCTAGCTTTTCTTGCAGGAAAAAGAAAAAACCTTTCAGAGGGCTGCTTCCTATTAAAGCAGACATACCTAGATCCCAAAGATTGCAATGAAAAAAAAACCCACAAGAGACAGTTGGACTGTACTGACAAGATGATTGGAAACAACCAAAGCTGGAGATCAAACAGTGGAAGGAAAGCAAAATCAAATGCAAGAGGGGAAACTTTTGAAAGGAAGAAAGAGATGGAGCCTGGCGTGAGTCAAGTAAAGATTCTGTGAAAGGCTGAGGAGAACAGCCCATGCTTAGCAATCCATAGCTTACGAGAAAAAGATACCATGTTTTCTCACAAAGGAGACAGGCATCCGCCATGAACAGGCTCAGGTAGAAACTTCTGGGTCCCTGTCACTGAATTCTATTTGATGTCATCCTTCTTGCCTTGGGGACTCAACTAAAACCTCATCTTTTCCCAAGAAGCCTTTTTAACTTAAGGAAACAACATTACTGTTGCTACTCTGTCTATAAAGAATAATGGTAATAATGAAAATGTACTGAACGCTTACTATATACACACCAGGGTTTATGCTGAGAGCTCTATTATTTCTAATATTATGTATAATAGTGAAATACTATTCTTCTCCACATTTCCTTAACTGCAGATAAAGTGTGGGTTGAAAATAATAAGTAGTTTACCCAAGATAACAATTAATAAGTGGTGGAACCAGTTAGGAACTTGTATGTCTAATTCTGAAGTTCATGTTATATTGCCAAATATATGGTAAATAGTATGGATGTACGACACACATGCACACTCATGCACACGCATACACATTTGTACTCTCTTTAACATCATCCTTATGGAGATGGTTCGCGACAATAGTTCTTTGCTTCTCTTCAGATCCTCTGATGTCATGACCTGCCTTCAACAAATTTCTTTCTGTTATTCTTTCTAGAAATGTTGTTCAATTGTCCCAGGATACAGTGATATATATCATGGCCTCCATAACATAAAAAATATCTACCCATCTGTAATTCCCTGTTTTCTGGACCATTTATTTTAATGCAACTTGATCCTCCATGAAGCCTTTAACACTCAACATAATAGTCATCCTCTCTTTTCCCGAGGTAAATTCATTACTATTACATGCACAGTTTTTTCTTGGTCATTAAGGTTCAAAACCAGAATACAAAATAAATGGCAAGAAGACAAGCCAGGGTTTCCCTGGTGGTGCAGTGCTTGCCAATGCAAGGGACACGGGTTCGAGCCCTGGCCCTGGAAGATCCCACGTGCTGCAGAGCAACTAAGCCCGTGTGCCACAACTACTGAGCCTGCACTCTAAGACCCCGAGAGCCACAACTACTGAAGCCCACGTGCCTAGAGCCCATGCTCTGCAACAAGAGAAGCCACCACAATGAGAAGCCCGCGCACCACAACGAAGAGTAGACCCCGCTCGCCTCAACTCGAGAAAGCCCATGCGCAGCAAACAAGACCCAATGCAGTCAAAAATAAATAAATAAAATAAATATATTTATTAAAAAAAAAAAGACAAGCCATAAGTTTATCCATAGGACAATGGAGAGCTCAGTGGATGAGTATATTGCAGTCTGGTGCCTTTACAGTCGTTGGCTGAGAACAGACCCTCTGCCATGTTAGCTCAATAGTACTCAGTTTCTCTCAGTCTGAAACAGGCATCAGAATCACCTGGACGGCTTGTTAAAACACGGATTGCTGGACCCCATCTCCAGAGTTTCTGATTGAGTAGCCTGGGGTGGGGCTCTAGGATTTGCATTTCGAACAAGTTCCCAGATGCTGCTGATCTGGGTGCCACATTTTGAAAAGCACTGGTGTCAAGAAATGGATTTATATACCTATTTTAGAACTAAATAACATAACCAACCTGGGCTGCATGGGACAGTGTTAAATGGATATATATAAATATATATATATGTATATACACACACACATATACATAATATATATTATGTATATATGTATATCACGATATGTGAACATGTATGTATAACTGTCTAAAGCATGTTTGCTCAGATCACTTCTTTTTATCCTCATAGCTTCCCCATGAAGTAGCATTGTAACATCGTGTATCTAAGGCAGTGGACTCTAAGGTCAGAGGCTTTAGTTTCCATACCCAATTTTCCCATTTCTAGCTTCTTTGGACAGCCCAGTTTAAGCTCTCTAAGATTCATTTCCTCACTCTAAAATTGAAAAATATGAATGTGTACTTTGTGGTGTTGTGAGGATTAACTGAGATAAAGCAGGAAAAGTGCTTCCCACACTGTCTGACATTTGATAAATACTCCATGAACATAGGTACCATTGTTTTAGTCCTAAAAGAATAAGGAACTTGCTCAAGGACCCCAACTTGCTGGGGGCAGAGCTGAGCTTCTTGAATTCCAGGCCCTGATTCCCATTTGGGTGATTTGAGCACGCGGCAGATTCTATAGGCAGCTTTGGGGATGATGGTACCTCGGTTAATGAAGCCTCAGGGAATGGAGCTCTTTTATTTCACATTTTAAAAACAAACAAAAAACCCTTCATATGTCATTTGAAGAAAAGCTGCATGTATTCACAGCTGCCCATGGCAAAAATACCTCTGAGCACAGCTTCTATTTGTCCCTTCCCAGTTGAATGTAAATAAGGCTCATCCTAGGCAAATCTGTTGAAGGCTGAAGAGGATTCCTTTATTCTACCTGGGTAGCAAATGTCAGGCGTGCTCTTTCCTCCCTTTGCCTTTCAAAATAAGGAAGTGTCTGCTATCAGTCATTTACTCTTATCGGTAGATTGACTTTAGTGTGAATGAGCCACAATATATAATCACATTTGTACTTTAAGGCTTTCATATTTAATTACGAGAACCAAAACTTTTTATTCATTAACAAAAATTTCAGGCATTAGCTGGCAGACAGAGAGAAATGAGGGAGGTTAAGAGAACCCTGGGCTATCTTCTCTGTCTCCCTGAGATATTGGAAGGATGAACTGGGAACTGTCAAACTCTTTCCTCCAAACCAGTGACTTGCTGCGGAGTGGGATAAGACAGGGTAGGAGGAGGGGACTCCCAGAAGCTCCATAACCCATCCCCCTGTCAAGTTCCAAGTAAACAGAGATGTAAAAATCAATGTGCTGCAAGGTCAACAGAATTTCAGGACAAGTCTGCAGACCTCCACTCAACAAGATTGCCATCCGTACACCCCTTCTTTATAGAAATTCTGAAATGGTCACTGTTCCAGACCATCACTCTGCCCTCTCCCCTCCCTTACATCAGATTCCTTTCTTCAGTTTAGTATGTGAACTTGGACAAATTACTTAGCCTTCCTGAGTCTTAGATGCCTCAATTTTGAAATACAAATAACATCTCCTTCATTGGGAACAGCAGAATAATAGGAGATACCATAGATAAGGCAGAACAGAGCCTGCATGTGGTGGGCACTCAATAAGTGCTTATTCATTCATTCCGTTTGTCAGTCTGCCATTTGTTCAGCCATTGAAATAAATACTGTGGGCATCTGCTATGAGCCAGGTGTTAAGCTGGCCACTGGAAAGACAATGATGAGCAGGACATTGGTCTTCTCCCCATGACACGTATAGTCTACTGCAGTGGTTTCAAGCCTGGATGTGTATGCCTCACAGCCTCTGGTGGAGGGGGCTCTTCCTGGACCGCACCCCAAACCTCCTGACTTGGAGTCTCTGGGAAGGAAACTGTTGTATTAAAAGCTCCTCTGATCTTTCTGGTGTGTAG